>NC_138663.1:208025841-208663793 GCF_964273445.1 Streptopelia decaocto | reverse complement strand
TCCCCAGGCCAAAAAGCCACCAGTTATTGATACTTCACAGTCAACTGGTATGAACACGTTGCCTAGAGAGATGGTAGATGCTCCATCCCTGGAAACATTCAAAGTTCAGGTTGGATGGAGCTCTGAGCAACCTGATCTGGTTGAAGATGTCCCTGCTTATGGTAGTGGGGTTGGACTAGATGACCTTTAAAGATCCCTTTCAACTCAAACCATTCTATGATTCTATGAAGCAGGGAGCTATTTCCACACTTGAGACATGGGAGAAACAGCCATGAAACATCCAAACTTCTCCAGCCAGCAGGTGAGAAGAGGGCAAAAGGACAGGGAGAAAGCCCCAGACATGGAGCACAGCTGTGATGGAGGCTCAGGAGGCATTTACAAACTCCACTTTGTATCCAAGGGTCCCTCTGAGTTTGCAGAAAAACACCACTAGGAAAGCTGATTTCCTCCTTCTTTTGGCAACAAGCACTTTGTTTCTGGTGCAGGACAAGAGCTCAGATGAAGAGTGCTCAAGGAGACATTGAAGCCCAGCATATCCAAGGACTCCACGTAAGCAGTTATCCCTAGGAGCTTGTCTCCCAATGTTCTCCAAAGACAGTGTCATAATCTTCCTTTTATTGAGGGGGAAATTGAGGCAGAAAGCACAGAACTAGAATCCTAATGTGCCCATAACACCTTCTACAACACAAGGCAGCAGCAGGAATAAGTCCCTTCCTGCTCCTTCCCAATGGACACCCTGCAAGATCAGTCCTGTAATTATAAGGGCCAGTAATGGAAAAGATATTGGAGGTGAGTAAATTAAGGTAGGTTTAATTTACAGGCAGAAAAAAGACACTCAGAGCAAATGGAAGGTCTTGGGTTTCTAAGACAGGCTGCCAAGACCAAGAGGAGAGACACAACTCTTTTAATTTTAATTAACTCTTTTAATTTTAAAATATTTCATGCTAATGGCTATACATACACCAAGAGTTTCTGCTCAGCCGCAGTCAGGGAGCTTTCAGAAATTGCTCCCTTCACACCCCTGGAACAGGAGCTCAAAATCTATACCAGGCCAGAACTTGACCACTTCTATCCTGATTTCCTGTCCAGTCCCTTTATACACCTTTTCTTGATCACAGTTATGTTTATGTTGCATGTGTTCAAAATTTATCCTGCATGTGTTTGCAGTGACCTGGGGGATGGCAGCGGTGTGCGGGCACCATCCCCTAAATTATGAAGCTCCCCTCTCATCCTTCCATCACCTGGACACATCTGTTAACAGCTTGGTAGGGAAATTGCTGCACAAATTACGGTGCTTATCTGTGTGTGCAACTCTTGAGATCCTCATACCATGATCACAACATCAGACAAAATCCATGGGACCCAGAAGCTGCTTTTTCATCCTTCTCCCTGCAAAGATTTTCCTGGAATTACCCCGAAAAGGAACGAGTTGATTTCTCCAGCTGGTTAAAGGGCTTGCAGTAACAAGATGCAAAATATATTAGGTTTAAATGAATAACATTGTTGGCTACAGGGTCTGCTGAGCACTGGCAGATCTCATGCTGTGGAGCTGTGGTCTTAGGAAAGAGCATTAAAACTGGTTGAAAAAATTACAACTAATTGCATTGTCATGGCATTGGCACCATAGTTTCTAAACATTTGTAACAAAAGGTTATTGTCACTTCTGGCAGCTCCCGGCATCATCACACAGGGCTGAAATTTTCAAATTCTCCCATTTAATGGGGAGCTACGGAGTGTTTTTCTTAGCCTGGCCAAGCATGACTGTTCTGCTGGCTCGAAATAGCCAGTGTCCAAGTGTGATTTGTTGTTTTGTGTTGCTAGGAAGGCATGCAAGTGGGAAGTCAGCCACACAGCTCCAACCACCTTAAATGGGCCAAAGTTACAGCTTTTTTGGTGGTTGGGAAATTAGGAGATTAAGGAATTCGCCCCACTGTCCTCTCATCCACATGGCCGAGAGTTGAACCAGTATCTATTAAACCCATCTCTATACAGCTGATTTTTGTTCTGTCCCACAGTCTATGAGCAGAGGACTTGAGGCTGGAACTGTTTCTCTAATATCAACTATGAGATGGATTTTATTCCTTTGAAACAAATAAATGTTTCTTTATTTTCCAGCTTGCCATGCTGCCCACTTTGCAATAAATAGGATTCCACCCCAGAGAATGGGGGATCTCAATGTGCCACTCCTAATTAGCAAGGTGTTCAGGAGAAAAGAGGAGGGAATAAATAACCTCCTCATAAATCATTTGCAACGAAAGGGGCGGGAGGGCTAATGATTTTAAATGGATACTTTGGCAATTCCTTTAATGAGAAGGAACAGGTAATTACATTGACCTTGGAGCTCACATTATTCTCCTCGGGCCAGAGGAGAGAAATGATGAAGGATTGCCTCGTGGTAGTTAAGCAAGGGGTGATGTTACAGAAGACTGACACAATAGTTAACCAGGGAACAGGCATTTGGTATGCTGTCTCACTCCTTTCCTACCTCCTTCCTCTTGTGCCTGGTTTTCCTTGTCTTTTATTCTTTGGATAGGTTAGGGCCCTTGGATTTGATTACTTGCTCCTTCTTATGGAGGCAAATCCTGGAGGCAAATCCAATGGAGTGGAGGTTCTGAGTTGTATCTGCATCCAGAATTATAGCCAGAAGCCAATGG
The DNA here is from genome assembly GCF_964273445.1 of Streptopelia decaocto. Classification (NCBI taxonomy): domain Eukaryota; kingdom Metazoa; phylum Chordata; class Aves; order Columbiformes; family Columbidae; genus Streptopelia; species Streptopelia decaocto. The sequence continues at coordinate 208,661,139 of NC_138663.1, read as the reverse complement.
GCTTCAGGGAGACCTGGACAAGCTAGAGCAACAGAAAATACACCACCAAACCAAGCTGCTCCTAGAAAGCAGCCTTCCACCACCCCAAAAAAGAAGAGAGGAAAACTGCAGTTTCCCAATGGACCAGAGTAGAGAAGTCCTCAAGGTTCACCTCTGTTCAAATGCCATCATGTAATCCCAGAGCTGTGTAGAGCCACCAAAGGACTAGTCCTTTACTATGCAACTCTGATTTATTTGAAAGACACCCCACAATGACTACTGAGGGTCTCTATACCATGAGAATGCTGAGCGCATTGGGTCAAAATTAGAGACAGTCCAGGAGCCAGGACAAGATGCAGGGGCATGAGGTGTGGATTTGTTTTATCCCATGTAGACATCTCCATTCCAACTGGCAGCTCAGACTCAATGGAGGGGAGTGGGTACTGCTGTGTATTAATTAGCTTGTCCAGGGGTGAAGATCTGAAGCAGGCCAGACAAATCACACTATATAAGTGGCTGGAAAGCTGCTCAGCAGAAAAGTACCTGGGGGTGTTGGTGACAGCGGCTGAACATGAGCCAGCGTGTGCTCAGGTGCCCAAGAGGCCACCAGCATCCTGGCTGGTACCAGCACTGGTGTGGCCAGCAGGCCCAGGGCAGTGACCGTCCCTGTGCTGGCACTGGGGAGGCCAAACCTCGAATCCTGGGGGCAGTTTTGGGCCCCTCACGCCAAGAAAGGCCTTGAGGTGCTGGAGCGAGTTGAGAGAAGGGAATGGAGCTGGTGAGGGGCTGGAGCACAAGTGTGATGGGAGCAGCTGAGGGACCTGGGGGGTTCAGCTGGAGAACAGGAGCTGAGGGGAGACCTTCTGATCTCTGAACTGCCTGAAAGGAGCTTGGAGCCAGGGGGGGTCAGGCTCTGCTCCCCAGGAACAAGCACCAGGAGCAGAGGAAATGGCCTCAAGTTGCACCAGGGGAGGTTGAGGTTGGATCTGGGGAATAATTTCTTCCTGGAAAGGGCCATTGGGCATTGGACCAGGCTGCCCAGGGCAGTGCTGGAGTCACCATCCCTGGAGGGGTTGAACAGACATAGAGATGAGATCCTTAGGGACATGGGTTAGTGCCAGTGTTGGATTAATGGTTGGACTCAGTGATCTTGAGTGTATATTCCAACCAAGAAGATTCTATGATAGAAGCACTTATGTCCCTCTGTTGACTATTAAGTAAGCACATGGTGATCAGCTCCACGATGATCCACAGAGGTGAAACAAGTCCTGATGTGAGGTTGTTCAGAGAAACAATTTCTTCTGTCTCTGCCCACAGCACTCAAAATTTCGGAGCAAGCGCAAGAAGAAATTACTCTCATTTTCCCTTCTGATTCCACTTAATTTCCGGACCTTTCACAGTTGTACCTGGTTTTCCTCAGTGGAACAAAGATGCAGACAAAGACAGGAATGACAATAAAGCTATTGACCAAAAGTCACAAGAGGTGTGAGGCCAGAGAAAGAACAGTTTAGGAGCTGAAGTGAAGCTGTGCAGAGTCTCACTCTATGATTGGCTGTTCCAATGATGCTTTGGGCAGATGCCATCAGCCATATGTTTTAATGGTTAGGATTGAAATTCTCCTCCAAAAGAGCCATTCGACAGCTTGTCACACTGAAGTCGTGCTCTTTCACATATCACCTGGCAAACCAGACAGACTTCAGCATCATCTGTCCCCCCTGTTCTTTTAAATATCATCAAGATAAACCAGTTTTAATAGTTGGGCAGCAGTAAGGTGTCACGGTAAAAGGCTTAGCCTCTGGTGGAAGCAATATCTGCTACAAGAAAATAGGGCAGGGTCATGATTGAATGCCAGATACACTTGAGATATAAGAAAGTCTGCTGTTAAATGTATGTGAGAACAGGTAGACCCTTGCGCTTCTGCCATTTATTTTTCTCCAAGTTGCCCCCTTTGTGCCACAGAGACTTTCTAAAGAAAAATTCAGTCCAAGCCATCACAGTGAGATGCTATGACCATTCAGTCCAACATCTGAGCTTTGTCTAAATTTGCCACGGTGACCCCTCTTATCTCCTGCAAACAATGTAATTCCTTACCTGGCAAACATCCCAGTGGGAACTGCTGCTGGCTCTAAATAAAGCCCGAAGGAAATTTGTTAATAACTGGAAAGGGAAGGTTAAACAAAACTAAGCCATTGGAAGCTTGTGAAGGAGACGGGGGGTTTAACAGGATGAGGAGCTGCTGTTCTGCAGCATGAGTGGAGGAGAGGACTTGGCCTGGTGGGAACACGAGCGTGCCAGTTTTGTCCTTCCATTCACACCATTTCTCCTGTCATTCCCACCAACCAAAGCTCAGAGGTCTTGCTCAAAGACTCCTGCTGACAGATGCAAAAGTACTGAACTGATCAGTGAAGACCCAGGAAGACCATGCCTAAAGCTTCATTCAAAATATGATCTCTGCTAGGTTTGGGGAAGAAAGCGGGGGCAGAAGAAGTGTGATTAGCTGAAGTCTAGGAGCCTGGAGGGGAAAGAACTGTAAACCTACGACCAGTTCATTCATATTGTACAGTTTCCTTCCTGCTTTGGGTTGGACCTACTCTAAAGAATGGCCTTGCTGAACCTGGGCCACAGTCCAAAGTAACTTAATTCACTGTTAACACAAACACGACTGATAGCAGAATGTGTTTCTTGGTCTCCGCTGAAGGTCTCTGCACGCATCTTCTCCATCTACCTACTGCTGTACCAGGGTGGTCCCACCAACCTCCCTCCACATCGGTTTCCTGCAGCAGTGCGTTGCATGAGGGGAATTTTTGCTATAAACCCACTCATCTGTGAGCATTTCTGCCATCAGGCTTCGTCCTGAGAGAGAGAAAAAGAGCTCAAATGTGATGGAGATGAAATTGGGGGGGTGGGCTGTGAGCAAGAGAATGGAGAAAGACCGAAGAGAGAATATGGTGATGAGAGACCAGCAGAAACAGGGTGTGCAAAGTGCAATTGCACCATGCAAGGAAAAAGTGAGAGCAAACACACAATTGTGGGATAAAACAGCACAAAAGCATGTGATTGAAGGAAATCAACCCCCAAACCCCATCCCAATTCAATTTACACAAATTTCTACCCACTTCTGTGAGCAGAAAGCACTCAGGAGCTTCCCCAAGCACGTGGTGACAACCAGCTACTTACACTGCTTGTGTTGAGCAAGTCACCAAACATCTCTCCCAGGGCGGGCAATCATTGCGGATCTAATTAAAGTTTGTCACGCAACTGTGCTCGGCTGACCAGCCTCCAAGTGCATGAGATGACCGCTGTTAATTTTATCTGACAACGATCGTTACATCAGGACCAAATCTCTACATGGGACATGACACCCGCCAAGAGATGGACACAGCATCATGAGGTCTGAAGGTGTGGGAGACAAGGAGGACCTGGAAACCCTGGTTGTGCACATGGATGGGTCTGGTTGTCCTTGGTCCCAACAGGCTGAGGATGCCGCTTGCTGCCACATGTGATGGTGATACCACTGGCTGGCAGAGCAGAGCAGACAGAAATGGCCGGAAAACTGGGTCTCCTCTATGCAAAAGCATCATCAACCCTCTTCTACAAACATGGGACCACCTCCCACTGTCATTTGACTCCATCAGTGCAGCCTTTCAGAGAGGAGGTGGTTATTTTTAAATTATAAACCTACTTAGATGTGGAATAAAATATGAAGTTATGACCTACACTTTGCTAATAATCACTATGCAGAAGTCTCGGTCTCCCTACCAGCCTCTGGAAAGGATCATGAGGCAGATGTCTCCTCTCCACCCATGCTCCAGGGCTGTAAGCAGTGTGGCCTGTTCCTGTACCTGTCACTGCACAGAGCTGTGTCAGGGCTCAGCACTGTGCTAAACATGTCCTGGTGGCCCCAGACTTGGAGGACCAGGGGAAAGAGCAAAAGACTGGTCTAAGAGAAGCTGTCCAGCATGGTAGAGATACATAATAAATGTCTGTGATGCGGCGATTCATCCCCTGCATCTCTGCCTGTGGTCCGTGATGGTCAGCAGATGGGGGGATGAAGATTCGTGGACCTCAGCTGCCTGTTGGGAATGGTTCCTGCCCCACGTTATCCCTTGAAACCTGCTCAGAAATTCAGCAGAGGTGTGAGCCAAACCACAGACCAGTCTAGCAACGTAGTAAGAGATAATTGAACAGGCGCTCCATGGCCCAGAGCATGCCCTGCCACTAATTAATTGATTAATCCTGAAAAACGGGAGCAGATTTTTGATCAAATTGTCCTTCACAAGATCCCTGAAGGAATACGGCTTGCAGGAATGGCAGAGGAATCTCGTCAACTAATGTCGCTTATTAGTAGCATTTAAATAATCTCTTTGAAGGCATTTGTACCCCTTAGCAACAACAAAGGACTAGGGAATTGCTACGCATCTGGTGGCAAACACAGGCCCAGGTGACCTCTGGGAATCCGACAGATCTAAGGTTGAATCAGTGTGATGGACTTAAAACTGCCATAAACTCCCAAGTAAATAACAGGGAACATAAAAAAGTATTACTCTATGTGGCAGCAAGACCAGAACTGAAAACCTCAGAGAGCAGCCTACAACACGAGGTCTCAGCTTGTTATTCTCTTGTTAGAATGTAATTGCCTTTTTTAATATAAACGCTTTTAAAATAATTTTCTTGGAGTCGCAACGCAGAGGCCCCGTAGATCTCTCAGGATTACGTTGTCTCATCCTCCACACAAGCATCCACAATTCTCTCCGATCAAAAAAGTAAGTGAATTGCCAAAATCCAATGTTCTCATTAGAATGATCAGTTAATTATTGCTCCTCTCCCTGTGATTAATTTAACAGGTGACTGTTGCATGGCAAATGCTTCACCTGCTCTATTTCCTCTCTGCTTATAACTGAAGGTCCCATTTGCAAAGGGGCTCAGCATCTGGACCATGAGCTGCTGTCCTGACTCATATGCTGTGCGCAAGGAGATGTATCTCCAAGTCGTCCTACCAGGTGGGCACTTGGATGGTTTGTGTGACACCCATGGTCTGGGTTTTTATGGCGCAGCCGTGAGTATGAGAAACTGCAGCTGAAATTTGATTAAATCTGGTACTTTCCTGTGTCCATCTCTGTTCTCATTGATGCTGTTGCATAGGAGGTCATTACAGATGATCCAGTCTTGGAATCCAGAATCCATGGAGATCATTTTGGAGGCTTCTCCTTTTGTTTGGAGTAGACACCTAGAGCGATCTGGTCTTGGAATCCAGGTTGCATCTGGTGAGGAACAACTGATCTCATCAAGACACAGCCATCAAACTGTGGGGTCTTCTCCATCTAGGTTGATTCCTTGAGCTTAGTAAAGCTGGTACAGGAAGATGTGAGCTTTGGGAATCTCTCAGGAATGACATGAAGACCAGAATTAGATGAATGACATGAAGACCTTGAAAAAACATTAAGACCATGAGGTGTGTACCAATGCTCAGTTGCTTAACTCAGTCAAAGTCACTTGATTATAGCAACATTTTTCTGGCTCCCGATTTTCTACCTGAGTGAAATAATTAAATATTTAAAGTCAACCAGTTTGAGAGGATCCTATGCATCCACGCAGATCCAGGTATTTGCGAGGCAGATTACAGCAATTAGTGGGCACTTTGATGCTTCTGAAAGGGATTTTAAGAAGACATGTAAAACCTGTTACTGAAGAAGGTTTCACGACAAGTCAGCTTCCAAGAAGGTTGATTTGAAGCTCATTCCTTAGTGATGACGGTAGCCAAGATGGAAGACACCCAAGCTGAGTCTTTGATATGAAAATAGGTAAACAAACAATCAAAGAAAAGAATTTGGGAGGGAGACAGGGGGTGGCTTTGTCTCCTTCAGGCTGCTCACTAGGAATTGGTCTCAGCCACGGGGTTTGGGGTCTCTACATTTTCAGTGCAAAGACTCTCTCTGTTCAACACCACCTTTTCTAGTAAACACAATGACTTTCTGTTTGTCCCCCCGAACCTCTGCACCTGGGGGATCTGCTTCATTTTCCTTGGGTTGCTTTTTCTTTCCAGCACCTTTGCACTGTTTATTGCACTAATTGTCTCGCTGTGTCCTGTATCTCCAGCACCAGGCAACTTGATCCTAACACTGATATTCTGCGGCATCACCTCAAGGTAACTTTACCTGAAACAATGGGCTAAATTCTTTGTTTAATCAGAGCAATAGACTTAAACCAATAGTTAAATCAATGCCATTAGCTTTTGCCTTTACTGGTAAACCAACCAGGTTACCCCACCGGAAGATCCGGCCATATGATGCAACTCAGGCACAATACTGCAATGGAAAATCAAGGCTACTTAATACTATTAGGTTTTATTACAGCAAAAATGTTTCTTTGCGTTGGAATTACAACAAAGACATTCATGTTCTGATTTGACTCCTTGAGCTCAGTGTATTATCTCTGGAAGATAAAATGATATTAATTCTATGTGTAAAGAATGTCTGGTAAACTGCCAGGTTTTTCTTTCTTTTAATTACTGAAAAGGAAGATGGGGAACTGGCTTCCTACCTAAGATCTGGAGCTAAAAGCATTTCACAATAAGAAATAACTTGAGCAAACATCTATCCTCTTATCTCTCACAGTTCCTCTAGGCTCATTTTGATTTATTTTTTCTTAGGAGCAAATCCTGTGTAGTTAATAAGCAGGGTGATAAAAGAAATCAATGCTCCATATCCAAACTGATGTACTGCTGCTCCAAGCACAATTTTGCCAGCATGCTTCTTAATGTCTCGGTAGTCTTTCTCTCTGTTTTGTCTTTTCTTTGGTGGCTGCACATCAAATAAAACAGGGAAAAAGAAAAATCAGGCTGGAAGGTGGCAGGTAAGATGCAGAGAAGTAGAGAAGGAAAGGCACAGGGCATGGCCCCCACAGATGGGCTGAGGGAGAGGCAGTAATGTTCTATAACAGGCATTGGTTTGCAAGTGTGAGAACTTCACAGTCGCTCTACTTACCGTCTTTCCCAGCCCTGTCCTGGTGTTGAATGTCTCAATCTGCCACAACGCTGCCCTTGGGGTGAACAGGTGTTTTATATCATGATTGACGCCATTGATTGAGCCCTGTGCATTTCAGCTTTGAGCTCCTCTGTCTTTTCAGTGCTTGCATGAATTATATTTCCCCTAGGAGCAGAAGGAGATTCTGGGTCATATAGGGATGAGTTCCTCTGTGGTGTGGAGATCTCACCCCCAGTTTGCTGCTGGCTTTGGGCTTGCATCTGTCTCCCTTGAAGGCACCCCACAAAATGGGATTTGGTCTCAGAGCACATGGGCAAGGAGCCTCTACATGAGGCCTTAAACTTCTACTTTGCTTTTGTTTTCAACTCTCAAATAAACAAGTAGCCACTGATGTTGCGACAGGACAAGAGGTGATGGTTTTAAACTAAAGGAGGGGACATTCAGGACAGACATGAGGAAGAAATTTTTTACAATTAGGATGGTAAAATACTGTCCCAGGTTGGCCAGAGAGGTGGTGGATGAACCATCCCTGGGGACATCCCAGGCCAGGCTGGACGGGGCTCTGAGCAACCTGAGCTGGTGAAGATGTCCCTGCTCATGGCAGGGGTGGCACTGGATGAGCTTTGAAGGTCCCTTCCAGCCCAAACCATTCTATGACTATGATTCTGTGTCATGTTCCTATTGCCTGAAGACATGAACACAAGGTTACCTTTCTTTGTCTTGAGAAACTGCTCATCATCTGCGTGCTTGCACCTTTCAGCCCACAGATAATGAGAGGTAATCTAGTTTAGGCTGATCCTCTCCGCTCAGGAGCTAAGCTCAGACCAACAACAGTGCTTTTGCCCAGCGACGACTTCACACCCAAGAAACTGCTGCGGCTCAGCTCATTTGTTGTAATCTGCTCACGCAACAAGCACCAACCATTTCCAAAGCTGTTGTAACAGCTTGCTCCAAGGACAGCAGTTACAGTCTGACAGTGAGACCATTGAACTTTAAAGCACAGGCTCCTCCAGGCTCCTTGAAGAGCTCGGCTTTCTTTAAGGCTGGTAGAAATAGGCTCTTGACCTCTATTTGGTTCAACAGCTATCACAGAGAAGAAGTAGGACTCCAGTGCGGCTCAACGGCTCGGAGATGCTGCATTCAGACGGTCCCTTTGCAGCAGCGATGTTTACAAAGTAGAGGGCAATACATGGAAACTTCGCCCCTTGTTTTATTCAGACCGTAAAAAGAGAGCAGTTTCCTGCCTGCATTTTCATGAGCAGGCATTCTTGACTCGAGTGAATTAATGAGTTTCATCTTGTTCTCCTGCACATTCGATATCACGTTGTCCTAGGGCATTTAAAGGAATTAGGTTGGGTGGTTGTTTTCTTTTTCTCTGAGAGAAAGAGACATGTCGCCTCTTTCTTTATCTTTGATTTCACCAAAGGTTTCCATTTGTTCAGCCTATTAAAATCCAGCAAAGGGAGGCATTTGAAAACCCTGTTGTGCCTTGCAGAGCTCGGCGCAATGGATTTCACAGGACTTGCTGTCCTTATAAAAGAGGAACAGGGTTTAGTCTCGCAAGACCTTGCTGAAATCCGTCAGTTTAATTAGAGACTATTTTGCAAGGGTAGAAAATAATTATTGTGCATACAGAGTGGAAATGACCAAAAATTGCCTCATTAACGTTGATTCATTGTAGCCGGCACATAATGAGTAGAGACCAGAGCCCCTTGATGAATGGTGCTCCCTCCACGCCAACACGCTTTGCATCTGTAATGGCTGAATACGGCTCATTTTATGGGAGCAGCGGTGCAGAGAGGAGACAGGGCCACGGGCAGGCACCCTGCACATGGACCAACATGGTGGTACCACCTGGCTCCTATGTAGAAGCCCAGAGGTTGGAGCTTGGGGCATCTCTGAGGGGATGGTTCTTCCTGCTCACAGCCCCCAACCCCAGCCTGGGGTCTGAAGGGAAAAATTAGGGATTAAAATTGGGAATTGCCTCCAGTGAGGTCTTGGCTGCCCATTTATTATCACTGTTCTCAGACCTTTGGGCCAGGACTTACGCTATGAGTCTTGGCCTGTGGCTCAGGTATGGTACATAGTCCACAGTGCCTTTCAGCATCAGGCACAGGTCACACAGGGGAAGACACAACACAGAATCATAGACTCATAGTACCATAGAACCATAGAATCATAGAACCATAGAACCATAGAACCATTTCGGTTGGAAGAGACCCTCGTGATCATCAAGTCCAACCATAACCTAACTCTAGCACTAAACCATGTCCCTAAGAACCTTGTCTATGTGCCTTTTAAACCCCTCCAGGGACGGTGACTCCACCACTGCCCTGGGCAGCCTGTTCCAATGCCCAACAGCCCCTTCCAGGAATAATTTTTTCCAAATATCCAATCTAAATCTTCCCTGGTGCAACTTGAGGCCATTTCCTCTTGTCCTAAACGTATTGTCCTAACACCACCCCATGCGTTCTCCTCCCAGATGGACAGATCAACATGCAGCTGCAATGACAGCAAGAACTGACACCCTGAGTCTGAGTCATGATGGAGGGCAGGGTTTGCTGTCACCAGCTGACTTTAACACAGATGTCAGGATGACCCAGAAGAGGACGTGTCCTCTGCCAGTGGCTTTCAAGCTGGGCTGCACGAATTGCCTCCTGGAGCTATAGGTTCCCGTACAACACACGGCATGGCTAACCCTGTTGTTTCTTCTTTCTACTGGCCCTTTGTTGGGGGTCCCATGGACTCAGAAGCATCTGCAGAGCAGAGGATTAAACCACTCTGCTGGTACAGTGCATGGGAACACGACCTTCAGAGAAAACCAAAGCACTGCCCAATGCATCTGGGGTTAATAGTTGTGTTAAATTGATCCTTATCTACATGCTTAAATGCTTGAGGAAATGTCCTTTTGCTGATTAGGCACACAAGACTCAATTAAGTTTTAGTGGGGCTGTATTTCAGCCCTTTAGAACTGACACAGGCAACACAAGCCAGTGAGGATTTGTCTCATTTTATTTTAGAGGTACGATACACCTAACTTATCCTAAGGCAGGTACCTAAAATGGGTCGGGCAATTGCTTTAGCAGCGGCTGTTTCTCTTCTGTGACTTAAAAAGGGAGCTGAGGGTGACTCAATCAACTTGAGATATTTGCATTTAGATGTGTGAATGAAAATTAGGTTAATCCCACCCTGAGGTTGACATGGCTTGCGTTTAGCAACACAAGGGTGCTGGGTAGGGTCAGGAAAAGACCAACTGCATGAAACACAGTCCTCAAACCGCAGAGCTGCTGGTCTGTCCAAAGGCTCAGAAACACTCCCCAAAAGAGTACAAAATCACACTCAGACCTCTCCTCCCTGCTTGTTAGACCACAGCTGGCTCCTAAGGCTGAGGCTTCAAAACCTGATCAGATATCTGTACTTGGGTCTGCTGGCACCCGCTGGCTGGAATTTTCCCTGCTGATTAACCCCTGGTGTTTTAAGGACTCCTGCAAACAGGAATAATAACAAAGATCTTTGTATCACATGTGTGGATCACAAAAGAGGATGAATCAAGGAAGCGGAGTGCAAAGCAAGAGAAGCGATGGGAGCAAGGCAGCCTACGGATGATGCTCACGGTGACCCAATGAGCCAGCTGATTGCATTTGGAGCCCTTTGCCATTCAAATCACTGCAATTTGGTCTTAATAACAACCAGCACATCTTTATGGCCCTTAATAGGTGGTTGCCCATTTATTCTATGAAATAATGTCACATTCTGCTGCAGCACAGCAAGGGAAATGTCTCTACTGCAAGGGGTTTGCTGGGTACCAGTCTTCCTCCCTCCTTTCTCCTGAAGTTAATTCAGCAAAAGAGATATCCTGGATGAAGACCAGCACAAGACTTGAGGATAGCTGAAATAAGCAGCGAGCCACACTCTCCTCTCAGGACCCAAGTTAATCCATGAGTAGAAAAAGCAGAACGAGAGGGATGTTTTCCCCAGGGACTGAGTGTGATCTGAAGTCCCGGATCCCTCAAAATCACAAAGGTTGGCAACCACCTGATAAACCACCTGATATCCAGCCTGATAAAAGATTAAACTTAGTGGAGAAAAAAACAAATCTTCCTGTCCTTCCCTGAGCAAAATGTTTCCCTACCCAAAGAGAAAATCACTGATTTTCAGGCTAGTGATACCTTTTTATTTTGGGTTGACTAAGGAACAATAAAAATAAGTAGCCTGCAGTTTCTGATCAGCATTCTGTCTGATGACCTCCTCAGATGGATGTGCCCCTTTTGAAAAAAGCTACACCTACTCTTATCCCAAGGAATGAACCAAAAAGAACAATTCTACATTGGAGTGCTTAGAAAAGAGATCTCCTTCTGCCCCATTGGGAACCGGGTGGTGCTGCCAGGCCAGCAAGACCCCTTTCATCTCAAACATCTCCGTTTCCATTTCTTTGCACATGTAATTTTGCACCTCATTGCCTCTAATTGAGTGGTTTTGAAAACCCATCCTGTAGAGCTATCCATTACTCTGGCACGGCCAGAGTGTCAAAGAAAATAAGTTCTCAGACACTTCTGTCTATAAATAATTCTGCTGTCGTGAGGTTATCCGCAGGGAGTGTTGACAGCCATCTTATTACTGGTGTATTTCTCCATTTTTTACCAAATTCTTTGCTTCTTCCCCCAGCATTTCCCCAAAAGTAAAGGTGAAGGAGGATCGCAGTGCTTCCTAAGCAGCATTTCCAGCATCCTCCTCCTCCCACGACAGATGCCACGGCCACCGCAGGACCTGCCATCTCCAGGATGGGATTCAGGAATGAGAGTTAGAATGCTTGCGTTTGCAGCAATTTTCTGGAGTGAAACAATGGTTGTTCTAGTCACACAGCCCAACTCCAGCTCAGGTAATTATGCCCTGCTATCCCAAATTCCCCCTTGCAGTTTCAGCAGGATGTATGAGTCTTCTTGCTAAGTGGTTGCACAGTATTAAACCCCTGCTGTGGTTCATCTCAGAGACAGCTGCATTTTGGTGGGGGAAAAATGATTTGTGTAGATTTGGCCATGAACCGTAGAATCACAGAATCATAGAACAGTTTGGGTGGGAAGGGACCTTCAAAGCTCATCCAGTGCCACCCCTGCCATGAGCAGGGACATCTTCACCAGCTCAGGTTGCTCAGAGCCCCCTTCAGCCTGGCCTGGGGTGTGTCCAGGGATGGGGCATCCACCACCCCTCTGGCCAACCTGGGATAGTATTTTACCATCCTAATTGTAAAAAATTTCTTCCTCGTGTTTGGCATAAATCTATCTTCCTTCAGTTTAAAACCGTCACCCCTTGTCCTATCATAACAGGCCCTGCTAAAAAGTCTGTCCCCGTCTTTCTTATCGGCCCCTTTTAAATACAGAAAGGCCACAATAAGGTCTCCCTGGAGCTTCTCTTCTCCAGCTGAACACGCCAACTCTCTCAGCCTTAAAAGAAATGCAGTTATGAGTTTTGGAGCTAATATCGTACCATTGGCTTTTCTTGGGTGAGCAACAGCAGTTTGGTTTCCAGCAAGGAAGACTTGTCACTGAAATGGGAGTGTGAAAGATCCCCCAGAAAACAATACATTTATTCATAGCAGCAATTGAACAGAAAGATCCAGAAGCTGCAAGGGCACAAAAAGCACTGTCTGACCTCCCATCCCAAATACACAAGAAAGCCTGCCCCAGGTGATGTAGGCAAACCTTCACCTCTTGCTGTCGCTTCCCCACAAATCACCACCTTAAAGCAAACAGTAATGCAGCACAAATTTAAAGTTTCTACACTGCTTTTGTGCCAAGGCATCAAGTACTTGCACCCTCTGGTCTCTACCACTGCTATATTCTGTCCACAATTAAATGAGCAAGGGATATAAATAGCTGACAGGTTAAAAGCACTTTCTTATACTGTTCTTCGTGCTTTGTAAACACAGACCTTACTTCTCATATAAACGACAGAGCACGGCTATAACTCACTCTCACCAGCACTGCCTGCCTTGGCCTTTTTTTGCTTGAGTCCAGGGTATATTGTCATGAGCTGAACTTATTTTTTTGCCTTGAAATTTGTCATTTTATCAGAAATTGGCTTTGTCCATCCCCAAGCATTGCTGGGACTATCTCTGAGCTGCGCTGCCTCATCAAAGTACTCTCCTCAAGTCTATGCAGTATGAGGATATCCTGATAAGATGTGGGATGCAGTTCTTTTATGAGCAAATTAGAGGAAAGAATTAGTTGAGCTTCTCCACCATGGATCAACTGTGATGGAAGAAGTTAATATTTTCGTCGTAGCTCGGAAATCCCCTTCGCCAGAGAAAAATGCTACTAACACAAAAGGCCTTGGGAGATGGATGGAGCTGGAAGATGTTATAACATACATAACTTTGACACATTGTCTTGAGCATTTGACCCTAGAGAAACTTCTAAGTGCAGTGCCCAGAGTGGGAAAGAACTGAGCAGAGAGGTTGCTGTGGGGTGCTTGTGACAAAGTGTCCTGGGATGTGGGGCAGAAGAGCTAAATTTGGGGTCTTAGAGCACCATCTGCTGGCACCTTCCCCCAGCAGGAGCCAGGGTGGGCTTAGACACAGCGTTCACTGCAGAATCACAGAATCGTTGTGGTTGGAAAAGACCTTTAAGATCATTGAGTCCAACTGTTAACCCAACACTGTCACTAAACCATGTCCCTAAGAACCTCATCTACGCATGGGCAGGACTGAAGAGGAGGCATAGCTGAAAGCCTCCATGGAGGAACAGAACAAAGGAAAATAGACAAAATGCACTCCGTTTAATACAATCGGAACAAGCACTGAGGTGGGGACAGTGTCAGCTATCTAGCAGAGAAGGTAAGGGCTGGAGACCCCACCTGGAGTATCGTGTCCAGGTCTGGAGCCTCAGCACAGGACACACATGGACCTGCTGGAGAGGGGCCAGAGGAGCCACAGAAATGATGCGAGGCTGGAACAGCTCTGCTGGGAGGACAGGCTGAGAGAGCTGGGGTGTTCAGCTGGAGAAGAGAAGCCCCAGGGAGACCTTAGTGCGGTCTTTCCAGACTTAAAGAGGCCAAGAAGGAAGATGGGGACAGGGCCTGTTATGATAGGACAAGGGGTTATGGTTTTAAATGAAAGAAGGGGAGATTCAGATGAGGAAGAGATTTTTTACACTGAGGGTGGTGAAACACTGTCACAGGTTGGCCAGAGAGGTGGTGGATGAACCATCCCTGGAGACATCCCAGGCCAGGCTGGACGGGGCTCTGAGCAACCTGAGCTGGTGAAGATGTCCCTGCTCATGGCAGGGGTGGCACTGGATGAGCTTTGAAGGTCCCTTCCAACCCAAACTATTCTATGATTCTATGAGAAGGGGATGACAGATCCTGCCACATGGCAGGGGGGACCAGACCTGGCTTGTTTGGGCGAGCCCACCATTCCAGCAAGGATTTTGGATCACTTTAACACAGTGTCTTTGCTGTTGACTTGCCGGGCATCACTGGGAGGAGGGTAGACTGCTTCCACCCCATCCTGGTAATCAGCAGGCTGTTGGTAGGCAGATCTCCCATGTCTGGGTAGAAATCCTTGATGGAAGGAGAAGGAGTTGACCCTCTGGCTTTCCAAGGTGTTTCTAACTGATGGAGCAGGAGATAAAGGGTGGAAGAAAGCAACCACTTCCCTGCCTGCTCCACCTTGGGAGAGGACCCAGGCTCCATGTGCCATGCGAGGGAGACCTCAGTGTGGCACATCTATCCCAGAGATCAGAGGATTTTGCCCTGTGCAATGTGCTGCCTGGCTCGGCATTTCCCATTTTCTACTGCCTGCCTGCCTTCCCACTGCATCAGGACTTGGGTTTTCCCACTCTGCCAAGGGAATCTAATTTTCGAGCCCTCTTATGTGTCTCTTAGTGTGTGTTGACTTTCTTCTTCCAAGATTTCCCTCTTCCAAGATGTAGATATCTAAATTAGGTGTCTACAACTGCTGTTCTAGCCATAAGGTGCTTCAAAGCAGCTCACTCTCCACAGGGCATTCTCAATCATTTCCTCAACCATCTTCACAGGACCACAGACTGGCTGGGGTTGGAAGGGACCTCTGGAGATCATCCAGTCCAACCCACCTGCTAACGCAGGGTCACCAGAGCAGATCACACAGGAACATGTCCAGGTGGGTTTGAATGTCTCCAGAGAAGGAGACTCCACAACCTCTCTGGGCAGCCTGTTCCAGGCTCTGGCACCTCAAAGGAAAGAAGTTTCTTCTCATATTCAGACAGAACCTCCCGTGTTTCAGTCTGTGCCCGTTGCCCCCATCCTGTCATTGGCCAACCTCTTTTCTCTCCTTTGCTCCCTTTCCATGCACCTCTACCCTCTATCCTATTTTTAAGACCATGTTCTCACAGGCCATAGTGGCTTTCAGCAACACCTTGCCTCTTCAGTCCAAAATAGTCTTCTGTGCGGCAGATCAGATAGGACAGGTCTATGTAAGGGTTTCTTGGCTGCTGGATCTCACCTGTTCCACCAAACCTCCAAGACAAAGGTCTACAAACACCTTACATTGGAGGTGTACAGTCAAAATCTGGTTCTCAGTAAAAACTCAGGGCTGAGGAAACAGAAAGGATATCCTTGTTCATGGGGACCAGTACTCTTTTTTTTCAGAAGCCATCCATCCTGTAATATCTTTCATAAATCCTTTCCTTGCACCTATCATTTAGACAGGGCCATAATGCTGGAGCATTTTGCGCATTCATGCAGAAAATAGAGCGCGTTCTGCTTGAAGGAGGTAAACTTTCTGCATGTAATAGCAGAGCAGAAGTGTCTGGGATGACAGTCAGAGAGGATATGTAAGTGGCATATTGATTTTTTTATGTGCTGAAAATAGCAAAAAGCAGTTGTCTCTTGATACACTTGGATTAACAAAGCACAACAATTTGGCACTGGAAACGTTGCTGCCACAAAGCAGAAGAAGGGACCGTAGTCTCTCTGCCTTAGACACAAAGCAGGCTGGAGTAGTTAAACCACCATGCAAAGCTGGTTGTGAGGTATTCATCACATATGAGTCACCAAATCTTCATTTATTGAGCCTTTCACTGTTTTCATCTTTCTCTGTGCTACTGTGCATCCTACACTTTGGGAAGGTGAGAAGGCAGGGCTGGAAGGGGGCTGAGTCCCAGCTCTTGGGATTATGTGAATACAGGGGATTCTCAGTCTGATTTTTTAAGTACATTTTTCACTGTCTTGGCTGAAGAAAAAAAAAATGGAAAATGAGAACCTGCTGCACCTCTTATGGGGAAACAAAATAAAAGGAAGAAAAGTCCTACAGAACTTACTGGTGTTTTAATCTCATCACTGGTGAGGCAGAGCATGGTTTAGGTTGAGAACCACTGAGCTGCTTCAACCACCTCTGTTGAGCTGAGATGTGGTAAGAAGCAAAACCCCAGTCCATCCAGCTCTTCTGCAATGTGGGACATTGGTGCCAAATCCTCTAATACTAAGGTGGCGAGTGAGAACTGTCCCAGGACACGGGGCCCATATGGTGGCCACCAACAGACCATCCTGAAAGTACATCTGAAGAAACAGAATGGGGAACGTGGAGAAAAACATATGCCATCGGTTGGATGAGACCGGCCATCAGAGACAAAAGCTCTGGTCTTTTGGTCACTTGACTTGCCATGTAGCGTAGGGGTGGATAACCCTATCTCCACGGTTGTCCTGTCCGCCTCACCTCTGTCTGTTCTGTGCAACCACACACTTTTGGCAGGAGTTACAGTGACCAGCTCAGTGAGACTCTGAGCTCAGCTGCAAATGTTGGTCGCCAGTGCAAACAAAAACTAGTTCTAAGAAATGTTTATGCAATTGTAGATGAATAAGTGTCTGTGCAGGAATCCTCGCCAGCCTTTAGAATTCACAGAGCGATGTCCAGTAGTCAGTAAACACTGCAGCAACATCACATCATTAATGTGATGTGACCCCTTCACAAGGGGTCCTGTCCCAACACAAGGCATTCATTGCTGAAAAATTCTTAGTGGCAGCACTTGTACTTGCTGCTAATTAATTTTAAACATGATGCAGGCAAAAATACATTCCCAGTTAGCACGAAGGAGCTTTTGTTTGAAGCCAATATGGACTAAATAAACATCCCTGAATCAGTAGGGTAGAAATAAATTAATCCTTAGTGGATCTAAACCACAAACCAACCTGATTCAGTGCGGTTTATCTTCACTATTCTATAGGAGAGCTTTTAGGTAACTATCGTCTATCTACCTGCACACAGAATATTTCAAACAGTTGCAGGGCTAAAGCATTTTCACAATATCTCTTTTTATTGGTGCAGCAACCACATTTCACAATTCATTCCCCAAGGGAAGGTACTATGTAAAGTTTCCATCTTCAAGTCCTATATATTGCGTAGATGAGGGATATGTGCTCAAGGTCAAACAGAAGGTTTTGTGGCTGAATTGGTAACAAAACTGAGAGCTTCTGAATGCCAGTGTTTACTACAATCATGTGCAATCCAAATGTCCCTGTGCTTCTGTCTCTGCCCTAATTCACTCCAGTTGCCTGTTTAATTAAAAATGGTATGTGGGACAATTGATTAGCACAGGCTGCACTGTGAAACGGCTGCTTTTCTCTGCAGATTTCCATTTCAAATTAAAAAGCAAAGGAAAAGTTATAGGTTTTCCTGTTTCAGTGAACAGTTGCCTTCTCATGCAAACAAACTCTCCTGGCGGGAAGGCCTTTTGGTCCCCCCTGACCTGATTGCATTGCTAAAAGATGTTCAGCAGGGTCATTTTCAGTCGTTAGCCTTGCTATCAGCTGCCGTGTGCTGGGACCCATTCTCCATCCATAGGGTAATGCATATGGAAAATGTAAACCATCCTGAGAGCTCCTGCTTGATGCTAAACCAGGAGAGGATGATGAACGGCAGGAGGAATGCAGGATAGAAACGGCAACCTCAGGGAGCAATGAAGGCTCCAGGGACATGGAAGATGTCTTGGGATGTAGAACATGTCTTGGGATGTGAACATGCCCTGAGATGGACAGGACAGTAGGACTCAAAGCCTGATCTCTGAGCTGAACTATCTCTACTCCATTGGCTGCAGGGGCCTCCTGCAAAACGGTGCTTTCTTCTGACAAGGCACTTTGAATCCCAGAATGAAATATAAGCCCTTGATAATAGGAACCCATTTGTCTAGGTAAAAAAAATATAGAATGAGAGGAAATGGCCTCAAGTTGCACTAGGGAAGGTTTAGAATGGATCTTAGGAAAAATTCCTTCACCAAAAGGGTTATCAAGCATTGGAAGAGGCTGCCCAGGAAAGCAGTGGAATCACCATCCCTGAAGGTTTTTAAAAGACGTGTAGATGAGGTTCTTAGGGACATGGTTTAGTGGTGGACTCAGCAGTGTTGGGTTAACAGTTGGACTCAATGATCTTGAGGTCTTTTCCAACCTAAATGATTTGATGGTTCTATGATACATCAGGGTCCACCAGGGGCCCTGGAGAAGGTACAGGGCAGGAGGCCTTACCAGCCTGGTAAAGTAGATACACACGATAAATGAATAGTGAGTGACTGATCCATTCAGTGAGAGATGCTTCAGCCTGGTAGGAAATGATTTGCAAAGCCTGAGCTCCAGCCTAGACACACTCGTATGCATGTTCATCCCTGGAATTACTAATACGTCCATTAGCACAGACAAGCTGGTTTGTTGACATGGCAGCTCTCTGTAATATCAGTGTCTCAACGGTCTTGAAAAGGAATAGTGTATTCTGAGCATCAGGTCTAGGTCTTTTTAGGTGCCTCAGATAACTGTAATAACTGAAAAGTCATGCTAACAAATTCAGCCTGATATTAGGAAACAGAATGAAAGCGTAGTTGTCACTGTCGTTCACCAGCATAGCTATGCTGATGTTGCTCGGGATGTCAGATGTAGCCTGCATTCGCATCCGAATTCATTTATTTAAATACAAGACCATGTTCTGGTGTTGGCTTGAGGAAACCTTGATGAAAGACTCATTTCCCAAATGGGACCTGACCCCACTTGTCGGCTGCCTGGCCAGTTGCTTCTGTGTACCCCTTCTACCCTTGCAGCAACACTACATGATAAATGGATCCTTCTCAGGAGGGTTTCTAGGATCACCTGCCTCAGGGACATCTTGGGTCTGCAGACAAAATTGTGTGAAGTCAGAAGAATGTGCACATCTGGCGTGGTTTCACATCATTTCAAGACATCTGAAGTCAAACCATCTAGGCTGGTCAGCCTGGGTTCTGTGTATAATTAACAAAAAGAGGAGATAGTCTTACAGCATGATTAATCTGACCCCTTTTTAGACTTCTACTTTAAGATTAAATTATAGCCTCCACTGACAACAATGGGCATCTGTGGTAACCAGCTTGGATGGAAACATCTACTCTGTAGATACTTGCCTTTCAATCTCTCAAGTGTTATAATCCACATGTTGTGCTGGGGCAAAGAGGAAGCACACCATATATGCACATAAAGCCAAGAAATAATTGTTAGTATAACTGAAAACTTAACTCTTTAATTCAAGAATGATTATTAGTCTCAGTCTAATTATTAGATAAGAAGAATAATTCCATATGCATTAATTCTATACATAAAAGGTTTCAACAACAGTAATAATACAATTCTAATCACATTAGTTTAGTTTCTATCCCTTTTTCTGGTGTTATGCTCACTTTTCTGTTGCTCCTATGGGCCTTAAAATCAGTAACTTTGGACTGCTGGAGATGGTAATACCGTAAGTCATCAGCCTCTGCAGTACTTTATTGGGAACAATTTGCTGTTTGTGTTACTGGTTTATCCTTCCTCACTCTAAAATCCACTTTGGATCACTTTTACATGATTTTTAATATGCTTTTACACCTTTCTCTTCATGAGTCTATAGACCCAAGTTACATCAGAATTTACTATATGTATCTTAGATACTCTTTCTTTGTTTCCTTTCTTACCCCCAAAACTAGTCTTGTCCAGCTCCAGATTTGCATTTCTTTAACTACCCATGGGTCAGTTGTTTATAGACATGAGGTCTCCAGTGCCAGCCCATGCTCCATCTTCTCTCGTACTGTGCCTGCACTCCTCAGTGTTTCTGCTTCTCAAGGTCTTTGCTCTCATACGAGCCCCGTATTTCATAGAATCATAGAATAGTTTGGGTTGGAAGAGAACTTCCAAGCTCATCCAGTGCCACCCCTGCCATGAGCAGGGACATCTTCACCAGCT
This sequence comes from Streptopelia decaocto, assembly GCF_964273445.1. Taxonomy (NCBI): domain Eukaryota; kingdom Metazoa; phylum Chordata; class Aves; order Columbiformes; family Columbidae; genus Streptopelia; species Streptopelia decaocto. The sequence goes on along the minus strand of NC_138663.1, from coordinate 208,640,971 downwards.
CAGGTTGCTCAGAGCCCCATCCAGCCTGACCTGGGATGTCTCCAGGGATGGTTCATCCACCACCTCTCTGGCAACCACCTCTCTGGGCCAGGCTCTCACGACCCCCATAATAAAAAATTTCTTCCTCATGTCTGGCCCGAATCTCCCTCCTTTAGTTTAAAACCATCACCCCTTGTCCTATCACAACAGACCCTGCTCAAAAGTCTGTCCCCCACCTTTCTTCTTGGCCCCTTTAAGTCCGGAAAGGCCACACTAAGGTCTCCCCGGAGCTTCTCTTCTCCAGCTGAACACCCCAACTCTCTCAGCCTGTCCTCCAGCAGAGCTGTTCCAGTCTCGCATCATTTCTGTGGCTCCTCTGGCCCCTCTCCAGCAGGTCCATGTGTGTCCTGTGCTGAGGACCCAGAGCTGGACCAGCACTGCAGGGGGGTCTCACCAGAGCGGAGCAGAGGGGCAGAATCCCCTCCCTCCACCTGCTGCTCACGCTGCTGGGGATGCAGCCCAGGACACGGGTGGATTTCTGGGCTGCAAGCGCACGTTGCCTTCTTTCTTACATTCCCCTTTTAAAAGCAGCATTTCTGCCCACTTCTTCCATTGCCTGAGACTCTGCACTGTTCACACGACCATCTCCATTTTTGAAGCCAACGCTCTCTGAAGGCTTTGGAGGCCAGACTGCTAATCTCTTGACAAGCAAGTGTATGTCTTGACAGGGTGATTGCTGTTGGCCCATCGCCCTTAATGGCTTGGCCCTCTGACAGCTGGCAGTGATTTTCTGACGGCTGGAGCCCCAGTCACATGCCCCCTGACAGCAGCAGAATAATATTCTCATGCCTGCGATAATGGCAAATGCATTTGGAAAGCTCATGAATAAGATTCCCTTCTCTGTCTCTTTTTATAACTCTGACATGCTTTTCTGTTGCCCAGTTTTTCCCCCTCTTTTTTTTTATTACCCACCCTCCACAATTATTTCTCCCACTCTATTATTATTCCTCATGTTATCGGAGTGGCAGAGACAGACACTTCTAATTTCTTCCCTGCTCGAGGCTCAATGCTCTTTCTTTGAGTCTTTGAGCAATATTCTCTGGATATTGTCAGCAAGACGCTGTGTCCTGTGTGAAACTGCCATGCAGAGCCCCTCGTTCTTTCCTCCTACCAGCTTCTAACAATGCCGGTTCCGTCTTCCATCGCCCTTGCTTGCCAACCTTGGTATTTATTCTCAAAACGTGCCTTTGACTCCTGTGTATTCTCAGGAAAGTTTGGGCTTGGTTCCACAAGCCTGACATACCTCCCGATTCAAAGCACAGGGAGGAACGTTGGGTACAGGGAGGCAGGCGAAAGGAGCAGCTATGGTTTAAAAAGTGATTTGGGTTTTTTTACCTTGTTTCATGGAAAGTATGGTTTGCCCTTTGTTGAGCAGGAGAAGGTGGCTGGGGCTTATAGCTCAGCTATGTGTTGGAGCAGGAGTCAAGAAGGAGTGTCTGGGGATTTTCTCAATAGGACTTATTATTTCTCCCAGAGAAACTGATTGTAGGAGGGAGGGGATTGCTGCCAGCATGAGGGAAACCTCCTGTTTCAGCAATCTGGTCTGAAAGATTGATGTCTAATTGTCTAGGTGTTCCAGTAAGATAGGAAAATAGGTTATCTTGCTGTTTGCAATACCCCCCTCAAAATGAATATGCGTCATTAAACAAGCAGCCCTACTTATTTCTCAAAGGTTTGGCAGCGCTGTGCAAACCAAACAGGTACAATTGTGTATGACAACGCCCCACCCCGTTCCATGATATGTGTTTTATGATGGCATTAATTTAACAGTGGTCAGTGATGCTCAATGGGTCGGGTTCCAAGGCTGGAGCAGTTCCTGAGCTGTGTTTGCTCCCTGAAAAGAGGACTCAAACTCCTCAGTCTTGCAGTGTGGGCACTTTGCTGGCTCTGAGCCTGCCTGCAGCAGAAGGTCAAAACCGCTATGCTGTGTTTAGCAATAGTTAAGCTGAGAAAACTGATCCCTTGCCAGTTCCAGTGTCCTCCTCTGGGAAATGGGAATAAGAATCATAGAATAATTTCGGTTGGAAGAGACCCTCAAGATCATTGAGTCGAACTGTTACCACAACACTGGCACTAACACATGTCCCTGAGAACCTCATCTCCATGTCTGTCCAACCCCTCCAGGGTTGGTGACTCCACCACTGCCCTGGGCAGCCTGTTAAATTGTCTCACAACCCTTTCTGTGCATAATTTTTTTCCAATATCCAACCTCAACCTCCCCTGGCGCAACTTGAGGCCGTTTCCTCTGGTCCTGGCGCTTGTTCCTGGGGAGCAGAGCCCGACCCCCCCTGGCTCCAAGCTCCTTTCAGGCAGTTCAGAGATCAGAAGGTCTCCCCTCAGCTCCTGTTCTCCAGCTGAACCCCCAGGTCCCTCAGCCGCTCCCATCACACTTGTGCTCCAGCCCCTTCCCCAGCTCCGTTCCCTTCTCTCAACTCGCTCCAGCACCTCAAGGCCTTTCTTGGCATGAAGGGCCCAAAACTGCCCCCAGTATTGGCGGTTTGGCCTCCCCAGGTCCCAGCACAGGGACGGTCACTGCCCTGGGCCTGTTGGCCACACCAGTGGTGGTACCAGCCAGGATGCTGGTGGCCTCTTGGCCACCTGGGCACACGCTGGCTCACGTTCAGCCCCTTATCACCAACACCCCCAGGTCCTTTTCCACACGACACTTTCCAGTCACTCTTCCCCCAGTCAGTTTCTTGTTTCTTGACAAAATTTTGCCTTCAAAATTTGCCTTCAGTCAACCTTACTCCATTGGGACTTCCATTCCTGGAGTCAGTGGTCACTGATCAGTCTTTGCTCAGTCTCCATCTGATGATACACCTAAAATACTGTGAGCGGGAAGGATGTACATATACCAGGACTTGGCACTGGAAACCTGTGGTGCCAGAAACCTTAGCAGCATAAACATAGATGGGAGGAGGCCCCAGCTTGAGGAGCCTTAGCTGGACAGGTCAGAAAACTGACACCCAAAACCTTTATGGCCACATGTAGCTGCTATAACCAGGAGAATCCTGCCTAATTCACCCTATGTCTTCAGACACTGTCAAGTCATGGAAAATGGAGACTTCAAAAAATTCCTGTAAGTTTGAAAGTATGAGTTTGTTGTACAACAACTGCTTTTCCCCTGTGCCACAGCAATATTGTGATACCACGTACAGATTCTTATTTTAACTGCAAGCACTCCCTCCTCTTCCCCAAAAGGAGGTGGTTGTAGGAGAGAACCAGTGATGTGTGGGATAGAGCTAGGATAGAAACAGAAAGAGAGGAGCACTGCTTCTGTTCTCACCATGTGAAACGGGCTACTGCCATTTTTTGAGTCCCAAATGGACTTAGTGTTGCCTGTTCAAGCACTGGAGATAATCAATATTTTGTGGTTCTCATCTTCCAGTATATCTCTCCTACCACATTTCATATGGGGAGCTTATAATTTGTCCTAAGGACAAGTAACTCCAGTGAGTGGTATAATATCCAGAAGGAAGGCTGCTTCTCACAAATGCCCCAATTCTAGTCAACTTAGATCATAGCAAGTCCAAAGGCTGATTAGGTACGTACTTTCCATGGACCTTGGGAGTACACAAAGAAGCTTCATTGACCTCAAACCAGAGTGGAGTGCGTTGCAGAATAAAGAGTTGGGATTCACGACCTCACCCAACTTCATCCAGCCAAAAAGAACAAGACACCTAAGGTCAGTTCAGCTACCAAAATATACACATTGAGTGCTCTGGGACACAAAGCAGCTGAAAGCCACATGGAGTATGACACTGGATCTAGGGAAGACTCAGTGACCCCAGGGCATCCTGCCTGGCCTTCAGCTGATGCTCCAAAAGAACCTCAAATGACACAAGATGTCAACATTTAAGGATGTGAACGGAGCCTTTAAGGCAGGATCCAAGTTGAGATTAACACATTTGAATATCGTGACAAAGTGCATGCAAGTCTCTGCACATTGAGCTGTGTGTATGTAAATTAGCAGGCAGAAAAAGACAGCTTGCTACATTTTTCCCAAGGAGAAAGCTGTTTACAAGTGTAAACAATGAATCCTTACAGCATTTGCTTCTGCTTTTTTAAAGCATGAGAAGGATTCCAAAGCACAAAGGCAGACCTATTCCCAGATTCCTTTGAAAGTCAAGGAGACTGAGGTACACGCCGTTTGTGCTTTTGGAAAGCCTCCCTCTCTTGATAGAATTTCATTTGATATTCCAGCTTAAGCTGGTGCACATTTACTATAGACATTTGGCACCTAATAAGGGCTCTGATTCACATATAATCAAGCTCAGATGCCTGAAAAAGTTACTAAGATGAGCTTTACTTCCACACTTTTCTCAATGTCAACTGCTTCTCCCTCGGGAATGGCTGAACAGCAGGTTTATCTCCTCCCGTACCAATTTCAGCCCTGCAAATTACAGCAAACTGACATCAATTTTATGTCATGTTAATGCAATGGGTTGGAAGCTGCAGGTGCTTGGAGACACCTCCACGTGCTGTCTGTTTTAGGGTAGTAATGATCGGGTGCAGATAAGATTCAGCTAAACCCACTGCAACAAGAAAGCAAACATCCTGATTGTGGCTAAATGGGACCTGCTGTGCATGGTATAACCTGCCTCAACTTCTGATTTGAAAGGTTTTGGGAATACATCTGTGACAGACGCAATCAGATACGCTTGTGCTAGGAAAAGGATGGAGAAGAAAAATCATAGAATCATAGAGTGGTTAGGGTTGGAAGGAACCTTAAATATCATCTAGTTCCAACCCCTCTTCCACTAGACCAGGTTGCTCGGAGCCCCGTCCAGCCTGGCCTGGGATGTCTCCAGGGATGGTTCATCCACCACCTCTCTGGCCAACCTGCGCCAGGCTCTCACCACCCTCAGAGGCAAAAATTTCCTCCTCATGTCTGGCCTGAATCTCCCCTGCTTTAGCTTAAAACCATCACCCCTTGTCCTATCACAACAGACCCTGCTCAAAAGTCTGTCCCGATCTTTTTACAGGCCCCTTTTAAGTCCAGAAAGGCCACAATAAGGTCTCTGTGGAGCTTCTGTTCTCCAGCTGAACACCCCAACTCTCTCAGCCTGTCCTCCCAGCAGAGCTGTTCCAGCCTCACATCATTCCTGTGGCTCCTCTGGCCCCTCTCCAGCAGGTCCATGTGTGTCCTGTGCTGAGGACCCAGAGCTGGACCAGCACTGCAGGGGGGTCTCACCAGAGCAGAGCAGAGGGGCAGAATCCCCTTATTAGTATGGGGATTATAAATTATGGCAGTCAAGCAGCACAAGAGTATCTCAAGCAAATCCCCTGATCCAAAGCTTGTCAGAGATGGTGGGGATCTCTTCATGGACTCAGGATGCAGTCTGTCAGGGTTGAAAGGCTGAGCTTTGCAGAGCAGGTGATGCAGTGAGAGCCCACGAGCTGTTTCACAATTCTGTGGGAGTGGGAGGAAGCAAATGGGTGCAGGAGTGATGCCATGGCACAGAAAGCTGCAGGTTGCCAGACTGCAGAGCTTTCGGTGGTGAGATACACGTTGTCCAACCTCAGCACCTCCCTCCACCTGCTGCTCATGCTGCTGGGGATGCAGCCCAGGACATGAGTGGATTTCTGGGCTGCAAATGCATGTTGCGAACTCATCAACCAACACCCCCAAATCCTTCTCCTCAGGGCTGCTCTCAATCCATTCTCCACCCAGCCTGTACTTGTGCTTTGGGATTGCCCTGACCCATGTACAGGACCTTGCACTTGGTCTCATTGAACTTCATGAAGTTCATATGGGCCCACCTCCCAGCCTGTCAAGGTCCCTCTGGATGGATCCTTTCCCTCCAGCGTGTCGACCATACTACACAGCTTGGTGCCACCTGCAAACCTGCTGAGGGTGTACTCGATCCCACTGTCCATGTCTCCAACAAACATGTTCAACAGCACCAGTCCCAATACCGAGCTTTAAAATCTGCTTTCAGGACTGGATACAGGACCGAACCATCCTCTGCATGAGGGAATGTCCTCTCCTTGGCAGACGGCACCTCCTTCCTGAAATACCTGTGCTCAGTAGCCCCTGTTTTCTCCAACCCTTTATAACACTGTTCAGGTTGTTGTGTTCCCATGTACGCTGGATGTTCACAGCATCCACAGAGCTGAAATCCTTCACTGACGCAGCCATTTGCCAAATTGCCTACAATAGCCTTGAAAATATGACTAAGAACAGTCATATTACACTGACAAGTTTATGAATATTTATATGGCTCTAGGCCTTGAGTCCCCTTCATGATGCTTTACAATCGCATGACTCAACTTCAGCACGGATGTTTCTGCTTTACAGAGCTACAAACAGGGAATCAGTTCTGCTAAATTCTGCTGAAGTTTTTGGGTCAGATCCTTCTTCATGTTACAAAACAACTTATATTTTCACTTATTCAGGTGCCAATACATTTCTGTGATATTACTTCAGGCATAACTATCATCATCCCCACAACAATGCTCATAAAGAGCTCTTAAGCCTCAAGGCACTTTACAAAGAGTCTGATTCAGCCTCTTTAAACGCTGCTTTTAGCATCTTACTCATGCTATCTGCACATAAATCAATGGGATAAATTACATGCTACACAGGATCAGGCTTGCAGGATCTAGAGGTGTTAATGAGCTTTTTCTGTAACCGGTACGGCCTAGACAATTCAGAAAGTTGCCAATAATGACATTTTAAGCCGCAGTATTTGGAATTCAACATTATCATGGGATGTGAGAGTTCAGAGCCAAGAGCCCTGACTCAGGATTCCACGCCTAAGATATAAAGTAAGATCCCAGAAGAAGGACGGGTTCATAATTAACATAAAATTTGAACAGGTAATTTGTAGAATAAAATTCAGCTTTAGGTGACTGATTTCTTTATTTTAACATTATTAGAAGCGAGCAGTGAAAACATCTTCAAGATTTTGTGTCAATTTTATCTTCCTTTATGCATGTATATACTGATGAGCTGGAATATGTACAATCTTCTCCAGCTTACATAGCCATAATGAGTTCTAATCAATCTGTTTGTTAGGCCTGATTTTATGCAGAAATTAAACAACCAGCAGCACAAGCCATGATAAAGTGTTTGCATAGAGCAGGGATAGAGAAAAATGCTCTTCTTCAGGTGTCATTTTCCGAATTTCATAAAGAGAAACAGCTGAACATGTGCAATTTTTAAACAGCAGCCCTCTCCAATTCCCAAGTAAAAAACTACTGGATCCACAGACTAAATTTACAGGACTCTAGTGTGTAAACTGACACGATTCAATTAACATAACTGACCAATTGAGCCCTGAGGTCTCAGGGCAAAATAACACTGTATGGAAAGCGGATCCTTTGCCACAGGCAACCAGAGGCCACAGGAAATTACTCACGTTGGCACGTCACGCACATTTTTAGTAGTACTGAAAATAAGCATTTCAGGAGCTGTATGTTTGTTTCTCTGCTTGTTATTTCAGAAACAAGACATTCCTTCCATAGGTCTGACAGGACAAAGAAAATCCAACACCTGAACAACACCTTTGACCATCTAGTCAGACAGACCATGTTTAGATGCAAATAACTTCAGGCTGTCACATTATATCCAGTGCAGTAAGGTCCACTACAAGGCGTAGCTCAAGGTTACAGAGGAAAAGTATTGCTTTTAATATATATTATTGTATTGAAATGGTCAAAGTTGGTATTTATGGAAGATGAATTTACGTTTACAAAACAGTTGTAGGAAAAAAAACCCTAAACCCATGTATTATAATGGTTTGTGGCTGCCTCTTCAATAGCGCAATGACTAAAAGATTTGCCAGAGTTCAAAAGCAGAGAACCAAACAACAGAATAAGTCAGGAATAAAGGCATATTGTGATGGAACCTACTACAGAAACACATCAAAGAAAAATTTCTCCATGATTCAAATTAAGGGCAAACAATACATTCTTGCTTGTCTTTCTATCTAGAAAAAACAGAATGGCTAACAACCCATATTGTTGTTTTCTACCCCATACAATATTTCATTAATTTATCTCCATATTCTCTCCATTGTTTACAACCAGTTTTGTGCTTCTGAATCAGTTTGGTACTCTTCCAGACCTCTTATCTTGAAAGTCTAAATCTGGGGAGGATAATCTAGCTCTGAAAAAAAAATAAAGACAGGCCTGCATAAAAAAATGCACAGTGATTTTGATGGTGTTTTGACAATCTAAGTATTTAATCTTTGCCATCACTAAAATAAATTTTGCTTTGAAGGCTTTGTATCACTATGAAAAACATTAAATATGTCTCTGCCTGATGCTGAAAGCAATTATATATAACCTGAACTGCAGAAGTCAGGTTATTCTTTGTGATAGATGTATACATTACAAAACATCAGCATTTACACCAGGAAAAGTCTGTGTTTTGATTGGTGTTTTTTAGCTTACAAGAGAGATGAGGAGAAATAAGTTTGTGTGTTTATACGGAGGTATAATAAATACTGCAGTCCGTATAGTCCCCACGGTCTGTGCAAAGTTTCCCATCAAATCTTCGGACCTTACCCTGAAACATAAAACACAGATGATATTACTAGGCCTTTACTTGTGTGTTTTATTCTTTTTCCCTCTGTTTTGAGCCTTTCCCTTTTTAGACTCTACTTTGGATATGAACTCCTCTTGAAAACCACTTTGCATATTCTGGGTGTAAGTATAGTATGCGTAGTAAGCACTGAGGGAACTAAATAAGGCATCAGATGAGAGAAAACCCCCGTGTAGTAGGCAGTGCTATAAAAAACCTCCTTCCTCCTCCCAGCCCACAAGTACGAGGAACATTTGCCTGTTCATTTAAAAACTTGAAGCCACCGCGCCGCCTCACTCGAGTTACAAACCTTCCCTGCAGCCTGTAAGTAAAATCATAGAATTATTTTGGTCGGAAGAGACCCTCAGGATCATCGAGTCCAACCATAACCTAACTCCAGGACTAAATCACGTCCCTAAGAACCTTGTCTAAATGCCTTTTAAACCCCTCCAGGGATGGTGACTCCACCACAGCCCCGGGCAGCCTGTTCCAGTGCCTGACAACCCTTTCTAATGAATAATTTTTCCCTAATATCCAATCTAAACCTCCCCTGGCACAACTTGAGGCCATTTCCTCTCATCCTACCACTTGCTACTTGGGAGAAGAGACCAACACCCTCCACGCTACAACCTCCTTTCATGGAGTTGTAGAGGGGAAACCACCTCAGTGCCACTAAAGCCACTTTGGGGAGTGTGTTTTTTGCCCAAAAAGGGCGTGATGTGAAGGCAGACGCAGGCACCCGTAGTCTCCACACGGGTGCCATACGTGCCCTTTAAGCCAAACGTGCCCCCCCACCCGCGGGGATTTATCTCTAAATCTGCCTTTTCCACCTCAACACTTCCCTCCCTTCCGAGCTTTTCCCCTCAGAGGGACCGCGACACCGCCCGGCCCGGCCCGCACAGGCCGCAGCCCGTCGCCATGGCAACGCGCGGGCCCCGCTCCCCGCGGCAGCGGCGGCGGCGGCTCCTCCCCCGGCCGGGCGGGCCCAGCGCTCGGCCCCCGCCCGCTGCGCTCCGGGCCCGGCGTCCTTCTCCCGCCTCCCCCCCACGACTCCTTCCCCTTCTGTCCGCTCTGGTCTGAAGCGGATGCCGCGATGGCTCCGGCCGCCGACCGGGAGGGTTACTGGGGCCCGCCGACCTCCACCTTGGAGTGGTGCGAGGAGAACTACGCCGTCTCCTACCACATCGCCGAGTTCTGTGAGTGGCCGCCCCGTCCCGGCTCAGTCACCCCCTCGTTCCCCCACCCCGCCGACCAGGCCCCGCGGCAGGGGGATCCCCCCTCCTCCATGGCCGCTCTTTGCTGAGGTGGGGGGGAAATGGCGGGTTAACGCGGCCGCTGCCCCTCAGCCACCCCCGGCGGGTGGAAATGGATGTTTTCCTGTCACCTTTCCCCTCAAATCCGTGTTTTAAGGAGGCGTTGGGACTGTTTTCTCTCTTCCCTGCCCCAGCATGTTGTTTGGGCCTCCCCCTTGTCCCAAGTCTGTCCCTTTGGCCTGTGTCCCAAGCCGCGGTGGGTCAGGGGGTGTCTGGAGGCACCAAGGGGGTGGCTGAGGTGGGGGGGTCGGGTGAGGTGGGTCTCTGGAGTAGAAGTGATTGTGTGGCACTATATGGATAGCCAAAAAGGGGAGTTTTTGCTGAAATCATGTTCAGAGTATCATGCTGTAAAGGTACACAGGTGTGCAGCTCAGCTCCCGTTGAGATGAGAGCATCTACCCAGCCACGGCCAGTCTAACCAAGCAAAACAGTTCAGGGACAGAGAAGGGAGCTTTGTTTGAAAGAGACATCTTCATCCAGGACAGACACCTTCACCTGACTGGTCTTTAGTGATGATCTCCAGAGGTCCCTTCTAACTCTAATCATTATGTGGTGAGTCTTGACTATCATCAGGTTGATCTGTTGCAGGTGGTGGGAGCTGGAATATCTCAAAGAGTCGCCCTGTTGCAAGTGCTGGTCTTTTAGGATAGCTTGGAGCAGTGGCAAGAGAGTAGAGTTTTTTACTTTACAACTCTGGTATTCAGAGGCAGTTAGGAATTTAGATATATTCAAGCATGTTTTAAGGAAAGAAGAAAGCGTTTGACTAGATGGTCATCCAGGAGGTGCTTGAGAAGGGATAATGTTCATAGAATCATAGAATCCTTTCAGTTGGAAGAGACCCTCAGATCATTGAGTCCAGCCATAACCTAACTCTAGCACTAAACCATGTTCCTAAGAACCTCGTCTAAACACCTTTTAAACCCCTCCAGGGATGGTGACTCCACCACTGCCCTGGGCAGCCTGTTCCAATGCCTGACAACCCTTTCAGGAAGAATTTTTCCCAATATCCAATCTGAACCTTCCTGGCACAACCTGAGGCCATTTCCTCTTGTCCTATCACTTGCTGTTTGGGAGAACAGACCAATACCCTCCATGCTCCAACCTCCTTTCAGGTAGTTGTAGATAGCGAGAAGGTCTCCCCTCAGCCTGTTCTCCAGGCTGAAAAGCCCCAGTTCCCTCAACCAGTCCTGTTGTGTTAGCAGGTAAAGGATCAAACCTTCTGTTACTGATGTTTTGCTTAAAAATTAAATATTTTTGTGTCCTGGGCCGTGATTTTCAAGGGTATAATATAGTTACGCGTTGTCACCTGACACATGCCCTGTCCTACAAAAAGCTTTCACACCTATGAGACAGGCGGCTGCTTTTGAAGTTTTAAGACTCTAGGAAAACAGAACTGAAGGCGACAGGCTCACCTTCCCTGGATTTCTTGGAGCGGGCAATCTGATGAGGCCTTTCGCATTGCTGGGATGCTTCGGCAGCGCTTTGGAAGAGCTTGGCACGCAGAAGACGGAAGGTTCTGGGCGTCCACGCTGGGCTGTGACTCCTGGTTACAAACAGTGACATGGGCGAAGGACCAAAATGAATAGTTGTGAAAGAGGCTTCAGAGTGTGGGAATGGGAAGAGCTGCAGGATCCGGGTAACAGTAGCAGAGAAATGGAGGGAAAAAGGAAGTTGGTGTGTAGATTTATGGCTGAGAAGAGGCAGGCTGGGTGAAGAGGGAACAAAATAAAATACTCTTAAAGCTGGACAAACTTAGAAGTTTTTAAATAGAATGAGGCGTTTGCAGAGTATGTATTTTTGTGTCTTCCTCGTGTTAAGAAGTAATTTGAGAGAGAATCCTCACAGGGAAGAGGAAGCTCTGTTGCTTCACCCATGTGAAAATAAATTTGACTAGCATGTAAATTTTTGAAATAACCCCTGCATTGTTGTTTTGTGAACTGATACTTTTCATCTGCTTCTAGATTATGCAGGAGGAGGAAGATGCGTTTGAGATTAGAGGTGGGAGGTGGAAAGGTGTGTGTTCTGAAGAAAAAGGAGCTAAATATAGACAGTCTGGTCCTCCCTTACAGTTTTAGTGTTTGGGACCACAGTTTGTTGTTCTGTCAGTTGCGCTGAAAAAAAAGTGTATAAGGACTTTGCTGTAAATTAGAGCATTTAAGTGGTCCCAGTTTAAAAAACAAAGCAGTAAATAAGCCCACTTTATCTTAGAGGTAGTTTAACAATAGATAATTTCAGTAGAGATGTCAAGATTTTCTTTAGCAATGATACTGTAACTGCACTTTCAGGGTAAGAGGATTTTTTTTTTTTTTCTTTTTTTGATATTATGAACCTACATTTAAATTTTAGCCAGCAAAACTTGGTTGACAACATATCATTCATAGAACAACTAAGGGATCTTTCTCAGCTTTCTCTAAAATACTTAATGTGAAGCTAAATACCTTGGAAGATCAGGTGTTATGCTGAAATCTAGTTGCTGTAGCGGAAGAGCTGGGAGTATATTCAGGGTCTGTGTGGCTCAGCAGTCAGTTGCTATGCCTTTATGGCCTTCTTAGTTGATCAAAATTTAAAATGCAGAGAGCAAACAAGCCAGAAAGTTTCTCATCTCTCTCCGAGTTCTCATTGTGATGTTGCTGATACAGTTTTTAAAACTCGCATACAGCCTGTAGTATTTTAAGTGTTACCGAAAATTGGTTTCTGACTTGTCCCTGAGTTGGTACCACTCAGTTCTGCTGATGGTATTTAAAAATTGTGCATTAAATGTTTGTTGTAAATAATTTATAAGAAACTATTGAAGGCCCAAAGCTTGAAGGATCCTGGCAGGTCCAAGTCAAATATTATGTTTTCCTTAGGTTGCAGTCTGAAAAGCCAAATGGAAAGCTTGTTGTGCAAATTACATCTTTGTGCCACTTAGCAATTTGTTTTTAATATGCTAATTTTAGTACAAATTGCTACATTGTGTTCCAGAAGCCTACATGCAGTTCTTTGCCATTCACTCCTTAAAGAACCAGTGGAAATGATGACAGCTAATCAGTTGTAGGTATTCAGAGATGTGAGGGTGAGGTAAGGTGTTTTTGTAGCACTTTGTATTTCCATTCTCTTCATGTACCCCAGACGCAATGACCTGTATTCAGAGATTTTTGTAATTTTTATTTTAAATAATGAAAAATGATTTTTCTTGCGGTTCTCAGTCTGCACCTAGCCAGTTTTCCTCCCTTGTGGAGGTGGATGACTAACTGCTCTGTGTCCTTTGTAGAATAATAAACCAACTGAAATGGAAAACCAGTTGCAAAGAATTATTTTGCAAGCTTAACTATGCTAAGCCTTCAGAGGACTCTTACATCCCTCGCTGATCAAATCTATTGTATGGTTTAGGAATTCCTTCTTCAGGGTTTCTCAGGAGCTTTGGATTGACTCCTGTGTGCTAGAGGGCAGGCAGTAGAGATGTTTTTGGTTTGGTTTGTTTTTTTCTTTTAACTAATCTTTTCCAGCTCCCAGAGAGAGCTTGTATGCTGAATTACTCAAGCTTTTGTACACCAAGTTAAGCAAAATAGTAATAATAAAGGAAAAACCCAGTGTCCTCCCACACAAGCAAAAAGAACAAGGTCATATGTAAGTGCTGTTGTTTAACACTAAGTGCTTAAATGTTGCAGTTTACTCATTATTTTAGTAGGGTTGATGTTTCAGGCCAGTTCAGCCCACGTAGTGTTCAGTTTTGGGGGTCTGGTTTGGTATGAATGTCTATATGATAAGTGCTTTACCCTTCTTACAAATACTTTAAATTCGAAGGAGCCCTTTGTGGTACCTGAGGGTTTATGTTAATACTTCTCAGTCAGGAGAATCCTTGGGGTTAATTTGTTGTTGCTACCAAATCAGTGCTGTGTTTCAGTTTGGATCAAACTTGAGTGATGTTTCCAGGTATGTGAAATATTGCCTTGAGCTGTCATTGTCCATGAGTAATATGTATTATCTACCACATGACCGCTTTTGAGATAGTATATCCTTATGTTGGCATGTAGAGCAACAAGCATATGAAATATAGCTTCAGGCTTCTCAAGGAACTGGTGAAATAGTTTCTTTCTTGGCTTCTGGTCCTGTCTCACTACATTCTGCTACCTTCATATAAGAATTTTTTAATTATTATTAACAGAATTAGGTCTATTGCTTTTTGTTTTCATTAGAGATCTGGTAAATAAATATTTGTAACTGTGCTTTCCTTATGGGACCCTTATTTAGAGATTAAAAAAATTTATATATATAATCCACCCATGTTTCTAGCCACTTTTGAGCCTTCCTATTTTTGCTTCAGACAAAAGATAAGAGATTGAGATAAGATGACTGTTATCGGTGTTGTTAGATGTGAGATATCTTATTTATGCATAGACTGCCTTCCAAGAATTCTCTACATTGTGAACAGTGACACGAAACTACTATTTGTGGCTTTTTTTTAACCTTTGCACAAAAAAGACAACTGTCAAAGATGCATGGATTTGTTTTGCATGGGAATCATTACTCTGGAACTTAACTTGTAAAATTTACTTAAAGTTAGAATAGTGTTATTGAATTTTGACTGTCACATCTGTACTGTCACCTGTTCTCTTGGGTGTCCTGCTAGATTTTTGCTTCTTTTGCTAGAGGCTTTGGAAAGCAGCCGGAGACTGTTGAGCTTGGGACTCTCCGTGTGAGTTAATAAAATAAAGCCAACTCCGTCTGGCTTCTAGAGTTCTGTACTTTCAGTAACCAAGTGGGATCACTTGGGTGTGATCACACCAACTGCCTGGCCATGGCTGAATTATTTGAAGACATCAGGACACAGATGAGTTGTAAAGTGCGATTTAAGAGAAGAGTATGTCACAGCCTCACGAACTTTAAGACTGAAAGGGATTTGAGTGTTTAGTGACCTAATCATAGGAAGCCACATCACAGATTTCCTTTTTAAATTTACCAGGATTCTTGAGGGAACAGTTGATGCTTTTTAAGATGAACACTTTTAGCTTGCTTTTTGTGCTGTGGACAAATAGAAGTTGAAAGAGGGGTTCTTTCCTTCAAAGAATAAATAGCAGAAGTTAACTCAGCCAGACAGATGTTCTCTGCTGTCATGCTTTCTTATTTCTTTAGTAATTTTAAGTGATTTTGAGTCAGTGGTAAATACCATTGCATTAATTTATTTCCATTCCCAGATAGTAAATCTATATACTTGACTTAAGCCTGATGATAATCTCGTGGCACTACTTTGATTCATTTTGCCACAATTAATGATTTTTTTTTTTCTTGCCTCTCTGCCGCTTTCTAATCCATGATGCAACTCCACCTTTCATCTTGTGACAGCTTAATTTTCTGTTTTCCCAAGAGCTTTCATTGAAAGACGGGGTCAAAGGCTTTTGGAAAGTCTACATGTGTCCAATCAACAGTTCTCATTTATCCATCACATTATGGATATGCTTAAAACTTGACAGAGGCCATGGTAATGGACCACATATGTGTTTATCTACTAATACTTGTGTAGCTAAGTGACAATAAAATTCTTAAATATGGTTTAACAAAGCGTTTGATTGCTGTATAATTAGTACTTCATATTCAGTACTTGTACAGCTGGCGATTGGACGTCTGCCACTCCAAATGGTAACAGAGCAGTGACATTTGTACAATTTAATTTTGCTTATGTGCAAGCTAAAGCAGAGAGGCTTATGAACTGCATGGTATGAATTTGCAGAATATATATTTGTAGCTAGGAATAGGAAGATTAATGTAAAATAAATTATAGTAAAGGAACACTGCTGACTTTTAAATTCCCTTAAATGAGCCTTTAGTCACAGATAAAAACGACTGTTGTCATAATTGAAAGACAAAAATGTTTTTAGTCTGGGGATTGTTGTGTCTCTGTGTGTGTGAAACTGCTATTTAGGTGAAACTGCACTTTCCATATTTGCTGGAGCCTTTCACAGTGGGGAAGATGTTTTCTAAACAAAAGAAAGATTTAATAATCGCTGCAAAAATGCTGAAAGGAACTCTGGGAATTGTCTCCAGTCCCAGCAGCTCAGTGGTGTATGGCCATTTCATCTTGCAGTGCATGCAAGTGCTGACACACTCGGCTGTTCTCTGACTTTCTCAAAAGAGGATCACAGAAAGGTTCATGGATCATGAAAGGCTAAGAAAATGGCGAGAGTTCTATTAATTCAAAATATGTATCAAAAATGAAATTTATAATTCTAGAAGGGAACTCAGAAGTGGTCATTAGGGAAAAGCTACCTACCTTTGATTGCTTTGAGTTTTCTAAGTGTGCGGCTCTTTGCACCTGCCTCATTAATTACAGACATTTTTCAGTCCATCAGCAGGGAAGCTGAGCTGCTGTGTGAATTAAAGGTGCTTGGTTATTCTGTGGCTGTGGAAGTGCTACAAGGAAGGAAGGTGTCAGGAAGAGAGAAGATTCTAGAGAGTGTTACAACTCAAAAAACCACAGAACAACACTGCTTTAGTGAGTAATTAATCTCAATATCCCCATATAGGCAAGTTATGGGTAGAGTCCCAATGACTTTGCTGGTCACTTTTTGAATTTAAGATTTTGGGCACAGACTCTTTTGTGCAAGTGAAAGTGCAACTGTAAACTACTTGAGGGTTTTGTGCTAGCTCAAAAACCAGGATATATATTTTTTTTTTCTATCTGTTTTAAAAAATTAATTTTCTTGAAGAAATATGCTGCATATGCACAGTGATCAGTGACTGAAAAACTGAGATTTTCAAAGTGATCAGTGCAGTCAGCATCTACAGGATCATTACCTCCTCTACAGTAAGGCCCATCTGACAGAGTACGTACTCCAGTGTGTCTAGAGCTTGGGAGGCAGAAATTACTTTCTCTGTTAGTCCTGAGGGGGAGACGCATCCTTTGTGCTCCCCGCCCCCAGCCTTACAAGGTTCCTTTCAAGTTCTTTGCCTTTCCAGCAACTGGTGACTCAACGTGCCCTCCACGTTGCAGAGGTTTCCTAAGGGAAATTCCAAACTTTATTCAAAAATTGAGATTAGTGCCCAGCAGCGTATCTGTTTCCCAGCTGTTTCCTGGGGATTTATTTTATTTGGTTTTTCTGGGGAGACATTATTCTTTGGTTCCTTTGGAATCCAGTGTCCTTGGAGTGACCCGGGAGTGATGTGTGCAGGCTGGTGTCTCTTAAAGGATCTCCAGATGGCTTTGCAAGCAAGAGGGTATTTTTCCTTGCAGCCTAGTCCATGTGACACTTCCCTTTCTCCTCCTTAACCAGAGGAACCGGAGAAGGGGACAAAAGTGTGAGCTGGTTCAGCTGGACAAGGTTCACAGTGGTATTTTGAGATCTGACTTTTAGGTTTGAGAAGGCAAGGCTCAAGTCTTCTTTAGGCAGGAAAGCAGACAAGCAGAATGTCATAGT
Source organism: Streptopelia decaocto (assembly GCF_964273445.1). Lineage (NCBI taxonomy): Eukaryota > Metazoa > Chordata > Aves > Columbiformes > Columbidae > Streptopelia > Streptopelia decaocto. The sequence goes on along the minus strand of NC_138663.1, from coordinate 208,623,695 downwards.
TTAACCTGAACTAACAATACAACTACAGGAGCCACTCGCTTATCCCCCTTCTCACCCTCCCCCAAACAGGGGAGAGAGTCAAAAGGGAAGGGAGAAACTTGGATTGCGCTAAACACAGTTTAATAAAATGACAAAATACTAATACACTACTAGTAAATACCTATATAAAATAGAAATAAAAGATATTCAAGGCAATTCCTCATGAACTCTGTCCATACCGAGAAGCCAGTCCCAGGAAGCAGCACCTGGTCCCGAACAGCCGATTCCAAAGAGACAGAAGAGGAAAAGAAGCAGAAAGGCACAGAGGACACTGCAAAACAGTAAAAGACCAAACTAAATGTCCAGAACCGAACTCCCCCGTCTCCAACAAAAAGAGCGAAGAAGAACGTGCTCAAGAGAGAGCGAGTGTCCAAGAGTGAGAGCAAAAGAGACCCGAAGATCCCAACTTCCCTTTAATATGAAGCATGATGCTAATGGGATGGAATACTCTTATTGATCAGTCTGAATGTCAGTCAAGCTCTGCCCCATCACTGCCCCCCTTCCTCGCTGCCTCACACCTGTGGGCAGAGTGCTCAGAATGTCCTTGGCGCTCAGACCAGAGCAACTGAAAACATTAACTCTGTGCTGCGGTGTTACCTCTTGTTCTCAAACTGAGTCCAAATAACGACCGTGCTAGCCATGAAAAAGAAAGTTTTTTAACTGCATGGAGAAAATTAACTCATTTTTAGTCAAACCAGCACACAGAATTAGAAGATGTGGTGTTGTTGATGAGCTGAGCATCTGCCTCTATCTAACAGCACCAGGCAAGTAAAGCTGGGACAGTGAACATAACTCGTATCAGCTGTGCCTGTCCCTCTGTTTCTTCCTTCACATCTGCTTTTCTGTGAGTCTTGGAGGTACAGCACAGGACACTAAAATGGGTTTTTTATTAATTCCAACTAGTAAGATTTCAAGGTATCAACTTCATGGTCATAAAACATGACCCTGGAAGCTTTCTGATTTATACAGTGCTTTAATGAGCTCATTATTTACAGCGGAAGCTCAAGATGCTACTACCTGTAGGCTGGATTTTCAGTAATTGCTAATTCCAGTTGGATAAGGATTTTCATTTGGACACGATCCAGTATCTAGGAATCTGATGCGGTATCAGATAAAAGAAGTTCTGTACAGCTGTGTAGCATAGTTGAGCATTGAAAGTAGTCTGCACACTGACAACCTTGGGACAGAGTATTTCTGTCTGCTGTATTAGATCTGCTATTTGTTTATCAGTGGGTTTTTTTTGGTTTTCCGGGTCATCACCCTTTGTTTTTGCAGGCAGGGCACTGCTTCCCAACCGGAAAGCATGCTACTGTGGTCTCTTCTAATGAGTGTTTTATGCACACAATGACCAAACTCAGGGATACCTGAAAAATTACTTATGCGTCTTTCAGAAATAGGACCTCCAGATCTGGCTTTCTCTGAAATCAAATGCATCACCTACAGCGGGGAACTAAAATGACCCAAATAACTTATTTTTTTATTGTCACAGGTTGGAATTCGCATTTCTTCTAGGTAAAAAGGGTGCATTTTTTTTCTTCTATAGGTACTTAACAAGGTTTGCTGTGTAAGAAAGGGGATGCTTGTGTGATTCTTATTACAGACTTGATTGCTTTTGGAAGGATTTTCAATTTTCTCCTCCTGCCGGACGCTGCCAGGGCCCTGTCAGACCCAGACTGTGCCAGGGAAGCTGCGGGGCTTGCTCAATGGGTTATTACACATGGGAGGAGAGCTGCAGGGTGGATTTCTACAGATAATACTTGCTTTCTTCCCACAGCATACAGATTTTTTTCAGAATTTAAATATTGTACACCTAAGGGAAAAAAAAAATATTTATATATATATATATATATAAACTCAGAGTTGCTTCTGGTGATATTTTTGGACAAGGGAATAGAGTGCACTATCAACAGGTTTGCTGGTGACACAAAGCTGAGTGGAGTGGCTGACACACCAGAAGGCTGTGCTGCCATCCGGAGAGCTGGACAGGCTGGAGAGTTGGGCGGGGAAACATTTAATGAAATATAACAAGGGCAAGTGTAGAGTCTTGGATCTGGCCAGAAACAGCCCCAGGTTCCAGTGTAAGTTGGGGAATGACCTATTAGAGAGCAGTGTAGGGGAAAGGGACCTGGGGGTCCTGGGGACAGCAGGGTGACCATGAGCCAGCACTGGGCCCTTGTGGCCAGGAAGGCCAATGGTATCTGGGGTGGATTAGAAGGGGGGTGGTCAGTAGGTCAGAGAGGTTCTCCTGCCCCTCTACTCTGCCCTGGGGAGACCACACCTGGAATATTGTGTCCAGTTGTGGCCCCTCAGTTCCAGCAGGACAGGGAACTGCTGGAGAGAGTCCAGCACAGCCACCAAGATGCTGAAGGGAGTGGAGCATCTCCCGTGTGAGGAAAGGCTGAGGGAGCTGGGGCTCTGGAGCTGGAGAAGAGGAGACTGAGGGATGACCTCATTAATGTTTACAGATATATAAAGGGTGAGTGTCAGGAGGATGGAGCCAGGCTCTTCTTGGTGACAACCAGTGATAGGACAAGGAGTAGTGGGTTCAAACTGGAACACAAAGGGTTTCATTTAAATTTGAGAAGAAACTTCTTCATGGTGAGGGTGGCAGAGCCTGGCCCAGGCTGCCCAGGGAGGTTGTGGAGTCTCCTTCTCTGCAGACATTCCAACCCGCCTGGACACCTTCCTGTGTAACCTCATCTGGGTGTTCCTGCTCCGGTGGGGGGATTGCACTGGATGAGCTTTTGAGATCCCTTCCAATCCCTGACATTCTTTGATTCTGTGATATTTTGCTCATGAGTGAAAATGGATGTGTTTTTTTTCTTCCCCCCTCCTTTGGATTTATTTTTCTTTTGTGTTGTGTTTGTTGTTTGTTTGTTTGTTTTGTTGTTGTTTTTCCTCAAATCCTTTTCACAGTTTTGGAAATGACCCGTATAAGCAGAGAGAACCAACTGTATACAACACGCTGACCAGTGCGTGAGTAAACAGCCTAGAAAACTGGAGAGCAAAATGTTTTTATTTTTTCAATGTAGTGATAGATATTTAGAAAGAACGTTGGCAGTGCACTTTTGTTGATAGCCCCCTGCACCCCCACATCTGGATTCTGCAAATGGATAACAGTTTAATGCCATCTCCACAAAGTGGCAGTGTGGAATTTCATGGCTTTCTTTAGAAGTAGCAAAGTTAAAACCGGATGAGTGTTGGCCTGTTCGTGTTGCGTGTCCCTCCTTTGAGCTGGTAAGTGAAGTTTCTAATGAGAATCAGCTCAATTGATTCGTGTAGATACCTTGGAAAGCAGCAGAGAAATGCACCGTGGTAGTGAAATCATACAGCAGATGTTGTTTTTGTTCACTTAAACTGCTATGGCTTTGTGATATGCGATATCACAGTTGCTTTTCACTCAGATATTTGGGGTTTGGTGGCTGTTAAATATTTCAGGGTCCAAGTTTTATCTTCCTGTGATGCCCCTCAGAATATGGTCTTCAGCACAATGTCAGCACAATACTCAGAAACCTTGAGGCCATCCCAATTTAACTTTTCTTGCCTTTTTCTTCTTTCTCTGTTCTATAGGCTGCAGAGAAATATTGTAGAACGGTTTCCTTTTCTTAAAACTCTACTGTGTTGATTTCCACATGTTTTTGTATTAACCTCTTTTTTTTTTTTTTCTGCTTCATGCTATTTTTTCTGCATTTCTCTCAAATCTGTCCTGTGAAGGTTTCCTCTGTCAGTCTTTGAGCTACTATTTGTGCTCGGAACTTGTTTGATTTTGTGTTCAGTTTTTGAATGTTTCATACCGTTATTCAGTAAAATTGACTTCTGCCCAAATGATTGACACCAACATTTTGAACTGTTATTGTGTAGGTACTGCATTAAGTTATATTTAAAACAAAAAGCCAGTGTTTAAAGTTCAAACCTTCAATGTGTTGTATATCTCTTCCCGCATTTGGTTTAGATTGTGAGATACTTAAGATTTAGACTTTGATCTTACTGTCTTTGTGAAGAAGCAGCTTCATTTTCCCTCCAGATAAATAGCTTTGCCAAGGTTTTTGGGCTGATAGACAAAGTCAGTTTCTTTCTTTTCATTTTTCAAGCAAGATCAAGAAAGTGTCTTGAAATGATGATTGGATAGTAACTGAAGAATAGAGTTAGAGGTAGAAGCTGCAGACCAGGAGCAACAACCTTCGAGTCTTGGATTAGTCAGTTAATTGGTTACTGTTGAAAGTTCTTGCCGGAGGTTGTAATATTAACTGGAAAAGTTTATGAAGACTTCAGAGAAAAAGAGATAAAGTTGAGTGTTTAGGAGTGAAGAAGAATCCAAATAATTTCGGAGATCAGGTGCCTTTCTTCTGTCATATTCCAGGTAGCCTTAGGATTTTTCATTTAATGCAGTCCTGCAAAAAAAGATAGTTATAGATGGGATTTTCTATTAGTACTACTGGTAAGAGAGGGACTGTCATTAATCAGCATTTGAGTGATTGCTGTATATCTCAATCAGGCTGTGTTTGCTCAATAGTTTCATTATCCCCACCTGCTCTGTTTTACATTTGTCGCACAGCATCTTACCTTTAATTTCCTGCCATCCAGTTAGGGCAAAATACAAAAGAATGACATGAGTTATTAGTAGGAGAGACTTTAATCATTCTGGACACCCAGGGGAAATCCACACCGATAGCCAGAAAGGGAGGAAAAGACGGAGGATTTGGATTTTGAAGAAAGGCTACTCTAAAGCTACAAATACCTGGAAAAGAGGATTAACACATATTATTCTGTGCCACCCACCTTCCAGTGAGCAGATTGGGCTCCTTGAATGCTCAGGTCTCCTATGGCATTGCACAGCGCCTGAAGAGTCATAAAATCATAGAATGTCCTGAGTTGGAAGGAACCCACAAGGGTCATCGCATCCAACTCCTGTCCCTGCACAGGACAACCCCACAGTTCACACCGTGTGTCTGAGGACGTTGTCCAGTCTCTTCTTGAACACTGTCAGGCTTGGGGCCGTGACACCTCCTGGGGAGCCTGTTCCAGTGTCCAGCACCCTCTGGGTGAAGAACCTTTTCCTCATGACCAACCTGAACCTCCTCTGGCACATCTTCCTGCCATTCCCTTGAGTCCTACCAGAGCCTCTGAGATGATACTCACAGCTCACTGTGCCTCGAGTAGATATCTCTGTTTGTGGTGAGGACTAACAAAAGCGGTGCTTTCTGCTCCAGACTTGGAGTCATTGGTGTAGACACTGGGTGTGAAGCCAAGATACTGACACTGGCACAGAAGAAGAAAGGTGAACTGGAAGGAGTTAATATGATGAAAATCAAATGGGTGATCACTGAACATCATATTGGTCACTGCTTAGTTTTAGCAGTGGCTGAAGAATTAAGCTTCCCCATCTTGGTTGTTTCCTTCCAATCTGATATCATTAACCTGTCTTAAAGTAACATTTAAAATATGTTTTATTTTGTTTTCCAGTAAAGGCTATAATAGCAGCAAATCTGCCCTTCACCAACAAGCTTGTTGCATGTAATATTTTAACTTTACTTCATCTCAGCCTAATCTTTTTAGACTTTGATTGCATTTTCCAGCTGTAAGCACTTGCTTTCAGTGAGCTTTCTAGATTGATATTTCAAATGATCTGCCTATGTCAACTGTTTTTACTTTAAATTTGCTTGCAAAATCCTTCCAGGTGTACTCCAAAGTAATTCATCTGCTTGCTATCATCTTACGTGCATGCATACCAGGGGAATTATGCTTTCTTTTCCATAAGGCTTCCCATACTGCAGGAAAACAACACTAAAATGGACTGGGAATAAACTGTCCTGTAAAGGAGCTGTGTGTGTTTATATTTATCTAGGCTTCAATCTCATAAAATGGCCAAGGATAGATTGTAGCACTTTTGTTACATCCTGAAATACTATTATTTTCAAAACCCCAAAACCCATTAATTACTGCTTCAGAGTGCCCTGCACTTGTGACTGGGATAGGTGTGATAGACATAACTAGAGCCACAGTAAGATAATTAGCAAAACTGGCTTCAAACATGAGGAACGTGGCGCTTTGATTTAGCTGTTGCTGCTGTCTTTATTCTGGCCTGTCACCTCAGAATATTTTCCTTGCAGTTGATTTCATAATTATCTGTTAATCTTCACAGCTGGTCTTCCACCTTTTATAATCTGCCCTATTAACCCTCTTCTGAGGAACAGCATCTCTTGCAGATCTTGGACTTCACTCATGAAAGGCTTCAAGACATCCCTCTGACAAATGATCAGTCATCCTTCCTCAAAGAAAACCCCCATAAATCCAAGTTCTGGGTCTTTAGATACTTTTTCTGTAATTGTGATAGCCTTTTAGAATTCCATTGGGAGGAAGAGGACTCTGTTATGCTAAACATAAGAACTGGTAGCAAAAATGTTGTTTCTCGAAGGTATCCTGTTCTCACTCTGAAGTACTTTCTGCTTCAAGGCTTTATTTATGAGAGGTGCTGTGGTGAATTAATTCATTTTAATTGTGGCAGGTAAGGATGGTCTAGTAGCTGGAGAAACACTTTGGTGTTTGGAGGTCTTCGCTTCAGTTTTATGCGAGTTTCTTTGTGACTCAGGTACCTTCTTCTAGTCTGTCCTCTTCTTGCAAGGATCCTGATAAGTACACATAAGACTGGGGTTGCTCAGACACCGAAATAGCAAAAACTAAGTGGGTAACCAATATGTTTTAGATTTTAGGGGGAAAAGCAAAAACTTCTTAGCCCAGCAATGAATGTTTCACCATCCAAGATTAAATCTGCATAATGTTGTTTTCCTGAATTGCAAGGGAGGAGTTTGCAATGGAGGAGTTTGCTTTAGTCGATGAGGACTGGGTTAGGGAGCAATAGTCTGGACATCCATAAATCCATGGGTCCAGATGGGATGCATCCGCGGGTGCTGAGGGAGCTGGCTGAAGTCATTGCTGGACCGCTCTCCATCATCTTTGCCAAGTCTTGGGAAACGGGAGAGGTGCCCGAGGATTGGAGGAAAGCAAATGTCACTCCAGTCTTCAAAAAGGGCAAGAAGGAGGACCCGGGTAATTATAGACCGGTCAGCCTCACCTCTGTCCCTGGGAAAGTAATGGAACAGCTTGTCCTTGGTGCCATCTCAAGGCATATCAAGGATAAGAGGGTTATTAGGGGCAGTCAGCATGGCTTTACCAAGGGTGGGTCATGCTTGACCAACCTCATAGCCTTTTATGAGAATGTAACAAGGTGGATGGATGATGGCAGAGCGGTGGATGTTGTCTACCTTGACTTCAGTAAAGCCTTTGACACAGTCTCCCACAGCATCCTCACAGCTAAGTTGAGGAGGTGTGGTCTAGACAATAGAGTAGTGAGGTGGGTTGCAAACTGGCTTAGGGAGAGAAGCCAGAGAGTGGTAGTCAATGGTGCGGAGTCTAGTTGAAGGCCAGTATCTAGTGGAGTGCCCCAGGGGTCAGTACTGGGGCCAATATTATTCAATATATTCATTAACGACTTGGACGAGGGAATTGAGTGTACTATCAGCAAGTTTGCTGATGACACCAAGCTGGGAGGAGTGGCTGACACGCCGGAGGGCTGTGCTGCCATCCAGCGGGACCTGGACAGGCTGGAGAGTTGGGCGGGGAATAACCTCATGAAATTTAACAAGGGCAAGTGTAGAGTCCTGCATCTGGGCAGGAACAACCCCAGGTTCCAGTATAGGTTGGGAGATTACATATTAGAGAGCAGTGTAGGGGAAAGGGACCTGGGGGTCCTGGTGGACAACAGGATGACCATGAGCCAGCACTGTGCCCTTGTGGCCAGGAAGGCCAATGGCATCCTGGGGTGTATTAGAAGGGGGGTCGTTAGTAGATCGAGAGAGGACCTCCTTCCCCTCTACTCCGCCCTGGTGAGACCCCATCTGGAATATTGTGTCCAGTTCTGGGCCCCTCAGTTCAAGAAGGACAGGGAACTGCTGGAGAGAGTCCAGCGTAGGGCAACCAAGATGATTAAGGGAGTGGAGCACCTCCCTTATGAAGAAAGGCTGAGGGAGCTGGGTCTCTTTAGTTTGGAGAAGAGGAGACTAAGGGGGGACCTTATTAATGTTTATAAATATATAAAGGGTGAGTGCCATGGGGATGGAGCCAGGCTCTTCTTGGTGGCAAACAATGATAGGACAAGGGGTAATGGGATCAAGCTGGAACACAAGAGGTTCCACTTAAATTTGAGAAGAAACTTCTTCTCAGTGAGGGTGACAGAGCACTGGAACAGGCTGCCCAGGGGGGTTGTGGAGTCTCCTTCTCTGGAGACATTCAAAACCCGCCTGGACATGTTCCTGTGCGACCTCACCTAGGCGTTCCTGCTCCAGCAGGGGGATTGGACTAGACGATCTTTTGAGGTCCCTTCCAATCCCAAACATACTGTGATACTGTGATACTGTGGTATCAGTTTCTTCAGAAGAAACGTGTGGAGCTTTAAAATTTGGATTTGTGTGGTATTAGCTTTCACTCATTTATTTTTAGTATAATGTACATAAGAAGCAAGGTCAGCATTAGTACCGTCTCCTGTTAGGCTCTAATTTTCTAGTGTCTTTACTACACAAAAAGCAAAAGCAACATGCAGAGAGGTGAGGGTGAAGAAAAGGAAAGCTTAATTGTAACCTAGGGCAATTCAGAAGCAGTTTAATAATCAGTGCTTTTGTAAGACATGCATAGCAAAGAGAGGCTTGTGCATTAGAAAATACACCCACACTTTACCAGTTCGAACTGAGCTTTCCTGTGTGTGCTTTGTTAGGAGTGTCAAGAGCTTTTCCTTCTAATTACCTTTTGATTGTTTTGAAGAACACAAATGTAACAGGAGATACTGTAATCAGAGAAAAAAAAAAAAGTCTACAAAAATATTAACTGGACTAGTATGATGAATGCCAAGGGAAAGAATTCCACAGCTGGAATACAAAGTGTGCAAAGCCATAAATCAGAACGTATCACTTGACACAGCATGTTGGAACCGCTCATAAATGAGCACTGGCTATAAAAATCAGTTGTATTGTTAATAATTAATCTTCTTTTTCCTCCTAAAATTACCTCATTACCCTTCCCCAACCCTGTAAATCACTGAAATGGTTTACCCGGGCAATTTTTGTTCAAAAGGATATCACTGTATATTTATATATCCCAATAAAACAGAGGCCTAAGAAGGGACAGGCCCCCTAGAAGATCTAGAACCGCTGCCCCGCGCGTTGACTTTCGACACAAAAACCTCCCAGCTGGCCACCAGCTCCGCAGCAGCAATTCTGCCTTGAGTTTTTTTGGCTTTACCCCAGCTCTTGGACTTACTGGAAGCCGAGCTCCGTTGTGGCTGGAAGGCCGTGTGCTCACACACCGGTATGTCTCTGTGTTGGTGCTGGCATCGAGGAGGAGGAGGCTGGTGGTCCTGCCTCCTGTTCTTCCTCATTTTGCCCACAGTGGATTACTTTCTTCACCTGTCTTGAACCATGTTGTCCAGTCGTGTTTGAAGCTGTTCCAGGATTTGTGGCTTCTTTTGGGACATGTTGCTGCTGCCAAATAAACTAAATTTCTAGATATTCTACCTAAACTTCCTGTTTCCTTCTTTCGGTCTGTTAGCACTGATCAGAATGATCATCTTTAGCAATACAAATAATTGTTGTCAATCCTTCCCCTGTCTATATCTGGCTTCCACATGGTTTTCTTGTAGCTGCAAACTGGCTGATGTTTAGATAGCTTTTTCCTTTTTATTTTTTAAAGATTTTTCCTTTGTACTCCTGGTTGCTTCATCTGACCCCCCCATTTGTCCCTTAGTTTTTCTCATAATAGTATGCCAGCATCTATACAGAGCTAGATTAATGACACATTCCTTTGTAATGTACTCACTTTATCATATTTTTCTACCTACTTCTCCAGTTCAAATCTGATTTCCAAACACCTTTTTATCTTTCATGTTTTACCTTCTCTGGTGGTGCTGGGTCACAGGACGACCCTTTTAACGCTTCCTTTGGTTGTTATTCTCTGTGTATCTTTGATTTCATATCCCTAGAGAAACCCTCCATATCCTTCCAAGAGAAACCCTCACTTTAAAAATGGGGATAAATCTTTCTTTAACTTTATATTTTATCATCCCTATGGTCTGTATTAACTTGCTCTTTAGTTTTCTGATTTTATTTTAAATACCTAGGGAGATCTAATAGTCTCTCTAGTAACCCATTAGCTTGAATGGTTATTTATTTGTGCCCGTTTTTATAGTTCTTCAGAAAGTTTTCGTACATAGCTTATAGAGCTCAGTAATTGTTTCACTATTTGTTTCCTTGAGTGTTTTCCCCATTTTGTTATTAGAAACGTGGTGGCTAATCAGAGTCACAGCTGAATTGATGAAGTAGCAGCTTCAGTTAATGGCCGGGTAAACAAAATCAAGGCTTGCTTAGTTTGGAAAGGAAAATTACAGGAGGTAAGAAGGGGATCTTCAAACTTAAAAATAAACACTCTAAGCACCACCCACCTCCATTTTTAATTTTTTTTAATGGAAGTCATGGTTTGTCTTGTGCTCCGGCCTGGTCAGCTGTTGTGTTTCTCATACTAACAGGAAGTTTATGTTGATCATTTGTGCACATTAGCAAGTAGGGAGTTTAGTAATTACATATTGGCAAAATTCCCGTCGGGATGACTCGGTTTTCTCCCCTCGAGGTCCTTCTGAAATATCAAATGGAGGCAGGAGTTTTCATTTCCTGACGCTCTCAAGTGCAGTTATTGTAGACTTTGAAGTGGAAGATATTAAAAATGGTTGTTGGAAGTGAAAATCTAATTGCTATACTGCCCTCCTGGTGATAAGCCGTAAGCGAAAACAGCTCAAAATTGAAGTTCGTGGCCAAAACAGCTGATTCTGTGTAGTTGGATCTTCTGAGCAATTGTCAAATGGCTGTATTTTGAAAGGTCAGCGATACAAACCTCCTCTGGGCTCTGGTTTAGTTATTATCGACTGATAATACATAGCATATAGGGTATGGAAACTTGTTGGATTTTATTGAGATTAATTCCTCTGTGGACACTTAAAATGCTGTCACAGGTGAGCTACAAGTTCCTTGTATCTTAGCAAGAGCTCCCATGTTAGATTTGAATGAAATTCTTATAAGGGAATATTCTGTATTTCTCCTCACTCTTTAAGCTGTTGGCTACCTGCTCCTCCAGTTCAAATCTGATTTCGAAACACCTTTTTGTGTTTCATGTTTTACCTTCTCCGGTGTTGCTGGGTCACAGGACAACCTTTTTTACAGCTTCTTTTCACTGTTATTCTCTGTGTATCTTCATCTTTGATTTCATATCTCGAGAGATTCTTCCAAAAGAAACCCTGTTTTTTAAAGAAAGATTTATCCCCATGGTAGCGGGTTATGCTCTCAAACACACCTGAATCCATGTGTTGCTTGGATTGCTTTGTGTTTTCTTTAAATTTGGTAAACACTCTACTAACGAGCTGTATTTTGCACCACAGCTTCTTGAGATTATTCCAGAAACGAAAGCTGTTGAGATAGAATTTCTTGTATCTGAAAGCAGCTGAAAGAATGTTTTTACACTCTGCACAGTATTTCTTTATGACCGTGTTCCATTACAACTTAAATATTTAAAGCTTTCTTTTATCCTTTTGACGTCTCATCCAAATTTATTGCAGAAATGACTTTCTAATGTAGAATTACCTACATATTTTGGGAAATGGGAACTTTATGGAAGGCAGGATGCTTCAAATTTGTGTACCCTGTAACTGTACCACGCTGTCTATAGAACAGTAAGCAGTTGTATTGTGCCCATGTTTGCCTGTAAATATTATTTCCTCTTTAAGTTTATATTTTTTGTCTTTGAGGTGGTTTTAGTGCCTTTATGATAATATGCATTTTTTTAGCACCTGAAGCTCTGAATGTACCTGCATCGTAAAAAAGACTTGTCAAGTTTTGCTGTTGTGTTTGTAGAACAGGGTGCAGATGTGGTTTAACGCTCATCCAACTGTCCTTCCCATAGACAGAGGCCCATTGAAATGATGCTTTGCATAAATTTGATTTTCTTCTGCTACAGTGTGGCGTTCCCCCAAGGAATAAAACAGTAGTTTGAAACTGGTTTGTGTTAAAACAGTCTTGAAAGCTTCCTGTGATATTTCTAAGGTGAGTCACACAGTCTGCATTTGCCATACTTAGGCATTAAATAGGTGCTTTACCTAGTGCTGTGTTTAATCTTTGTGGATATAGTCTAATTTACTACTGCAATAGGCCATCACATCATATAATCTGGCTTTTGAGTTTACTGATCTTCACCCTGAAAGCAGGTTGGGGCATCATGCTGCCCTTTTCTGTTGGGAAACACTTGTAAATGACTCCTCATCAATGGGAAACTTTCTTCTAACTCCTAGCCTGCATTTATTTAGAGTTTATACCTGTTTATTCTTTCATCAGTATTATCCTTTAGTTCAAATAACTCCCTCTTGTCCTTGGACTTGACTCGTGTTGGATTTACAGAGCGTGGTTTTATTCCACCCAGCTGTTGTTTTGTTCGATTAGGTGAGCCAGGCAATTTTTGTCCCTTCTGATGTTGTGAGCTCCTATTCATCACTCCCATCTGAGTGATGCTTCTCTGCACCTGATGTGCTTTCTTTTTTCTTTTATCGGCAACTAGAGAACAGTGGATTTTCTTATATTATACCATGGGCTTGCATGAAGGTATTACTATTTCCCTGCCTCTACTGGAAATAAATTTCGGGGGTCTGGTCCCTGCCTTCCAGTGATGGCTTATGGTTAGTCACCGTGTGATCTTAATTCACTTTTCTGCCTCCTCAAATAGATTAATCCTACTTTTGGAATAAGGGTTCATATTCACATTGAACAGCATGTTCTTGACCATCCTGTTTAATCCCGCTCCTGTCATTTCAGTCTGTGAATTCATTCATTTCTTCCTCTGATAATCTTGTCCTCCTTTCGGTTTGCAGACATGCTGAAGATATAATAAAATGGTTTTTGGTCACTAAAGAAGAATTAGGTCACCCCCTGGACCAGTGTTCAAGGAGACCAGTACTGAAATATAGGAATGCTGTACAGGCTCAAGACCAGGTTCATCCACATGCATTCATCTCATTTCAGATAAATAACATTTCTTATAGGCATAACCAAAAATCTCTCCTTTAATTATTTCACATACGTTCTGCTGTGTTCCTCAGTTGCATATTCTCCAATCTCTGCTATTCCCAAGGAGCTGCAATATTTTCTTATTTTATTTTTTTTTTAAGAAAATCAGATAAAAATTATTCGGTTTCTTGACAGTTAAACTCCTTTCTCATTTTCAGTGTCCATATCTATTTCCTTCAAAGCTTGTTTCACTTCCTTGTTTGTTAATTTATGTTAGAGGTATGGGTATGTAGCTGTGTCACCTTCTTTGTCTTTCTTGGTATTGTTTGCTAATCTACATCTATATCCCACTGCTTTTTTTTTATTTAAATGGAATTAGTAAAAATCCCTTTTAATGAATTTATAACCTATTTTATGTGAGGATAATCCTGTAAAAACTAGTTAGACTTTTATGAAATACGTACTCCGAGGGATCTTGGGTTTGGAAGAGGCCTTGTAGTTTTTATTGTTGAAATAAGGCATTTTGCTAGCAGGATGCCAAAGGACTTCATTGTTCCCCTGCCCCCGTTTCCTTGTTTTAAACAACACGCACCATTTTCAATAATCATGTTTTGCAACCAGGCTTCCCTAATCCGTGCTATAAATGTTCCGAATAATATAGGCCAAAAAGTGCAGAGGAGTGGCAGGAATTTAGGGCTAGATTAAGTCTGCGGTATTTCCTCTCTCCACAAGCTGCTCCTAGATTAGACGTTCATAAATTTTCAGTAATTTCACATAATTATAGCTCTGCAGGAAGTGTTGAAACCTTCGCTTTCCGGCATAAAATCCCTTCTTTGCATTGTTACATCCATCCGAAATGTGTTGTCCTACTGCACATCTCTCTTAAACTCACTTGCCTTCCCGGTTGCGAATAAACATGGTATTTCCTTTGTTTGGTGTTTTCATATTTGATTTTTTGCTGAGTTTTTGGCAGTTTGATAACCAAGTGACCTCAAACAGCTGTATTTATGTAATATCTGATAACTTCTCTTGAAAACGGGCATAGTTGAAAATTCCTTTAGAGAGCAGAAGGTTGCGCCATCCAGCCTATTTAGCCTTTGCTCTGCTTTTGGATGCTGGGTGATGTCTTTGCATGATTTGTGGGAGGTTCTGGTCTCCACTGAAAGTGACTCACTCTCCTTTGTAGCACTGTGGGAATGAGGTAAAAGGTTAATGATTCCCCAGAGAATTTAAGCATTAAAAAAACCCTTTTTTTATTAGTATAAATTTGTAGAGCTGTTTTGATTTCAGGGCTTATTTTACATAGAGGAACTTACTACAGAGCTGACTAGAAGGCTGAGATCTCTGGCACATCTTGACTTGGTGAAGTTCATGGTTGTCCAGGAGATTATGTTAAATCAATAGGAAGTGATTTAAAGAAGATCTGATAAAAATCTGATGTTATTTGAATGATCGTAATTTGGTTGTTTTTCCTTTTCTTTGGGATGGATCTTGGGAAGGAGAGCTGAAAAATAGGTGCTTGAATGAGAACAGTGGTTCAGACGTGACCTGCTCATACTTGTTTTATTGTTTTAGAAAGTGAGACTCTTCTGAGATATTTTGCTGAATGAAAAAGCTAAAAACGTGGGTTTGGTTGTTTTTTTACCCTTTCCATAGCATCATGTATTGTACTTTTCATGGAGGTATTTTGAAAATAGAGTTTCAATTTTATATATATGTAACTGATGGTGCATGAAAGTGTGCAGTTTAATCTTTGTAAGCAATGTTCTGCCTTTTTAAACAGATTTGCACTTTCCCCCAAATTGCGTGTTGTTTTATTCCCATTTCATAACCTTTATTTTCAAAATTCTGATTTGTGGTTAGGCTAAAAAGCTGAATCTGCATCCCTTCTGCTGAGAAATGTACCATTTCCTTATGCTTCACTTAAACTTCTCACTCTGTTGTTGTCCCTTTGCAAGGTTTGTTCTTCTTCTCTAGAGCTGGAAAAGTCATCTTGGTCTTGTCCCTTGGTATGAGAGCTGGGCACTTGTCTTGTTCTTGTTTTCTCTGATCTCTACAACAAAATGCCAGACTGGTTTGGGTTGGAAGGGACCTCTGAAGATCATCCAGTCCAACCCACCTGCTAACGCAGGGTCACCAGAGCGGATCTCACAGAAATGTGTCCAGGTGGGTTTGAATGTCTCCAGAGAAGGAGACTCCACAACCTCTCTGGGCAGCCTGGTCCAGGCTCTGGCACCTCAAAGGAAAGAAGTTTCTCCTCATATTCAGAGGAAACCTCCTGTGCTTCAGTCTGTGCCCATTGCCCCTCATCCTGTCATTGGCACCACTGAACAGAGTCTGGTCCATCCTCTTGACACCCACCTTGGAGATATTGATCAGCATAAATAAGATCCCCTCTCAGCTTCTCTTCTCCAGGCTGAACAGCCCCACCTCTCTCAGTCTCTCCTCATCAGAAAGATGCTCCAGACCCCTCAACATCTTCATAGCCCTCTGCTGGAGTTTCTCCAGTAATTCCTTGTCCTTCTTAAACTGGGGAGCCCAGAACTGGACACAGATACTCCAGATGCAGCTTCCCCAGGGCAGAGCAGAGGGGCAGGACAACTTGAATTTTCCCTAACCTTGCTTTTCCTGCTGCCATACTTAAATAAACCCTTCTTGTTGTCTTTGACAGCCCTGGATTTAATTCCAAGTAGAGCTTGACCTTCCTCACCACATCTCTTCACACTCTAAACAGCCACCTTATATTCCTCCCAGGTATTCTGTCCCTTTCTTCACGTTGCATCCCAGCTTCAGCAGGAGGGATGGAGAGCAGCGATGTCCTCCTGAAGTTCAGGCTCTTGATAAGCTTTCACTGTTGCCATTCTTGCTGATCAGTAGCAGCTTCTGACTTTTTTGCTGTTCCTTATTTTACCATCTTACAGTCATTGTGAGCTGCAACATCATATCTGGCTTGTTCTGTGTGAGCGCAGTGACCAACACACTAATAGTAAAGATTGAACTGGATTGATGTGGAAACGAGTCACTTGGTGACCTTAAAGTATCTGAAGGGAGTGTGGAGGAGAGAGTTCCAAGAATAGCTTTAAGAAAAGGAAAAAACAAACAGTTCTTTTAAAATACTGGGCTTGAACTCTTTGGGTCTTCTGTCTCCTTAAGGAATTGGGTTTTAATTCATGAGCTGTGCAATCAAGGTAACCCTGTTTTTCTACCTCCTGCCAAGAAAGTAAGCAAAGTCTAAGCCAATCTTTTCCATTAAATTAGTATTTTATTACTATCTATATATGTGAAAAAAAGTGTTAAAATATTATTAGCCTTTAAGTAGTTAACTGTGTTGTACCAAAATTTAACTTTGTATGATGTGTGAAAAGACAGCTTCCAAAAAGGTGTAGCTTTCTGGATGAAAACTATTGAAACTGTCATTAATGCATGAATGCCACTTTATTTATTTGAAGTGCATAGTACCCAATTCTAAATCTCTGCTTTTGGTTTCTGTCCTACAGGGAACACAGTGAGTAACCTGATTTTCATTCTACCTCCAATCTATGGTGCGATTCAGACCTATAAAGATGGCCTTGAAAAACGGTATTTAGCTGCATATTTGTGTCTTACAGGTATGTGGAAAACTTAATTTGCTCTTTCATTATAAAGGGAGCTCAGATGTGCAATGAACAATATCCGAATATTAATAATCTAAGTAGTAAAATGAAAATACTATGTGTGTGAAACATAAACCTCAGTTTGTTGTACTTGTTAATGTTTACAGCTGTTTGTTGGAAGGGCATGAAATTAGAATTTGGTAAATAACTTTGAGGTTTTGAAGTGATCCTTCTGTGGCTCTTAAGTCCTGCTTAGTGCATCTTAGCTCACTGTGTCCTTTTATGATGATTTACAGAAGATTTCTTGTGTGTCCTACTTCCAAACAGCTTCACGCTGTATTAATATTTTTGTGACATTGGTACGGAGCAGCAATACAAAAAAGGGCCAAGATCCTGAAGGAACTGGAAAAGCATTCTTTCATGAGTTTGAATTTGGTTTATATTGCCCAGCACCCTAATTGCCATCGTATTTGGGAAGTTTTGCAGGGATGGAGGAGCAATGTGACATGAACGCATCAGTGAATGTACGGGCACTCTGTCTTTCCTAAAATAGCAAAATCCAGAAATGAACCAGCTTCCTTTAAAACTTCAATTATGCGACTAGAAGTCGTGTTCATTATGAGAAAAGACGGTGTTTGAAGATAACTCAGATTTGGCAGTCGGGTCTCTAGGAGTAGATTTCACAGAATATTTGTGTTTCACAGGATCTCTGTGTTTGCTATAGCTCCTGTCTCTGGGGCTGTTTTCCCCAGTCTTCTCAGTGATAAGAGGCTGGTTTACTGTAAATGTTACGTTTAAGATTGGTATACTTAGGTATTTAGACAAACATTGCTAAAAACCACATATCCATATACTAAATGTATTCTTGGTGCCAATTAAACTCTAACATGTGCTAGATACAGCTTCATGGGTTTTCAGTTACTTCAGCTTTGCAGATACGAGTGAAAGATAAGCAGCAATGTACAGCTTTAGATGTTGTCTGAACACTGTCCAAATAGCCATTTATAGGCCTTTTATGGGCTTGGATAATTACTCATGTATGTCTCAGAAAACAGTTTCATAGGTATTGTGTTCAGTTCTGGGCCCTTCAGTTCAGGAAAGAGATTGAAGTGCTGGAGCGGGTCCAGAGAAGAGCAACAAGACTGGGGAAGGGACTTGAACACAAGCCCTATGGGGAGAGGCTGAGGGAGCTGGGCTTGTTCAGTCTGGAGAAGAGGAGGCTTAGAGGTGAGCTCATCACTCTCTAGAACTACCTGAAGGGCAGTTCTAGCCAGGTGGGGATTGGGCTCTTCTCCCAGGCAGTCAGCAATAGGACAAGGGGCCATGGGCTTCAACTCTGCCAGGGGAAATTTAGGCTGGAGATTAGAAAGCAATTCTGTGCAGAGAGAGTGGTCAGGCATTGGAATGGCTGCCCAGGGAGGTGCTGGACTCACCGACCCTGGAGGTTTTTAAGCTGAGATTGAATATGGCACTTAGTGCCATGATCTAATCAATGAACTGGAGCTGGACCAAGGGTTGGACTTGATGATCTCTGAGGTCTTTTCCAACCCAGTCGATTCAGTGATTACTGAAGTTCAGGGTTTCCTTTTAAAATGATGGGGAAAAAGACTGTGTGTGTTTGCTGAAGGTGACTCTTTGCATGCTCTTGAATCAAAGTATCACATACTGCCATTCTTTCTAAACTAAATTAAAAAAGAAGAAGGTAAAACTGTTTGAGACTGTCTTGACTGTAAGTTGTGGCTACCTCTGTGACACTTCATGATGGACAAAATGTGCCACTATCTGACCAGAATGTCCTGCTGTCACACCAAGACTGCTCTGAGTAGGTATTTCTCATATGCTGTTTAATGTGAATATTAAAAAAAAATAAATCTAACTTTGATCACGATAAATACCACGGACATCAGTTTTATCCTGTTCTTGGTGTTGATGCGGGGGAGCTGAGGCTGCGGATTTGCCAGCAGTGCCGCAGGGCAGCCTCGAGTTCCAGCTGGGCTCTGCTCGATGCCTTTGACTCCTGTCTGAAGTGATAAACGCTTGGATGGCTTGATTTTAATCTCATCTGTTGGAAGCTAACGTTAAAGGTCACTCCCAAAAACATTTCTCTTCTGCTGTGTCTCTGTTTCAGTATTTGTAACGCTGAGCTGTTTTACAGCAGTTGAGAAATGTGGAGGAAAATAAAAGGCTTTATAGTTTCACAGTGCAATCGGCAACAGAATGGTTTAGAAGCACAAACCTCTTAAGGCTTTTTCTATTGCGGAATAAAAGCAGCGAATGAGAAGATAAACAGAATTTTAAATATGGTTGAAATGTGCCAGGAATGTTGGCATTCTTTCTGTGCGTGTGGCTGAATAAGAAGCATGCTGAAGTGGAGACAGAACAAGTGTACAGAATTGCTTCTTGTAAGAAAGCACCAGAGAGAATTCTTTCCCTTACAGTAATTTTATTTATTAGCAGATTTCACTCTACTTATTTAATTTGTAACAAACAAGTATAGACTTAATCTCTAAAGAGATAGTGAATTGAACACAAACTGCTGGTTTCACTTCAGGCACCCTGCTTCATTACATACAGACCATATAGCAGAGCTTCTAACAAGCCAACAGTGTCTAAGGGTTGTTTTGTTGAAGTAGAAATTCTTTAACAATTCGGCTGTGAAGGTGGGAGTGGAAGGGAGGTCACTTTAGTTAGGTTGTAACAACTTTAAATCATTACTGCGATTTTAGAAGATGTTAAAAACCAGCTGTCAAGGTGGGCATTAAAATCTGTTAGCATTTAAGAACATAAGATGTGTTGTTTCTAGATGTTGTTTTGATCCAAATCAGCTGTTTCTTTTGGTCGCTTCCAGATGTTTAGCTGATTGTCAGTTCTTTTGTGTTTTACCACGCCGTGTTCAGTGCTTTGCTTTACACCCCACAATTTCTGTTGTTGACATTGATTTCCTCTGTGAACAAAATGGATTTTGAATTGGGGGAGCACTGTTCGTTTCATGTATGTGTTAAGATCCGAAATTGGCAGGACAAGAAGGGGGATTTCTAAATAACTCTTTAAATAAGTTCCTTGTTCATACTGGAGCCAAGACTGAGTTGCACTTTTCCTCAAGTTCTTTGAGGTGCAGCGCACTGTTCTCAGCCCTTATATCTGCTCCCTTTCAGCTCAAAGAGCGTGTTGTCAATGAACTCAATAGGAAATGGATACAATTATTAAGCTTAAGAGAACTATTGAATCAACCTGAAAATTATCAAGAATCATCTTAAGCAATTACTTTAGCACATTGCATCTCACCAAGTAGGTGGAACAAATCATCAGGCTGCTATTACCTCAAAGAATAAGCAGTTGGATGGTTCCTTTTGATGTTGTGGTGTTGTGTCAGGTTCTACCATATGTCATTTCCTCGGGATTCCTGGGAACTGAGATTCCCAAATCGTTTATATTCTAGAATTAAGAAGTATATACATATATATATATTAAAATAAAAGAGAGTGTAACTGTTTTGGATCTAAGAATATGAGAAAAAGCAGAGTCAATAGAGTTATGTACTTTATTAGATGCCTTAAATTTGGAAGGATTGTTCTGTTTTGTATTTCTTCATCCTGTTTAATAAGGCTCAATCATTCAAGCTGTGCCAAAGTGGAGGAAAAAAGGATGGAAAAAGTTTTCTATGTTAGACATAGCCATAGGAGCTCATAAACAACTTACTAAACTTCATTTCCAGTGAAACACTATCTGTAAAAATAGTTTTTAGAAGCCCTTCAGTCAAAGTTAATTCCCTTATTCTTACCTAACAGCCGTAGAGAAGGTACTTAGACCATGTCGATGTGTGTAAATCAAATGTGCTCAGGAACATTCCTGAGTGCTGAAGCCAAGTACATTGAACAGCCTGTGTCTGTTCGTCTTATCCTCCAAAATGAGGTGAAGACACACAAATTCCCCGCTGGGTATGGGTGCTGGGCTGTGCCTGGGAGATGCTTGGGGAAAGTGCTGGTTGGAACAAGCCAGACTCACACACAGACTGTTCTAACAGTCGCACAGACGGTTTCATTATAGCATCTGGGAACAGTCCCAGCGATGCTGGAGTTCATTTGTAGAGATGTACCCTTGTGGTAAGCAAGGTCTCTCCTGTCTCGCTGTGGAGGGGAAACCATTAGAAAACAAAATAATTCGATTAAAATGTTCATTTAATTATGCTCTTTCATCTTGTTTCATTCTTTGACTGGCTATGATTGTTTGCTGGAGCGAGTTGAGAGAAGGGAATGGAGCTGGGGAAGGGGCTGGAGCACAAGTGTGATGGGAGCGGCTGAGGAACCTGGGGGTTCAGCTGGAGAACAGGAGCTGAGGGGAGACCTTCTGATCTCTGAACTGCCTGAAAGGAGCTTGGAGCCAGGGGGGGTCGGGCTCTGCTCCCCAGGAACAAGCGCCAGGAACAGAGGAAACGGCCTCAAGTTGCTCCAGGGGAGGTTGAGCTTGGATCTTGGAACAATTTCTTCCCAGAAAGGGCTGTTGGGCATTGGAACAGGCTGCCCAGGGCAGTGGTGGAGTCATCATCCCTGGAGGGGTTGAACAGATGCGGAGATGAGATTCTCAGGGACATGGGGTAGTCCCAGGGTTAGCTTAATGGTTGGACTTGATGGTCTTGAGT
The DNA here is from genome assembly GCF_964273445.1 of Streptopelia decaocto. Lineage (NCBI taxonomy): Eukaryota > Metazoa > Chordata > Aves > Columbiformes > Columbidae > Streptopelia > Streptopelia decaocto. Next base: position 208,602,336 of record NC_138663.1, on the reverse strand, counting down.
GTCTTTTCCAACCAAAATGATTCTATGATGCAGTATGTTATCTTTTAGTTCTGTTCTATGATTGTAAGAAACCGCAGGTGGAATTCAACTCCACATTCAAACACCTAAACAAAGGGGTCTGTCTTCCATTGCAGTCAGTAAAGCCTGGAGGATCATTTGGCTTATCCTAAAATATCCCTGAATTTCTCCCTATAATGCCAGTCTCTTTAATGGAAACTTCGACATCTAGTTCATGTGCACATATCTCAATTAAGGTTTGAGCATCCTTCCTTCAGAATGTTTTCAGGAGTGCCTACAGAGTTTAAATTCAAGCCAGATCTATGAAATCCTAATAAACTGTTTTTCTATAAAAGCTTTAGGTTTATGATAAGAATTTTGAATGCTGATGGATAATCTTATATCAAAATGACTTATCACTGATTGTGTGATACTTCTGATTATTCCTAAACTATTGGAAAATTCGTAGGGGATGTTTGTATTCCCTTGAGTTCAAAACCTGAGAGTTTATATGGTTCATATATGGAGCTGGATCTCGTGTATAATGCCAGGTTATTTCTAGTGTGGATATTACCCTGGAGTCTTTGATGGTGTTGAAGGACAGTGCATGAAGTAGAGTTTGCAGATACGTTGCTTTTACATCACTAACACAACTATTGGATCAACTGGCAGGAACCACACATTATGTTCACTGCAGGACAAAAAAAGACCATGTTAGTCTACATTTAGCAGCTAACCTGACTTTACATTTAGTGTTTTTAAGTACTGTTCTGATCTCATAACATTGTGACTTAACATGTACATAGATTACATATTAGAGAGCAGTGTAGGGGAAAGGGACCTGGGGGTCCTGGTGGACAACAGGATGACCATGAGCCAGTACTGTGCCCTTGTGGCCAGGAAGGCCAATGGCATCCTGGGGTGTATTAGAAGGGGGGTGGTTAGTAGATCGAGAGAGGTCCTCCTTCCCCTCTACTCCGCCCTGGTGAGACCACATCTGGAATATTGTGTCCAGTTCTGGGCCCCTCAGTTCCAGAAGGACAGGGAAGTGCTGGAGAGGGTCCAGCGTAGGGCAACCAAGATGATTAAGGGAGTGGAGCACCTCCCTTATGAAGAAAGGCTGAGGGAGCTGGGTCTCTTTAGTTTGGAGAAGAGGAGACTAAGGGGGGACCTTATTAATGTTTATAAATATATAAAGGGTGAGTGCCATGGGGATGGAGCCAGGCTCTTCTCGGTGGCAAACAATGATAGGACAAGGGGTAATGGGATCAAGCTGGAACACAAGAGGTTCCACTTAAATTTGAGAAGAAACTTCTTCTCAGTGAGGGTGACAGAGCACTGGAACAGGCTGCCCAGGGAGGTTGTGGAGTCTCCTTCTCTGGAGACATTCAAAACCCGCCTGGACATGTTCCTGTGCGACCTCACCTAGGTGTTCCTGCTCCAGCAGGGGGATTGGACTAGATGATCTTTTGAGGTCCCTTCCAATCCCAAACATACTGTGATACTGTGATGTATTAATTACTTATGTATATCCCCTGTAACAAGAAAGGTCCATTGATGTAAAAATGCTGACTGACTGGTAGTAGCTCTGAAAAGCGACTTATGTAGTTAGAGAGGAAATGGTATCGCTTCTGATGATGTTAAAATGTCACAACCGATCTGCAGCTTTTAACGAGTTAAGCTTCTTTGCAAAGGAAACGCCGAAAATGAAAACCGTAACCCCTGCTTACAAGATAAGGAGCAAATCTATTGCTTGGTTTGTGAATTGCTGTATGGGAACGTTGCTTTCAATGTAATTGCAGTGGTTTTGTTCACTCTTATTTTGAAAAGTACAGAGCTGGTAGAATGTCTCATTGCAGTGATAGTTTTCATGGAGTAAATCATTCTCTAGAAATGTCTTGATTCTGAAGTTACGTGATGAGAAGCATATCTAAAGATAGCCGCCTTCCAGTAGATCTGCAGGTGGAGCCTACATATGAAAACATTTGAGCTTAAGTATTAAACTGCTATTTATTGGGGACAAATACATGTCAAGCCCCATGTAAATTTACGTGTTATGCATTAACATGACTGAAAGGTGGCAAGCTATCATCCTAGCAGAGGAAATAAAGATTTCCTTGCTATTCTTGACATGTAATGTGTGTTTTCTCCTTACTTTGCAGTGTTTTCAGCACCAAACACTAACACTAACCCCCCACATTAAGCCACAAAACAACAACTCTGACTTGCACAGCTCTTGGCTCAGTGAGTGTAGTGTTAGGATATTAGTTCCCTGCTGAAGTTTACCAGTTATATAGTGATTTTAGCGGGGCAGAGTATGACTGTGCTTCAGTTCGGTCTGTCATCTCTTCATGCATTTCCCCTCTTCTTCCCTTTTGAACAGATCCATGAAGCTTTTTGCACAGATCTGTGGTAAGCCATAACATATGCCAAAGGTGGCAAATCAGAAACTTAATTCTTAACTCATTCAGTGTCCAGATGTAAAACATTTTTGTTACCACCCTGCAATGTAAAACATACCTTTTTAAGTTATGCCTCTGCAATAAGTAGGTATAAATGGGATACGTGAAGAATCATAGTTTGATTCATTAGTCTGCATTTAAACTACCTCTTTAAAAAGATGCTGTTGTGCACAGTTACCACAGGAGTGTTTGAGGAAATGTTGCCTGTGCAGTCTTGATAGGGACAGTGTCATCTGCTGATTAATCTAGTTGTATAATTTCTGTAGTCTTGTAATATCCTGGGTTTTCTGTTGAATGCTCTTGGAACACCAAACAAACTCAAAAGAAGATGGAAAATCCATTTATACACGGAGTCACGCGGAAAAAACGAGGGGTAATGGGTGCAAATTACTCCTGGGGAAAGGGAAATTTTTAATGATGAGAACCATCAGCCTTTGGAATAATCTCCCCAGGGAAGTGTTGGATTCCCAAACCTTGGACGCTTTGAAGGTTCAGCTGGACATGGTGCTGGGTCATCTTGTCTAGATGGTGTTTTTGCTGAGAAAGGTTGGACCAGATGATACCTGAGGTCCCTTCCAACCTGGGATTTGATGATTCTATGTTCATGAGCTCCATCAAGGTTACAGAAAGCTGTGTTGCAGCCATTTCCAGTAGAAGGTTTTATTTTAAGAAGGACCATATGATGATTCCCCGTAAATTCTCCTTGTTTCCGATAACCGTTTTATTGCTCCACAGTATTGTTCTCCAAAGCATACTAAACTTTCATAATCAAAGCAACTCCAGGTATAATCATTACATGATCTGTAATCATGGGATTAATGGCCTGAAGCGCTAATATCTGCAGCGTTCTCCATTTTTTGCAAAGACAGAAAAGAAAAATAATATAGAAATAACTGCTTCTGATCTGAAGGGGAGGAGTTCAGTAGCTGTTTGGTGAGATTTATAAACAAAATAACATCAGAAAAACCCAACCAACAAAACCCCAAAACAAGCACACCAAAAAACCCCATAACAACAACAAAAAAAAAACCACCAAAAGTCCCTGACAACATATTTTGTTAATTTAAAAACAGTCTAAATGTCTTATGCAATGATTTTACCCATATTTGAAAATTATGCTTGTTATAAACTGTCAGGGATTGTATCATGAAGATAATTGAAGTGGCAGTGACAGCCAAGATAATGGATGGTACTGTTTTAATGATGAGCTCAATGTTGTTGGGTTTTTTGTGGTTGGTTTGTTTTGTTTTGGTTGTGCGTTTGTTTTTTTCCTTCATAATGAACAGTAGTTGTAATATATTCTGTATATATAGAAAAATGACTGAGAATTTCTCATCAAAATCCCAATGAAGATGAAAAACAGTTGTTGCTTATTGTTTGGAAAAAAATTTCAGAAGCAAACCAATCTAATCAGAATTTACAGAAGTGCATATGGTGGTTTATGTTCTGGTAGGGCCATGCTTAGCCATGCTTCATTTTCCCAGAGAATTAATGACATTAAAGTATTTGGCAATACGTTTTTAATTGTTGGTTTATTACAGCTCTATGCTGCAGTAAAGTTACATGCGAAGGTATTTGAGTTTGTGTAATAATCACTGTTCTAGTCTAATAGCATCTGAAGAAACATCTCCAGACATGTCTATCGACTGGGAATTCTTTACAAAATGCAGAATTAGTTGGGTCGAGGTCTGTTGGTGCATCAGTGAAATCTGCTCTTGTGTGTAGAAAAGGTTTATGCTCTTGCAGCAAAACATGGCAGCACTACCCAGTGATCAGGGCTGGAGTGCAGATTACTTGGCTTTCTCTGAAACTGGAGGTAAAACAGAATTTATTGAAGGGAAACAAGATGTCGCATTGATGTTCCTGCAAAATAAAAATGAGCTAGTGCTTAATGCGAGTGTTTAACTGGTAACTGAAGTTTCAGAGTTGTGAATGATACATCGAATACTCTACCAGCTTTGGTCTGAGCGATGAAATTGAACTTCCAAGAAACATTGTCCTTGTCTAACTGAAAAAGCTGCGTATGGGCAAAATGTAGATCTCCTAAATTAATTTCAGAAGTAAATTCAGTTTAAAGATAAAATATTTCAAATAAAAATCATTAAATAGAAGGGTGAGCTTCCAAGGGAGAAGGCTTAGAAATGGTGATCTCATTTCACAAAATGAATCCATAATGCATGGGGTTTGTTTGTTTACCCTGACTTTTTAGTTCTGAGTTCTGGTAGCAATTAATTTCTACTTCTAGAGCTGACAAAAAGCTCCTTGTAAAATTTACCTTTTGAAACTGGACAATAAGCAGAAATATCTCAGGTTTTCAGGAGTACTAGCAGCTTAGTGATGCTTTATGTTATAGAAGGATTGAGACAGATAAGTCTTAATGTACTTCAAATTAAAAACGCAGAAGAGAAGAGAAGAGAAATAGAATGATAATGTTCCATTCATTCTGGGTTCCCTCTGCTCCTAACCCCATGGAGATTACACCAATTCATAAGAGACAGTATCGAGAGGAGGGAAAGAGGACACCTACTCCTCCGTAAGAACCAAATTCAAGGACATCACCAGTGACTGAAGTGTAAAGTAGGAGGCTGTGGAAAATTGAAGTTTTGTTCCTGGAATGTGATGCTGATGTTCTAATTTTTTTTTTCCCCAGTAAAGTTCATGCATTTAAGTTATTACACCTGAAAGCTTTACATGTGGACTTCTGTGCTAACCATAGATTTGATTTGTTTGCAGCTGTGGGATTGGGATCGTGGTGCTTCCACATGACCCTGAAGTATGAAATGCAGGTGAGAACTGATAAGTAGCTGTGATTCTTTTTATAGGCATATATCACTATATATTCGTGTTTCTGTTTCTTGATTAAATTAAATATATAACATACGTTATATAACGTATAACATAACTTCATCTACCTTAAGTATCATCGTACATGACTCCTGCTCTCAACAAAAGAGTAACACAGGTCTAGTTTCATTCGGTATTTTCCACCAATAGATATACGGGAATATACAGTTGCACCTAAAATAAGAGCTATAATCAATTGCTTATGTTGGTAGAAGATACTTTATCCTTTGGGAAATCATACTGTCTTTTTATGTGAGGTGTTATTTTAAAATTCCTACAGCTTTGGCTTAATAGAAAGCAGTATAGACTAGAGTTATTGTTACTTATTTTATCCTTTTTTCATCTTAAAGTTTTCTGTTATGTTTTCTATTTATCTAGATGTACCTGTAGTATTAATACCGATCGCAGTATCTTCTGAGTAGCAATAGCTGAGTCTGTCTTTCTCTCTTATTCTCAAATAGAAGGTATTCAGTAATAAGTTCAAGTCTTAGCTTGGATAATACTCATTTGTATGAGTATAGGTGTTTAGTGTCATTTTAGACCCTGTGAGTGTTCTCTCCAGCCTCCAGCTGCTGTCTCACAAAGGTGACCCCTGTCACATCTGCCAGTCTTGAGTTGGGTGTATTGGAGATGACAGAGTATCTCAGGTGGCTTTAGGCACCTAACCCTTGGCAACTGAATTGAGTCCTGGCTTTCTACTGATTGTAATGGGACCCGAGACACTAAGTATGTGGACACCAGAAGTTAGATGTCTTAAACTTGAACTGAATCACAAACTGTACAGATGCTTGCCTCCATAATTCTCTGGTTTCTGTCTCTTGCATGTGCTGGAGACCATCAGCCTCTGTGGAGAATTCTCTTGCCACCATGTAAGACTATTTGGTGCTTTTCCTGGCATGACAAAGATGTTTTCTAGATCCATCTCACCATTCCTTCCTAAACTGAGGTGTCATTTACCTACCATCTCTTGAAACTGCCTTGAATTTCCACCTTTTCATCTCTCTTCCCTCAGCAGCTTGTTCCTAACTCTGCCAGAGTTTCAAATCCTCTTTCTTAACACAGATACAGAGGTGAGCAAGCCCACCCTGAAACCCAGATCATTAAAATGATCCAGGCTTAAAACAGTCTTATGTGGGTGTTGGTCTTGTGTGTGTGTGTGTACATAGAGGTTATTTTAATCCAAGTCACTTTGATGCTACTTATCATGTAGTTCTGGCGTCACATCAGAATAAGGGGCCTACAAATGGTGGGAAGTAAAGGGTGGGCAGAAGCAGAGGAGAGTGAAATGAAGAAATAAACTTAACAGCAGAGTCAATGATACTGTTAAGCAGACATTCTTTATTTTATCAGCATTGAGGAACACTGGGGATCATCCTCCATAAGTGCTCCAATGACTGGATGCTCTTGTGTTGCTTATATTCACACAATTATCACATATCCATGACAATTTTGGGAAATTTTTATCATACAATATATCTATACTAATAAATAATGGATGAAGTTAGTTATAATTGATTAGTTTCTTACATCTATTAATTATTAGTCAAATATAAGCTAAGCGCTGTGCTTCTAAACCATGTATCACTCAGTCTTCTTCTCCCTCTTGTCATGCAGAAAGATCTAAAATTTGAAAAATATCCCCTCGTTTTGCAGGTGGTTACAAAGCATTTATCATGTCAATTGGTTAATGAAGGGTACATCTTTTGTAACTTAATCATAGTATACATTAATTTAGCAGCTTCTCTTCAAGAGGGGAGCAGGAATGTCTTGCATCATCTTTCCCATGAGAGTTAAAAGACTTTGTGTGAGGCCGAGAACACACTTACTAATCCGCGAGCAGCTCATAATTACTCAGACAGCAAGCTCACGTATCACCGGAGAGGAAACATTTCAACCAGTAAATAACCTTTTCTCATTCCCTTTATCTTGTGTTAAGATTAAAAGTCAACATTGACAGCTGTTTGAAGAGATTTATTTTTTTACTTTTGCTGGTCAGTTCAGATTGCTTAATTAGGAGAAATGTGAAAGATTCGGTTATTGAAAGCAGTATTTTTAGAATACCTCTCTTTTTCTCTTATTTTTATGAGAATCTGCTTTATTGTGCATTTCTCAAGAATCCAAAATGCTTATTTAACCAGTGAAATCAGCTCACCGAGTTTCCATCTCTCCACGTTTCTTCATCGTTCAGACATGTCCAGACATGCTGTTGACAGGATTTCTGGAAGCATTAACTCCTTTTGTTACAGAAGCCATTGTCTTCTGCAAGCAAATTCCAACTAGGGTCTTTTGGGAGGCTCTTTGAGGTTACAGTTACATCCCTGAGAAGCTGCCAGCAAATGAACTTAAGAGTGTAATCAGCTGTCCAACTTCGAAAAAAAATCCTGTATTGTATTTCTTAGCTTTTTTTTTCCTCCCTTGTTCTTTTATGAGGCCTTAAGTGACTCATGCTCTTAAAGAGCTGCGTGAATGAATCCTGCAGCTAATTCCTATCAAACTTGGTAAGGAATATCACTGAACGTAGAAATAATAACTATTAGTATGTGTCCCGTCCCAGCAGATGGGATGAAGGATGAGTTAACTCTGAACGCAACACATGCCCTCACTCAACAGATGGGATGAGGTATGAGTTAACTCTGGGTATTTCTGCGCGGTTATGCAAAATGAATGACAGAAAATCATTCCAGGGGTCCAATTCAATTATGAATTTACCAAAAGCACGTGGTGGAATACAAATTACACCGGTCGGTGACTTGGCAAAAGTATGGTATAATATCACAAAGCTTATCAATATATTGACAGCAAAAGTCCTTCTAAAAATGGTGGATTGGCAACAATTAGTAATAATAACACAAAACTTAACAAGATTTTAGTAGCAGAACTTAAAATTATATTACTTCTATATGTTCAAGTAAAAGGCAAAAAAAAAAAAAAGAGGGAGAAGGAAAACTAAGATAGAGAAAGAGTAAGATATCACCACTTCACAGGTTATCACTCAGAATCACAGATTGTCAGGGATTGGAAGGGGCCTTGAAAGCTCATCCAGTCCAATCTCCCCGCCAGAGCAGGAACACCCAGATGAGGTTACACAGGAAGGTGTCCAGGCGGGTTTGAATGTCTGCAGAGAAGGAGACTCCACAACCTCCCTGGGCAGCCTGGGCCAGGCTCTGGCACCCTCACTGACAAGAAGTTTCTTCTCATATTTAAATGGAACCTCCTGTGTTCCGGTTTATACCCATTGCCCCATGTCCTATCATTGGTTGTCACCAAGAAGAGCCTGGCTCCATCCTCCTGACACTCACCCTTTATATATTTATAACCATTAATGAGGTCACCCCTTGGTCTTCTCCAAGCTCCAGAGCCCCAGCTCCCTCAGCCTTTCCTCACACGGGAGATGCTCCACTCCCTTCAGCATCTTTGTTGCCCTGCGCTGGACTCTCTCCAGCAGTTCCCTGTCCTTCTGGAACTGAGGGGCCACAACTGGACACAATATTCCAGGTGTGATCCTGCGATGTCCGATGGAGGGAGGGTGGTTGCGTTGAATACTTCGGTCACACTGCGTGGCATATACACGCCACACCTGATGCCTCGCGTGGGGTTATTTTATACCCCAGTTCATTTACATGTTGGCAGTTCATCACCTCTCTCTGTTCGCTCTTCATGCTAATTAGGAAGACTCTTCTGGAAGTGGGTCTGGGGTCTTCAAACTACAGGAAAGTCCACAATACTGACCAGAAGTGAGTTGTTTTGCCCATCAGGGATAGCTGTTGGTTCATGGTTTCTCCTGATAATTGGTTGTCTGACAGATGCTTCATCTAATTCCAATTAGTCCATGAGGCCTTCACAGTGATTGACAAGGTGTCTGATACCATAACCATCTATCTCTTCCGCCAAACATAACACCTTGGGAAAGATAAGGGAGATGCCTGCCTACACAGCCATCCATCTTATCCTCCAAAAGTAACAAAAAACAGACGCTTAAGGCATAACATAGCCCTTTGTTCTGCTAAGGATGGGGGGAGCACTTCAAGGTTGTCCCAGTATGAAGCTGAATTCAGCTGTTGCTTCTGTTTTGTCCTCTCCAAGGCATCATGGCAAAAGTAAACTAATGTGATGGCAAAGTGCTACCTAATAACTTCAGCTGCCATCTCTGTTCCTGATACTTACTTTGTGCTACCCGTTATGGTCCCCGACCCTATAATTCATAGATTTGGGGGTTTTAAACCTTTTTCTACACTTACTTGTGTACTGGATCAGCTGGTGGACCTGGCTCACCATGGGAGTGTGGGTGAAGAAGCAAGAGATGTGTTTAGCAGTATCATGAAACATTGCCTGAAGCTTCTATGGCCAAAACCATATATAAAAGAGTTTGTGTAAGCTGGTGTTGCTCTTAATGAGTCTCAGAAAGACAATAGTGAATTTGTTGAATACCCTGTACCAGTAATAGGAAGGTAATTAGTGTACAGGCACGGCCATCAACAACTTTCAGTGTGGTGAGTGGAAAAGGACAAAAGGCCAATAGTATCCTGTCCTGTATCCAAACTAGCGTGGTCAGCAGCACAAGGGCAGTGATCCTTCCCCTGTGCTCTGCATTGGTGAGGCCACACCTGGAGTATTGTGTTCAGTTGTGGGCCCCTCAGTTCAGGAAAGAGATTGAAGTGCTGGAGCAGGTCCAGAGAAGAGCAACAAGACTGGGGAAGGGACTGGAACACAAGCCCTATGGGGAGAGGCTGAGGGAGCTGGGCTTGTTTAGTCTGGAGAAGAGGAGGCTTAGAGGTGAGCTCAGCACTCTCTAGAACTACCTGAAGGGCAGTTCTAGCCAGGTGGGGATTGGTCTCTTCTCCCAGGCAGTCAGCAATAGGACAAGGGGGCATGGGCTTCAACTCTGCCAGGGGAAATTGAGGCTGGAGATTAGAAAGCAATTCTTTGCAGAGAGAGTGGTCAGGCATTGGAATGGCTGCCCAGGGAGGTGCTGGACTCACCGACCCTGGAGGTTTTTAAACTGAGATTGAATATGGCACTTAGTGCCATGATCTAGTCAATGGACTGGAGCTGGACCAAGGGTTGGACTGGATGATCTCTGAGGTCTTTTCCAACCCAGTCGATTCTGTGATTCGGTGAAATCTCAATTGCATCCAGTTCTTATTTTTCTTAGAAAAGAGTCAGACCTGGTGTTACAATTCTAGGTTGCCTCACTAATAAGGTTTGCTTAATGTACTGGAAATCAAGAGGCCGTGGGTCTTCACTGATCCACTTGTGTGCTTTTGCATTTTCATAATTTTCAGTCCTTCAGAAGGAGGTAAGATTAACTATATATTCTGTGATATATTTATGAACAGAATTTTTTTAATGTTCTTTGAGAAAAATTTAGAAGAAAATTATGCTATGATTTTTTTTTTGCTTTGTAATGATAAATAAATGGCAATTTTGAGCATACCGGTTGTTGAGAAATCACCTCTCTTGTCATTGCTATTTTAATTCTGTCTCCATTTAGCTGGCGAGTTCCTGGAGAAGTAACTGAGCTGTAACCCACCAATCTTCTCCCAAAGTATAAAAATTATATAAGACAAGAAAACATTAAATGGCAGGAAAAAAGAAAAAAACAAAAAAGAACCTCACAACAAATAAACCAAAAGCACCATTAAAACAATGTAAGAAATTTCCAGAATTAGGAAGTAACCATGCAAGCACATCACAAGGTACTTCCTAATGGGCTAAAGTTCTATTTTGTGAGCCAGCTCTAAATGGTGTGGTCTTATTCAGTCAGACTTTACAAAACTAATCCATATAAATGTTTCAAGAAGCATAAACAGCAAGAATGGCACGATCCTTTGAAGGTGTTGGCTTTTTATGAAACATCATATTCAAAAGATACTCAGAATATTAATGCGGCGAACTTTCAGTAGTTGAATAACATTTGACACTGCTAAATACTGAAGTACAGTCAAGAAGTTGGGTATCCAAACGACTTAAAAACTCAAGTTTTCTTAAAGACTTGCTTCTCCTAATTAACTTAGACAAGCATATGAGATAAAAGTAGTTTTCATGTTTTGATGTCTCTGCTTTTTGTAGCTGTTGGATGAGCTGCCAATGATATACAGTTGTTGTGTGTTTGTCTACTGCCTGTAAGTATTTGTTAAATGGTTTATTTTTTCTGAATATTTATGAAATGTTGACTTTTGAAATGGAGACTCTGTGAAGCCAAATCCAGCGTTTAATGAGGCTGGCACTGAAACTTCCACTAATTTCAGTGAGATCTCAATTTTGGTAGCACTGCAGCATTATAACTTGGCCATTAGACTTGGCTTTAGTCCTAATTTTTGCTAATTTAGAAATATTTTACCAGTGTTTGTTTAGGAGGAAAAGAAAACAACTCCTGTTGAAGACCATTGTATAAAACCAGAGCTCAGTGTTGCTTGGTATGTAAACAGCAGACATAATAAAATCAACTTCAGCAACGCCTACAAAATTAACAACATCGTCATTTATTTGAGCTGTATTTCTCTGATATAGTCTGACTCCGAATGCAAATTTCTGATTTCTAATTAAACCTGCTTTCCACTCATCTGGAAAATTAAAGCAAAAAGATTCTATGAAGAGTTAAGTGCCTGTTTTGTGGACTGTTTTGGAACACGCATGACAGCTTAATGCCGTGCCAGGATGTTTTCTCCCATTTAATGTTGGGAGGAATGTAGCATTTGGTGACTGTAAAGATACTATAAGGTGGATTTTTCTTGCCGGTCGCTGCAAGGTCTGGATTTAGCATGACTTGTTCTATCACTTGGAAAATCCAAATTATAAATCAATTCGTTGCAGACGAAACTATTTAAAAAATCATCTTTTTGCTTTCAAATATATCAAATATTCAGCTCTTGAAAACTGGGATATCTTTGGTGAAGATTATGGGTAGCTTGCAATGGAGCTGGGATGCTGCAGGAATAAACCCACATTTGTGGAAATTACCATCAAATTGTGATTCATACATTAGTATGATTTGTGCAAACTCAGGACCAGAATCATAATGCCCCTGTTAGTGGAAATACTTCAATTGTAGCTCCCCATCTCCTAGAAATTGCCTTTGCATTTATTTTATCTGATTTCAGCATAATTGGGGGAAAGGATGAGAAATGGCTATAAAAAACTGCTCGAAAAAATAATCACGCTTATTTTGTGCAACGGTTACTCTGTTATTTTTCAAAACCTCTCTTGCTGCATTTATAGCTCTAATAAAACTCTCTGTATATAGGTTTGGTAGTAATTAAAATATTCTGAAGAACAAACTAATGTTTCATTTAGGAGGCCTTTAATAATAATGTGTTGTATTTGAAGGTAGGTGATGTGGTAGTTCTACACAGGACATTCCTTTGTACATCATTTAGTCCTCCTGAATCTCAAGCCGTATCATTCCTTTTCCTATTTTGCAATGTAGCACATTGTGCTGTCTTGTAGATTTTTTTTTCCATATATTCCTACATGGTTTTTTACTTTGTTCCCTTTTATTCATCCATGATGGTGCCTATTTCCACAAGTTAATAAACACATAAACTAGGCAGCTGTAAATTTGGGTTATATGGACAACTTTCTCCAGGCCTCATGATTTTTTGTTTCTCCAAGTTCATTTTTTGTCGGGTTTTTTGGACCTTTTTTGTGGCACGATCTGGGCTGTAGGTCTATAATTCTGTCACAACTGTGACTGCAGCGTAGCGTAGAGATTATGAAGCTCATTTTAATTAGTTATTTTGCATACTGGGAGCAATTAGCTTGTTTTTTACCTGCCCAATCTAGCAAATTTACTGCACTGTGACTGTAGTAAAGTCATAAACAACCTGCATTTTAGCAAATCTCTGGAGTTCACTGTTTGGTGAGTTAGTCCCTTTCCCATGCTGCCCTTAACTCACAGATATAATGTTTTTTGGCAGCTGTATTGCATTTTAAACTCATTTCTAATTTACCATCCATTATCACCCCTTAAGCACCTTCTGAAAATGCTGCTGCTTCCCAAACTCTTCCCACTGACTGGGTTATTTTTTGTATATGTGTCACCTGATTATGGGGTTTATTACACTATACATATATATATGTATGTTACTTATTGGTATCACAGTATGTTTGGGATTGGAAGGGACCTCAAAAGATCATCTAGTCCAATCCCCCAAGTAAAATTGTAAATTTTTATATTAACCCGACACATTTTTATTGGAGGAGCAACAATTTCTTGAAAGGCCTAAGACTCTTTTGGATCAATTTTCTCCCAAGTTTTGTGATAATATACCTTGAAAAATGCTTCCTGTACATGGTAAGTGATGGATGTTACCTCCCTCCTTTATTTTCTGTTCCAGGTATGAATGTTTCAAGTACAAGAACACAGTCAATTATCCGCTGCTTTTCTTGTTAATAACATACAGCTTCATAGTCAGCATTGTAAGTAACTTTTTCTAATAACATTTTCACCTTTAGGTTGAGTTTTCCTGCAGTAAAGGAGCTTACACAGGCACTAGTGGATCTTGCTTCTAGTCAAGAGGCCAAAATGACTCTTTTGTTGGGAAAATTATGTGCTGGCCAGAGAAACCTGAAATCTTTCTATCTGAACCACAGTGTGGAATAAATGAAAAAGAAAAGCAGTCATCCAGTGGTTAGAATGGGAGCATGAGGAAAACAGTCACCGTTGACTTGTTTTGAGAGCTTGGACAAGCTCATTCCCCATCTTCTCTCACTTTAATTCAACTTCAGAAATGAGAAGAATCCTCTTCAACAAACTGCAAGAAGCGAACCGTGCTGTGCAGTCCATTGTATTAACTGGTGTTTTAAAACAAAAGGCAGAATAAGAAAGGAACTTAGCTGTTAAATTAGAATTTTAGCTGTGTCGTGGTTCCATTTCTCAGTGCAGTTTGCTCCCTTTATGAATAAAATAGATTTTAGGCTGGCTGTCAACCATAGATGGAATCTTCTTCATTATTTTTATTGATAACCATTTCTTAAAAGAAAACCAAGTGTTATAAATCACTTTCTGCCTTCAAAGTACTTGCCTGTTCTCTTCTATGCCTCCTAAAATTTTTACACTTGTGCCCTTCTCTCTTCAAAAGCCGAAATTAAATGAACTGAATTAACAATAGGAAGAACTCCTAGATGTTTTGTGAAATGAACTGAAATGTTAAAGCATTGTCAAAAGCATTAATAATAGCAAATCAAAATAGAGCACATTTTCTTGTTATACATGTCAATAAAGTGCCTGATAATTTCTGCGTCATAGCTGGTTTTGCGTGTGTCGCAACTCTGTTAAATGAGGAGGTTTTAGATGTTAATGTCTCTATTTGTGCTTCTTAATTTGAAATAACTCCACAGTTAAAACCTCAGGTTTTACCAGGAGAAATTCAAATGTTAAATCAACTTTAATAATGCATGGATAGGCTCTTGTGTCTTGATTCTAACAGAACACGTCTTGCCAATATTTACATGAATAACGTTATGATTCTCTGTTGCAAATTATTTCTCTTTCTTTAATCTTTCCAGGTTTACTTAAATTTGAAAGAGCCTGTATTCCATCAGGTAAATCTTGCTCTTGTTTTAAATTATGCTTTATTTAGTGGGATGTTTTACAGGATTTTTATAGCTGAAAGGAAGACAGAAGGCAAGTGCAATTTGCCTCTTGCTTCTTCTTTCAGTATCTTTCAGTATCGCTGCCCATCATGTTGCCATCCTCTTGGTTTAATGGGTGTTGTAGCATTTGTTCCTAATATTTCAGGTGGTTTTCATCAGTAACAGGTGTAAGGAGGTGACCCCGCTAAGGGCTCAGCTGTGTGTGAGGGGAGGGCTCATGAGTCTTTGTCCCCTTCTTGCCATTGGCAGCTGCTGTGAAACGGTGACCTGACAATGGAGCCTGGCTGGGGTGGCTTAGCACCGTGGTTTGCTCTCCACTTTAACTTACTAGTTTGATTTTCTGGTTTTCTGGGTTTTGTTTAATAGTATTTTTTCCTCTCTTTTTTCTTTTTTTCCTCCTTTTTTCTCCTTTTATTTCTTTTTTTTCCTCCCTTTTGCCCCCTTTTTTCTCCTGTTTCCTTCCTCCTGTCTCCCTCCTCCTTTCTTTCCCTTTTCTTTCCTTTTCCTTTTCCTTTTCCTTTTCCTTTTCCTTTTCCTTTTCCTTTCCCTTTCCCTTTTCCTTTCCCTTTTCCTTTCCCTTTTCCTTTCCCTTTTCCTTTCCCTTTTCCTTTCCCTTTTCCTTTCCCTTTTCCTTTCCCTTTTCCTTTCCCTTTTCCTTTCCCTTTTCCTTTCCCTTTTCCTTTCCCTTTTCCTTTCCCTTTTCCTTTCCCTTTTCCTTTCCCTTTTCCTTTCCCTTTTCCTTTCCCTTTTCCTTTCCCTTTTCCTTTCCCTTTTCCTTTCCCTTTTCCTTTCCCTTTTCCTTTCCCTTTTCCTTTCCCTTTTCCTTTCCCTTTTCCTTTCCCTTTTCCTTTCCCTTTTCCTTTCCCTTTTCCTTTCCCTTTTCCTTTCCCTTTTCCTTTCCCTTTTCCTTTCCCTTTTCCTTTCCCTTTTCCTTTCCCTTTTCCTTTCCCTTTTCCTTTCCCTTTTCCTTTCCCTTTTCCTTTCCCTTTTCCTTTCCCTTTTCCTTTCCCTTTTCCTTTCCCTTTTCCTTTCCCTTTTCCTTTCCCTTTTCCTTTCCCTTTTCCTTTCCCTTTTCCTTTCCCTTTTCCTTTCCCTTTTCCTTTCCCTTTTCCTTTCCCTTTTCCTTTCCCTTTTCCTTTCCCTTTTCCTTTCCCTTTTCCTTTCCCTTTTCCTTTCCCTTTTCCTTTCCCTTTTCCTTTCCCTTTTCCTTTCCCTTTTCCTTTCCCTTTTCCTTTCCCTTTTCCTTTCCCTTTTCCTTTCCCTTTTCCTTTCCCTTTTCCTTTCCCTTTTCCTTTCCCTTTTCCTTTCCCTTTTCCTTTCCCTTTTCCTTTCCCTTTTCCTTTCCCTTTTCCTTTCCCTTTTCCTTCTCTTTCAATTTTACTTTGCACAAATTCAAGCTGACTTTAAACACAGAATTTCTGTGGTTATGTCACAGACAGGCTGTTTTGGTCTCAGCCGTATAAGGCACATTGGGTGCAGGTTCCTTGTGTAGCAGCCCAAGACTATTAATGAGCATCCACTGCTCGCGGGGACGGGACTTGTATCACTTGCCTCTTCACAGGAGCTCAGAAATCACACTCATCTCTATGTGCCGTGAGCAGTTTTCCCTCATTTATGATTTTTTGATTAGGAATAACAGCTGAAAAATTGCCAAGCAAGAGCAGAGAGCTCTTTGCAGGCCAGAGCTTTAAAGCCTTAATTTCTGAAATCGGCTGTGCCATCACTGGTCCACATGTACCTGCTGCATCAGCAGCTGTAAAAATGATGTGTGATTCCTGTCGGTGGATTAGTGAAGCACTGATGAATAAAATAAATTCCCAGCTGCTCCAAATAATCTCTCCTAGAAACATGAATTGCTACTCTACTTATAGATAAAAAGAGAAACTTGCAGGGTTTTTTGATAATGTTAATAAACCCCTTTCTGGCCTTTATTCCCCCTACTTATATTTCTGGCAGGAAGACGCCGGCTGGGCTGAAAGTGGTGATTTCTGATGCTTTTACTAAGCTGGTTATAACTAGTTTTGAATGAAAATAATTTTGTTAACAGTGGCAGAACTTATTACTGATAGTGGACTTCTATTTCTTTAATCCGTTATCTATTCAACCTACATTTATGGCAATAAATATATCACAGCTTCATAATATTTCACTTTGATGCATTGGCAGAGGTATTGTCGCATGTCACAAATATTAAGGTGATAAATATTATTACTTCAAACTGATATCCCAGACCTTTAATTTTTTGCGTCTGGTTTCCCATAGCTTCAGAATACGAATAATATGTTAAAATGTATACATGAGGAATCAATGTAGAAAATATTTAGGCCCATAAAAGTGCTGGACTTTACACAACAACTCTTTCCAAACATTGATTTTTATGGAGAACATACAGTTATGGCCAAATTCCAGATGTTCAAGTACTGAACTCATTTTTTTTCACAATCTTTGCCAAATATATTGTAAATCCAGAGGAAAGATTTCTCTGACTGCCCAGCTAAGCAAGGTTATTTATTTGTCCTTTATTTGTCCTTTATTGTCCTTTATTAATATATATATATATATATATATAATTTCAGTAAGTATTTTGCAACTGAGTGGGTCACATAGACTCAAAGTAAAGTTAAATATGCTCATGTAATTGTAGTTGAAGTCTCAGTGGCTGGCTCTATTGGAAAGCAGCGTCAGGACATAAAGCAGCATTTGATTCCCATTTGTGATCATCATCATTTGTCAGCTTTGCAAAAGGGGGAATAACTACACGGACAACTTTATATTGTTCATTGTTTCAGCGTGTTTTTTTTTTTTTTTCCCTGAAAGGAGAGCAATAAGAATGGAAAGGTTTCCCGTTATATTCAGTAGCCACGGTACAAGCTTCATTTTTCAGTGAATTACTTTCTACTTTCCCAGCTTAGGTTCATAAATTGCTTGCTGCCAGCAGGGCATGAAGGGGATTTCAGTTTATTATTCATGGCACAATGGCAACAGAGACCAGCTTCTTTTTCTCCATCCAGATCTTTAAGGGTCTCAGTGCTTTAACCATAGGGGAGGATGAGATGCAGGGTTTGGTCAGCTGGAAGCTGCACATCATTAGGAAAAATAACACTTCCCTACCTGATAAGTGATTTGGTATTTTTTACAGCCTTATCAATTAAATGAAAGATAGCGGTGGCTTTTATAAGCATCTTGTTGTTGTCAAAAATCTCTCCAGTTAGAGCGCTATTATTACCTAATTTCCATGGTGCTCAACATTCCTGCATCCCAGTTCCCTGGTTGTTGTCAAAGAAAACAGCTTTACCTCTTCCCCATCCAGCACACAAATCTCTAATGGGAATTTGATTGGGGACCTGGACAGGTTAAAACTCTCCTCAGAATTAGTTTTAAATCAGATTAGTTGCTTATCCCTGTTTACCACATGTATATTTGAGCTTATACAAGGAAAGGGGTGGTGGGAGACTGTCTGCTGGTATGGAGCAATACATAGATGCACAAATATAAGGCAGAATTAGAAGAAATGACCCTGGCAGTTAAATTTTTAGACTCAAGTCTTACAAGTGGCCTTCAATCTAATATGAGATGGCCTAGAAAGCTGTCAGCTACCACACATATTGTATTCCAGCCTGTTTTATTTACTTGTAATGTACCATATGCTGCCTATAGACACGTAGTGATGAAAAACCTCATTCAGATAGTGGGCCAAGTTATGTGAATAACGAAGGAGATCTAAAAACCTGTTTTAGCTGCATAGCCATCCCCTGCAAGAGCTCGAAGCAAATTTTGAGCAAACATAATTATTAATAAAAGGTAAATAGGAAATTAGATTAAACGTTCAGGCTAAGCTGATAGCTTTTTTTGTTTCTTCGATGTTAGGAGATGTGCTGATGGGCTGATTCCGATGGGATGAAGTTCAACAAGGCCAAGTGCCGGGTCCTGCACTTTGGCCACAACAACCCCCTGCAGCGCTCCAGGCTGGGCACAGAGTGGCTGGAGAGCAGCCAGGCAGAAAGGGACCTGGGGGACTAATGGACAGGAAGCTCAACATGAGCCAACAGTGTGCCCAGGTGGCCAAGAAGGCCAATGGAGTCCTGTCCTGTATCAAATCTAGCATGGACAAGGGCAGTGATCCTTCCCCTGTGCTCTGCATTGGGGAGGCCACACCTGGAGTGTTGTGTTCAGTTCTGGGCCCCTCAGCTGAGGAAAGAGATTGAAGTGCTGGAGCGGGTCCAGAGAAGAGCAACAAGACTGGGGAAGGGACTGGAACACAAGCCCTATGGGGAGAGGCTGAGGGAGCTGGGCTTGTTTAGTCTGGAGAAGAGGAGGCTTAGAGCTGAGCTCAGCACTCTCTAGAACTACCTGAAGGGCAGTTCTAGCCAGGTGGGGATTGGTCTCTTCTCCCAGGCAGTCAGCAATAGGACAAGGGGCCATGGGCTTCAAGTCTGCCAGGGGAAATTTAGGCTGGATATTAGAAAGCAATTCTTTGCAGAGAGAGTGGTCAGGCATTGGAATGGCTGCCCAGGGAGGTGCTGGACTCACTGTCCCAGGAGGTTTTTCAACTGAGATTGGACATGGCACTTAGTGCCATGATCTAGTCAATGGACTGGACCAAGGGTTGGACTGGATGATCTCTGAGGTCTTTTCCAACCCAGTCGATTCTGTGATTCTGTGATTAAAAAAATGTTTTTTGTGTTGACATTCCAGAAGTGATGTTGTGGTGTCTCATAAGAAACTGCACGAGCTGGAGAAGTAGATCAGCGTGAGAATTGCAAATAAGGGAAGGGAGCAACTAGTGGAAAATGACTAAAGGAGATAACGAAAGGCAGGATCAGTCTGGGCTTTCTTCAGATCAGTAGTGGAACTGTTTAACGACCTATAGCAGGAAAAACAGAGTCATGTACTGATGGAATTTTGTGATGATACAAAGTTCTGAGGCATCGCTGAGTACAGGGGAGGAGATGAGGAGATAACCTTGAGGACTAGGATGGCAAATGATTCAGAATGGAAGAGCATGCACTGGTGGGCAAATACCAGCCATTCCTTTTCTAAACTGAACACCATTAATAATATGAGCGGTGAATTTTCTGCCACAGTAAAATACAGGTATTAGGTTTATGAATTAAGGTGACTGTGGGTAAGAGGGAGAGAATAAGCGTGGGGGAAAAAAAAAAGGTAATTTCATTTGCCAAAATGAAAAACTTAATAAAATTGTTCTCCAGAGGTGTTTTAAATACACAAATGGAAGTGAAATCACTATGAAATACTTATGTAGAAGTACATATGGGAGCCTGAAACTGCGTGAGGAATATGTTACATCAAGGCACAACCTGTTCAAAACTTACAGGACTCCCCATTTTGGTGAATCTCTGTGGACCCACTCGCTGTCCTACAGCTCTTCACAGTCTCTCCCGCTGCTCAGGCAACACTTAGTTGTAGATTTGTGGAACATGTTGTCTGACATTCTACATGGTCCCATTTCCAAGCAGTCCGTTAAAAACGAACCTTTTCAGGGCATGTCTTCGCCAGAGAGTTTTTTCTGCTTGGACACTACCCTGCTGAAAACCACGTATAAAACTAATTCAAGTGACATTTCATTCTGTCACACAGCTTGTATGGGGATATCTTCCAGAAAGCGAGTATGGTTTTCATTCTAGTACCTCCACCTGCACAATATCGTAAGGAATGTGGAAGGATGTTCAGACTTCCCAAAGGATCAGCTCTACGAAGCGTTGAAAGGGATGCAAGACAAACTCAGTTTGCTGCAGTGTCCCCAAAGCTCAGGAGATCCCCTCGGTGCCACGCAGAAACAGTGACCTGTATGTCACTTTGCCATCATATATGGCCATCTAAACAAGACCAAACCAAGCGAATCAGAATTAATTCATTTAGGAGCTGTCAGGACAGCACGTGGCACTAAACAGCCGTAACTACACGGAGTTACTCGGTGTTTCATTGTCATCATGAGGATTGTCCTTCCTTTTTCCCTCTGCTCAGATTTCATTTCCAGAAATCCAGTAACATGTAGAAGTCTGTTTTCCTCGTTATAATTTGCAAACACAGTTTCCAACTTTAAGTACTTAGGCTATTTTTTTAGAGAGCTGGTTGGTATATTAATAGATAAGCAGTGGTTGCCAAGAACCCAAAATCTCTCCGTGCAGTTCCCAATGCGTACGCTAATATTTGAGGCTGATAAATTGACTTGATTAACGAAGGATGGGCAGACGGCCAGGAGCAGGGGAAACAAAGTAGAAAGAACAGGCTCTTTCTGTACTAAAAGGGTAGATGAAGAACCAGTTTTGTATGTTCCCCCCAGTGTGGAGTACCAAACCACATCCATAAAAAATGAATCTGTATGATTTGCTTAACTGCCTGCACACCGAAAATCCTGCCAAACACCAAGCCCTGAAACACTTAGTTCCCCTTTGGGAATTAGAAAGATGTTCTTCATATTTGGCCTCCTTATCGGCTAATCCACTGTGTATTAATAAGACTTTGAGTGTTTCCCCATTGCAAAGCTGAGATACCTGCAGCTTTATTCGTATCTTAAGCAGTAAAGAGGGAACTTTCTAACGATAACAAAAAATGATGGGATTCTGCCATTTCCTTTTGTTTCATTTGTAGCGCGAGGGTGTTGTTTTGCCTACAATTTAAAGGCACTATGAGACAAAATAGTAAAAAACTTGCTTGGGTTTTCATCTCTCACTTATGTCATGTGTTACTTAAAAAAAGGGAGCTAAAGGAGTTGAGAAATTTGAGTCAACTTGAATAAGGTAGGGTTTTTTATGTTGTATTTTATCCTTTGCGTGGAAGGATAATACCTAACGATTTTTTGCCATGATGAAAACAGTAGATCCATGGGTGGTAAAGGACTAAGAGTGTAAACTAAGTATAAAGTATAAACTAAGTATAAAGTATAAAGTATAAACTAAAGTATATACTAAAGTATAAACTATCTAAGTGTAAACTAAGTTGTGTAGCTCGGTTTGTAAATGCGGCTCCGCTCTCCGCATGTCACGGCACCATCTCGACGTTGCCTTAGCGTGAAGGGGAGGGCTGGAGCGTGCAGAGCACAACGCTTTGTTGTCCCCGTCTTTCACAGGCTTTTAAACACAAATGTGTTTTACCACTAACAACCCTTTTGTGTGGGGGAGCGGAAAAAGCAAGAAATTGAAGTGTCAACTGTGGGCATGTTTTTGTTCAATCGCTGCAAGGTTCTTTTTATTATGATTTTCTTTCTCCTTCCTCCCTCCATTTAAGACTGTCCTCTTCTGCAAGCCATTAAGCAACTCACTAGGAGATACCAGAGGCACTACAAAGAAAGCTTTTCTCTCAGTGTTTGCTCTTTCCTGCTTTTAGCAGCTGCTGCTGCAAAGAAAAATAGCATTTTTAGCCTTTTAGCAGGACTTTGGGCCGCCTATAAGCTGTGTTTCTCTAGGCAGAGTCTGATGCTGTCTAACTTCTTGTACAATGAACCCCAGAGCAAATTGGGTAAAAGCAGGAAGGTGGTCGCACACCGTGATATAAATTTCTTTTCATGGGTAGGTTTTTTTCATCTCTTCTGCTGCAGAAGAACATTTTATCAATGGAAATTGTGGGAAGGTCAGCAAGGAAAAGGCATCAAACTGTGATTTGGGTTCCAGGGGAGCTTTTCTATGAGTGCTATTCCTTTCTGTGCTATCCCTCTTGGAAAAAATTACTGGGTTTGATTAGGAAAATGAAACAGGCTGTTTTAATTGACACTGATGAAGTAAAACGTTGTTTAACTTTAAAATTCAGTCCGTATTTGTTATATGGTGAGGTCTTTATAGGCAAAATGTTAGTGATGAATTGTACCAGCATACAGCACCGTACATACCTGAGCAGTCTCCTTTCTACCTTTTGCTTGGGACTGATAAGCACTTGATATTCATCACTATGTTGCAGGTTTGGGGTGTTTTCTCCTGATTTATGTGCTGTACCCCAGCAAGGGAACTGGAATTAGCCAGCAGTTTTGTGTAAAGTACAAGCCAGAACCAATTAGCCTTTCAAATAATTTGGCTCCACAGAGCAGAACACCCAGTAGTAGTAGCTGAGTTACTGAAGTTATTTGATCTTGCTCTGAATGCAGATAAAGAGCTGCTGTGCTGAATGACTTTACATAGTCAATATTGGAGCTTATTTCTATCTGTTGTCAAACATAAGGGCTCTGTTGTCTGCCTTGTTCCTTATATATGCACCGCTAATATGGTTTGTGCCACTAACCTCATCCTGAAAGCTAAAAGGAGTTTGAAAATTTGCTCTTACGGACTTTTGAAAGGTTGGTTTCACTTGGCATTACCACAGCAATCTATTTTGGCAGGTGACTAGACACATGCATATTTTTGCAGGATGGTAATAGCTGAATTCCCTGGTTAGAGCAGAGTGAACGTTAGTCCTTGTCTTGAAGGAAATATAATCTAAAAGAAGGGCTGAGGAGGTCAATAAAACATGGTAAGGACGCTGGTTGGTAAATATACCTGTGTGAGGTTTAGCAACTTCTGGAAATAGAAAAAGAGAGGAACCTTTGCTACCTGTTTCACATAAAAGAAAGCAGCATTACATAGGAGTTAACTAAAAGCAAAAATGACGAGGAAAAATCAATGTACAAGTGAAAAGTAGCAAGGGGTTTGCGGCCCACTGGAGAAAGGCAAAGACCAAGGGTTGGCTGCTTGGAACCAACTCGTTTTTGGCAGGAAAACAGTGTTCAGAATAAAAAGCATTGGAAAGTAATCTGCTGTCACCAGTGTCTGAAAATCCTCCCTGCCGCAGTGGCTTCTGCATCGCTTTTCAGGCTCCACTGACCACGTTTCTTCTCTTCTTTAGCCCGTACGTCTTGGAGATGGATTTATGTGCATCCTAAGTTTGTGAATAAAAAAACAGGAGAACGATTTAAAGATCATGAGGCAGAAAAAATAACTTATTCTTTCGACTTCTTATAGAAGTCAGGTGATTACATACAAATTCATCAAGCCTACAGTGAGCCAGATTTTGCTCGTGGATTCTTTTCAGAGCACACAGCCTTCCCGCTGTGTAATTAGACTGAATCCCAACCATCTCTAATAGTTGGGTTTAAAAGCTTCCTGGAAACTTTCTTCCATACCGGTGCTCAGTGCGTAGTCTATTCAGGTGTTTGCTTTCAGGAAAACATATTAATCAAATATCAGTGAGGGAAGTACGGCTTTCAAACACAGGTTTTAGCTGAAGCTTACGCAATCCTGGGCTAAAATGCACAGATACATAAGAGATAGAATTTCTCTACCGTTTTTATTTCAGCGTGCTTGCTGAGTGCCATCTAGTGTTTGCTTTCTAATTCAAAATAGCGAAATAGGGCGTTTACACCACTGTTTTTTCCTGTAATTGCACAAAAAGCATGGTTTATAGTCATATTTTTATTTGAAACTTGTGGAAGGTAGAGGGGATGCTGTTTTCCTGAGACTCAGAAACAAAAATCAACAAAGGTTTCAAAAATGTTCTACTCCTGTAGTGTTTCATAAAGTCTCTTGAATCCAACTGCTGAATTTTATCTCTGTTTTCATTTCCAGATCATGTATGGAACACTAGTTTCCATTATAGTGCTACGATCTGTTTATATAGTATTATGGTAAGTAACCACTTACTTCAGCATCGTAAGATTTATATTTCACATTTGCATCTTTTTTTGGTGGGCTTAACATGAAAAATTGGCAATGGCAAAATGTCTTTTGTTAGGTACATAATTCCAACTCATGTGCTCTGCTAGATTGGAAGGGAACGGCTTGTCTTCTTGTGTCTTTTTAAGTCACTGGGATAACTGGAAACTGGAAAAATGGGCTGATTCCAGTGGGATGAAGTTCAACAAGGCCAAGTGCCGGGTCCTGCACTTTGGCCACAACAACCCCCTGCAGCGCTCCAGGCTGGGCACAGAGTGGCTGGAGAGCAGCCAGGCAGAAAGGGACCTGGGGGACTAATGGACAGGAAGCTCAACATGAGCCATCAGTGTGCCCAGGTGGCCAAGAAGGCCAGTGGTATCCTGCCCTGTATCCAAACTAGCGTGGTCAGCAGGACAAGGGCAGTGATCCTTCCCCTGTACTCTGCATTGGTGAGGCCACACCTGGAGTATTGTGTTCAGTTCTGGGCCCCTCAGTTCAGGAAAGAGATTGAAGTGCTGGAGCGGGTCCAGAGAAGAGCAACAAGACTGGGGAAGGGACTTGAACACAAGCCCTATGGGGAGAGGCTGAGGGAGCTGGGCTTGTTTAGTCTGGAGAAGAGGAGGCTTAGAGGTGAGCTCAGCACTCTCTAGAACTACCTGAAGGGCAGTTCTAGCCAGGTGGGGATTGGTCTCTTCTCCCAGGCATCAGCAATAGGACAAGGGGGCATGGGCTTCAAGTCTGCCAGGGGAAATTGAGGGTGGAGATTAGAAAGCAATTCTGTGCAGAGAGAGTGGTCAGGCATTGGAATGGCTGCCCAGGGAGGTGCTGGACTCACCGGCCCTGGAGGTTTTTAAGCTGAGATTGGACATGGCACTTAGTGCCATGATCTAGTCAATGGACTGGAGTTGGACCAAGGGTTGGACTGGATGATCTCTGAGGGCTTTTCCAACCCACTCCATGCTGTGATTCTATAACATTAAACAAAAGTGGGATCTTTCTGCTTATGATCAGTGTTTACTGCTGATAACTTCAGTTTTTAGCCTGGAATTTCAAGTGGAATAGAGTTTCTGTCTTCATATTGCTGGGTAACATGGGAGTTTTATTACCAGTGTAAAAAAAAAATCTAGTGATGAAACTTGGAGAAAGGTGAGAGTAAGACTGCAGAGTTGAACCATCAGTTAATGTTTTCCTTTTCCCTACTTAAGTATCTAAAAATCAAATATAAAAGATAACACAGAAGGTTAAATGATAGTTTTCATTGCAGTTTTGACTGGGTAAAGTTAGGTATATGTTATGGAAATTTGAACTGTTTATGACAAACAAAAGGGTATTTAAAATGTTAGGAAACATTGGGACGCATGAGAATCAGCAGAGCACAGAGTTGGTGGGTCAAAGTGAAGAAAGATTGAGTCAGCATTGTAATAAACCGATACCTTTAGCTCTCCATTAGTTGCCCTCTCCCATCTCTGCTCTGTGAATAGATGGTGTTCTCAGGTATTTGGGGATTGACCCTGAAAATTTCTGATTTTTCTCTACTGTCTTCTTTGTAAATGCTCTTTTTGTTAAACTTTGTTTCAAGTTATACACATATCTGTCTAGGAATACAAGGAAGAATTTAACAAAGGTGTGAATTTAAAGTAGATTCACGGAATCACCTTCTAATTGCAATTTGAGTTAATTTGGATTGATTTTTCCCAAGAAATCCCCACAGACCAAGTGTAAATGTTGACAGACTTTTTTAAGCAAGAAGACTCACAGAATCACACAGAATCACAGAACGTTAGGGATTGGAAGGGACCTTGAAAGCTCATCCAGTGCAATCCCCCCATGGAGCAGGAACACCCAGATGAGGTTACACAGGAAGGTGTCCAGGCGGGTTGGAATGTCTGCAGAGAAGGAGACTCCACAACCTCCCTGGGCAGCCTGGGCCAGGCTCTGTCACCTTCACTGAGAAGAAGTTTCTTCTCAAATTTAAGTGGAACCTTATGTGATCCAGTTTGAACCCATTACTCCTTGTCCTATCATTGGTTGTCACTGAGAAGAGCCTGGCTCCATCCTCCTGACACTCACCATTTATATATCTGTAAACATTAATGAGGTCACCCCTCAGTCTCCTCTTCTCCAAGCTCCAGAGCCCCAGCTCCCTCAGCCTTTCCTCACACGGGAGATGCTCCACTCCCTTAATCATCTTTATTGCCCTGCACTGGACTCTCTCCAGCAGTTCCCTGTCCTGATGGAACTGAGGGGCCACAACTGGACACAATATTGCAGATGTGGTCTCCCCAGGGCAGAGTAGAGGGGCAGGAGAACCTCTCTGACCTACTGACCACCCCCCTTCTAATACACCCCAGGTACCATTGGCTTCCTGGCCACAAGGGCCCAGTGCTGGCTCATGGTCATCCTGCTGTCCCCAGGACCCCCAGGTCCCTTTCCCCTACACTGCTCTCTAATAGGTTGTTCCCCAACTTACACTGGAACCTGGGGTTGTTCCTGCCCAGATCCAAGACACTACACTTGCCCTTGTTCTATTTCATTAAATTTCTCCCCGCCCAACTCTCCAGCCTGTCCAGGTCTCTGGATGGCAGCACAGCCTCTGGTGTGTCAGCCACTCCTCCCAGCTTGGTGTCACCAGCTAACTTGCTGATAGTACACTCTAAGCACTTAAAACTGATAGCATGTTGCTTGCTGCTTTAGAAACAATCATTAGTTTAAAGGTATTTTTCAAACCCATGAAGATGGAAATTTTAATCCTAACCTAGAGATCTTAAGTGATATTCCCTTAATTTACTTCCAAGCAAAATTACGTTGAATCAAGTTCAGGTCATTTTAATTTTGTTCTTATGCAAGGATTTAGCACAGATCTAGTCACTTAGATTAAATTTCTTTCTGTGTAGACAAACCCATGGTCCTACAGTCATTCCAGTTGTGCACATTGCACACACTTGTGCATTCTTATTATTTCTGAAACATTTTGTTGTCTTCTGTCAACAACTGTCGATAACACCACCATCCTCCCTCCCAGGGTATCATTTATTACTTTCTTATAGCAAAGCTTCTGAAGTTTCACCTACATTTTGTCTTTGATATTAAGGGTTTGGAGTGTGTTTTCTTATTTAGCTGGATCACTTCATTGCAACAAGACTTGCTTCCCCCTTTGATCGTACTATGCAAACTGGTTAGAAAGTTGGGATGGGGAGAGAACTACGTTTAAACTACTTCTAAATTTTAACTAAACTACTACTAATTTTAAATTAGTTCTGCTAGAGAAGCTGTGCCAGCCAGAAGATACCCTTTCCTTTCTTTCATTTATTTCTTCTGTGTCACTAAAACATATTCCTGTTTTTCCATTGGTAGTATTAGCACTTGTCCAAGCCTCTTCCAGCTTATATATAGACATTGATTTCTGCTTAATTTGTTTCTTCTTTAATCATAGAATCATAGTATCATTTTGGTTGGAAGAGACCTTTAAGGTCATTGACTCCAACCATTAAACCAACCTCTCATGTCCCTGAGAACCTCATCTACACATCTGTCCAACCCCTCCAGGGATGGTGACTCCAGCACTGCCCTGGGCAGCCTGTTCCAATGCCCGACAGCCCATTGGGGAAGAAATTATTCCCCAGATCCAACCTCAACCTCCCCTGGCACAACTTGAGGCCGTTTCCTCTGCTCCTGGCGCTTGTTCCTGGGGAGCAGAGCCCGACCCCCCCTGGCTCCAAGCTCCTTCCAGGCAGTTCAGAGATCAGAAGGTCTCCCCTCAGCTCCTGTTCTCCAGCTGAACCCCCCAGGTCCCTCAGCCGCTCCCATCACACTTGTGCTCCAGCCCCTTCCCCAGCTCCGTTCCCTTCTCTCAACTCGCTCCAGCACCTCAAGGCCTTTCTTGTGGTGAGGGGCCCAAAACTGCCCCCAGGATTCGAGGTTTGGCCTCCCCAGGTCCCAGCACAGGGACGGTCACTGCCCTGGGCCTGCTGGACACACTTCCTATCACTCATATATCTTAGTGTGGGCTTGAAGTTGCTCTGAGCTTGGAGTAAAAATCTCAAAGAACAGCATGTTATTCTTTCCAGGCTGCTGCCTCCTCCTGTCCTCATCATTTATTGTTGTTGCCGTCTGTTTCCCCCCACACTTTTCATCTATTTCTTGGGTCTGCTTCCTCCCCGACATTACAACTTGGCAAACGTTGTTTTCTGTTCACAAAGCACGTTCCCAGTTCAGAAGAGATGCCAACCTCTCTCTCATTCCTTCACAAAACAACACTATTTATTCCCCGAACAATTCTGGTTATAATTACCTAATTACCAGCGTGTATAACATACCATTTAGTGCTCTTTCATGTCCTGGGCTTGCTTATATCTCTAGAGCACTGAGTTGGGAATATTACAGTGTAGCCTCTGCCATGTACTGCATGATGCTCCATGCATTTATTAGACTAAGCAAATAACAATTCTGCTAGTTTATGTTGGCAGTACATGTTGTGGACCTGTGCAGCTTGTATCTTATTAGTTTACCCTGTTGAAGAGGCTCTACCTGTTGTGTTTTGCACATTTTGGTTGCCAACGCTCACAGCTCTGAAACACGCACCGTGTATATAACCTAATGGAGAAAAAGCAGCTCAGGAATGTGTTTTAACACAGAATCTAAACTGTGCATTCATAATGCTTAAAAATAACTTGAAATATTTCATGGGGGCTTTTTAGGGTTGGAATTGGGTTTGCTTTTGGATTTGTCTTATTAGTGGGAAAGGAACAGATGTTACCAACTTCCACGTAGGTAGTTTACAATGCTCCCACCTGATTGCAGATATTAAGGGTAAATTTATTAACAATGCCTTTTATTGCATCTCATTTCTTCAATGTGTTGCCCATATTCTAAAGAGGAAAATTAAAGCGACATTTTTCCATCCCGCTCAACGATATAACACAACAAGAAATGATTGTTTCCTACAACCATTCATTTGGTTAGTTGTTCGTCACGGCGGTCTGCGTTCACAAAACACTACGAGTCGTTTCGAAAGACCTTATTTAAACAATTCCCCTAGTATAGGGTTATCGTGTGTAATATTGGAAGAGAGCTGCCTATTTTGGCAGAATCCTAATTTGTAACGTGAATGTTTTTTAACTGAAAAATTATACATGGGACAGAAGAGTTAGTACCTTTTTAGCCAACTTCAGTTTTCCCACTTTTTGCGTTAGGAGAGAGCAGTATTTAGGGGAACAATTAGAAATATAGGGTGAAACATTAACAAGACCAGTCTCGGTGTGAATTCAGGAGAGAGGAAAGGAGGTAAAATACAATACTTAAATAGATGAGATTTGAAGTCGATGTTTTTCTTTTTGGGAACAAAATAATAAAGCAGTTTATTTGGATGTAATAGTAATTATGTATGATACAGAAAAGCTGCCTTTGAAGAATCTTGGACTAAACTTTGCATTGTTTCTCCCCCTGTCTTTCTAGGGTATACCCATGGCTTAGAGGTCTAGGCTATACATCTTTAACTGTATTTTTAATGGGATTTTTTCTCTGGAATGTGGACAACATTTTCTGTGATAAATTAAGGTGAGTTATTTCACTTAGTCCGGGTAGCTCTTTAATAGCTTTTTGGCATAAAGCTTTGTTTTTTCTGTGGTGTATATTCAAGCCTATCTCATGGTATGTGTGGCATGCTGCCTACAAAACATTTACAAGTGTTTTATCTCGTTTGCTCATTACTAAGTTCAGCACTCAGCAGCCTTTTAATGTTTTTTTTTAATCCATGAATAGTTTTATTTTTAAAAATAATTGATATTTCTCTTTATCTTCCATTTAAATTGAGAGAAAGTAATGTCACTGAAGTAATTTTGAGCATCCGTGGCTTAGCAAAGCATGCTATTCACAGTTGACTTCATCTGAATGAGTTTTTATCCTGCTTTTTTCATTTCTGCTCTTGCCATTTCCCAGGAAAATATCAAAAATATCAAAAGCAGTAGCTCTGCAGGTTAAAGAAATATCTCTTGCAATATATCTGTCCCCAATAAAAAACAGCTGTTAGAGTGTCTCAAGAAGAACAGTAACCCTGTGAGCCAATACACCGTGGTGGTTGTTGTTATTAACCTGGAGTCTTTGGGCTTAGCACTTGTAGGGGAGGCCAGAAGAGACTTCATCTCTGTTAGTGTCAAATGGGGTTAAAAAAAAGGCCTCCAGATGAAGCTTGTAGGAAACCATCATCTCACTATATGGGTAGATATCCTGTCCATGCAAGAAAGAACAGCAATCCAAGAGGTCGTTGTCATAGAATCACAGAATAGTTTGGATTGGAAGGGACCTTCAAAGCTCATCCAGTGCCACCCCTGCCATGAGCAGGGACATCTTCACCAGATCAGGTTGCTCAGAGCCCCGTCCAGCCTGGCCTGGGATGTCTCCAGGGATGGTTCATCCACCACCTCTCTGGGCAACCTGGGACAGTGTTTCACCACAATTATAAAAAAAGTCTTCTTTGTGTCTGGCCTGAATCTCCTCTCCTTTAGTTTAAAACCATCACCCCTTTCCCTGCTCAAAAGTCTGTCCCCATCTTTCTCCTCAGCCTCTTTCAAGCACTGAAAGGCCACACTAAGTTCTCTGTGGAGCTTCTCTTCTCCAGCTGAACACCCCAACTCTCTCAGCCTGTCCTCCCAGCAGAGCTGTTCCAGCCTCGCATCATTTCTGTGGCTCCTCTGGCCCCTCTCCAGCAGGTCCACGTTCTCTTAACGCATGTTCCTCTGGAACTGGACAGCTGCACCTTTCTTTCACTTAATTGTGCTACTTGTGTTCCACCACAAGCTGGAGGAGATGGAAGGGTTGATGCCGGCGTCCATAAAATCTGTTCTTGACTGTCTAATACGCTGTTAGGCTGCTGTGCTGCACAGAATTGTCCTAGCAGGCTGCTTTGTGAGGGCCAGATCATAGCGTGCTGTCACAAATCCAGTGTGTTCCATCTCTCCCTTTTGGCTCTGTCATCCCTGCACTAGGTCAGGCCAATTAAAACTTAACTGAGAGTTTTCTTGAAGCTTTTTTAAAAGTACAGGTGAAATCAATACAATACCTAGTGCCATGGAAACAGATGGCATAGCAAAGTTATTTGCCAACACGAGTGGGTGGGTGTACTGTGACTTTGCAAATATTGGCACCAGGATTGATTTTGCAGCTGCATCACATCACTGGTGAGATCATAACCCCCAACTCACTGAGCCTGCGGGTCCGTGGGGCTTTTGAACTTGTTCCTGAGCTCAAAAATTACACCAGCTGCTGAAGTACTTTTTTCCATCTTCATTTTGCAGAGGGAAAAATAAGTTAGCGTATTTCCTGTAATATTTGTTTGGTTATGGCGCTGGAAGAAAATAAATACACTTGTTTACTAGCTTCAATCAGATGTCTGCAGAGACTTGAATTTTTCCAGGCAATATTGTAAATCGAATGTTTGGAGAAAATATATTCCAGTTCCTTATAATTTTTTATTCTCTAAAGATGAAACTTGTGAATCATCCACTTACCTGCTGTTTTGGCATTACTGTTCAAAACTGTATTTTGGCACTTTGGAACTGTATTCCATGGAACTGTATTCTATGCACTTTGGAATTTGAGCTTTGAGATTTCCTGTCATCCAAAATCTCAGGGGCTGTGCCGGGGTGACAGTCTGTGTGTTCCACCCTGTCACTCCTGGGCTGACTGAATTGAAGCTCTTTGTTCGTATTGGTGACTGAGCAGCTCTGGAAACGAAGCGGTAGCTCAGGGATTAGCGTTTAGTCCAGGACACTGAACCCTACAACATCAAGCAGTAAATAAGTATTACAGAAGCTGAAGCTTTTTCTTCCTTAACACCTGCGATCGTTTTTCCCTATTTTGTTTTGACTGAATGTGAAATGAAAGTCGAAAGAGAAGACGGGCAGATGCAAATATTTGTTCTGCCATCAACTGAAGTAGGTGTTACCTGCAGAAGCCCATTGAGCAGGAGAAATTAGGGAAATGTAGTTCCTTCCATTTCAGTCCCTATCTCCAGCCCTTACCCTCACACCCCATAACTGTGTGAAATACAAAGCATGTTGGTGGAGTATTTCAGACCCTCCACTTTCATCAGTTCCTCACTAAACACACATTTTGTCCCGGCTTTAGAGTACAACAGTGAAAGGCAAGCTAAGCTTCTATGGAGCGGGAGAATATGTTGTGCGATTGCCAAATACGAAGTGGATGGATCCCATTTCCTCTTGTAGACCTTAAACTCAGGACAGTAGTTCAGAGCTTTGGGGAGCAGAATAGAATCATAGAATTGTTTTGGTTGGAAAAGACCCTTAAGATCATCAAGTCCAACCATTAACCCAACACTGCCACCAGGTCCACCTCTAAACCTTGTCCTTAAGAACCTCATCTACACATCTTTTAAACCCCTCCAGGGATGGTGACTCCAGCACTGCCCTGGGCAGCCTGTTCCAATGCCCCACAGCCCTTTGGGGAAGAAATTATTCCCCAGATCCAACCTCAACCTCCCCTGGTGCAACTTGAGGCTGTTTCCTCTGGTCCTGGCCCTTGTTCCTGGGAAGCAGAGCCTGACCCCCCTGGCTCCAAGCTCCTTTCAGGCAGTTCAGATATCAGAAGGTCTCCCCTCAGCTCCTGTTCTCCAGCTGAACCCCCCAGGTCCCTCAGCCGCTCCCATCACACTTGTGCTCCAGCCCCTTCCCCAGCTCTGTTGCCGTTCTTTGACTGTGGGATGCCATAAATATATTTCCTGAACTTTGAGTCCAGAAGTAACTGATCATTCATTGTATGAAGAAGTGTGTGCTTGCTTTATATACATACATATATATATATATATATATATATAAAAGAAAGCCAGTTTGCTATTATAATAACTTTCTGTAGTGTGTAATGTCTAAGTGCTGTTCCCCGCTGAAAGCCTGACAACGTGCAGTCTCACTCGTGAAGCACATCCCTGAGATACGGAAACAATAACGCGTGATCTGACAATCAAGCAATGGGATTTGAGATTGCTTAGCTTGAAAAAAAACCCCAAAATTACATGAAATCTCTTTCTTGCAGAGCACTACGAGAGAGGATGCCTCCAGTTGTGGGAGCTGTGACACAATTTCATGCCTGGTGGCATATTCTCACAGGCCTGGGCTCTTACCTTCACATCCTGCTAAGGTAGGAAATGTTTTATAAATTGAATGTTCAGTCTTAAGAGTTTTCCAGGTTCATTCACATTTACTTCAAAATGTTGTATTGGCCAAAAGAGTAGGAAAATGACTTCTTAATAAACTGGTGAGAGTTTTTCCTTCCTCTTTGCAACTGGTCTAAAAACTCTTTAAACGTAATTTATATTCTTCAAAATGTAATAATTAATCTTTAAATAGTCATGTCTTTTCAGGAAAATATTTATTTGTTTCAAAATATAAGCTACGAATACCTTTCTGTTCTTGAGCAGCAATCCTGAAGTACTTAAAGATGTTCAAGTTTAGAAGCGTAACTAACCTTTTTTTTGCAGGGCATTAGTTTTAGGAGGAGACTTAAACCAGAGCCTAAATTAGAAAGTGGATTTTCCTCTCTTGTTTTTGCTCTATACCACCATCTAGTGGAACCAGGAACAAAAACAGAATTTACGCTGGAATCTGAAGAATTTCTGTAGATTTGTTCATTCTATAATGAAATAATATTTTACCGCTTAACCGTAACTAAGTAAATGTCTGTTTAACAGATACATTCTGTGCAGTTAAGGAAATTTGATTTCTTATGTTTTTCTATGTCTAATGTGGTATTCTCCTTTTTTCTTTTTATCAGATGTTAAACTAGCTAGATGCAAGAAAAATATGTGTACTTCCAGTAGCTGATCTGATAGCTTTTTTACATGTATATATCACAGAATCCCAGAATGTCAGGGATTGGAAGGGACCTGGAAAGCTCATCCAGTGCAATCCCCCCATGGAGCAGGAACACCCAGATGAGGTTACACAGGAAGGTGTCCAGGCGGGTTGGAATGTCTGCAGAGAACGAGACTCCACAACCTCCCTGGGCAGCCTGGGCCAGGCTCTGGCACCCTCATTGAGAAGAAGTTTCTTCTTAAATTTAAGTGGAACCCTTTGTGTTCCAGTTTGTACCCGTTACCCCTTGTCCTTTCATTGGTTGTCACCGAGAAGAGCCTGGCTCCATCCTCCTGACACCCACCCTTTATATATTTGTAACCATTAATAAGGTCACCCCTCAGCCTCCTCTTCTCCAAGCTCCAGAGCCCCAGCTCCCTCAGCCTTTCCTCACACGGGAGATGCTCCACTCCCTTCAGCATCTTTGTTGCCCTGCGCTGGACTCTTTCCAGCAGTTTCCTGTCCTTCTTGAACTAATCTAGATCTATATGTACCTGTGTATATATAAAATATGTCACAGTATGTGCAAAACAGCTGCTCCGTTTTGGCTGGCAGGTTATCTGTGGCCCTAAAACAGCTTGAGATAATATTTTAAAGCAAATTCCTTACAGAAAGCAAGCAGTTTGGACAGCATAGGCGAGGCTTTTCCAGCGTGCTGCACAGAGGAAATAATTGGAATTTGCATCCTCTAGCCCTTAGGGAATGTACAGATGCCTGATCTGTTTGTCTGACCCCAGTGAGCTACGTACTTTCCTTGGCATTTTCTCAGCCACACAAGAGGCATCACCTATGACACCTTGGGCAGATACCTGCTTAAAACAGCAAGGTCATGCACAGGAAAAGATCTACTGAGAGGAAAGGGTGTATAAGGCCAACAATGAGATATAGAATCAAGCTATGCTGTTCCACC
This sequence comes from Streptopelia decaocto, assembly GCF_964273445.1. Lineage (NCBI taxonomy): Eukaryota > Metazoa > Chordata > Aves > Columbiformes > Columbidae > Streptopelia > Streptopelia decaocto. The sequence goes on along the minus strand of NC_138663.1, from coordinate 208,567,028 downwards.
CCACCCCCTTCCTTAACATCTGTTATATTTTGTGGTACACTGATTTAATTTCATCCTTCCAAAATGTCAAGCTCTAGTCTCCATTTAGTCTTTTCCATACTGGAGAGGAAATTTACTTCTCTGAGTTTCTCTCTTTCGCCCCACATAGGTAATAGGGTAGATGAGTTGCTAATCATAGTCTAGCACAGAAGGATTTACTGTAGTCCCCTATTTTGTGTAAATATAGGCAGAATTGGTAGCTCTGCAATTATTTCCGGGTTAGAAAATAAAACCAGGGTTAGTAAAACATTATTATTTTATATGTTGTCTTACACATGAAATTTTAAGTGTGCTTTTCTCTTTTTCTTCAGTTTATACACAAGGACACTTTTCCTGAAACACAGGCCAAAAGTGAAGGTAAGCAAGCAATATTTTATGTCCTTTAATGCATTGCAGCATTCTGATACCTTGATCATTGAACTTGGCGTCGGGGCTCACTGATTACACCCAATATCTATTAATATCCCAAGAAATGCAGTTGCAGTTATTGTTAGCAGCGTTTGGTTTCTGTTCCAAGAGACACGATATTCTAAGAAATCTTTCCCCTCTTGCCATTTTTCTCTTTAACAGTTTGTTTTTGGAATATGGCCCGTTCTCATTGTGGAGCCGCCCAAGAAGCTTTGACCAAGACCTGGGCACTTACATGCGATCACCCAGCCCGGCTGTATAAAGCGATTCAACAACTTATTCTGGCTGAAGTGTCAAAATTATGGATCAATTCAAGTACCGTTGCTATCAAAGGACTTCTCTGTCTTCCTGGGCCATCCGGCGAGAACAGAGCGAAGAGTTGGCACACTAGGGAAATAATGTTTAGTACAGCTTTATTCTAAGTTGTTAAAAGATTTAAGACACAATATTTTTATGTATATATTGTATAGCTGACGATACTGAGCTAATATTTCGTGCTGGTCACAGAAAACTAACCATTTTTGAAGTGGATTGCATACGTTTTTCATTCGGTTGTTGTTCTCTCTGTGGTTTAAACTAATATTAGTAACTGAATGACAAAAACGGGCCATTGATGGCCAAGCTAAGCATTTGTGTGGCCTATAGTGAACTGAATGCTTAACCTGAACTACTTTAATCTTGCACTTTTATACAATTAATGAAGTATGTAATGATTGATTTGGGGCTTTATCCTATCTTGCTTTTCCACAGCCTCCTTTGCAATTTATATTTTAAGCGAAACGGTTGGGTTCCCTGTGCCATTTAGTTCATTTTGTATCGACCTTCCATTTCCTCTGTAGTCCAGAAGACACTTAAGGTGGTGAAGCATTGTAGGGATTCTAGTTCGTTTGTGGAAACCGAATTCCTAATTTGACCATCGAGAGACTTCAGAGTGACTGTATAAAAACACGAAACACAGGTTTTTATTTTTATAATTATTATTTACATACCTCCCTACTTTCTGCTCCCCATGTCCTATTCATGCTATAGATTGACAAACACCTTAGACGTGTGCTAGTTCAGCTTTGAGTTCATCTCTTTCCCTTATTTTACAAGTCTTAAATATTGGTCTGACTTTCAGAAGCCTCTTCTTGTTCAGAAATATAGAAGAAAGAGTGAGGAACAAGATTGATGTTGAGGATACCCCAAAATATAATTGGCAGCACTTCACTTGCTCTTAATCTACCATGTGGTTACTATGGAATGTTGACCACCTGTTTAAAATCACATTTTGGGGAATAATGAGGTGCACAAACCCTCTGGTTTCTGCAATTTTTATTGACCTAGCTGCTGGAAGTTAATAGGTAAGAATAAAGAAAACATTGAATTAACACAGTTTTTCAAAATATACCTCATATTGGAGGCTGCGGTTTTGACCCTTCAGATGTTGGGGCAGCTGATGGAGTCTGTCTTGGACTTCCCAGCTGCCATGCTATGCAATTTTTATCTGTTTCTGACGCTCTGAGAGATTTATCCTTCTTGCCATGAAGGAAAAAGGGGAAATAAATGCTCAGACTGATTAGAAATCCCATTCTGTATTGATTTAAAACGTGCCCACGGCAGCAAGGCACAGGAGCGTGGCTGTAAAGCTGCCTCGCAGATCACAAAATCCTGGCTTAGTGTTAAGTCTCCTTGCTCCAGCTGTTGCACTGAAATCAACACTGAACTAAAACGGTCTCCTCTTTTTAACGTCTTCTTTTTCCTGTTTCTGCACCTTCCGTATCCATCAGTAGCACTCCTGCTGATGTCAATCTCCAAATAAAATTGTGGCTTTTGTTACGTGACTGATCCTGGGCTCTTGGGATCAAATAGACCCAAACTCAGAGCTAGAAAAAGATGCTTAGCTTTGGGTGAATTCAGTGAGATTTAAGCACGTTCCAATAGCGGCGCATTTCAATCCGTAATCAGCCACTATAAAGATTCTCGAATGAAAATTTAAACGAGATTTATTGTCAGTCAGCTCCAGTTCCGTAGACAAGGTCAGCACATCTGTGTTGGGAAATCTGAGTGATCTTCAGACTGAAAGACATCGGAATAACTAGCATAACGGTAGGAAAATGCTGTCTTGGATTGAGTATCTTTAATTTTTCCAGAAGGTATATTTTTTTTTGTAAAGAGATTTGAGAACCTTTTTAAAAATATATCTTAAAAAGAAGTGCCTGCCTATTCACCTCCAGACTCTCCCAAGCGCGCTGTATCTGATTTTCTTATTAGTAGCATGTTCCACATGTATTTTTGAAGTTAGGGCAGGGATCCCACAATAGGAGCAGTGCAGCAACAAGACCTGTCAACAGTCATTTCTGACATCTGCTAGGTATGGTGTTATTTTTAAGAAAATAAACCTTTATTTTAGTGGCCTTAGTTTTGTTACTGGAGCATCCAGGGGCTCTGTTTGGTTTGTCTGTAATTGCAGGAACCAGAGTGTGCTGCAAACCCACTTTTTCATCAATAAGGCATCTCTACAGTAGTAAATTTTAAAGAAATGTGTTGATTCTCCTACACATTTGTGACTGGGAAGTGTATGTTTATTTTCAGATCTTGTTGAATTAAATTATTAGCATAAAAAAATTGGAAAAGCTCATTTTTATGCTACTATAGCTTTTCATTCACATATCATATGTGACTGATGTTTTTATCTTTAAAATTAGACAAATTGGCTTCTTCCTTCATTTCAAATCACCAAGAACACGCACACTTGTAGCACCCTTCCACCCTTCCAGGTCATGTTAGACCCTGAAGAATGTCATTTAGAAACGTAATTTCTAAGCGTAAATAGTCTAAAGTGATGGGTGCTTTGTTTCCGCTGCCTTACCGATCTTCTGAGTGATACTGAAAACAGCAAGCCAGGTTTAACTGCACGGCGCTGAAATTCAGACTGCCTTTTCTAGTGCCTGGAAAGACATACGTCCTTACTCCTGTAACGTGTTAAATGTATGTTAAAGTGCTTTTCATTTAGATCACTTGTATTTTTTTTTTCTACAAACCTTACAGCAGCATATCCTGAACTTTTCTTGCACTACATCTTGTAAGGTGGGTCATTTTGATCCTGTTTTTTGAGTAGGCTTCAGACAGCAGCTACTTTAAAGGGAATTATGGAAACAGCGGATGTCTTTTAATGACTCCTATAGGATACATCGGACAGATTTAACAGCAGTGAACTCGCTTATTCTTTAACATCTATGAAGAACCAGAAAATCTACCACCTTATGACCACCAGCTTGGCACAGATCAGCAGCAGTTCTGCAGACCGTGAGCTGAAATTGGAAATAAGAGGAAAAACATTCCAAGTTATTCCCCCAGTACAGATCAATCTTATGCTGGGAATCGAGATTTTCTGGATACAGCTCAAGACGTGCATCATCCACAACTGAAGATAAGACGTGATAAACAGAATTCTGCCATCAAGGAGGAATCTCGTCCGTGTTTTGAAGGCAGTGTTGTTGGTTAGCAGTATTACTGATCTCTGGACTTCATTTTAATGCTTTTCCTTCTTTCAGCACAGGGAAGTGCTCCCCACCAGTATTTAGACTGTCCCATAGTCAGAAATGGAATATGCAGTTTATCGCTTGCTGATCTACCTCTGTCATATATCGTACAAAACCTTTGTCCTTAATTAACGTTTGCCTGAAGGTGCAGACGTTAGAGCAGCCTGACGTGTGATGTCCAGCCCCTGAGGTTGGCACCAGTATTGTATCGATCCCTGGATGACCATTCGCTCTCCATTGACATCCCAGTTTGTTCAGCGTCACTTCCAGTTTGTGCCCAGTCTGCTGTTCACCTGCGTGCAGAGGTCTGGCTGCTTTAGAAAGAGATACAAGTAGGACTTTAATTCAGACAGGTCAAGTGAAACCTTTTTGGTGGTTCCATTTGAAGCTAAGATGCGAACAGTACAATTTGTTTTACATGTTTTTGCGAGAGATGTGGCGGAAAACGCTGCTTTGTAATTAGTTTTAATTCTCTTTAACGTTACGCTGTGTTCATCCCCAGGCCTGTCTTTTTTTGCTGAAGGGAAATTGTATTCTTTGAAATGCAGTTGATTCTTTTGGCTGTAGCGCATTTGCTTCTAAAACCTGGTTTTGAACAGCTGAATTAGTTTTTCAGCCAACTCTTCCACATGAAACTCTTAGCAACAGGAAATCCTCCCCGTATCACAAGCGTTTCTCACAGTTGCTACAACCTTGTTTAGTCTGCAGTCAAGAATTTTGGCAATACTGGTTTTTCTAAACCTATTTCCCTCTGTGGATATATTTTTGGCATTTGAGAGCAGGTGGTGAGACAGTTCAGTATAACGCTTCTCAGTTGAAGAGGAGCTGTAATGAAGCAACGCTGCTGTTTTCTTCATTAGACCTCAAAACCCAGGAACACGCCTTCGTTTGGGTGGAATGTGTGCTCCATAATTTTAATCAATGTATTCGGGTAAAACATTTGGTTTAAAGAAAGCCCCATCTGCACTTTATAAGCAGACGGTGGAAGGCTTTAACTGCAATATACTGTTTAACTGTGAGACTTCAGTATGAAGACGGATAAATGACAGAGTCTTAAAAACCCAGGGGAAGCAAGAAGCCAGAAGGAGATTTAGAAATCTTACATGGAAAGAGAATAACAAAAGATTAAGCACAGAATCCCATAATATTACATCAACCACTCTCCCGATAACTGCACTTTAGATACTTACGTTACAGGCGTGAACGTTTTGCTGTTTATACATTTAACTTTCCGTGCTGACTCCGCGCTCTTCGCCATAGAAGCGATGTCGACTCTGCCACATTCGCTTCATTGTGGATGATTCAGCTGTTGCTTTATGAGGATGGAACATGACACAGATTGTTTCGTACATGAATGAATTCTTTCCTTATCCATCTGGAACGTCCAGCTGTGTTGAGAGTCCGTCACGTAACCGCAGCGAATATACTGTATAACTATTGACACTGGGTTTGTGTTTCTCTATTCAGTTTCTCACTCACAACTGCCTACACCTGCCAAGTGCCTGATCTCTCTGTCACGAGTCTTTTCTCAGAGCTGAGGCCGTGCTTTCTCCTGGGGTCCATACGGTTCTTGGTAGGTAGAGGATTAGTTTGTGGGGTTTTTTTGTTCAAAATGCTACTGCAGGACTCATGGAACTCATTTCAGTCGTTCTCCAGAAACATCCAGTAATGCGTCTGCCTCTGCTTGGCTCAGATTTGTGCCTGCAAATCCCACGCCCCTGATGCTATCGCATCTTTTCAGATGGTTAAAGCTGGTTGAGGGATGTTTATTTTGGGGTGTGTAGTTCGAGGACAGGCAGTGTGAGGGCGCAGTGGTCAAGCCAGCACTTTATGCAGAGCCCGGTTACTGGAGCTCCCAGCCTGATGCTTCAAACAGGACTGGGGATATTTGGATCCATATGTACAATTTTGGGGGCAGGGCTGATACCTGAACTTCTTACTTTACTTCAGTACTCTCCTTTTTTACTTGTTGAAAGTCCGTAGATTTGAGTAAGCACATAATAGCATATTTAAGAAGAACCAAGTTCAGAATCCAGCTAATGCAAGACCCTAAAAAAGTGCCTGCCAAATTTTTTTGCACATATTCCACACAAGTTGAATCTTCCTGATGTTTAGAGCAGATTGTTGAGCTTTTAAAAATGCGGGGGTTTTTGATATTTTGATCTTTCGATTATTTGTCCTTTGTCACCAAAACACAAAAATAGCTGTAAGCACAATCTCAGATTCTTCTTTCCCCAAAACCATGGGACAGATATATGTTCCTCCAAAAGCCATGTTGAATAAACATGGGTTTTCATACATTCTCAAATGAAATAATACACTAAAGTGTTTTCTAAATTAAAGCCTTAGTCAGTCGCTGCAGAAGAATTTTGGTTGTGTGTACTATTGCTCCCTGGATTTTGGAAGAGAGGGTTTCAAGCAGCATGAACAGAAGTTATTCCTTAGACTGAACAGGAACTGATTTTTCTCTTGATCTTCCAAATTGATGTTGACTATTTGATGTTGACTATTGAATGCAGCTTAACACACTGATGATGTTTACTGTCTTACCAAATAACATTTGTCCACCTGTAACGGACACGAAATACCCCGTGTGTTACGTGACCAAACCTTCTAATGTTGACACTATTAGTTCTAACGTGTGGGTTTTTTCTGAAATTCAGTCTATTGTTGCAGATTGATAATGACACTGTGACAGATGAATAGCAGTCGACTTGTAAAACACAGCTGCATTGAGCGATGTTTACTGACAATTTTGATACAGCGAATTGATTCTTCATACGGAACCAGCTGGTAACTAACATTAGGCCTATATGTATCAGCATATCTTGTTTTGCAAACCACCGGAGCTTTGAAATATTTAATGTATTTCATTTGTTATTCATGCTGCAGTCAAGCACTAATTTGTGTCTTTATAGTTCAAATTATTAAAGAATTTTGTTTTAAATACAACTTTTCCCAGGTGTTTCATGGCTTTGGGGCTGGCTGGTTAGTCTTGATGCTCTTCAGTAGCTGTGTGATGGTTCGTGTTGGCTGGTGGGTGCACAAGCAGGACAGGATTTGTGTCCTCTTGGCTTTTCTGTCATCTTGGCTTCTTGCCTGCAGCCATCCACCAAACAGAAACATTTTAAAATGAAGTGATTAAAAGTTCTGTAATGAAGTAACTAAGTTATTTAAAATGCAGTTCTTAGGGACATAGTTTGGCAGGGTTAGCAGTTGGACTCGATGAACATAAAGGTCTTTTCCAACCAAAACGATTTTACGATTCTGTGATGCTGAGATTCTATGAGATAAGTGGAGGAGTAGCACTGGCTGCAAATAGCACAGCATCTTCTCACCTTCAAAGGCCTTCCCCAGTGTAGGTTTTTTCCCCATTTAAAAGGGAATTCAAGTGCCTGACATGGATGGGAGAGGAAAAGGCAAGAGCTGGGTGAATGTTCTGTCTGCTTGGAGGGTGTGGTTTGCACATCCTTTGCCTTATCCTTGTCCTATTTATTTCAGTGAGAGAGGAGCATCGTCTCTGAAGGGCAGAACCTCTGCAGGCAGAAATCACGGACTGGTAGGCACTTACCCAGCAAGTCTCATCACATCCCATCAGCCAGGGTCAGGTAGTGACTAGTGGGAATTTCCCCTGCTTCTGCCACCTCTCCCAGGTCCTACTCAGAGTCCCCTTTACCATAGAATAGTTTGGGTTGGAAGGAACCTTCAAAGCTCATCCAGTGCCACCCCTGCCATGAGCAGGGACATCTTCACCAGCTCAGGTTGCTCAGAGCCCCGTCCAGCCTGGCCTGGGATGTCTCCATGGATGGTTCATCCACCACCTCTCTGGCCAACGTGGGCCAATGCTTCGTTGTAAAAAATGTCTGCTGCAGGTGTGTCTTTGCAGTGACAACCTTGGTCTATGTATTTGGGGGCCAAAACACAGAGCAGGAAACCCCACAGCCAGTGGTGTAAATCTCTGGGGGAACCGGTGTTGCTTCCACTTGGTGCTTGCTCGGTGATGCTGCACACAGATGTACATCCAGACTCGGCAGAAGAACATTGCCTGAACGCTGGGCTGGGTGAAATCCAGCTTTGCGTTTTGAGCTTGCGGCTACCCTAGAACTGAGTAATACTTTAAAATTTCCCTGGGGATAAAAACATTGTGGTTCTATCAAAGGTCTCCTCCCAACCAGAAAATTCAATTTTGAGCTTGACAATTGCCTTTCAAGACTGCAAATTTACTTGCAGCTTTATTACTTTCCCATTCCCTCTCCCACACTGCGCTCACCTCTTGTTTTTTTCTTTATTGAGCCTGTTCAAAGGCTGAAGCTGGTGCTATGTATTTGCAACACTTTAATCCCAGTGGCTCCAACCAGAGACCTCTCTGTGCTTGGTGCTGTACCCACCATGGAGACAGTTGCTGACAGTTTGGCAGTGGAGATGGCAATCCAGCCTGGACCTTTGGTGATCTTGGTTTGGCTCTTCCCAGAGGGACCAAGCATTGACCAACCCACAGTATAAAAAAGACAACCACAGTGTGAGAAAGATATTAAGCTACTGGAGAGTGTCCAGAAGTGGCTATGAAGTTGATGAGGGGTTTGGAGGGGAAGCCGTATGAGGAACAGCTGAAGTCACTGGGTTTGTTCAGCCTGAAGGAGACTGAGAGGAGACCTCATGGTGGCTACAGCTTCCTCACAAGGGAAGGAGGAGGGACAGGCACCGGACTCTTCTCTTTAGTGACCAAAGCCAAAACCTGAGGGAATGGCAGGAAGATGTGCCAGGGGAGGTTCAGGCTGGACATGAGGAAAAAGTTCTTCACGTAGAGGGTGCTGGACACTGGAACAGGCTCCCCAGGGAGATGTCACAGCCCCGAGCCTGACAGTGTTCAAGAAGAGACTGGACAACATCCTCAGACACACGGTGTGAACTGTGGGATTGTCCTGTGCAGGGACAGGAGTTGGACTCGATGATCCTTGTGGGTCCCTTCCAACTGAGGACATTCTATGGTTCTCCAACAGCTAAGACAGGGATAAGCTGGGTTGCCTGAAGGGGGTAGGTCTAATACCAGACTGGGGGGCAGTAAAGCTCCTTGGATGGCTCCCCATGGGGACAGGGCAGATAGCAGGTGCAGGGAGGGGATTCTGCCCCTCTGCTCCGCTCTGGTGAGACCCCCCTGCAGTGCTGGTCCAGCTCTGGGTCCTCAGCACAGGACACACATGGACCTGCTGGAGAGGGGCCAGAGGAGCCACAGGAATGATGCGAGGCTGGAACAGCTCTGCTGGGAGGACAGGCTGAGAGAGCTGGGGTGTTCAGCTGGAGAAGAGAAGCTCCACAGAGACCTTATTGTGGCCTTTCTGGACTTAAAAGGGGCTGATAAGAAACATGGGGATAGACTTTTGAGCAGGGCCTGTTGTGATAGGACAAGGGGTGATGGTTTTAAACTAAAGGGAGATTCAGGCCAGACATGAGGAAGAAATTGTTGCCCCTGAGGGTGGTGAGAGCCTGTCCCAGGTTTGCCAGAGAGGTGGCACTGGGGGAGCTTTGCAGGTCCCTTCCAACCCAAACTATTCTATGATTCTAGGACAACTGCACCATGGTTGTGCTGGCATGGGAGGGGGATCAACAGAGGCAGGACAAGGACAAATGTCTGAATTCAGCTTCAGTTGCCTGAGTGATAACGTGGTGAGACCTCAAGCTCAAGATGGTGTCCCCAACCCTGCACCCTGAGCAAGGACAGAGCTGGGATGTCCTCGTTCACCTTGTGCATGTGAAGGACCTTGTGTTTGCCAACATGGAACTAATGTTGTGTGGAGCACCTCGTGTGATGGATAAAACATCCCAACCTGCAAGCAGGAACTGCACAGACCTATTTTAGACCTATTTTATAATCAATATCACAGAAATGTGGAATGGTTGGGGTTGGAAGGGACCTCTGGAGGTCATCCCGTCCAACCCACCTGCTAACGCAGGGTCACCAGAGCAGATCACACAGGAAGGTGTCCAGGTGGGTTTGAATGTCTCCAGAGAAGGAGACTCCACAACCTCTCTGGGCAGCCTGGTCCAGGCTCTGGCACCTCAAAGGAAAGAAGTTTCTCCTCATATTCAGATGGAGCCTTCTGTGCTTCAGTCTGTGCCTATTGCCCCTCATCCTGTCATTGCGCACCACTGAACAGAGTCTGGTCCATCCTCTTGACAACCACCCTGGAGATATTTATAAACACTGATAAGATCCCTCTCAGCTTCTCTTCTCCAGGCTCAACAGCCCCAGCTCTCTCAGTCGCTCCTCATAAGATGCTCCAGACCTCTCAGCATCTCTGTAGCCGCTGGACTCTGTCCAGTAATTCCTTGTCCTAAAATAATAACTAAATATAGTTAATAATTAAATATAGTTAATAACTGAATATAGTTAATTCAGCATCCTGGCTGCTAAATTCCTTACCAAGCTGAGATACCCCCAAGCTGGGAACCTCACCTTGCTCCCATACAACACCCAAGGACCTTGGTGCACGGCACTTTCCAGCTGCTACATCAATCCAAATCGCCACTGAAAAATATCCATCCTCCTTAATCTCCTTCACTGAGACTGACTTTGAAATTTGCATGCAAGAGGCACACGCCGACTTAATGAAATTAGCAGTAATTAATGGCACTGACATGCACGTGGAGCCAGCACGGGGATGAGTTCCTGTGGACTGTGCACCCACAGCACAGCACCCAGCGACACCTTGAGACATCGAGGGCTCTGACTCAGTGGTTTCTCATCGCTGGGATCAGGTAGGTGAATGCTAATGAATAACAGCTCGCATAATCCTACAGAAATTGAATTAATTGAGTTACTCTGCTGATGTAAACTGATGTCAAACCCTTAATATTTATAGGCTGGCCCAGGACCAGCGCCGCAGTGATTTATGTGGATGCCGAACCCTGGCGATGCTTCTTCCTCCTAGCTGGCGTGTTGACTCATTGCTGAACAGCGGAACAGAGTAAATTTGTTAAAATATTGCAGTGTTGTACAAGCCTGGAGACAAGTCCAACTCCTCAGGTAAGAGAAGTGATAAACAGGGCACCCAAATCCACTCTGCACCCTGGCAAACCTGCCCAGGCACTTGTGAGTTAGTGATTAACAGGATTTTGTTCTGTTTGGAGTCCTTCAAGGTATTTTTTTTTCCTTTATTTGTTTGGGCTTCTCTTTAATCTTCTCATTTTTAACATCCCACTTTGGCTGGAATGAAAACAAGATTAAGCGCTAGTTACAAGATAAAAACCAGCAACAAACCTGCAAGCGACGGCGTCGAAGCGGAGCTGTTACAGAAGGGATATTTTTGCACAGGTAATCTGAAACGCAAACAAACTCCAGCTGTGTTTTCTTGCTGCTGGAATTAATTGAAGCAGGAGGGCCGATGAATATCGCAGAGTTGTTTCTGCTGAAGACCTCTGGGCTGCGTCCACTTGAATTTGATAGTTTTCTGTCAATTCGCTTTGCACCGATGCGCTCACGGACGCACCTCCAGAGCAGCTGCGGCTCTTCAGTAACACCCAGGACGTCTGATACTCGGTGAGTTTCTCCACATGCTCCCATCTCGTGGTGGTCATGTTCAGGATGGAGTAAAAGCCCTTTTTCCTGTACCGCAGTCTGTGTAACATCCCAGCAAACTCCTTCCTCTCCAATAAGCATCATGGGGTGCATCAGCAATCCCATGTCTGGTTTGTACAACCATCACAGCAACAACCCCAGCCCAAACCCACCATGAAATCTTGGCATGGATCAGGCTTTAGGGGAAATCAGCGTTTAAACTCATATCTTTTTTCAGACAGAACCCCAAATCAACATTAAAAAAAATGACCATTCATGCCTTAAGCAGATTTAACAGATTTCTCCAGCAAGGGTGAAGATGAATATCTGGAGCAGAAACATCATCAGATGGGAAGGCTGGAGAGGGGAGAAGAGCATCGCGTTACAGCCTCTGATTCCAAACAGGACCCTGGTGTTTTCTTGCCTGAATCCATGCCCAACTTGGCTAACTCTGCTTTAAAATTTTGGATCAGGGAGAAAGAGCAAAATGAGAGAAACACTGACAACTAAGCTATATTTTAATACACAGTCTGATAATATCAGAGATGGTTCCTGCAGCTTGAATTCAGGAGTCAGCAAATCAGGGAGAGCAGGAGGAGTCTCCACTGTTCTTCATTAAGGTGTGACAGTGGTTGTAAGTCTCATACGTTGATCCCAGAAAGAAACATATATCTATATAAGCTGTGAAAGCACGGTCCATGTCAATGCGAAGCGTAAAATCCTACTGCACTTGCATTAAAGGCCTCATTTATTTTCTGTTTCTTGGCTTGCTTGATGAGAAGTAGCCCGCATGGTTCTGCACAAGTTGCCAATGGGATTTCTGCAATCACCTGCGCTGACCCAGGTATCAGGCTGTGGGATTTCCCCCGGCAGAGCCCGGTTTGACAACACTGGAGCAACACATCATCGGTTCAGGTGCCTGGAGGGAGGGACAATGCCCAGTGTCCCTGGCTGAGCTGTTTCACCGATAAACTCACCTCCCGAGATAAAAACTGGTATGTAGTGATGCTGTACCCAAAAACATAGGGCTGCACATGTCACCCTGTGTCCCTCTGCTAACGGGGGGGACAGGGTGAGCCTGTTAGGGCCAGGACGGTGCTCCATCCCCCTCCCGCACCCCCCAATGCAGCTTTTCCAAGGTGATGTTTGGAGCCTTCAGGGACAGCTACAGCCTCCAAACCTAGACTTGGAAACTTTTCCCTAATGTCTAAATCAGATACAAGCCTTGTACCTCCTTTGGGCTTTTCTTGCTGTAAGAAGCTGAATGTGAAGGGAATTTCCATCCTTTTTGTTTTCTCTCTCTAAACAACTATTGCCGCCGAACTGGATTTTTTAATATCACCGAACTGGATTATACTTCTTTTTTCCCATCTAAATCTAAACTTTTCAATTCTGAAACCCTTTTTTTCCTCTATCTCTTTTTTTTGGCATCGACGGCCTGGTTTTGGCAAAGAGATATAGCGATGAAAAGTCATTTCGTTGGCTGTGTATATCATTAGAGTTATTAAAATACCATGTACAAAGAGGAAACAATCTGGATGCTTTGGGATGGATTTATATCCTTCACAGTATGATTTCCCAGCCTTTTACATGGTGATGGGTCTTTCTGTGCTATATGACCGCTGCTGTGTCTATTTTTTCTCTCTTTTTCCCCTTTAAAACACAGGCACAGGAATCAAAGAACAGTTTGGGTTGGAAGGGACCTTCAAAGCTCATCCAGTCCAACCCCTGCCATGAGCAGGGACATCTTCACCCATATCAAGTTGCTCAGAGCCCCATCCAGCCTGGTCTCGAATACTTCCAGGATGGAGCATCCACCACCTCTCTGGTCATCATGTGAGATGGTGCCATCCCACTGGGAACCCTTCGACCACAACCAAAGCCTGTCTCCTTCCACAGCCCAGACCAGCTGAGCTCCACTTAAGTCACCACAGCAAGTCCAGGGGCTGGGTTTAGGCTACAAACACCCGCCCAGATGAAACAAGAGGCTGCACTGAGAATTTAAGGCAAAGCTAATCATTTTGTCTTTGTTTTCTCTTCACCAAACACTTCACACAATGCACTTGTTTCCTAATTAATACAGCCCTTTCCTCACGAGTGTCAACTAAGTGAGATTACTTGGGTTATTAAAAAATAACGAGGACCTAAGGTTGTAAGGAGGGCTGTATAATTATCTAGCTGGCTGCGTCCCCTACTGCTAGCCTGGGATATTAATTATTTTCCTGCTGATTCAGAGGGAAGTCAGCCAAGATGTGAATCAGTCCTGCCACTTCTTCCAACACCTGTCTTTTCCCTAGATCGCCTCTCCAAATCCCAGCCAGGTCTGGCAGCGCTTCGTTAATGACATCAGGCATTATTACAGCACAAGCCAGTAGGGCTGCAGAGTCAGGAGAGAATTGGAATGACTGCTCTTCCTTCCACGGTGTGAAACAGAAAATGCTAACTGTGAGCTGGATGTATTTTTCTGTGAAAGACGGATTAACATTTGTTTTTTCGCAGGATAAGACGATTCCTGGTTCCTTCTCCATTGCTCTGCCCATGGGCTGCGCAATGCCGTCTCCTTTGAAAAATAAACCACCAAGAATCTGAAACACAAAAAAAGCCCGAATTCTCGACGCCTGTACAATGCCCAGCAGCCAAGACATGCATCTTTGTGTGAGCGAAAGTAGATATGACACAGATTTAATGAGGCGACAGCTTCCTGGCAGCACCACAGGTCTGCTCAGAAACTGTATCGTTATTCATTTACTTGACTAATGCAGTTGTGTTGTGCAAAAGAGGGGGGGAAGCTGTCTGATGGCCAAGTAAATGTAATTTAAAAAAAAAACCCAAAACATAGCTAACTCAGCAGGGTTTGCTGCAGCTTAGGTGGGCCTTGGGCATGTCATAGTTTTGGGGTTGGTGGAGAAGCCTTCCTGGGAGCCCTCTGAAGATTTAGGGTTCCACATCGCCATGAGTGCAATGCCTGAGCCTGCACTGGCTACACAGAGCATTTAAAATTAGTGTCGCATTCTCCCCGAGATTTCTGATTGAGACATCTCTAAAACTTGGGGGAAAAAAGGGGAATCAAGGCATTGGCATCATCATCATCTGTATCACTGCTGTGTGAGGGGAGTATCTGCCCAACGCAGGTGGTAACCAGCAGCCTCATCAACAGTGCTGGATAATTGCTGCTTTTTCCAGTGTATGATAAAAAGCTGCATCCAGAGCTCTTGAAAGGGTGGTTGAGTCCATTTCACAAACGAGCAGCAATGAGAAACTACTGCGTCAAAGATTTCTTTGGAAAAAGTACATCTGGGGACACGTAGATGCGCATTCTGGCTATAGTACAGGATTTTCCCCTGAAATATAAAACTTGCAGAGGACGAAGAGGCCAATCGCTAGACACTGCAAGAAGAAGAGGATGATTTCTGAGGGGCTGTACCCAAGTCAAGGCTCTTGTGGACTCCCAAACGCAGCTGCTGAATTATGGTTTGGGGCTTAGACGAGGATGCTGAGCTGTGCCTTGCTGCTGGGGTTTACACCAAGAATTACATCGCTGTTGTTTTTTCCCCGCCGCCCTCAGTTCCGCCTTTCCAGCCAGTCTGTACCGCAGCAAATAAATCTAATGGTTTTATGCTTGCCTAGTGTTGGAAGCTAAGCCCGGATGAAGCTGAGAAGTAGAGGTGACCTCTCTAATTAATGCTTAAGCAACTTCCCCCAGCTCTGTAATCAGAGACGGTCCCAGAGCAGAGGCTGGAGTTGGCTTCCTCACCAAGTGCAGGTGTCAGCGTAAGGGCTGGAGTTGCTACAGGCTGACGTTGGGGTCAAGGTGAGGCTGATAAGTAAAACATAGAAGGAAATACCTGAGGAGCCTCCAGGACATGTCCTAGAGATGACAGAGTCATAGAATTGTTTTGGTTGAAAGAGACAAGATCATCGAGTCCAACCATTAACCCAACACTGTCACTAACCCATGTCCCTAAGAACCTCATCTACACATCTTTTAGACACCTCCAGGGATGGTGACTCCACCAGTGCCCTGGGCAGCCTGTTCCAATGCCCGACAGCCCTTTCTGGGAAGAAATTTTTCCTCATATGCAATCTAAACCTCCCCTGGTGGAACTTGAGGCTGTTCCCTCTCATCCTGTCACTTGTTACTTGGGAAAAGAGACCGTCACCCACCTGGCTCCAACCTCCTTCCAGGTAGTTGTAGAGAGCGAGAAGGTCTCCCCTCAGTTCCTTGCTGAAGAAGAGTAGATCATAGAAAATATCTGCCTTGGAAATAGTGGGGAAATTCCCAGATGACAAGTTCTCATGGGGTGAGAGTGATGGAAATGTGGGTGCATGATTCCTGGTGCAGGGGTGTGAAGGGACTTTTAGGCCACATGGCCATCCCAGCAAATTATCCTCAGCCCCTCTAATACCTCAATTTTTTTGAAATGCAAGAGCGGTGAGCGGCCAAGCCGCAGGTCCTGGTGGGTGTTTGAGGTAGCTCAGTCAGAAATGTTTTGCACTAAACAAGTAGATCCCTGGGGAAATTTGTCCTTTCACTGGCTTACTCATTCTGCTTTCTTGTCTTGTAGGGAATCGTCTGAGTCAACTTTGTTTTCTTCTTCTGGGAGCTCTTCTCTACATGTGTGGCAGCAAGGACTTGGTCAAGAGTGTTTCATGAGATCCACCGTTTGCCTGCTCCTCCTCCCCAGAGCTGGCCACTCCAAAAGCCAAGGAGGGCAGTCCCAAAATGACATCTGAGGATCACTGCTAGGAAGGACAAAGTCTCTTCTGAGACAGGAAACAGGCAATGCTCTGATGTATCTACACATTACAAATGGGCAGTATTGTTAGGCAACTGGGAAACGAGGAGAAACACACCACACAGCAAAATATTCCAAGATTTGCTTAGGAAAAGCAAGTCCTGCCTTTCTGTGAGTCCTTCAGAAACAAGCCATCAGTTTGCACAGCGAGCGTGACCGGAAGGAGAGGAAAGCTTTTATAATGCAGAACTCGGTCTCAGTTACACCAGTGTAAATCCAAAGCCATTCCAATGACCCCGGGGTTGATTTAGGCTTGTGAAGCCAAGGTTAGAACTGGTCATTATTTTTATTTATTTTTTATTTTTATTTTGTGATTTTTGACATTTGACATTTTATTATGTGATTTATTATATCACAACAAGCCGCTTATCTGCAAAAAGAGTTGTGTGGAAGAGCCCTGATGTGCGGCTCTGCCTTGCCCAGCTCTTTGTGTGCTCTTGGGAGCTTCAGATGTCTGTCTGCAGGGAGCCGAAGGCAGAGACAGTGACAGAAGGGAAAAAAAATAGCAGTATTTTTTTATTTCCTCTGGAGTGAAGAGGAGAATCAGCAGGAAAATTGCCTAAAAAGCTCTTGGCAGGACAGTTTGGAGTCAGCATTTGTTAGGGTGGCTTCTGACCCATCATAAATGAAGAGCAGCTGAGAGAACAGCAGTGCCAGTTGCTCCTTTTCCTCCTCTCTGCTCCAGGGAATGTGGGATTGCTGGCAACAGGCTTGTTTTCCAAACCATCTTTGCTTCTCACTTTGGGAAACCCCATGGGAAAATCAAGGTCATTGACTGAACTCGTGTAACGCTGTCTGCTCCCAAGCCGAGGTGCATCCCTGCCAAAGCAGATGGGTCCCGGTCCCCTCCAGCTGGGTGGTGGTGGCTGAACGATGCCCAAAGTCCTGGAGGGTTTGTGGTCTATTGACTTCCAAGCTCACCAGTTCTGCTTGTGCCATGAGAAACCCTGGCAAGGTGGGAGCTCTTGGCCAGCAGCTTAATCTACTGATGTCTCAGGGTTTTGGCAAGAGAACAACAACCATAGGTCATTACTGACTGACCCCCAACTGGTCCTGGCATCCCGCTGGGGTTTCAGGAAAGATTTTGTTCTTTTCAGTTGAGGAGGAACATAAGGAACATGCTGCTGGGTCTTGTTATCTCCTTGTTTTCTATATTAGTCCAGGAAAAGGATGGATCCCAGGTAAGATTTGGGTTTACTAATGGTTGTTACTCAGTTCTCTGCTATTCCTAGGTCCATCAGCTTATGTCTGGAAGCCTTGAAAGTTAGACTTTTTCTCTGTTCTATTGGGAAGATGGGTTATTTGAAAGCCCAGGAATAGAGGAGTCATGGGAAGCTGTATGAGGAGCAGTTAAAGTCAATTGGTTTGTTCAGCCTGGAGGAGACGAGACTAAGAGGAGACCTCATTGTGGTCTACAGCTTCCTCACAAGGGGAGAAGGAGGGGCAGGCGCTGATCTCTCCTCTCTGATTACCAACAACAGAAGCCGGGGGAATGGCAGGAAGATGTGCCAGGGGAGGTTTAAGTTGGACATGAGGAAAAGGTTCTTTACCCAGAGGGTGCTGGACACTGAACAGGCTCCCCAGGGAGGTGTCACAGCCCCAACCTGACAGTGTTCAAGAAGAGACTGGACAATGTCCTCAGACACACGGTGTGAACTGTGGGGTTGTCCTGTGCAGGGACAGGAGTTGGACTCAGTGATCCTTGTGGGTCTCTTCCAGCTCAGGACATTCTATGATTCTGTGTCACACTGGGTTCCTGGAGCCCAGAAGGAATTAGAGTGGGTTATGAAGGTGGGAAATGCTCACATCTGCATCCTCCAAATCTGCCCTTTTAGTGCTGTCTCCCCATTCCGCACAGTTTAGCTACAAACCCAGCTGGGGTTGAGCCAGGACATTAGCCCCAACCTCATCTCCTTTAGTGCAGATTACCCCCAAGTGCTGCAGGGCTGGGCTGCCACATTTGAGTTTAATATTGCAGCACACCCCTACGCCAGGCTTTGCAACATCATATTTTTTTTTCCAGCACTTCGGCATCTTCCTCTGAAGTCACTTAGTCACAGCAGGCAAGTACTTGCATAGGAGATCAGATCAATGCTGAGTAGGAAAGCTGACAGAGTAAGCCCAGCTCTCCTCTAATTACACACTGCTGAGCAAAAGGTGGCTCAGCCAGCTAAGGGACTGGGGGCCTGAGCCCTGTTTCCCACCCCAGTGTCACCCCCAAGGAGCAGGATTCAAGGACAATTCAGGATAGAGGAGAATAGTAAATGCTCAAGCAACCCCATGCTGGCAGAGCTTGATTTGTGATACCTGAGTTACCTTCTGTAGATAAAATCATAGATAATCTTTGCTGATTTACCTGCTGGCTTTTCAGGGGAAGACAAATCTCTCAGCCTCTCTCTGGGCCACAGCTCCCACTCTGATCTCACCTGCAAGATCAACTCTCTCTTCCAGTATCGTAGAATGGCAGAATAGTTTGGGTTGGAAGGGACCTTAAAGCTCCCCCAGTGCCACCCCTGCCATGAGCAGGGACATCTTCACCAGCTCAGGTTGCTCAGAGCCCCGTCCAGCCTGGCCTGGGATGTCTCCAGGGATGGTTCATCCACCACCTCTCTGGCCAACCAGTATAACAAATTTCTTCCTCATGTCTGCCCAGAATCTCCCTCCTTTAGTTTAAAACCATCACCCCTTGTCCTATCACAACAGGCCCTGCTCAAAAGTCTATCCCCATGTTTCTTATCAGCCCCTTTTAAGTCCGGAAAGGCCACAATAAGGTCTCTGTGGAGCTTCTCTTCTCCAGCTGAACACTCCAACTCTCTCAGCCTGTTCTCCCAGCAGAGCTGTTCCAGCCTCGCATCATTTCTGGGGCTCCTCTGGACCCTCTTGGATACCCTCATCAGGGTATAAATCCAATATCATGTTTTCATTCCTCATCAAGCTTCTTGATGTTCGTACTTTTGTCTTGCTTAATAGCGGCCAGCCCGTTAAAAAGCTGCCTGATTTGTGACTGTGCAGAAATTAAGCGCTGATACAGACAATTAAGTGGAGAATTTAATGGTATGGATTTCCCAGCAGAGTTATTAATTTGCACAAGCTGTTTGCCAGCCGGCTGCTGTGCGGGTCACGGCGCGGGCACATCCCAAACCACGGCTGATGCCTTCGCCAGGACAGGCAGGCAGAGGGTGGGTTTCAGCAGGGTTTATGATTTCCACCTTGCATTTTATGCAGAAATAGGAAAAAAAATGGGCCTTCTCATGATGAAAGGTTATGATCTGGCTCTTTGGATGGAAATGTCTCTTCTGGCCAGGCATTGCTATAATGTAAGTTATTGAGTCAACATCCCTGAAGATGTTTATGAGGTTCTTAGGGACATGGTTTAGAGGTGGACTTGGCAGTGTGAGGTTAACTGTTGGATTTGGTGATCTTAAAGGCCTTTCCCAACCAAAATGATTCTATGATTCTAAAGACCTGGCTGCCATGATCGTGCTTATGGACCTGTTGTGACAGGACAAGGGGTGGTGGCTTTAAATTAAAAGAGGGGAGATTCAGGCCAAACATGAGGAAGAAATGTTTTACAATGAAGGTGGTGAGAGCCTGTCCCAGGTTGGCCAGAGAGGTGGTGGATGAACCATCCCTGGAGACATCCCAGGCCAGGCTGGACGGGGCTCTGAGCAACCTGAGCTGGTGAAGATGTCCCTGCTCATGGCAGGGGTGGCACTGGGGGAGCTTTGAAGGTTCCTTCCAACCCAAACTGTTCAGTGATTTTGTGCTGTTTTTCTGTGGAAGGTCAGGCAATAAGCTCCAAGGTGTGAACTGGTTGCCTCCCAGTGACTCCAGGTTATCCCTGCCCAGTTTACTGATTTTCCTACCTGATCTGGTCCATGGTAGCGGAGATGGAAAGGGAGGAGATGCCTGATCTTAGGGAACTTTTAAATTAGGAGGAAAAGGCTATTACACACTCCAATAGCTGCAAGAAGATGCTGGTGAAGTTCAGATTGGAAGAGAAATACAAGTATGAACAGAAGGGATATGCAACTACTGGACTGTCTGCCAAGAGAGGTGGCAAAATCTGAGGCCAAGACCTGTCCGTATGAGTGACCAAAGTGTGTCAGATGCCCTCTGAGACCTCCACCCCTGTGGAGAACCTCTCCAGCCACTGCCCGAGCATTTTGTGGAAGGACCATGGCCAAGTTGAGCCCTGGGCTGGACTTTGCAAGGCGCAGCTCCCTGGCCCATGACTGGTGAGGCTCCACAGGGTCTCCATGAGCATCATGACGCTGCCTTTCAATAGCCTCAACTTCTCTGTCATGGTCAAGGACAGCAATTTGGCTTCTCATCCAAGAGCTGCTTCTGCCAAAAAACAAGCGTAGTTGATATAGTTTCCCGTTTTGTTACCAACTGCTGGTCCTTTGGTCATGATGACCCCCATAAATAAAACAGCTAATTAATGCCCTTCTCCTCCCACCAGTGATTGACTATGACCTTGAACGACCTTGCTTAATTTAACTTTTCTCAACCAGCTATTTTTGACAGCGAATAATTTAACATCCTTGTGACCCCAGCCTTGTCTCTCTCCTGCCAACTGGCGCTGCAGTTTAAATGAACAGCAATAAATAAATACATATCTGCAGAGGGACCTAAATGACTCCCATTACTGGAGCATCTGAAGGCCTGCTTAAATAAATCAAGTGAGGAGGAGATTATGCTGCAATCATGTGGAGAGGGAAAGGAGAGAATACATTACTGGTATTCCAGAGGCTGCAACCGGAGCAAACAACTTTGCAGAATTCAGAAAAATTAGGTTTAATTCTAGTGTGGAAGGACCAACGGAGGAATCGTTGTAGGCTCGTTCCTTGGTGTCTTCAAAGAGGAGCAGAAGGCGGCAGTGTGGTGGGGTTGAGAGAGCTCATCTTGGGGCCATCAGAGGTTGCTCCCCACATCTCTGCAACGTAAAAAAATGAGGATACGGCCACCAGCCACCCACCTGCAGTCATTTTGTCACTTTTCTCCCCCAGAATGTGCCCTCGGAGGGGGAGAACTGGCCTCGCAGGAGCGGGGGCGGCAGGACCGGGCAGTTCTTCACCTCCCACCACCCTGGGCAGGCAGATGCTCATCTTGAACCACCCCTGGGACCAAACCTCACCTTGGGGGTGCCCTGCGTGAGAGTTAATCCCGGGAGGGAGGAAATCCTCACTAAGTCATCTGCTTTGAAATCCCAGAAGGAACAACCAAATCCCATTTTTTGGAGGCCTCACCAGCTTCAATTTCCCTCCTGCACTTTGCCTTTTACCTTATTCCTACTTATTTTTGGGGTCCGGTTTTAAAGCATTGCTATTTCTTCCTTCCCTCCTGTCCACCCCTCGCGTCACCCCCATCACCACGGCCTCATTCGCATCACACTGAGAAGCAACGAAGCTTCGTTATAAACCATATTTACGTAATTTTCCTTCCCCCGCCGAGGCTGAAAGCGAAAACGCAACTAAGTTAATCGGCAAGATCTGGGCCTGTGACAAGAGCGAGCTGGAGCTCCACGTCCCTGCGGGGACATGGGGGTGGCTGGGGACCCCCTCGCTGCCTTAATTTGGCGGAGGAGCTTTTCCCTAAAGCTTTGCAGCCCGTTAGCAAAATAAAAGCTGAGCTCCTGCTGCTGATGCGTCTCGAGGGTGAGCCCGTTTTCTCTTGGTTTTCATTGTTTTCTCTCGGTTTTTCATTTTGCCTTCCTCCTCTTTTTCATTCCTTTGTCCTGCACTGCACAGCATCACTCAGCACCCCCGGATGACAAATTCCCCCGCATCCCCAGTAGCGAGATGATCCCCCTTAGCAGCTTTGGGGTCAAATAGGTGAAACGGTGCAATAGGAATTTATCTATTTACCTCCATCGCTGTTAAATCAAGCCCACGGCAGCTAACCAGGCAGAAGGTGTCTGTACCGGTGGGAGGAATGATGGATGATAATATTAATTAATTAACGCTGATGGAGCATCTCCCTGTTGAAGCACATCACAAATCAAAACAGGCACTACGCTCCCGTCCTCGCAGCATCCATCCCTGCCTGAGTCTGCCTGGCAGCTGCTTTTAGGGCTATTACTGATGATTTTGGGGTTGGAGACCTGTTTAGGGTCCACTCTTCCCCCTTATAAACCTTCAGAGATTGAAGGTTTATCTTTCTTTATTTTAAACTTTGCCTTTTGCTGCCCGAGTTTCCCACCATGGTGGGGGTGATGGTTCCGTGCTATGTACAGCCAGGCTCCAAACCTAATTTAGGGTCCTAAATATGGGATCCTAAAACCCACAGTGATTTAGGTTGTTTTTCCTAGGTGATTTTTGATAAGGGGAGAGAAAAGGAGTGTGTGAATTGGGACCCTGGTTTTGAGCACAAGCCCTGAGATGTGTGGGGTGGAGGGGAAAAGAAGTAAAGAGGAGGAAAATATTAGAAAATGGCTTTTGCTGCCAAAGAAAGCATTCATGGAACTACAGATTTTTGGCTTCCCTACTCCTCTAACTAATCAAGAAATTAAAATCATTGTAACACAAATATTGCGTGAATTGAATAAGTAATGAAATTATCGTATCATTTTAACAGGAAAATACCAAGAACCTTAATATGAGAAGTCCAGAAGGGTTTCGGATAATAAGAAACCTGGTGAAGTGGCCGACCCCAGAGGAGGTGAATTACCCACAGGACTCGTGGTGACCGTGGATGGCTGCAGGTGACACCTCGGTGGGACCAGGAGCCCATGCCAGGCCAACGCTGCTCCAGGTATGTCCCCCTTTCTAATTTTATCACCCAAATTTCACCGCATCGCCACAAACGTGACAAGATGTCCTTAGGCTTTCACTCCATGGCTGTCAGGCAGCAGCCAACCCTTAGCTTCTTGTTGTTTAGAAGAGTCCGATCGCCTGTAATTTTGGATATGAAAAGTTTATTCCCATCATTTACAAACGTTTCCTTTAATTGTTCTTCCCTCGCCATCTCTTTTTGGCCTCATTTATGATAAACCTTGAATAGAGCCAATAAAGCTCGTGTGTCAAGTCAGAGCATCAGATCGGAGCTGCCTGTGACACAGGGTCTGTAAAAGCCCCCTGGCCCCTTCCCACCCTAGCGGGTATATTTTTGGGTGGGTCATGTTTGTTTTTCCCCTCTTGGATGTATATTTGTGGGCTGGGAATGTACATTTTCCACCATGGGGGCACAGCCGGTCCAGCCTCTGTATCCCCATCACCAGCCCATTGCATGTCCACCTCCATGGATGTGCAGGGGGGCCAAGCACCCACCCAGCCTTTGAACACCCTCCCTAGTGCCTCAGTTTCCCTCTTGCAAAACAAAAAAGGGGAATAATTTTGGTCTTGGCTTGGAAAACGTGTCTCCAACACCAGTGATCATGACTGGGGGATGTCCCCTTTGCACCCAAATCCTGATGACTCTCCCTTGCACCCTCCCATGGGTGATGTCCTAACGCTGCCTGATGCCTCGGTGGCCCTGGTGTGCAGGGCTCGTGCTCCAGTTTGCTCACTTCCCAGTTCCGGTGCTGGGTTCCATTGGACCTCTGTCCCAGTATCCAGTGCTGGTCCAATGCTGGTCCAAGTGCCAGTGCCTGGGAGGTCCCAGTTGCTGCTGCCAGTGCCCAGGTGATGCAGGCACTGGTCCCAGTTCCCCAGACCCAGCTGGTGGTGCTGGTGCCTGGGCAGCCCCAGTTCCCCGTCCCAGTTCCCCAGCTCCCTAAAGGGCCCGTTTCCCAAGAAGATCCCAAGTCCTGGTGCCTGAGCAATGCCAGTCCCAAATCCCGCTTGCCAGTGGGGTTCCCAGTTTACCACACTGGTCCCCAGTCACGGGTGAAGGTCCTGGCCCAGCGCCAGCTGCTGCCGCTGCCGCTTCCCAGGGCCAGGCAGTGCCAGTCCCAGTTCCCAGTGACAATCCCAGTACCCAACGGTGGGAAGCGCCATTTCCCAGTGCCAGTTATCGGCCCTGGTGCTGGTTCCCATTCCCGATTCTGGGTCCCAGGTGCCTGGTGCCAGTTCCTGTTCCCAAGTCCCAGTGCCGGTTCTCGGTCCTTATGCCAGTTCCGATTCCGATTCCCGGTTCTGGGTCCTGGTTCCTGGTGCCAGCTCTGATTCCCAGTGCCAGCTCTGATTCCCAGTGCTGGTTACCGAGTCCGGGTCCCAGAATGGTGGCAGTTCCCATTCCCAGTGCTGGTTCCCATCCCCGGTTTAAGTCCCTGTTCCCGGGTCCCAGTTCCTATTCCCAGTGCAGGTTCTCGGTCCCGGTTCCCGTTCCTGGGTCCTGGTGCTGGTTCCCGTTCCCTGGCCCCAGTTCCTGGCCCCAGTTCCTATTCCCAGTGCCAGTTCCTGTCCCCGGTTCCAGGTCCCAGTGGCCATTCCCATTCCTGGTGCCGGTTCCTGTCCCTGGTTTGGGTCCCTGTTGCCAGGTCCCGGTTCCTATTCCCGGTTCCTGTTCCCGTCCCCAGTTCGGGTCCCTCTTCCCGGGTGATAGTTCCTATTCCCAGTACCGGTTCCTGCCCCGGGTCCTTGTTACCGAGTCCCAGTTTCTATTCCCGGTGTCCGCTCCCGGGTCCCGGGTCCCGTCCCCGGTTCGGGTCCGTATTCCCGGTTCCTATTCCCGGTGCCCATTCCCGATCCCGGGTCCCGGTTCCTATCCCTGCTGCTGGTTCCTGTTCCTGGGTCCCGGTTCCTAGTCCCGGTTCCCGTTCCCGGGTGCCGGTGCCGGTCCCCGTCCCCATCTCCCGGCGCCAGTTCCCGTCCCCGGTTCCGGGTCCCGGTCCCGGTGCGGTCCCCGGCGCGGTCCCAGCGCAGGCGCGGCTGCTGCCCGCCCCGTCGGGGCGGTGCTTGCGGGGAGGCGAAACGCTGCGGGCAGCGGCCACCGGCATCGGGCAACAGCACCGGCAGCGGGCAGGTAAGGCGAACCCCGGCCCCGGGGAACGGGGGGGCGGCTTGGCCCTGCACCCCCCCCCCCCGCTCCTGCTCTCTCCGTGGGGCGGCAGCTCCGCGCCCTGCCGCGGGGTCCAGCCCCCCGCTCGGGGGATGCTCAGGGCACCTGTGGCTTTGGGGACCGGGGGGAGCCGCGTTGTGGTGGGGGGTGCGTGCATGCAAGATTATTTTGGGGAAAAAAAAAAGCCAAAAGCGGGCACCCCCGCTCCTCCCCTGCACTGCCTTGCGTGGGGCACGTTGCTGGCTTTGCATTTAGCGAGCGCTGGTCTAGTTTTTGGGGATGCTGGAAGTTGGGGCTGGTGCATCTGAAAGTTGCACCCCGGATGGTTAAAACCCTGCAGCTGCTCCCAGACTGGGCTTGTTCTGCTGGCAGAGCCAAGCTGGACAGAAACTTTGAGCAACGAGGCCTCGCAGAGAGCAGCGCTGGCTGGAGAGCAGGATTTCAACGCTGGGAAAATATCCTGAGGTTTCACTACGGTTCTTTGTTCCATGTTTTTGGGATAAATCCAAGGGCTTTTAGTAAATTGCATGGAAAGTTAAGGCGAGATGGAGCTCCTGCCCCCGGGGCAGGCCAGGCTGCTGCTGGAGCGCAGGGAATGGAGGTCTCTTCAGGTTTCCAGGCAGGGATATGAACCTGGATTTCCCGTATCCCCAGGGTGGGAAGCATCATCCCTTTCTCTCTTTCCTCCTGCCCTAAAAATGTTATTTTAAACCTGAGAAAACAGCCCTAGTGGAGAGTGTCCCATCACGAGTGGCTGTGGTCCTCCAGCCCTCGCCTCCCACTCCAGCAGCTGCGTGGCCCTGCAGATCCACCTGTGTGTGATGCTTGGATTAGTTAGCAATTATTTATTACTGATTACCATGACGCTTCTGCTGGGATGCTGCGTTAGCTCTGAGCTTGGTGGGGAATGCGGGCAGACGTGGCGAATGGAGATGAAAGCGGGGCAGCGAGGGATGATGTTAAATCCTCAGCTGCTTTTCTCGCCGCATCCAGCAAGGACCATACTGCAGACTTTCCCCGGGGCGCCTCTTATCTCCATCCACTCTCATATCTTGGGATGCTCGAGTCTGTCAGGGCAGGGTGCCGGCTTCCCATCCCAGTCTCACACTGGTGTGCTGAACTGGTGTTATACTGGGGCAAAGGCAACACAGGGTCCCTGCAGCTGCGTCTCCCACCCCACACTCTGCATGTGGGTGGTCGGTCACCCAAGGCAGGTGCAGTGAAGTGAGGAGGGACAAGCTCACGGATGCAGGCGAGAGCACGTATCACCTGTTGGGAGCATCCTTGGGGCCACAAGAGGTGGGAAGGGGCAAAAGCAGCAGAGCCAGGCGTGGATGGTGGAGCTGGGGCCTGATCCAGGTGTTCACCACATAGCCCCTTCTTGGTGCAACATCTTGCTACAGGCATATCTGTTATGACCCCTTCCCAAGAACACATGCTGCCTCCTACTTATTTAAGTGATTATTTAATGCGAATCACCTGGGGCTCAGCCAGGCAGCAGGGTCTTAAAACCCAGGAGGGACTGATGAATGTTCTTTGAGAGACCTTCCACACTTGGGAGCTGGATGGGAGGTCTAAATCCCCCCTGCAAGGGGTGCGTGCGTACAAATGCTGCTGCGTGCGTGGGGTCTGGCTTGTTCAGTGTCTGGCGCTTGCCAGGAGCCATGTGCCAGAATTGGTTGGGGAAAAACTTTCTCGTTGGCAGCAGAGTTGAAGATCAAGGCATTAGCGAAAGGCAAAGCAGGTTTTGAGGAAGGCAGCGGGGTTTGCTGTAGCAGAAATCGAGCCCCTTTGTCGTGTCCCAGGGACACGCCATGTGACACGCAGAAGCAATAATCCTGTCTGCAAAGTGGTGACACAGAAGAAGGGAGGCAAAGTGACATGACCAAGGCACTTGAGGGGTTTGTGGCAGAGTCAAGTCCGACCCTTTCTGCCAGCAGCCCTGCATCTTTGCCCATTCTGGTAATAGATGACTTAGGCGGGGCTTTGGCATGGCCTTGAGCCCAGCAAAATCCCTCCTCAGCTGCTGTTTTCCCCTCTGTGTTGTCTGTTCAATTGAGTTCTTTTAGCCGGAGATGGATGGGCACCATCAAGCCCCTGGGGTGGAGAGAGGTGGAAATCCAGGGCTGTGACCACAAGGGGCTGTGCTGGACCGACCTGTAGCTTTGATCTCATTTTTGTGCAAAGGAAGATGCTACAGATCTCCGTTATCTGGACTTGATGGGGCTTTACACACTTAGTGCATGTGTCAGTGGAGAAGATTTCTGCTGGGGACTAGAGGACGTGGCAAAGTGCACCGCCGACCAGATTAACCCCACATGGGAGAGCTTAAATCTGCTGAAAGCCTTTAAGGAAAGATCTGAGCTCATTCTCATTTTTCATGCCAAGATTTGCTTGCAAAACCAAGCTGAGGCATCGTCCGTATGGAGCGGATGAAATGCTCGGCTGGAGGGAACCGTCTGACCTCAAGGATGTTGCAGGGTGTGGGGATGTCCCCTAGGACAGATATCAGGCCATGCAGTGGGGCTTTGTGCTGTGTTTGGGGGTTGAATCACATTGGGACAGCCGAGACTTGGGGCTGTTTTGGTCCGGGGTGCCTCTGGGAACGTTGCAAAAAAAGGCGAGGGGAACCAGGCAAAGCGTGTTGGTGGGACGAGGGTTTGGAAGGGTTAATGTGGAAGGACCAAGATCTGAGATCTGGTGCTTGAGAAGGGATTAACTCAGCGGGAGCAGGTGCAGGGAAACAGGCTGTGAGGCTGATCAGAGGGATGGAGAGCTGTTACGCGAGGCTATAAAAGCCCAGCGAAACAAAGGCGGAGAGGGGATGATGTGCTTGCTGCCTATAAATACATCCAAGGAGTGAACACCAGAAGAGCTGTTTAAACTGGAGGACAAATGGCTGCGAATTCATTCAGTTCAACTTGTGAGGTTTATCTAGAGGCTCTGCAACCGCACTCCATCAGACGAGGGTAGCAGAGTGTGAATTAGGGCACATCACCTCTTTTCTAAGGTGCTTGACTGTGAGACAAAGAGGATTTGGGGCTTGTCAATGCAGGAGGCCAGGGCTCTCTGGTCCAGACACCCTGTCCTGGTATCTCCTTTGGGAAGGGCTGTGTCAGCCGATGCAGGACCAGACCAGGCGTGAAGCAGATGAAGCCCAGACATGTGACTGAGATAATTTTTTGTCTTTGATTATGCCTCAAAAGAAAAAGAAAGAAAAAAAATACAGCTCTCCCTTCCCTGCTTGCTGCACAGATTAATAACGAAGCTTTGATGCTTTAAGAAGGCTTTGGATCTGATCCCAAGAGGAGATTTAGACAGCGTTTGTGCTGGGATATGATGATGCTAAGAATGGGTGCATCCTTTAAATCTGCTCACGCTTGTGCATTCATTACCGGATGGTTTTGACTGCTCCAGAGGTGCCAAGACCCCTTTCCTAACGCTGGCTCCAAGCAGGGGCAGCAGCAAGTTAATATGTGGCAAATGAGAAGGACGCAGCTGTGCCTTGAAGGCTGGGATCAGGCACTCTCCCTCCTCCTTCTCGCTTGTCTCTAGAGGTGACAACTCCCTTCTCTGCAGATATCCAAAGCTGAGGCCTCTGCCATACCCTCAGGAGGCTTTCAGCCCATAAAGAGGCATCCATTGTCCTTTGCTCGTGCGATCGTGTTGTGGGTCACACTCGGGTATGGTTTATTTGCTGATATCTTCATGCCTGAGCCTTCACCTGCTCTTCTGAGCTGCTCGTGGAGCACAGAGGCTCAATGATGGGCTTGTGTTGAACTGCTTTGGGCCAGGAGGTGCTCCTCCATCTCTCTGGACCCACAGGCAGCACTGTAGATGGGGAATGACAGAGTTATAGAACAGTTTGGGTTGAAGGGACCTTCAAAGCTCATCCATTGCCACCCCTGCCATGAGCAGGGACATCTTCACCAGCTCAGGTTGCTCAGAGCCCCGTCCAGCCTGGCCTGGGATGTCTCCAGGGATGGTTCATCCACCACCTCTCTGGCCAACCTGGGCCAGGCTCTCACCACCCTCAGGGGCAACAATTTCTTCCTCATGTCTGACTTGAATCTTCTCTCCTTTAATTTAAAACCATCACCTCTTGTTTTATTGTAACAGGCCCTGCTCAAAAGTCTCTCCATCAATGAATGGGAGGTGGCGATTACTCCGGCTCTGCTCACTTCCATTTGATTACCCAGGGAGAAAGGGTCAGGCTATGGGTGCTGGAGAAAATGGACACAGACCCACTGGCTTCACGGGGGATGTTTTTTCACCAGTCGAGCATCTGTCTGGCTGCAACATTAACCCTTCCCCTGCTCTTCACTCTCCCCTTTGTGCCGTGAAACCTTTTCATCCAAGGGTTACTCCTGCTAAATTGACTCATATTGTAGGAGAGACCCCATTCTGGTGCCACCATATGGGGGTGACTTTTTGAGGTCATGGTGGAAATATGACTGGTCGCCAGTGAGTTTTTCATTCCCTCTGGGAAAAATAATCCTTTCTCCTCTGCCGTCTGGGTCAGGGGAGCTTCAACAGCTTTCGCCTTTCTGCATGATGTGTTCGTTTTCAGCCAATATTGCAGTTCTTTATATTTAGGGATCCTCCCGTGCCGGCGATGTGATAGATGATACCCCTGCAAAGCCGTGCTGGGAGCCCGTGGGGTTTTGCAGCATGTAGGTCAGAGAACCATCTCCTTTGGGCCTGATCCAGCCCTTCCGAGGGGGCTGGACTGAGCTCTGCATCCCTCCTGCTCCTGCATCCCGCAGGCAGCTTTCATCTGCTCTAGGGAGTTATGTCCCAATTCAATAACGCTTGGATGCGTTTTACCTTAAAACACTCTTCCAGCACAGAAAACAATGTCCCTTGGTTTGCCCTTGTGCAAAAAATGACCAGTTTTAGTCCTCCCACTGTCCATCGGAGCATCATCTCTGCTCTCTTATGTTCTGTGATTCCAGTCGGTTGTGAATGTATGTTAAGGGGAGAGGGGATTATGAAGCATCCCGACCACCTTAATGCTGGGAGACTGGAAGATGTTAATGGGGAGCTCTGAAGTGATACATAGGAGAGAGTTTCTTCTCCCTACCATGCAGGGACCTCCTCAACTTATCGGGCAAATTGTCCCCCTGGCTGCCTGGAGCTCGTCATCAGATGGGGGAAGCAGCAGCCCTGGTTTATTCCTTTGAGGTTTATCCTGCAATCTGGCCATAACTAATCAAACAGGACTGCAGCAGCCCAGGGCAGGGCTCTGCTTTTGTCACCAGGGAAAGGGACACGTAATATTGCTGTCTCCGGAGTCACAGCATGACAGGCAGCAGGTCTCTGATCACCGGGTGAAAAGGGCAAAGCTCCAGCTCTGCTCCTGCCGGCCCATCCCTTAAACTAAGATGCTTTTCCCCCGCTGTGATTTTGTTGTTGTTGCTGGTTTTGTGTATTATTATATCGCCAGATAATTCATACAGTGAATTCCCTGGGCGAGAAAACACGTCTTTACTTTGTGGTGAGCACAGTCCATCTCAGTTTACACTGCATTTCTGCTTTTTTGAGGTTTTGCAGCTCACTGGTGCAGGATGCAGGTGTCTCGGGTTGACTCCATCCCTTCCCAGCCCATCCTGATTTGTTCAACCATTGCCCCCAGCCCCTGTATAGTGAAGCAGGATTCATACCTGTTTGTTGCTCAGAGTTTGGGGTTGGTTTGTTTTATTTTTTGCAAGCCACACCCTGGTAAGCAAGAGCTTCCGACAAATTGCACGCTTGCTGCTCCCAAAGCCTTGCAGAGCTGGTCCTGCGAGTTGTCTGAGCATGTGTAAATACTGTAAGGATTGCTCCAGGGCCATTAAGGGAGGTGATTTCTCTGCTGAGCAAAGGGAAATCTTGCATTGGTAAAAGCTGCAGCTGCAAACTCTGCTTTTGCAAGGAGCCGGGAGCGTGGGCGTTGGATGGGGTTGGTGTCTATCAGCTGCTTGCCTGGCAAGTCTCGCCTTTGGCAGCCTGGCAGGTCCTTCATGCTGGAGCACAGTGGTGATTTATTTTGTCTAATGTGAGGCTGTCGCTGGGGATACATCAGGGTTTTGCCCCATGTGGGGAAGTGAAACTCTTCCCCATGTTGCAGGGGACATTTCGTGCATACCCTGTGACTTGCTGCTCCAGTTCAGGGCTGCTGCAGCGTGAGGGTATCTGAAGAGATCATAGAATCACCGACAGTTTGGGTTGGAAGGGACCTTCCAAGCTCATCCAGTGCCACCCCTGCCATGAGCAGGGACATCTTCACCAGCTCAGGTTGCTCAGAGCCCCGTCCAGCCTGGCCTGGGATGTCTCCAGGGATGGGGCATCCACCACCTCTCTGGCCAACCTGGGCCAGCGTTTCACCACTTTCAGAGATAAGGAGCAAGGACTTCCAGCAGGATTCATGCTGGGAGAGGAGGCCGGGGCTTAATCCCCACCCTGGAGCTGCTGCCCTCCAGCCCTGCCCGTGTTCTCCCACTCCACCTTAACCGTGCGGTGGTAACATGTCCTGAGCCACCTCCTGCAGACACACTGGTTCCCACTCTGGCTTTGGAAAGCATTTCCACAGATGGGAGCAGTGACAGATATTGGGGGCAGACTTTTGAGCAGGGCCTATTGTGATATGTCAAGGAGTGATGGTTTTAAACTGAAAGGGAGGAGATTTAGGTTAGATATAAGGAAGAAATGTTTTACACTGAGGGTGGTGAGAGCCTTTCCCAGGTTGGCCAGAGAGGTGGTGGATGAACCATCCCTGGAGACATCCCAGGCCAGGCTGGACGGGGCTCTGAGCAACCTGAGCTGGTGAAGATGTCCCTGCTCATGGCAGGGGTGGCACTGGGGGAGCTTTGAAGCTCCTTTCCAACCCACACGTTTTAATGATTCTATGGTTTAGTGTCAGCGTTGCGTTTACAGTTGGACTCAATCATCTTAAAGGTCTTTTCCAACCAGAATGAATATGTGGTTCTATGATACTGGTTCTGGCTGCTGTACGTAAACCCAGGAGAGCCCTGGAGAAGGTTCCTGCTGTCAGGAAGGTTTTGTGGGGAAGCCCCAGGGCTCCTCGGTGAACTTCAGAGTGTTTCCCTTCAATGATGCCCAATGACAGGATGAGGGGCAATGGGCACAGACTGGAGTTTACCCCCAAACATGTGTTGGAATTGCAGCACGAGGAGCAGGGTTTGGTCTCACTGTTGATGTTTGTGGCTTGGTGATGAGTTAGTTTTACCTAGGGAGTCTGTCCAAGGACACAGCTCGGAATGCTAAGGAAGGGCTAGAAAAGAGCAGGTTCTTCTGGGTTAGCACAAGAAGGGCTCCAGAGGACATGATCTGGGCTGAAGCTGCAGGAGGGACGACTGGGATGAGCTGGAGGGACAAACAGCACAGCTAGTCTGGAAGGGACGATGACAGAGTAACTGCAGCCCCATTATCTCTTCTTCTCCTCAGGCACAGCATCTCTGCATCTTTTGAAGCTCAATTGCTTTAATTATCCCAGAGGCTGCAGAAGCTGATGGGTTTTCTGAATGAATTTTCCAGTCACCCGAACCTCTTAACAAAGCATTCCTGTGACCCATAAGTGCCCAAGAAACGGGTTCTCTAGGCTACCCCCAGCAATGCCCTGTGACGCCTCTGTCCTCCCCTTTAGCCACATCACAGGGGTTCAGGTTGGTCTTTAGACCATCATGTTTTTGCCCGGCTGACAGGAAAACCAGCACGAGCGTATTGATGTGGTGCGAGGTTTCCAGCAGAGTCAGTGTGAATGGATTTAAAAGCAGTTGGTCCAGACGTTCAATTAGAAGCCCTGAATAAGTAATAGAAATACAATTCGGTCCCCTCCTAAAAAGATAACATCATTTTAATTTTTTAAAAATTCTTAATAATAAAAGTGTTTAGAATGGGTGCTGAGAAGGACACAGTGTTCCTGTTACCTCAAGGGGTGGGTGGTCTGTGCTCAATGTGATGCACATGTGGGGTGACAACCCTCCTGGGATAAGGAAGGTCCATACGACTGGACCCACAGATGGAGGTGGCTCAATTCTGCATCCACGACTCATCTCCTCCTCAGCTGTATTTCTCCGATGCCTGAGAACTTGCCCTGAGTGAGCCGTGCCGTGTTTGAACAGAGGGCTTGCCAGGAGATACTAGCCCGACATCCCTGGGCTATTCCAGCCATTCAAGAGAAAAGCAACGGAGCTGGGGAAGGGTCTGGAGCACGAATGTGATGGGAGCGGCTGAGGGACCTGGGGGGTTCAGCTGGAGAACAGGAGCTGAGGGGAGACCTTCTGATCTCTGAACTGCCTGAAAGGAGCTTGGAGCCAGGGGGGTCGGGCTCTGCTCCCCAGGAACAAGCGCCAGGAGCAGAGGAAACAGCCTCAAGTTGCGCCAGGGGAGGCTGAGGTTGGATGTGGGGAACAATTTCTTCCCCGATGGGCTGTCGGGCATTGAAACAGGCTGCCCAGGGCAATAGTGGAGTCACCATCCCTGGAGGGGTTGAACAGATGCATAGATGAAGTTTTTAGGCCAGATGTGAGGAAGCAATTTATTACAATGAAGGTGGTAAAACACTGTCCCAGGTTGGCCAGAGAGGTGGTGGATGAACCATCCCTGGAGACATCCCAGACCAGGCTGGACGGGGCTCTGAGCAACCTGAGCTGGTGAAGATGTCCCTGCTCATGGCAGGGGTGGCACTGGGGGAGCTTTGAAGCTCCTTTCCAACCCACACGTTTTAATGATTCTAGGTTTAGTGTCAGCGTTGCGTTTACAGTTGGACTTGATCATCTTAAAAGTCTTTTCCAACCAGAATGAATAAGTGGTTCTATGATACTGGTTCTGGCTGCTGTACGTAAACCCAGGAGAGCCCTGGAGAAGGTTCCTGCTGTCAGGAAGGTTTTGTGGGGAAGCCCCAAGGCTTCTCGGTGAACTTCGGAGTGTTTCCTTTCAGTGGTGCCCAACGACAGGATGAGGGGCAACGGGCACAGACTGAAACACAGGAGGTTCCATCTGAATATGAGGAGAAACTTCTTTCCTTTGAGGTGCCAGAGCCCTGGCCCAGGCTGCCCAGAGAGGTTGTGGAGTCTCCTTCTCTGGAGACATTCAAACCCGCCTGGACACCTTCCTGTGTGATCTGCTCTGGTGACCCTGCGTTAGCAGGTGGGTTGGACTGGATGATTTCCAGAGGTCCCTTCCAACCCCAACTGTTCCGTGATTCTGTTTCCTTGTTCCTGGTGCTCTGTGCTGCTCTTTGCAATCATTAACCAGGGTCACGCTTGGGGTGCTGGGGTGTGCAGGGTTAGCAGAGCGATGGCTATCTCCAGGGGCTGGGCATTGGCAAAGCCCATTAATTCACCTTTCAGTGCTTGTGGTGCAACCTCTGCTGAGCTACAAGGGTTTTTAACCCTGCTATGGCCTGGAGAACAAGCCTGATGTAACTCATGTCTGCCATGGTAAGGCTGGCTCAGGGCCTGAACAGCATCTAAGCATGTGTTGGGGGTACCCAAAACTGAGCTTCTCTGTTCTCCCCAAACCATCAGTGGGTTGGGATGAGCTGGACCTAAAGTGGTGAATATCTTATCTCTGCTTCCCTCAGCCAAGCCTGGCTGCCTGGTGGCATTTTAATCATGGGCCAATTTATTGCAGAAGCTTAAGTAGCTGTTGGAGCAGTATTTGATTTAAAGCGGGCTTGCAAATTTAGTGCATAACAGAAAAAAAATGAGATGTTTAGAGATCTACACCT
Organism: Streptopelia decaocto; assembly: GCF_964273445.1. NCBI lineage: Eukaryota > Metazoa > Chordata > Aves > Columbiformes > Columbidae > Streptopelia > Streptopelia decaocto. The sequence goes on along the minus strand of NC_138663.1, from coordinate 208,532,030 downwards.
GGCTTTCTGGAGGAGACAACTTGATTATCTTAAAGGTCTTTTCCAACCACAACCGTTCTATGATTCATTATTTATGTTATATATAGCCTTCCTCATCCCACTGCTTTTGGGTCTGTGCTTTTGCCACTACCTTTTGCTGTTCTTTCACCCCTGGCCCTGCTAATCCTGCATCTCTCCAGCCTGATTCACTTGCTGGTCTGATGCAGGATGTTACCACCAGCTTTGATTTGAGCTAATTCCTCCTGCCTGCGCCACGATGCCTTCATGTCCAGGTCCCATCTGTCCGTAGCGACTGTGTTGAGCAGAAAGGCCGGCCTGGCTGGTGCCACAAGCACATTTTTTGTGTGCGATGCTCTTGCCAAGGCAGAGTTTGCCGCCAACACGGGGTTCTGAGGGTGTTTACGACGCAGGGCTGCCCTTTCTCTTCCCGCAGCTCCGGCACTGAGTCTTGTTTGCAAATGGGTGACTCATATCTGCAAGGAATGAGGAACTCCCGAGGCTAAAGGCATCCCCGGTGTGAGTTATCCAAGCAAAAAGGGAGCTCCTGGCCATCCCACCTGGCCGGTTCCTGCAGGAGATGGGTGTCCAAGGGTGCCCAGACCTTCACATTGACCCCAGCCTCCCCAGGAAAAAACATATCGAACGCTGCACCCCCTGCAAACCTGCTGGCTGGCTCTGTCTCTAATGTCTTTTTGCTGTTAAGCAATAAAGGAGAGATGTTTGGGAGGGGAAAAAAAAGCAGAGGAAATAAGCACGCGTGATAAAAATCACCATGCATTGCTGGAAATAGCCTCCAAGCGTGACAGCTGACTTTGGGTTGATTTTGTTGCAGAGATTTCCAGCCGGGCTCGCTTTGGTGATACAGTAGTTTTGTAGTTTTCTGCTAAGACGAGTGACCCTGGCCCCTTCCCGCCTGTGCTGTAAATGCACTTTTTAATGAAAGATTCCTTTTTCCTTGCGGTTTTTGCAGTAAAAGCCATCCGTGAGACCAGCGCCTTCCTCTGTAGGTCTCGGAGTGCTTTGCAGAAGGGACCAGGATCCCTGCAGATGGATGGCGATGCTCTTTCCCACCTCATAGAGGAGGAATCATCAGGGAACACATACTATACTGACATGCTTGCAAAAATCCATTTATTTACTCAGAACAAGCAGCTCTCAACCTATCAAGATTATTTTTTTATACTAAATCCACTCCATCTACACCCATTACTTGAGGGGGGATGGCTTGTCCTCTTGTGCACACACGCAAAATTAACCCTTTGGCTGAAAGGTGCTGTGTTCAGGTGGGGACTGAGACCCCAGCTGTGCTGGAGCATATCATTGACAAAAATCAGAGCTTGATATAAAGGTGATTAAGTGTAAAAATGGCTGTTTCACCTTTAGCCTAGTGTTTTTGCTAAGAGTTTCTAGCTCTTAGAAGAGAACAGAGATATAACCGGGTGAAGAGATAAAGAGACATTCAGTCTCCTGTTTGTTGACTGTTTTGTTTCAGCAAGTAACGGCTGTAAATGCTCAGTAATTTGCACTGTGGATAAAGCAGCTGTTCTGGAAAGACATCCAGCCCTGCCCAGAAACATCTGGACATGAAGTATCTATGACTTCCCACAGGAATCAGCTCCCCTGGTTAACCGCAGTCAATTTGAGAAGAAATAATGTCTTGTTTTCTAATTTTCGGCAGCATAGCTTCCCCTTCCAGCCCTTGCGGACGTTGCTAATGCAGGATGCTACGCGGTGCTGCTGGCTCTGGGCCACGTTGCTTCAAATCCGAAGCAAAGCTGAGGTAGATGCACAGCTGGGAGCAGGAAAGAGCTTTGGGAACACAGCTCAGACCTGCTGTGGGCCCTGTGTTGGTCCTGATGGACTTCCCATGGGACTGTCACTATGCAGCCTGTGACTCGAGGCTTTTTTGTTCATAGAGATGTTGGCTGAGGGATGTGGAGAGCTTATCTCCTGTTTCGTGTAGGGAGGGATTCACGGTTCGACCACATCTTCCCTGGATCCTGGAGAAAAGGTGTGTAAAGTTTTCCTTGTGTTGGCTTTTCTTCTGCTGAGCTGGGCTTTAGTAGGTTGTGGAAGGTTGGTTGGTAGGTAGAAGAGCAACCCCAGTGTTGTCGCGTGTCTCTCAATAGAAACACCCAAGGAGGCTGGGAAAAAAATGATTTAAATAACATTCGTAGAAATAGGCTGCTCTGAACACACTGCTATTGGGCTGCAGTGTTGTAGGTTGTGCCCGTGAGTCTGTGCTTGGCTGGGGCTTGAGCAACCACATGCCTGGTCCCTGCTTCATCTTCTCCTTGGCCTTCATCTTCTCCTTGTGCCTTCACAATGTGATATTACAGATATCGTGGCTGACACGCCAGAGGCTGTGCTGCCATCCAGAGACCTGGACAGGCTGGAGAGGTGGGTGGGGAAAAATCTAATGAAATAGAACAAGGGCAAGTGTAGAGTCTTGTATCTCGGCAGGAACAACCCCAGGTTCCAGTGTAAGTTGGGGAATGACCTGTTGGAGAGCAGTGTAGGGGAAAGGGACCTGGGGGTCCTGGGGACAGCAGGATGACCATGAGCCAGCACTGGGCCCTTGTGGCCAGGAAGGCCAATGGTACCTGGGGTGGATGAGAAGGGGGGTGGTCAGTAGGTCAGAGAGGTTCTCCTGCCCCTCTACTCTGCCCTGGGGAGACCACACCTGGAATATTGTGTCCAGTTGTGGCCCCTCAGTTCCAGCAGGACAGGGAACTGCTGGAGAGAGTCCAGTGCAGGGCAACAAAGATGCTGAAGGGAGTGGAGCATCTCCCGTGTGAGGAAAGGCTGAGGGAGCTGGGGCTCTGGAGCTGGAGGAGACTGAGGGGTGACCTCATTAATGTTTATCAATATGTAAAGGGTGAGTGTCAGGAGGATGGAGCCAGGCTCTTCTCGGTGGACAACCAATGGTAGGACAAGGGGTAATGGGTACAAACTGGAACACAAGAGGTTTCACTTAAATTTGAGAAGAAACTTGTTCCCAGTGAGGGTGCCAGAGCCTGGCCCAGGCTGCCCAGGGGGCTTGTGGAGTCTCCTTCTCTGCAGACATTCCAACCCGCCTGGACACCTTCCTGTGTAACCTCATCTGGGTGTTCCTGCTCCATGGGGGGATTGCACTGGATGAGCTTTCCAGGTCTCTTCCAGTCCCTGACATTCTGGGATTCTGTGATATCTCCTGTTTAGTGAGAACCGAGCTGGAGAACACAGGCCAGAAGATCCTGTTTTCTAAGGACAGAGTATTTTGTCTGACCTAGAGGCAGAATTTCTTCATGGAAAGAATTGTCGGGCATTGGAATGAGCTGCCCAGAGCAGTGATGGTGTCACCATCCTTGGAGGGGTTGAACAGACACATAGATGAGGTTCTTAGGGACATGGTCGAGTGACAGTGTTGGGTTGATGGTTGGACTCAAAGATCTTGAGGGTCTTTTCCAACCAAAATGACTTTATGTTTCTGTGATCTACAATCAAGGAGCCCTTTGCTCCTGTCCAGGGTGCAGCCTTGCAACACCCCAAGTGTGGTGAGCTCACTAGATATAGAACAGGACCTCTGAGCTGGAAGCAAAAAAGAAGAAGCGGTTTGTGGGGGAGGAAAGAAGAGCCTTTCAGCAAGTGTTTGGTCCAGGCCAATGCAAACACTTTCAGTCCTTCTTCCCGTCACAGCACTCGGAGCTGTGATCGATACCAGCTGGCAGGAGCTGGAACCGATGCTGGAGGAGAAAAGGGGGGAGTCCACAACACCTCTGAGTCATAGGTCTGGCTCAGTCCTCCAGCAAAATGTTCTCCTGTTTAACTGCTTCATGGCTGGACTAAGGTTGAGCTCAGACCACTGTTTCCAGAAATTCAGCTCTGCTAAGAGTTGTGAGTGCAGATTTCCCTTCCTGCTCACACACAAACACATGCAAGTGTAGGGTTTTAATTTGAACCAGCCATGAGAATGCCCAGGTCTTGTGCTCCTGGAGCATCCTGGTGCAAGAAGTCAAAGAGTTAGGCAGCCCTTGAGCATTTTAATGTGACCGATCTAAAGTTCAGCCTGGCTGCAAAGTAGAGGGAGTCATGAATTTTAACACGTCTCCCTAAGAACATTTCCCCTTCTTCTTCCTTTTAATTATTTTGCAAGTTTTTTGTTTGGGGTTTTTGTGGGGTTGGTTGGTACATTGGGTTTGGGTTTTGGTTTTTTGTTTGTTTGGTTTTTTGGTTTTTTGTTTTTTGGGATTTTTTTGTGGTTTTGTTTGGTTGGTTGGGTTGTTTTGGGTTTTTTTTTAATGATCCCGAACAGTATCCCTTCTCATTCTGCTTGGTATTTCCTTTGCAACTCAAATCCATCTGCCTCCCTCATGTGAGAACATCTCCATGGCGAGGACAGATGAGTGTCAAGGTGACAGCGTGGGGTAAGGGTAAGGAGTCAGCCCTTTTCCTCCAGGGAAATTTGGGTGGCAGAAAGGCTGGAGCTCCTTGGCCAAGAGGACCACGGTCCTGTTCTCACTGGGATGGACATTGCCCAGGGCATCCCATGGAAGTCGGCGTCGCAAGGGTGGTTGGAAAGCGCAGCTCCAGGCTGTCGTTGCAGAGCTGCCCGGGGAGGAGCGGTAATTTTATGAATGAGCAGCCAAGTGCCAGCCCTTGGCCACGGGACAGGCTGCGGAGCAGCGTCCAGCATCTCCTGCATCAAACCGATAGCTCCTGCCTTAACTGGAGCGTGGCTTTTAGAAAGGCACCAGACTCCCTCCGCTCCTCTCCAGCCTCTCTTCTTAAAACTTGCTGGTTCTTTCTGCACAGCCTCCTGTGGAAATGTCCTTTCCCATCTGTCGGCCCAGCTCACAAATCCAAGCGGTTCATCTCAGGTATCAGCAGCATCGTTCTCCCTCAGCCTATTTGTTTGTGCAGAAAGCAGCTGCCAACCGTCCTTTCCCAGAGCTGCTGCTTTGCCTGTGTCTCTCTGTAGCAGTGACTGTTGTCACTGCAGGAGTCTTGCCTGATTGTCCCTCAAAAGGAGCTCATTCACTGCCGAGATGTCCCCACCACAGAATCACACAGAATCACAGAATGTCAGGGGTTGGAAGGGACCTCAAGAGATCATCAGTCCAGTGCCCCCATGGAGCAGGAACACCCAGATGAGGTTACACAGGAAGGTGTCCAGGCGGGTTGGAATGTCTGCAGAGAAGGAGACTCCACAACCTCCCTGGGCAGCCTGGGCCAGGCTCTGGCACCCTCACTGACAAGAAGTTTCTTCTCATATTTAAGTGGAACCTTTTGTGTTCCAGTTTGAACCCATTATCCCTTGTCCCTCGGTTGTCACCGAGAAGAGCCTGGCTCCATCCTCCTGACACTCACCCTTTATGTATCTGTAAATATTAATGAGGTCACCCCTCAGTCTTCTCTTCTCCAGCTCCAGAGCCCCAGCTCCCTCAGCCTTTCCTCACACGGGAGATGCTCCACTCCCTTCAGCATCTTTGTTGCCCAGCGCTGGACTCTCTCCAGCAGTTCCCTGTCCTGCTGGAACTCAGGGGCCACAACTGGGGACATCTCCCCTATTCTTCACCCCCTTCCTCTGCTGGAGATCTGGGGTCTAGCTCATTTCCTGACCCTCTTAGCAGCATGGATTTATATTTTGACTGCTGTGTGTGTTCCCTGACTGCTCAGTGAGGCTCTCTGCCTTTCTACAAGGAGCAAATCTGGTGTATTATTCCTGTTTTGATACAGGTCCCTTTATTTTTAATGCTTTTCTGGGGGAAGGTGATGCACTTGGGTCTCTTAGGAGCATCTGAGAAGTGGTCCTGATGCCAAGGAGAAGATCCCGTGAGCATTGCTATAGGCCCTTTGTACCACAGCACGTCAATGCATTGCTCAGCCACCTCCAAAGGCTTCTGTGTGAGTCAATACTTTTGTGACTGACCCCACGCAGACAAGGTCCCAGCCTTGCTTCCCAAATAGAGCAGGTGATTCAGCGCTGAAGGCAGAGCTGCTCTCCCTGTCTTTGGCCTGCAAGCTGTTCTGAACTATAAAATCTCAGGTCCACAATCCTGGAAGATCATCACTAAATTATTGCAATGTTCTTTCTCCACGTCGGGGACATGGGAGTAGAGACAAGGGGGTAGGTGGGTTGTTGGCCATCCAGTGCCAATGGTCTCCTCATGGGAGGTGCATCTACCTGTTGTCCCAGTACATCCTATGGAGTTCATCCAGGATGGCGCCTTGTTCAGATTGTGTTTAATTAAAGGCATAATTGCCCCTTTGCAGTTATTTCTTCTGTGAGGACAGGCTGAGAGAGTTGGGGTGTTCAGCCTGGAGAAGAGAAGCTCCAGGGAGACCTTATTGTGGTCATTCCAGACCTAAAAGGGGCCAGTAAGAAAGGTAGGGACAGAGTTTTGAGCAGGGCCTGTTGTGATAGGACAAGGGGTGATGGTTTTAAGCTAAAGAAGGGGAGATTCAGGCCAGATGTGAGGAAGAAATGTTTTCCAATGAGGGTGGTGAGAGCCTGTCCCAGGTCGGCCAGAGAGGTGGTGGATGAACCATCCCTGGAGACATCCCAGGCCAGGCTGGACGGGGCTCTGAGCAACCTGAGCTGGTGAAGATGTCCCTGATCATGGCAGGGGTGGCACTGGATGAGCTTTGAAGGTCCCTTCCAACCCAACCATTCTATATTTCTGTGGTTCAGTGTGTCTGAGGGACACCTGAGGTGGTTTGCAGACAGGTGGGTGGCTGGCACCAAGCACCCCACAAGCTGCTTTAGCAACCGATCCTCAACAGCAGAGACCTGTGGAGCAGCCAACAAGGAGGTTATTTTGGGTTCACTTAAGCTCTGAGTGATGAGCACTTGTGCGGTTAATCAAGCTGATAAATGCCGTCAATTAAAACCTATACTTCTGCTTTGCAGAAGTGAAGTGTTTTTGTCTCTCCAAATGAGAGGCTGGCTGGGTGGGTGATGCTCTTGGAGGATTGTTCTGATCACCATGGACATTGATTTAGCTCTCAAACACCTACTTTCCTGCAGCTAATCCTAGTGATTCATTAACAAACGATGTGACACCGTTCCAGAATTGACGCTCAGCTGTAAGTGATCATATAATCCCTGGGATTTTGGGTGTTTACAGATTAGCTGGTTCCAATTAGCCGCTATTGCAATTTCCTTGTCTGGTGTCATGATTTAAAGTGTCCATGGATGTTGACCTCAAGAAGCATATACTTTCTATACATCCCACTGGGAGTGATGGTTTAGGCCAGTTGGTTGGATGCATCTGGATGGGGCACCCTTTGTTTTACCATGGGTGGTGTTGGAGACCACAGCTGGAATTTTGTGGCACACAAACCCCCATTTCTTTAGGAAACCAGACTAGATATTTTGAGACTAGGGTCACTAATGATCAACAGTTTGAACAGGACATCCCATTTTGGGGAAAAAGAAGGATTGTACGCAGCTGTTATAAATAAATACAGAATAAATTTAGGGAGGTTTCTTTGGAAGAAGGTCTGTGATTTAGTACAGGAGATCAATGTAGAGAACCCCCTTCCCTTTTGCCTGCTGTGGGGACAATGCAACGCCAGCTATAGGGTGGAAGGATGAGGACTGGAGCAAAGGGGTTGGTACCCAGGGGCCATAGGGCAGGGGTGATGGAGCAGTGATGGAGAGGCACTGCTCTCTCTTGTGGGGGGCATTTGGGCAATGGTTTTCTGCTGTTTTATGGATTGCTAAACTCATTTCTCTGCCCTGGAAGCCAGATGCTTGTCAGGACAGAATAATTAATCCAGAAATACGTGGCGCTCTGCCAGGAGACCTTTTTTTAATTAAAATCAGATCTGATGAAGTCTACTGAGAAGTTGGCGTCTCTGATGAAATCATGAATTGTATGTCTGTAATTTGGGGCTGCGTGGTGGGGGTGCTCTGGGTAGGGCTCAGCCCCCCAGAAAACCTGTGCACACCCTTCTTGCAGGGAATGTCTTCTCCTTTGCCTCCAAGGGCTGTGTTTTACCCAAATGAGTTATAATGTCACTAAAAGGCAGGACACCAGTTATCATCTCCTCCTGTTCCTGTTTTGGTTGGGGAAATGGGAGTCCCATGCCCAGGGGATGTCCAAGGTATTCTTGAGCTTAGAGGAGTCATCCATCTCTCCTCGTTTGGATGCAGGATTTTCTCTGCCTGTTTAAACTGGTGATGGACCACACCGATACCTCCTGGAGTGAGCCAGAGGTGCTTCATGAGACTATAAATGTGGGGTTGTAGGACAGCCAGATCCGGGGGAAGGCAGAGACAGATGCTGGATGGTTGTCTCCAGCCATGACGTCTTGGTCCTTGCACCCAGATGCTGTGGAGGAGGACTGGGTGTCCATGGCCAGGTTCTGCGCCATCTCACCCCATTCTGCCTGTCCTCCCAGGGCCGGTGGGGAAGGATGTTTTCCTCGGTGAAGCCATACGAGAACCAGCGCTACGCCTCCCTCAAGAAGGAGTGTCAGAGGCGCAAACAGCTCTTTGAGGACCCGCTTTTCCCCGCCAACGACGACTCGCTCTTCTACAAGTCAAGGATCCAGGGCATCCAGTGGAAGCGACCAAAAGTAAGTGCACGTGTCCCCTTTCACCTTGATGCTTCCTTATGCCATCTCTGCTCTCAGGCACCCCCAACAATGCTCAGCACATCCTTTATCAAGGGTTCCAAGCCCCAGACAACATCTTCTCCCCTCAGCAGGGTTTATTTGCCCAGGCTCAGTATTGTGAGCATCTGGGATGTCAGGGAGATCAGCTACACCCAGGCTAAGACTGTTGTCCCCCAATGAGGTCTGGGTACAAAGCAGGCTTCTCCGTGCCTCAGTTTCCCCATGCATAAAACAGAGAGAAAGTTTGTGGTCAGCTTGGTTTTGGGCGCTCTTGCTGAGTGTAGTTGGTCCAGCAAAGCAAAGGGTTGTCTCTGAATACTCTTGATGATCCATTTGGGAAAGGAAAAGAAGATAAGCTTTGGGTAGGTTAGTTCATCTTGGAGGTCTTTGGGAGGTGGGTGGTCTAACACATCCTTCCTCTCACGTGAAAAACTGGTGTCCTCTGCGAAAACCACTCTGCGTGTCCTCCATGCTGCTGTGTCTGACACGGAGGCAGGTTGTGGGGGCCTGGGGGTAACATTGCCTGTGCTGCCTGTCCCCTTTCTGCTGTCCTCAGCGCCTGGCGAAAAGGTGCACCTCAGGGCACTGTGTCTTGGGGAGTTTCTATGCCTGGGTATGGCCATCTGCTTGGGGCTGACCAAAAGGCCACTTCTTTCCCACTGTGCTGGGCACTGGTGAGGCTGCACCTCAAATCCTGGGGGCAGTTTGGGCCCCTCAAGCCCTTGAGGTGCTGGAGCGAGTTGAGAGAAGGGAATGGAGCTGGGGAAGGGGCTGGAGCACAAGTGTAATGGGAGAGGCTGAGGGACCTGGGGGACTCAGCTGGAGAACAGGAGCTGAGGGGAGACCTTCTGATCTCTGAACTGCCTGAAAGGAGCTTGGAGCCAGGGGGGTCGGGCTCTGCTCCCCAGGAACAAGTGCCAGGACCAGAGGAAACGGCCATAAGTTGCAGCAGGGGAGGTTGAGGTTGGATCTGGGGAACAATTTCTTCCCCAAAGGGCTGTTGGGCATTGGGACAGGCTGCCCAGGGCAGTGGTGGAGTCACCACCCCTGGAGGGGTTGAACAAACGTGGAGATGAGGTTCTCAGGGACATGGCTTAGTGGCAGGGTTGGGTTAATGGTTGGACTTGATGATCTTGAGGGTCTTTTCCACCCAAAATGATTCTGTGGTTCTCTGACTGCCATGAAATGCAGGACATCCCAGGCAGCAATGATAACTGTGAATGGGGAGAGGCAATGTCAGAATCATTTAAAACGCCTATTTCTACTTCCTAGCCCGTGGGGAGGAGCAGCCCCCACTGCCCAGCCCATGCTGTTTTGTGGGCAGCTTGGTGACATTTTAGCGTGGCAGGGTCGCCTGAGCTGCCATTGTCCTCCTCACCCCCACTGGCAGCCCAGAAAATCAGCTGCCCTTTCGCAAGACAGTGCTGTGTCTGTCAGGGTGAGGGCAGCCCCTGGGGGGTGGACAAAAAGGCTTTGTGTGAAGGGAGGGATGGAGCTGAACCGCCTCTTTCAGTGTGGCAGGAGGGGCTGAGCTGCCCAGCATCCCGCCAGACTGCTCGTGGGAGGAGGTCTTGTCTCCCTCTGCCCTGCCTTGGTCTCTTTCATGCCAGCCCTGCCTGGAGATGGTGTTTGTACAAGGCTCAGCTCGTGTTTTAGCTTATTCCCTTCTCTGCTGGACTGGAAAGGTGCTCTGTGCACAGCTGCCTTCTGAAGAGAGGGCTCACCATGGTTTGGTCTCATTGTGGAGCACAACACAGCATCATAGAATTATAGAATCATAAGATGGTTTGGGTTGGAAGGGACCTTCCAAGCTCATCCAGTGCCACCCCTGCCATGAGCAGGGACATCTTCACCAGCTCAGGTTGCTCAGAGCCCCGTCCAGCCTGGCCTGGGATGTCTCCAGGGATGGTTCATCCACCACCTCTCTGGCCAACCTGGAACACGCTCTCACCACCATACCACATGAACACACCTTGCATGTCACACATATGGGTGATGCCCAAGACTTTCTAAACAACTTTCTCTGGGACTGAAGGGTTAGAGATGTGTTTGACACCCCCTAGCTGGTGTGCATTCAGAGACACACATTAATTCAGCCCCACATCTAATGACAAAGGGTTGGATCCAGCTGTGGAAGGGCAAAGTTTTCTCATCTTCTACTGAACATCTGTGTCTCAAAGCTTGCTGCATGGCTCGTGAACAACTCTGGCTATTCAGGCTTTGTCAGGCATAGACTTGTTGATGGGAGTCATCATCCCTGGAGGTGTTTAAAAGGTGTTTAGATGAGGTTCTTAAGGACATGGTTTAGTGCTGGAGTTAGGTTATGTTTGGACTTGATGATCCTGAGGGTCTCTTCCAACCAAAATGATTCTATGATTCTTTTCAAGGATAAGGGACACCATCTCTGAACAAGTGATCTACCTCTTCTCCATCTGCTTTTCTGGCTTCCAGCTCACTTACAGCCCTCATGTTCAGGCATGTAGCATCCGCTCTTGCTTGGGAAGACAGAGGGTCAACCAGCAAAGCATCATCCTGTTACTGCCGTGCTCCCAAGAGCATGAAGTCTTTCTAAGAAAGGTTTCTTCACCTCTTGGTCTTCACCTGCAAGCTGGCATGCTCAGCCAGGTCCAAGCCCATCCCTGCTCAAGCATGGAGTGAATTCAAGCTCTTTCCAACCAGCCAGCCCTGCAGTTTGAACAGAGGTTCCTTCTTGCTTGGGCTGGCAGTGGGAAAAGTCCCACATGCAAGCAAGTTCCTGTGCATTTAACTGGAGATGGAGATGGTCCCTCTTTTGCTGCTTCTGCACGAGATGAAAGGAACTATGCCAGCAGTTTTGGCACCACAAGGAGCCCATGCTGAGCAATAGATGTCTCCTTGATGCTACTGTCTGGTAGGATCATCTGAACAGACCCGTCTAACTGCCCTGACCATAAAATTGCCATAAAAAAGAGAATTTGGGCTCACATGAGCCCTTGTTAATGCTGAAGCTTCCAGAGGGCACTTTCTCTAAAGGACTTCTCCAGTTTCTTTCCTTTCAGTTGTCCATTTTGGCAAGGTGGCTGAATTTCATGAGGAGAAGAACGCCTTTGTGCCAGCCAGCCAATGCAAAGTGTCATTTGTAGTTGTTGGACCCAATTCTGCTTGAATTCACACTGGGTCTCTAAGGGACAGAGCCCAGCAAGGAAGTCCCAGCATCTTCTGCAAGGAAGCAAACACAAGCGCAACTGGGTGTTAGGGATCTTGATATATATCTCACCACGTTTCTGTCTGCAAGAGAGCTGGGAAACACCATCAGCTTCTCTAATTAAATGCAGCGTTCAGGAGAGTCCAAAATGTCCATGAAGTTCAAATCAACTGCTCTGCTTGTGTGATAATTGCACGATGTGGTTATTAAGCCCTACAGCATCCTCTTTCTGTTATAACCAGTAAATATTTCCTTAGGCAATCACATTTTGTTGTTCGGAAAAAACAAAATCAAAACCAAACCAGAGTGATACTCCCAGCTTTTGGTAAGTGCTGTTTTGAGGCTTTTCTGACCCAGAAATGGAGTCTGACAGTCCCAGGGACGCTGTCTGCAGGAAGGGATGGTGTGTACACACCTCTGCTATCTCTCAGGGCCGTGGCCATGGTTTGTTTTGGGGAGTTTCAGCTGAAACTACATGATAAAGCACAAGAGCTGGTTGTGCCTTGGGCTTTGCTGTGAGAGCGGAGTGGGCGGAGAGTGGAAATAAAAGGCATCAGCTGTTAAAAACAACAGTTTGCTTTCTCAGAAGTGCTGTCAGTTGTGACCTATGCAGAGAAGCGATATGCAGGAGGTCACTGTTTCAGGGAAAGCACTCGTATGTGGAAAGTAACTGCAGTGAACTCACTGCAGTGGTGGGATGAGCTTCGGCAGAGGCAGGAACTCATTGCTATATATTTAAATGACACTAGTAGAGATGTAAACAGCACCTTCCTCATGTGTACATCGCTTCCTTCCCAACCAGGACATTTTCCCATCCTTTCTCCTCCACGTGCTATCTTTTGCTTTGGAAAAACAAAACAAAACAAATGCAATCTCTGCACAGCTCTCCTTCCTTCTTGAGGTTCATCTTCTGGGCAGGGGGATAAAGAGAAGGCTGAAGAGCGTTGCTGGAACAGCTCATGAATAACCGAATAACCCTTCCCTGTTTTGCTTAAACTTCCTCCTGCATCTGGTGCTGCAGCGTTTCCTGGAACGGGCTCAGCGTTATTCTTTCCAACGGGGTGTCCTCCCTCCCTGCTTTCCCCTGGCCTCCAGCCCTGCTCTGGGTGCCAGATCTTTGCAGAGGGAGCAGCTGTTTGAACCCTCTGATCAGGCTTTGGCTTCGGTGGTTGTTTGCTGGACATCTTTGTGATGCAGCACGGGGAAGCCAGAAAGCTAATGAATCGCTGGAGTTTACGGGAGGGAGGGAAGTTGTAGCATCAGCCTGAGCTGGGAAGGGGGTCCCAAAGACCTTTGTTTTAGTGCATCCACTTAAAAATGAGGCTGGCTGCTCGATGCTGAGCCAAAGTAGACTTTGGAGCTGGCTGGGGCAGCATCAGTGGCTCTTGCTGGCAGTAACACTTGGCTGTTTGCATTAGAAATTAAACACAGCATTTTGAGCTAAGGCAAAATCCTAGTTCCTTGCTTGAAACTCCAACCTTGCACTCTGCCTGCTACCATTCACACCTCAAATCCTGGGGTCAGTTTTGGGCCCCTCAAGCCAAGAAAGCCCTTGAGGGGCTGGAGCAAGTCGAGAGAAGGGAACGGAGCTGGGGAAGGGGCTGGAGCACAAGTGTGATGGGAGCGGCTGAGGGACCTGGGGGGTTCAGCTGGAGAACAGGAGCTGAGGGGAGACCTTCTGATCTCTGAACTGCCTGAAAGGAGCTTGGAGCCAGGGGGGGCCAGGCTCTGCTCCCCAGGAACAAGCACCAGGACCAGAGGAAACGGCCTCAAGTGATGGAGTCACCATCCCTGGAGGGGTTTGAAAGACAAGTAGGTGAGGTTCTTAGGGACATGGGTTAGTGCCAGCGTTGGGGTAATGGTTGGACTCAATGATCTTGAGGGTGTTTCCCAACCAAAATTATTCTATGATTCTGTAGGAAGGTGAGGAAGATCTCTGTATTCAGACAAGTAGTACCACACATAGGGAAAGTCTTAGCCTCATCCTCAAGCTCTGGGTTTTGCTCTCCTTGTTTGAGGCAGGAATACTATCACTGCAGCATGGGAGCAGATGGTTTACCACGTGCATTGGTGAGCTGGCCTGAGCTTTTGGGAGCTGGGTAAATGAGGAAGGGCAATACTGAGAAGAAGTGAAGAGGATGGATGAAATGCAGGCTGGGAGGCAGAAATAGAGGGGGATCTGGGGCACTCACCTGTGTCTGTTGATCCCCTGGGGAAAAAAACAGTGGTGGCCTAGGGTGGAAGAGGCTCATCTACCCTGGGGTAAACCAGTTCATCTCTTGTAATCATCACTGTCCCAAACTCTCTTCTTGGGTACAGGCCACTTCCAGTAATGCCATGGGGTTGGTACAGGGTTAAATTAGGGTCATTAGTACCCCTGGGCCTTAACAAGGGCTTTATTTCTCTCTGCTGCAAGGAGGGTCCCATGGTTTGGGTTCTGTCCACCAAGCGATCACCTGCTGCTGAGACTGGTCACCAGCCAGGACACATCTGGGTGTCATTATGGTCCTGAGGGAAGCAAATGAGGCCTGGGGGGAACTTGTGCTGTGCACAGATGTAGAATCATAGAAGGGTTGGAAGGGAGTTCATCCAGTGCCACCCCTGCCATGAGCAGGGACATCTTCACCAGATCAGGTTGCTCAGAGCCCCATCCAGCCTGGCCTGGGATGTCTCAGCAGCGTGTCACAGGGCCTTGCAGAAGCACCCAATGGTCTTCTCTAAGATGCAGAATGGTTGTGACCAGAGATCCCAAAGGTGCTCGGAGGGGACCAGGATGTGATGAACATGAGGGTTTCCAGGCAGTCTGTTGTCACAGTGATGGGGTGGCACAAGGTGATGTGTGGTGGTGGTTGAACCTGAGCTGCACCTCTACACTGTGAGTTCAAGCCTGGCTGGTGTTGCAACCACCAGAGAAGCTCTGTTGGGTGAAGTCTGTGCCCTCCCATCTCCAGGGAAAGAGTTTTGCCCTCCAACCCAATTTCTCAGTATTTTTATGTCCCTCCAGCCTTTGCTTGCAAGCACCGAGTTACCTCTGCAGGAATTGTCAAGGGAGGTTGTCACTGATTCAACAGCACAAAGGTAGATTCTTGCTAAATGGCAATATTATTTTATCTGGCTTCAGAAGCAATGCCATTTGGAGGGGAAAGTCTGAGAGCAAGAGTAGTGTTGGGTGAGACAGAGAGTCCAGGTGTTTTGGGAAGGGTTGTGGGAAACAGAAGGTCTCAGAGCAGTAGGACCATGGCATTTTCAGCCCTACTGTGGCGCTGGGCAAAGATGCTCTCATCCACAGCCCTGTTTTGTTTTGTTTTATTTTTTCCCATCCAGACAAAAGAAATCTTGTTTTAGAAACTGAGCAAATACCATTTTTCAGTAGCCGCTTCCCTGTCGGACTGACTTATATCCAGCCTGACTTGTGTGTAGGGGTTTCATCCATTATATCCATTGTCTCCTGAATTCAATGCTGTTGTGTTTGGAGGATGAGGAGATGTTGCGGGATGGGGGAGCATCTTTCAGATCCCCTTCTCCTTGTGTTATTAAGCACTTAGCTCCTTTGCTTGCTGAGTGAGGGTTATACAATCAGTCCCTGCGGGGTTTTTCCTGGAAGGGGAAAGGAGTCAATGAACTAATTCACTAAAAGCAGGACCGGCACTTGCCTGCCCGCAAGTTTCTGCATTAAAAGGTCTTTTCCCCAGTGTACGGCACTGGGAAGCTGCCAAAAACACAAGGGTGAAGAGAATGGGGAAGGCAGAGGTTAAGTTCTTGCAATTCTATGTTCTGAGAGCTCATCTGAAACAAGCAATTAAAATGGTGATCGTCATTGGGAGCAACGACCTTTGGTGCCCCACCTGGACCTTCTTCTGCCAGAAATACCAGCCTCTGTCACCTGCACACCAGGGATGTCTTTACTCAGCTCTTTGTAGCTTTTTGACCTCTTCACTCAGCTTTTTGTAGCTTTTTGACCTGTCTCGCTCAGTTTTGGTCGTGCCCAAAGGAGCGTTGGTGCTGTGGCTCCTCAGTGCTGCTGGATGGACGGAGGGACTTGTTTTCTCCAAGCAGAGTCTGTCGTCTCTCTGTGATCCATCACAGAGACAGAGTCCTTCCAGACCTTTTACATGTCTCAGCTTAGGAATTTATGAGCCTTTTGCCTGTTAATTTATCTGCCGTTTTCTGTAAAGCCTGGAGCTGATTGCCAGTCTGGTCCCTCCTTGCCAGGAAAGGATTTGGTCACCATTTAATGCAATATCTGAATTGACTTTTTTTTACATTTTAAGCTATTCACAGCCTCCCCCTGCCTCTCTTCCCGTCAAGGATGGAGAAGATAATATTTGTTATTGTTTATGCTTGTTTTAAAAGATCTCTCATTAAATGTGATGCTGACCCTGAGTGTGTTCCAGCAGATCTCGCTGCATCCTCCCACAGCCCCGAGTAGCTGGACAAACACATTCTCCTCATTTACCCCAATTAGGATCCGGGGTGATAAGCTGCCTGGTGCGAGTACAGCTCGCTGCAGCCTCTGATAAGAAATTAACCAGCCCGTCTGCTCTGTCCTCAGCTTCAGAAGGACAAGGCCTTAAATGCAAAACCAACAGTAAAATCAGAGGATGAGATTAATCGCCTGCTTCTTAATGCCACTGCGCGCCGGTGTCTAGAAATTATTGTACAGATAATAGGAAAGATCATAATAGCAGAAGGTGTCGCAAAAAGGAGCCCTGGGCATCTGCTGCCATCTCTGGGCTCCGTGGGAGGGAATGGTGTAAATCCTCACAGATTTGGCTTTGGGGTGCCGGAGGGGCACATTCAGCCTGCAGAGCAGGTACAGAGCTCGTTATGTCCTGGACCAGCCGTGACTTTTAATTTGGTGCCGAATGGGAGATGCTGCACTGCCCGTGAGCTCTAATTTTTGCAGGGATGGGGTTTGGGGGCGATTTGTCTGTGCTTGGTCCTGCTGGAAGAAGCGGTTTTGCCAAAATCCATGCAAAGTCCCCTCGATCAGGCACGGTGCTGCCTCTTGCAGTGAGAAAATAAAACATGGGGTGCGGTAAAACCCAGGGCAGGGTCCAGCTGCTGCAAGAAGTGGTTAGGGAAAGAAACAAATAGGAGGAAGCAGCGGTGGGAGGATGAAAACCGGTGACTGGAGCAGAAAAGGAGCTGTTTCCTTGATCTGGCAAATTTGAAGCCGGAGGGAACTGTTGTCAATGCATCATCAGCTGATTTCTGCGTAACAAGAGGTCACGGCACTTCCTTGAATTAATTCCCTGTTGAACTAAACTTGACCCGCTTCCTCTAAGCACCATCCAGTTTTGTTTTTCCAGGAGAGGAAAATCCACCACAGCTCTGGATCACTTGCTCTAAAGACCATTCCCTGCCTCAGGATTTGCCATTTTGTGTGTATGTGAACTGGCTTAGCTTCAGCATACAACCCTTGGATCTTGTGTGCACACTCACTTGCTTCTGCATTTCTGCTCCCTTTAAATATAAGATAACCCTGTAATGCATAGGTAGTCGGGGCAGAGGGATACCTGCACCTGTAAAGAAATAGCTACGAACCCTCTCTCCATCATCCTTCCTTCTTGCTTTGCTCAGCAGAGCCTGGACCACTGTCCAGTCCAAGAGCATCAATGGGATGATCGGAGATAAATAAATGCAGCTAATGTCTGTCTTTGTAAACACCCCAGGGCAAGGGCTTGTCCTTTCCTTGCTGCCAAATGACTGACGCCGCCTGAATTACTTGTACTGAGCATTAAATTCTGTAAGATGGCCCTTTTTAAAATAAAACCCCAATGCAATTTGACAGTAAGTGGAATGGCACTGTTTTTCCTCTGATATGTATATAATTTAACACAGAGATTGTGCAAATACTGCTGCAAACCCCTGCAGAGACTAAAAACCTGTTTATGAGGCAGACTGAAATGTGCAGTGTGGGGAAGGGCGGTAGGGTGGGATCTTTGTCCTAAGTGGAGACACTTAGCCCAGTGCAATCATTTAGACCTGGGTCTACTGAAACACTGTGCAATGGAGGGGGGTGAATTCCTTGGGATGGTGCTGCCCTGCTTGACTGTCCTACCCATACTCGTGGCCATCTGTCCCCAACCTGCATGCTGTCTCGCTGCCATCTGCGGTTGTAGGGAACCGGTGCTCAGCTCCTTGCAGTGCCCCAGACACCACTGTGGACAAGGCAGCCTTGAACTGGAGCTCTTGGAGGAGCAGAGGAGAATGAAAAGCATCCTTGAGAAAGGACAAAGCCTTCAGGTGTTGGCTTCAGGTGTTGGCTGGAGCTCAGCACAGGCACTTGGGACTTGAGCTCACCAGGACCAATCCTGCACAGCGAGGTGCCAACCTGTGTGATCTGTTGGCCCCACCACATCCTCATCTGGATGCTCATCTCTATGAAAACCCACCAACAGGTCCCTTTTAGGCTCTTCCTTGACACAAAAAGCACAAGCAAGCACAGCACCCCTGGGTGATGCTCTCATGGCAGTCTGACAATTGCTCTGCGTTCACCCCCTTTTTGGCCATGGCTTCTCAGGTGCCCTGAAGGAGAGCAGAGCTTCAGCAACTGCTCCCAGTCCCTGTGGGGCAGGGGCAAGCTGGCACCACTTCTCCAGCCCTTGAGACTGGTGGTGTCTCCCTCAGATCCCACAAGAAGAAATGTGGTCAGCAAGAGTGAGATGAAGTATCTCTCCTCTTTGGGTGACAGCTGGGGCCAGCAGGAGCTGTGTTGACCAACAAGGCAAGAGACTGCAGCTTGGGAGGAGTGACATCTGTGTTCACGTAGAAATGAAACAGAGCATCCCATATCTCTGATATTTCATAGCATCACAGAATCATTTTGGTTGGAAGAGACCCTCAAGATCATCGAGTCCAACCATTAACCCAACCCTGGCACTAAGCCATGTCCCTAAGAACCTCATCTATGTGTCTGTTCAATGCCTCCAGGGATGGTGACTCCACCACTGCCCTGGGTAGCCTGTTCCAATGCCCCACAGCCCTTTTTTGCAATAAATTGTTCCCCAGATCCAACCTCAGCCTCCCCTGGCGCAACTTAAGGCCGTTTCCTCTGCTCCTGTCCCTTGTTCCTGGGGAGCAGAGCCCGACCCCCCTGGCTCCAAGCTCCTTTCAGGCAGTTCAGAGATCAGAAGGTCTCCCCTCAGCTCCTGTTCTCCAGCTGAACCCCCCAGGTCCCTCAGCCGCTCCCATCACACTTGTGCTCCAGCCCCTTCCCCAGCTCCATTCCCTTCTCTCAACTCGCTCCAGCACCTCAAGGCCTTTCTTGGTGTGAGGGGCCCAAAACTGCCCCCAGGATTCGAGGTTTGGCCTCCCCAGTGCCCAGCACAGGGACGGTCACTGCCCTGGGCCTGCTGGCCACACCAGTGCTGGTACCAGCCAGGATGCTGGTGGCCCCTTGGCCACCTGGGCACACACTGGCTCATGTTCAGCTGCTGTCACCAACACCCCCCGCTCCTTTTCCACCAGGCAGTTTTCTGGACCTTTAAGAGGAAACCACTGCCTAGTGATGAATTCCTCCCAGTTCCCTTCCAAGAAGGTAAAGGGTGGACAAGCCATCTTAGTGGGAAGTGGTCATGGGTGGTTAAATCTTGACTGTGTTCTGATGTCAACACCACTGACAGAGTTATGTAAGAATTTATGATGGAAAACATAGACAGAGTGCTTAATACCTGGAGAAACTGCCTAAAAGTCTAAACATAGACATTTTTACAGCCCAGTAAACCATGTAGTGAGTTTGTGTGGAGACCCTGTGCTACCCATTGTTCAGAGAGCTTGTGCATATATTCTATCTTGGAGCTGCTGCTGCTGTACCTGCATCGTTGTAAATTGTCAGCAAACTGAGGATGAGCTGAAGGCTTCAAAGTCTCATCTGGAAATGCTGTGTATTGCCTGTGTTACTGGGAAAGTTGAGCAGGTCAGGAGGAAACCACCATAGGGGATGTTACCAAGGAGAGATGAAGCTTGCTTGTGTTTGATATCTCTGTGAACTCCTGCAGTGTCATGACTTGAGCCCATGGCCTCATGGGGAGATCCTTGCTGGTGTTAAATACAGGATTCATACTTTTTGGGTGGGCATCCACCCTTGGAGGTGCCAGACAGAACCAGCTAACTCTGGATGCCTACGGCCAACCCTGCCTCCAAATTCCTCTCCACTCCCTTCTCTCAACAGTGGCAGGAACGGAACCTTTTCCTGGTGGCTGAATATTGAATCATTTTCTCTAAATAATACCCCTTTTTGTCCCTTCTCCCAGTTAACAGAAGCTCATGAGTCCACATTCCTAGATGGTGGTTTTCTCATAAAGCAGGTTTCTCTGTTTGTAAAACTACACCCAGGGTATGAATAACTAGAATAGGTGTGGGCTGGAAGTCATTTCTTTAAACGGCTTAAACTCGTGATAACCTCTTCATTGTCATTGCGTAGTCAGGGATTAATTTGGACTGTGGTTGGGTCAAGTCCTGGTCTTGGATCGTGGTGCTGCCGTGCTATGAATATGACACAATCACAAGCCAAAGGATGGTTCCTCACCCTGGGACAGTGCAGCTCAAGGGGTTGTGGGAGGTATCCCCATGGAAAAGCAGTCAGGAGGTTTTGATCTGAAATAGGCATAGTGGAGGGTGGAGGTAATTTTCCTTTGCAGCTTTGTGTTCTTTCTTTTCCCATCAATAACTTGGCTCTTAGGATAATTATTAAAAGAAACAAACAAACAAAGAACCCCACATGATTTAGATTCCTAAATTCTGTTTTAGAAAATAGACTTTCATTGAGACACAGGAACTGGGATTCAGGCAGGGTTCAGTGCCAAACCCGGATTATGTCGCTTGGAAGCAGAACCAACACAGCCCACGTCATGGCCACACCAGCTCGCTCCAGGGTGTCACAATAGCTCTGTGATGGGTGGGTGGTTTTCTCCCAAAATACTCTGTTTTTTCACAACAGGACTTACTTGAATAGGTTCCTCCCTTCCCACCGACACGTCCACACTACCATGTCCTCCAGGGTGGGGACTGATGGCTCAAAAGTGGTGCAAGCTATGGAACGTCCTCATGGCTCATGCCTGTGGTTCATGGTCCTTCACTTGTACCCACATGACAGTGAACCTCCCCCAAGAACAAGTTTGGGGCCTGAAGCAGATGGTTTTGAGCCAAAGCGGTTCCTCTGTTTGAGGTTAGACCTCACAACTGGAAGTGCTGGTGCAACTGAGGATGCAGTGTGCCATGGTGAGACGATGGGAATTGGCGGGTTGGGTGTATTTTAAACCCATGATAGTGCCAAATCAGGGTTGTTCCTCACCCTACAAGTCCTTAGCACCATCCCAAGGGAGTTTGGTCCAAGGAGATCCATAGGACAGCTCAAGACCGGGTTATGATGGAGGATGGGGGCATTTGTGAGAAGGTGGGTGGCAACACTGTGGTGAATCAGAGCTTCGTATCTCTCATAGAGTGTTAAAGTTAAAACACCCATGGGACCTTATTTTTTGTTTCATCTCCTCCAGCTCTCTGGTGTAGCTTCCTAGAGCCCATGCCTACATGTACTAAGATTTTAGGGAAGGAGATCCAGATAGAACCATCTCCGAGAGCTGCTGCATTTGTTCAGTGTCTTCTCCTTCAGGTCTCAAGACTGTAGTTGTGTACACTTGTGAGGGTCAGGCTGACTCAGGTGATGCAGCACGAAAGGAACCTGGTGACATGGTTTCCACCAAGGAATGATGGCTCATGTGGTGATCGGGCTGGGCTGGGACTTGAAACCAAGAGGGACCACCTCTGCCTCTGGATGGGTCAACCTGGGGCAGATCATCTCACTGGTCCAAGCATCCCACCCCCCAGTTTGTCAGTGAGGTGTGTGAAGACTTCCCTGCTTCAGAGCTGAGATCTGCAGATCTCGGTGCTGTCAGGATACAGGGAATAGGGAATAATACAGGGAATAATTTTTCTTAGCAGTTCTGCAAACAGATGCATCAAAACAACTCGCTGTGAGAGAGGCTGTCTGGAGAGGGCTGTGTCTGATTGTGTGGATATGCTGAAAGCTGGGCTGTGGTAGCCACTTGGCTTGGAATGGTGAATAATGGTGAGGCTCTCCAAGACCACATCCCTGGAGACCATGGGTGGGGGGAACGGGAAGGGGAGGTCTGAGGTCTCTGCACTTGTTCCCGTCTCCTTCCCATTCTTATAATAGAACTACAGAACAGTTTGGGTTGGAAGGGACCTTCCAAGCTCCCTCAGTGCCACCCCTGCCATGAGCAGGGACATCTTCACCAGCTCAGGTTGCTCAGAGCCCCGTCCAGCCTGGCCTGGGATGTCTCCAGGGATGGTTCATCTACCACCTCTCTGGCCAACCTGGACCAGTGTTTTACCACCCTCACTGTAGAAACTTTCCTCCTCATGTCTGTCCTTCTCGCCCTCCATCCTCTCCCAGGGAGGTGCAGAGTTCTCACAGCATGTCACATCTCTCCACATCTCATTGCTTTAACAGAGACCTCTTTGGTGCCTTTGTACTTTGGATACCCGGAAGATAAAACTACAGAGGGACCTGTAAAGGCTGCTAAGCCTGCAAATTGACCTTTTGATCTTGTTTGCCACCGTCCCTGCTGTCTCTGGTGGCAAAACAAATGGCACAGTGCAGTGCTGAAGGACACAAGCAGGGTCATGGGATTGGTGGGGAGTGTGTTTTTGTGATGCCTCCCTTTAAAAGCAAGTCCTGTTTGCTGTGGGTGGAGTGTCCAACGCCCTTTGCACAGTGTGGGAGCTGATAACAGATAAAAATGTGTACACATTGAGACACTCTGGGTTGTTTAGCATTAGGGATGCCTGACTGAGGCAATAAAAACCACCACAGTTTCACAGGATGTAGATATTACCAACCAAACCTCCCCTTCCCTGTGTATGAAGCCAAGCCACTGAGGATATGATTTTTAGCAGGGCCTGTTGCAATGGGACAAGGGGTGATGGTTTTAAATTAAAAGAGGAGAGATTCAGGCTATACACAAGGAAGAAATTTTTTACCCTGAGGGTGGTGAGAGCCTGTCCCAGGTTGGCCAGAGAGGTGGTGGATGCCCCATCCCTGGAGACATCCCAGGCCAGGCTGGACGGGGCTCTGAGCAACCTGATCTGGTGAAGATGTCCCTGCTCATGGCAGGGGTGGCACTGGGTGAACTTTGAAGGTCCCTTCCAACCCAAACCGTTCTGTGATTCTATGATTCCGTAATAATCCATCTGAAAACATGGACCCCTGGTTTTCTAAACTCACCCTGTTTCCCTTCCTTTCTCTACATCACCCTAGTGCAAATTTTTTAATTGCACTTTTTTTGGAAAATCACATCCTGATGCAGGTACCTGCAGCAAGATGACACGGGGACCTTTGTGTCAGCTGTGTCACTGTTGCTCACTGTGCTTGGACTCCTCTTACTCCCTTGGCTGTGCGAGTGACATTTAAGACACAGGATCCTTTTGGTTCCCCATTGCCCGGGAGGGGGGAAGCGCAGCCACGCTAATAGATTATCCTGCTGATTTTGCAAATCTGAGTGAAAACATTGTTCCTGAAAACAGCCAGGCTCTGCAATACAATTAAGACTAGTCTGCTCCTTGCAAAATCTTGTTAGCAAAAGTGGTCCTGGCATGCAGCAGATGTTGGATCTCACACGGTAATTTTCCCCCCTGAGCTTCTGCTTTCCCACAGCCAGCTTGACATGATCCAGATCCCCAGTGAACCTAAAGCTCAGAAATCTGCTCTGAGAAACATCCATGATAAGGCAGTCACCAATTATAAAGCAAATTACAGGGTGATTTGCTCATTCGTATCCTACGTGGATTTGGACCAACTGGAGAAGATGAAGGTGATATTTTCTGGTTTAAATGCCTTTGGAAGGAAATTGTGTGTGTGTTGAGGGAAAGAGGGTCAAAGGGACGAAGAACAGAGGAGAAACCCATGTACTTTTTGGTGGGAAGCAAAATTACACCACCAAGTGCAAGATAATTGCATTGATTTGGTCTCTTTTTCCTTAATGAACTTAAATAACCAGAGGGAGCAAACTGGCCCGTTCTGGGCTCCTGTAAGCCAGACTTGGCACCTCTGCAACCAACCTCCCATCAACAGGAGCCTCAAAGTCCTCTCCCAGCCCCAGATCTGGTTTCCACCTCTGTCCCACATCCCTTGCAGAAGGAAGGATGTGGGAAGGAGCATATGAATCACCAGAACTTTGAGTCACTATTTTGGCCCTGCCTTTGTTATCAGGCTGTATCTTATCACAGGGCTATCTGCACAGGCTTCCTCTAAGTGGTATTTTGTTGCCTGGAGCTCAGTGGCCATTTCAGCAGGCAATTTTAATGGGGGGGGGAAGGGGGGCAAATAATCTCTGATGGTGCTTAGTGTCCTTGGGATCATTCAACACAGGTTCTTCTTAGGGTTAAAGAAGTATGGATGGCTCTCTTGGCCAAGGTGGAGTTAAGAGCAACATATGGAAGCCATAGTTTCCCTGTACCCATAGCTTTTGGCTTTCCCCCTGCTCTTTCTTGCTGTTCACCAGACCAGGAGCAACCACAACCCAGGATCTGGCTGTGATGAGCTGAAGGACGGGATAGACTCACTGTTTGCTGAAGCCATGGGGTGGCTGGACTTGGCTCCAAAAAGCCCTCAGGCTGTATGTGGGTTTGCAAGGTTGTGTGCTGCCCTCTTCTCTCTGGGTCGTGGTGCTGGGAGGGTGACATGGCATTTGCTTTTTGTAGAAGTGCCTGCCTGAGGAAATGTTATTGCTCACCCAGTTTCTGTCTGCTGCACGGGAAGGAGGGGAGGAAGCCAAGGTGATGACCTTCTGTGATCAGAGCATCTCAGCTTCTCTCCTCCCCTTGCAGATACAAACTCCAGGCCCTGTAATTCAGTCTGACTGCAGAACAAGCTCCTTATCTCTTTCAGCTCTGTCTGCAGAAAAAAGGAAAACTAAGTTCGAGGCTTTTCTTGTCTCTTTTTGACCTAGAGACCAATGGTTCCAGTTCATCATCCATCTTTGCATGTGGGCATGATTCTTCATGGCTTTGGGTGTGCTTTGCACCCTGAAGGTGCTGAATCACACACCGGGGCCCCACTGTGCTCCATGCAATCATGAGGACATTGCTGCCTTACTCCTACCTTGGTAGAGACAGAGCACCCAGGGAACGGTATCCCTGTGGACTGAATGCCAACCAAGTCTAGACCAGGGCCAACAGGTGTGAGTGGGAGCTCAGCAGCTTTAGTGGGGACTGGAGAATCCAAGTAATTCAATATTGGGAAGCTGCAGTCTAAGGGATTTGGGAAACCTTCTCAGGAGATTCAGCTGGGGAGACTGACCCACCAATGAGTCTGGTTCCTGATGGGATCAGCTCTGCAGCATCAGAGCCAGGAGGAAATTCTGTCTTCCCCTGTGCAAGTGCAGCAGAAGGCCTTGAAGATCATTAAGGAACTGGAGCATCTAACACGAGGAGAGGCTGAGCGAACTAGGACTCCAGTCTGGAGAAAGCTCAGGAGGATCTTAACGATGTGCATAAATACCTGATGGCAGGGAATGAATAAGACAGAGTCAGACTTCTCAGTGATGCCCAGTGACAGGAAAAGAGACAGTGAGCACAAATTGAAAAACAATAGGAAATTCCATTTATACATTAGAAAAGTCTTTTTTACCATGGAGATAGTCCAAACATTGGCAGAGGTTGCCAATGGAGTCTCCATTCCTGGAGATATTCAAAACCTGACTGAGCATGGTGCTGGGCAACCTGCTGTAGCTGACCCTGCTTTGAGTGGGTGGGATGGACTGAAGGACCTCCAGAAGTTCCTTCTAACTACATTGATTTGACGATTTTGTGCTTAGGATCACTGGGAGTCCACTGGGAATCATCTCAGTCATAGGGCTTGAGGGTGCTCGTGGTCCTTCTGCAGGGAAGCACGGCAGCACCTCTCTGCCCTTCAGGGTTGACTCCTGGGAAGACTCACTGAGCAATCTGGGATTTGCACAGATTTTGTGCAGAGCTCACATGGTGTTTAATTTCAGCCAGACCTATATATCATGCTGGGCTGATCCTTGTGCAAACCATCTCTTCATCTCCAAGGCCTGAAGCATCTCCAGGCACACAAGATCCTGGGTCAAGCGAGAGGCTGTCAGCTCTTGCCACAGCAGAGGATTGTGGCATTTAGCAACCTTCATGCTCCTAGGAAACCTCCAGTTCAGCTGGAAGCTGCTGTTGGGTTTTGCACATTGTAAGAGAAGGAGGTTAGAAAGTCCATGGGTTGCTAAGCTGTAGAGCAAGTGTTTGTGTTCAGCCACAGCCACACTGAACCAAAAGCACCTTGAAACACCACATCCAAGTGTGCACCTGAAAGGGAAACACCTACTGCAGCATCTGAGGAGCTGCCTGAATGAATCCTTCAAGCCCTGAGGGATTCATCTGCGTTAATGGGAAGAGAAGCTGAGTCAAACAAGAAGTGTGTTTCGCAGAGGGATCCTGTCCTGGCATGTGCCTTTCCAGATGTGGCACCATCGTTGCTGCCATGGGTCCAAGGCACTAGGGTCTAACAAGCTGCACCCCTCCTCTGTGCTCTTTTGATGAGTACACAGGGCTTCCCTCTATTAAAATGACAAACCACGGGGTCTGAATTTACAAATTCTTTCCTGGTGATGGGGAAATCACAGCTTACTGGCAGCTCTGCTCTCAAGAAAGGTCTCTGAGCACCTGACACCCTCTACCCTATGCTAATTTCTGCCAAGCAGGCTATGATTTCCATTCTTTCGTTTCTATGTAATACCAAGTGACTCCTTTTTTTTGTACACTGCAGATTCATCCAAGGGTAGAAAGGGCAGCTGTGGTCCTCAAATGGGCCAAACACACTGTCTCTGGCCCCTCAGAGCAGGATCACTAAGAGCTGATTTTGCAGATATCCCTGTCACCAACAGGCAGGATAGATGCATCCCTGCTGCTGGACACTTCCTCGGTGGCATGAAACAGGAGTGAAACCGTGTTCGCTGCTCCTCTCCCACCCCTGCCTGCACTCAGTGATGCTGAGAAGCCCTTGGTGTCTGTCAGCTTGCCTCCCTCTAGTGCTTTTCCCAACCTCCTGCAACGCCTGCGGCTCTGAGATGATTAGTCCTCTCCCTTGGGTTTGATCTCTGCCCACTTCGTGTCTGAATGAAGCTCAGGTTGTTTTTCAGGTGCACAGTGCTGGCTGGGTTTGGTGAGAATACCAGGAGGTGCTTATGAAGCAGAGATTCCTTTTCCTCCCCATGACGGGTGGTAAAACACTGGACCAGGTTGGCCAGAGAGGTGGTGGATGAACCATCCCTGGAGACATCTCAGGCCAGGCTGGACGGGGCTCTGAGCAACCTGAGCTGGTGAAGATGTCCCTGCGCATGGCAGGGGTGGCACTGGATGAGCTTCGAGGGTCCTTTCCAACCCAAACCATTCTGTGAATCTATGATTCCATGGGCAGAGTCTATACAAGTCCTCATGTGCAAAGTTCAGGAGGAACATGTTATTCTGGGTAGAGCCAGCCTGAAAAACTGCGAAGTGTGGGGGAAGAAGCAAAACTTGCTTTTTCTTTCCCCTCTTCAAATTAAACATGATAACAAAGGGGAAAAAATTATTTCAGCTCTTTGTCAGTCCCATCCACTCCCAGCCTCCAGCTGGGCATGACATTCCAAACTGGATGCATCAGGAGAAAATATTAAAAAAAAATAAAATAGTGTTTCACATGAAGCTTGCTGGACACCCTGCTATGTAAGTGCTTTCTTGTTCAGGCTGTAAATGGGAGTGGGAAGAAGACAGGACAGCCTGGCAGGAGCCAGGCAGAGGAAAAGCAGCGTTGTCCCAGATCCATAGAATCTGTTTTTCTCCTGTCCCACAGGAAATCTGTGATGATCCACATCTCTTCGTGGACGGGATCAGCTCCCATGACTTACACCAGGGCCAGGTTGGGAACTGCTGGTTCGTGGCTGCCTGCTCCTCACTGGCATCCCGGGAGTCCCTGTGGCAGAAGGTAAGTGGTTTTCACAGGGGAAAGCCTGTTTTCAACACCTTGGCTATGCGTTGTGTTTGGCCAGCTCAAAACCTGGTTATTTGGGGATAACTCAGGTCCTGGAAAACTGTTCATGTGCAAAAACCTCCATTAAAGAACTATCTTTCAAGGGGAATTAACCATCATGACTGCAGTCACATCAAACTCAAGCCAAACCCTTGGCCAGTCTCTCCTTAACCAAGTGGATCAAGTCCTGTCCTGCCCTGTCCTCCAGATATCAAATCTGACCCTCTCCAGTCCAAAAGAACCCAAAAAAACAAGAAGAAGAACAAAATTCAGGTTGGTCAGCTATAATGTTTGGCCTTGTTTCCCTAGTTCCCATGGTGTTCCCTTTCTTTGGATGCTCACAGAACCATAGAATAGTTTGTGTTACAAAGGACCTCCAAAGCTCATCCAGTGCCACCCCTGCCATGAGCAGGGACATCTTCACCAGCTCAGGTTGCTCAGAGCCCCGTCCAGCCTGGCCTGGGATGTCTCCAGGGATGGTTCATCCACCACCTCTCTGGGCAACCTGGGACAGGCTCTCACCACCCTCATTGTAAAAAATATGTTCCTCATGTCTGGCCTGGATCTCCCCTCATTTAGTTTAAAACCGTCACCCCTTGTCCTATCACAACAGGCCCTGCTAAAAAGTCTGTCCCCATCTTTCTTATCGGCCTCTTCTAAATAGGGAAAGGCCACAATAAGGTCTTCTGGAGCCTTCTCTTCTCCAGGCTGAACAGTGTGTGCCCACCTTGGCAATGAGACACCTTGCACTGGGGTAGGTGGGGTGATTTGAGGGTATTGGTATCTCTCCCAAGCCACTGCTTCCCCAAAGCATCCATGCCTGGCATGTTTCATGGCTGGATTGCACCGTGTAGCAGTGCTCCTTGGAGTGTGGGGTCCAAAGGGACTGTGTTGTGAGCCAGAAAGCCACCAAGGAGCCACACCAGAGCTAGGTGTGTAAAAGACACATAGATGAGTTTCTTAGGGACATGTTTTAGTGGCAATGTTGGGTTAACTGTTGGTCTCAATGATCTTGAGTGTCTTTTCCAACCAAAATTACTCTATGATTCTAAGGGGCTTCAACCCAGGGAGGAACCACAGAGGTACAGGCGGCAAGAAGATGTTCAGTGCCACATCTTCCAACAGTCTGTGCCCATCTCCACCACGTTCTTGGCTACAGAAGAAGTCAGTCCCATGAAAGCCAAGGCAGGGGAGCTCCTGATGGTGGTACAGGCAAGCCTCATTGTAGGACAAGAGGCCAGCAAGTTGCAAGCTCCTTTTCCTACATTTTACTGCAAAAGGCAGCCACAAAAGACCTACAGTGTTTGCAGACAGCATCACTTGCTTCACCTACAGCCTCCTATTGCAACGGAACCAAAAGGGACACCTCCAACCTTTGTCTCTACTCTGTGTGCTGTTGTACTTCCACTCTCTGCTGCCTTTGGGTTTTGTGATCATAGAATCGTTTTGGTTGGAACAGACCCTCAGGATCACTGAGTCCAACCATTAACCTAATACTGGCACTAAACCGTGTCCCTAAAACCTCATCTGTGATCGTGAACACTAAGCTCATGAATTTGTGTTTGTTGCAGCATTCCCATTTTCTGTTAAAACCAAGTTTTTTCGTTCTGTTGGAAATGGATAGCTGCTGCTGGCTCCTGGATAAGCAGTAAGGTTTCCTCCCATTGTGGCTGTGGTGACTGCTGTGTGTCTACAGGTGTGGTGCGAGGGGTTGTTTAGCTTGTTCCTCTGCATCGATGTCTCCCAAGGGCAACCGGTAGAGTTATCTTCTCTCCTCACCATTCACTTCCAGCCCTGCCCTGGGAAATGCCAGCTGAGCAGAAGCTGGGTCCCTTTGGACACCTCATTATTTCAGTTTGCCAATGGCATTGCTTTTCCTCCCTTGGCAGTTTGGCTGTGGGTGTTTGTGACTTCTCATTTTCCATGCCCTTGACTCTCAGAGGCTCTCCTTTACCCGCCTCCTTTCTTTCAGAAAGGTTTGTTTTGTGGCCAAAGCAAAAGCTGCAGCCCTCTCCCCAAGTCTTCCCTCCCAGTTTGCTGTGGCGTTCACTGCAGGACTCTGGTCAGACATGCTTCAACACACCCCTGATTTTGGAGACTGACCTGGACGGGACCTTTGCTCTCCTTTGGCAAGGTGTTTTGAGGGCTTATGATGAACTGCAAGGAGTAAGTGTTGCTATAAACTGCAGCAGCAACTTTTAAAGCAAAATGGGAGACGTCATGTGCACAGATTAATCCCTTGATCCAAAGAGACATCAGCTCTGCTGGATGTGGTGGGATTAGAGCATGGTCATAGAATCATAGAACGTCCTGAGCTGGAAGGGACCCACAAGGATCGTCGAGTCCAACTCCTGTCCCTGCACAGGACAACCCCACAGTTCACACCGTGTGTCTGAGGACGTTGTCCAGTCTCTTCTTGAACACTGTCAGGCTTGGGGCCGTGACACCTCCCTGGGGAGCCTGTTCAGTGTCCAGCACCCTCTGGGTGAAGAACCTTTTCCTGTGGTCCCTGCTGAAGATCTCAGAGCCTTTCATGGGCCCAGAAATAATGGACCTCTTGGTCCTTGGTACAGTTGCACGTGCAATTGTAATAACATTCCTGGAGATACCGGTTGTTCCTTGGCCCTCAGGAATCTCCACACATAGGACTCAATGCCTGCAGGACAAATCTCTACTCCTGACTGGTCACTATGCTGATGTAAGCAACAGCTGAAAGGACAGACAAGGCAGTCTGTTCCACAGGCTTCCCAGAGAGGTTGTGGAGTCCCCTTCTCTGGAGACATTCAAACCCACCTGGACACCTTCCTGTGTGATCTGCTCTGGTGACCCTGCGTTAGCAGGTGGGTTGGACTGGATGATCTCCAGAGGTCCCTTCCAACCCCAACCATTCTGTGATTCTGTGAAATGAGGGACATGGACCAGACTCTGAAGCCAAGTGATTCACACTGCCCTGCATCTCCACCACTTAGCCTTGTCTCCTTCCCACTCCGTTGCTTCCAGAGCACAGAGCCATCTTGGGTGGCAGGCCATGAGCAGATGGCTCTGAGGGCACTGACCTCCCAAAGTCCATTTTGCATAGGTCTTCTACAACCTGGAGTTAGTTATTGCTCCCTGAGGGGACCCTGAAGGCTGATCTTGTATCTCAGCAGGGCAAGGAAGGAACACCACATGGTTCCTGAGGGCTGTACCTCACTGCTGTCCATCCATCATCAGGTGCAAGGTCATTGCTTCTTCTACTGCAATCACCTATGGGGATAGAAGAAACAAGGTAGTCCAAGCAAGGTCTATGTGACATTGTCACATGTAGCTCAGCTCAAAAAGGTGTCCAGGGTTATCTGAAGGTATTTTTAACTTTTAAAACCCAAGGGTTTGATCAACAGTTGTTGATAAAGATGTTTCAAAGCTAGTGAACACATGAGGCAAGAGCTCAGAGGACAGCCAGAAGGGTCAGGTTTCCTCAGACATCTCTTTTATCCCTTCGAATGTGTCTGTGTAGCTCTTCGTTTTCTTGAATCTGTCCTCAGGGTCTTTAGGAGTAACATCAGACTGGTTTACATGACTCCCCACAATGTCTAAAGCTTTGTGCTGAAACGCCTGCACTCTCCAATTGTCCAAACCAGTGACTACGTCCCAAAGATACCATAGCACACTTGCAGGAGTTTGACTGTTTCCATGGTTTACCTAAAACTGTGGCTATGGCTTAGCTGTTGTGTCATGGGGCCACTTGGCGGAAGGGTTCATGGCTTGGCATGGCACCTCACTTCAGGGTCTGCAGCCTCATGGAGCCATCCAGTACCTTGCAAAGAGACACACATTCACCACTGTCCCCTGTTATCCCATCCACTGTCTGGACAACTCACCAGCACAGCACTGGTGCTCTGGATTTAATCATGCACAGCAATTGCTGAGGAATTAGGGGTTCCAGGTTGGGTATGATGCTCTTGTTGGTGTTCATGTGGGCTCAGAACATCCCTATGGTGCCTGGAAAGAGGTTGTTTGGGTTGCTTGTTCAGAAAAGGAAACAGGTTCCTGAAGAACAAGTTGATTATGAGTCAAACATGTACCACTGCAGAGATGGGGGCCAAACTAACATGAGTGCAACCAGCAGAGCGGGGCAAAATATTCTTTCCCTCTGTCTGGCATTTGTTAATCCCAATCTGGTCACTGTTTTGGGGTCCCCAGAAGAAGACAGTGGGAGACTGAAGCAAGCCTGATGGCAGCCACCAAAATGGTCTGGAGTACAGGGGGTGCAAGGAGAGGCTGAGGGAGCTGGGTTTGTGTGGCCAGGAGGAATGAAGGTGAAGGGGGAGCTTGTTGCTGTCTGTAGGTACCTAATGAGAGGTTGTGGACAAAATGGATCCAGAATTCTGCTGGGGATACACAGTTGCAGGACAAAAGACAAAAGAACAAGCTCCAGCTTATCTTCAACATGAGCATGATCAGATACTGGAACAGGGGCTCAGAGAGGCTGTGGGATCTCCATCCATGGAGATACAGAATCATAGAATCACAGAATGTCAGGGATTGGAAGGGACCTCAAAAGCTCATCCAGTCCAATCCCCCCATGGAGCAGGAACATCCAGATGAGGTTACACAGGAAGGTGTCCAGGCGGGTTTCAATGTCTGCAGAGAAGGAGACTCCACAACCTCCCTGGGCAGCCTGGGCCAGGCTCTGCCACCCTCACCATGAAGAAG
Source organism: Streptopelia decaocto (assembly GCF_964273445.1). Lineage (NCBI taxonomy): Eukaryota > Metazoa > Chordata > Aves > Columbiformes > Columbidae > Streptopelia > Streptopelia decaocto. The sequence continues at coordinate 208,499,502 of NC_138663.1, read as the reverse complement.
TTTCTTCTCAAATTTAAGTGGAACCTCTTGTGTTGCAGTTTGTACCCATTACCCCTTGTCCTATCACTGGTTGTCACCAAGAAGAGCCTGGCTCCATCCTCCTGACACTCACCCTTTATATATCTGTAAACATTAATGAGGTCACCACTCAGTCTCCTCTTCTCCAGCTCCAGAGCCCCAGCTCCCTCAGCCTTTCCTCACATGGGAGATGCTCCACTCCCTTCAGCATCTTTGTTGCCCTGCACTGGATTCAAAGATGGACCAGACAAAGCCCCGAGCAACCTGATTTAACCTTAAAATAACATCCGCTTAGAGCAGTGGGCTGGATCAGATCCCTCCGGAGTCTCCTTCCAACCTGAATTATCCTCATCCTACACTCAGAGAAAGCCACTGCCACCCAGACCTGCCAGGTGACATCCCCAGCTGCACACCTTCGTTTTGGGATAATGAGCTGAGCCGCGGTTGTCAGGGAGGTTGCCAGGGAAGCTGACATCAGACATCCCTTCCCTATAGATTATCGTGCACAGCAGCACCATCAGTTTCTCATCTGCAAATGAGACGAGAGGGCAACCACAGGAAGCTCCGGAGGGTCTTTTGCGTCACTGGCCCGGGTTGCCTAGCACCGCTGGGACCGTGGAGAGCGGGCACCAGTTCTGGGGGCTTGGTGGCTTTTTGCCTCTGCGTGTCCTGTTTGAGAGCCCAAACATTGCTGAGGACATAGCAGAGGAGCAGCTGAGGCAATGGCAGCCGAGGCAGAGATGCTGGAGCTGCCCTTCATCCACGATGACCAGCTCACCCGCTGCATGCGGCTGCGATTCCAGAGCCTGCAGCAGAAAAATGTGAGGCCCCAGGACGGCGAGAAGCTGCTGCGACCCAACGAGCACATCTACCGAGTGGATTTCATCCGGCAGCACAACCTGCGCTTCCTCCGCTGGGACATCCAGCTAGAGAGACCTGGGAAGGTCACGGTGACCGGCACCTCCCAGCACTGGACTCCCGATCTCACCCACCTTATGAACCGGCAGCTGCTGGAGCCGGTGGGCATCTTCTGGAAGAAACCAGGGGCCAAGGAGGTGGAGTGCAACGAGGCAGATGCCCAGGAATTTGGGGAGCGGATAGCGGAGTTAGCCCGGATCCGCAAGGTGATGTATTTCCTCTTCGCTTTCACTGATGGCCTCGAACCAGCTCAGCTGAAGTGCTCTGTTGTTTTTAAAGCCTGATCCCCTCTTCCTCAGCCCTTCTTGCTCCAGCTGTGCTTTTGTCTTCGTTTTTCTTTCTCTCAGTTCAGTTCTTGGTTCATTTTTTATGTGATTTTTGTTTTTTTATGAGGAACAGCGTCATGAAAATGTGGAGGACAGCCAGGTGCTTCTGGAGTCCCTTAGCCCTGTGAAATATTCCCCTAACATGTTGTCCTCTGTCTGAATGATGGGAAGGAGTGGGTCATGAGCTTGCTGCTGTATTTGCCTAGAATATAATACTGCATGCTTGCAGATCCAGCAGGGATTCACCAGGTCTGACCTGTGCAGCGCCTTGCTGGCTTGGAAATAAGAGGCTGCCCTAAGCCCTCCAACTGTGGCAACTACGTACGAAAAGCCTAATGGAAAAATAAGAAATCGCCACACTAGAAACAGGAGAGACAACCTGGAGAGAGCCCTGGCTTCCAGTTTCCGTCCTAGCCATTAAAAGGGGAGGGCTTGTTTGCAGTGGGGTGCTTCTCCTTGCAAGGATGCTGAGTGCTTGCAGGCTGCAGTGACTCCCGCTGCAACAGTGGCTGCTTGGTGTCCCTGAAGACCAGCCCCATGAAGTTTGAGCTCACCTTGCCGTGAAGCTGAAGCACATTTGGACATGCCGTCTTCTGCAGGTTGCAAACCCACTGGACAAACTGGTGCAGGGAGGTCGGACTGCTCTTTTCCTGACAGCTGTCACCGTTTCTTGCTGGGGGTCACTATGGGGAGGTGTGTTCCAGCAAGATGCCCACCTTGTGCTGCCTGGAGGTTGTTGGTCCTAAGGTGGGTTGGAGCAGGCGTGTGTGCAGAGGGGGCGAGCGAGCCGGCAGCTCGGAGCAGGCTGTAGGTCTGAGCCAGCATTGCGTCTCCTGCAGCAAAAACGATTTGTGCATTGTTGCGACCTTAAAGCACCCACTGATATATTTACTCTGAAGCATCTGTAGAGAGTCACGAGGCTGCAGAGCACTTTGCGAACCACAGAGCAGGAACCTGCTGCTGTCCCCAAAAAGCAGTATCTCCTACCCTCTACAAATGCTGAGGCAGGAAGCACTGTCTGGGTGGCCACAGGAGCAGAGAGGGGAGATGGTACCTTTGCAAGTTTAGGAGGAGGAGAATGTTTTGTGCCTGGCTTGCCCCGTGACTGTGAATAAACTACTAACTTTGGACATTCTCTTTTCCTGTATCAAAAAGTGGAGGGGACTTTGGTGAAGCTTCTTGAGGCCCACAGATGGAAATGTCCTTTGAAAGAGTCCAGTATTATTACAATTGATCCTTTGCTAAGATTGCACCCAAATGTGGGTGAGCGCTCCTCAAGGTACAGCCTGAGATTTGTCTGAGATGTGTAAGGAGAGGGCAGTGATGGGAAAGCCAGGACAAGGTGGCTTTTTACCCATGGCCTGCTAACTTAGGTGGACCACCCCCACAAGATGTCTAACCTTGTTGGACTCCCCACAAGAGTCCAACCTCTTCTTCAAAGCCCCCAGAGATGGAGAATCCATGCCCTGCCCACAACAATAGTGTATAAAATGATATGCACATGCTATACCAGGCAGAGAGGAGAAGGAAAGCAAGAAGATCAGCTACTGGCTGGAGAGATAATTGGAGCTTTGAGTCTTACACACAACCAAAGCTCAGCAGCCACCAAATCATACAGACATGTCATGGGCATTGTTGGGGAGGTTGACGTTTTTGCTTAAACCCCAAGAAATACTGGACTCAGTGAGGAGACATAAAAGTGGATGCATCCCAGCTTGGCCGTAGCATGGACCCACTGCGGGCCAAACCCACTTCTAAGGTTCTAGAAGACTTTCCCATAGGAGACGTCTCCTTGTAGAAGCATAGAATCACAGAATAATTTGGGTTGGGAGGGACCTTCCAAGCTCATCCAGTGCAACCCCTGCCATGAGCAGGGACATCTTCACCAGCTCAGGTTGCTCAGAGCCCCGTCCAGCCTGGCCTGGGATGTCTCCAGGGATGGGGGGCATCCACCACCTCTCTGGGCATATTTGTATCATACATCCCACATTAGACCTGATAACAGGAGCTGCTGCCAACATCCAAAGGGGTTTTGGCATGCCAGGTCTTACAATATGCCATTGTTACATTGCTGGTTGCTGGGGTAGAGTTCTTGCTGCAGATACCTCACCGGGAATTGATGTACCACAGTAAATAAAAGCCTAGTCAACAGGGGTTCCCTTAAGGACTGAGACTGTGCGTGTTTTCTTCATGCTCTTTCTGGAACCGGCCCCGATCCTGCATGGTGTAAATCAGCACCCAGCAATTTTCAGGTCCCTGTTGGTATTTTTGAGCACCTCTTTCTCCTGTAAAAAGTAAAATGAACATTTGCCTCCTTGTCTCTTGGTGTGAAAGGCTTAATGAAGCATTTAGCAGTTTGTGTGGTTTGGGGAGAGGTTTGAAGCTGGGCAAAGGAGGGGAAAATGGGCAGATCATCAACTGGATCCTTCTTTCCATCAGAGCTGGGGGTGGGAGGTGAATGGGGCAGCGTGATCTTTCTCTGCTGCAGGGCAGATGAGCCTCTTTATACCAGTCACTGAAAATCTCCCTACACGGTTTCAGCATCCCATAAAGGCTTTGAGATACACCATTCCATCCCATCTCTCAGGGGAATTTCATCCTGATTTGGTTCAGGATATTGGCACAGCTGGATCCCTCTCTCCCTTTTCTGTTCTCAGCTGAAGAGCCCCTGCTTGGCAGAATCAGCATCTACCAATTCCTACTTCTAATTGGGAACATTTCTTCAGGGTCACACATGCCTTTTCTCTTAACTAGCCACTCCTAAGAAAAAAGAGAAAAGCCCTAAACCAGCTTAGGGAAATGTTATAAATTAGATCTGGAACCTGGTGTTTCTGGGCTTCCAATTTACCTGTCTCTGAACCCTCTCACTGTAAATTTGTCCCACTAAAGGTTGTTACAGTTTCAGGTTTAGGAGCTCCTAAGAAAAAGCAGCACAGTTGGGTGAATGAAGAGATCTGGTCTCCATTGCCTCAGCATCACACAGCCAAGTTGAGTCCAGGACTCTGGGATGGGTGGTCCATGACAAGCTCTCCAGCATCCACTGAGGAGGGATGAAGATGTCTGAGGAGGTTTCCTGGGAGTGGGTGAGAGCTGTAGATCTCAATCTCATGTTGGTCTCCTGGAGGTATCTGGGATCCAGCTACTGCTGGGGTTTGTAGGTGTGCCCCAGGTTAATCCTTTAGGTAATACACAATGTCAGGTCACAAGCAGGGGTTCTGCTGTATGCCTTGAAGTGTTATATCCTGATAGGCACCATATCCAGAGCTGCCACCTCTCCCCTACAGCCAGGAGAGTCACAGACACCTTGGCCAGGGGCTGAAGCAACTGGAGGGATCCTTGACCTGGGTGGGATGCTGTAGTGTGGGAGGACCTGGCGGGGAGGAAGCTGATGTTTGAGCTCACACCTTGTTCTTTGGCAGGTTGAGGGCAGTTTGGGCTCTGGAGATAGGGTTCCTCTCATTTCCCCTAGGGCCATTGTAGAAACACAACCAGTCCTTGCTCCTGGATCCTGCTCTGGATTAAGGCTGACCACTTCTGCTACCTTCATAGAATCACAGAAATGTCCTGAGTTGGAAGGGACCCACAAGGATCATGGAGTCCAACTCCTGTCCCTGCACAGGACAACCCCACAGTTCACACCGTGTGTCTGAGGACGTTGTCCAGTCTCTTCTTGAACACTGTCAGGCTCGGGGCCGTGACACCTCCCTGGGGAGCCTGTTCCAGTGTCCAGCACCCTCTGGGTGAAGAACCTTTTCCTCATGTCCAACCTGAACCTCCCCTGGCACATCTTCCTGACATTCCCTCGGGTTCTTCAGTGGCAGAGGGTGTTTTCAGAGCTGTCCCCAAATGAAGGGTCAGAGGAGGATGGTGGGGGACCAATATCTTCTACCACCACTGACAGCAATGGCGAGTCTCTGAACCAGACGGCTGGAAGCTGTCACTACCAGCTCTGTCTGACAAGCTGCCTCTAATCAATGCTATAATCATTTCTAAGCCCACATTAATAGTGAGTTGATTAGCACAGCAGTCCTCTATGACAATTCATTAGGATGAGCTCCAGTCGGGAGGGAATCGATGGGGACTGATGGAGGGCTGTCTGACCTTCCCTGGCGCTGTCCCAAAGGAAGTCTGGGGCATCGTTGTTAGCACTCTTGGAAAATGCCAAACCCTCCAAGAGCAGCTCTTTTTCACAGCTCTGTCTGCTCTATTTTGATTGATCCAGACAACTCAAGAGACCAAGTGTGCTTGTGAGGCTTATGGTATCATTAATATTTCAGTGCAGGTGCAATAAAAGCCCTGAGCTGGATCATTGCTGGTAGCTAAGGGAGCTGGGGGATCTCCGGAAAGAGGGTGTTCTCTGCAGGGTTATGGTTTCATGACAGCAGCCAAAAAAAAGGCACAAGGCTCCAGCAGCTGCACAAGGACCAAGGCACAGTGCAGGGGGTCTCACCATGGCCTGAGGCTTCCTAAAGAGCCTATTCCAATGTGATGTAGCTGAGTCCTGTCCACCACCCCAACACTCACAGCCGTCTCCACAGGACAGTGATTATTTCATGTATTGGAACATAATTATCCAATGGGCCTACTGGGGTTTTTCCTCGCTTAGGTCATGATGCTTTGGGAGCAGGTAAGTAAAGAAGAAAAGGCGTGGACAGTTGGTTGTGTTACTGCAGCTGAATTGGTCAATACTTGTCAGCTATCAACAACATTAAATATGGAATCATAGAATCACAGAATGATTTGGGTTAGAAGGGTCCTTCAAAGCTCATCCAGTGCCACCCCTGCCATGAGCAGGGACATCTTCACCAGCTCAGGTTGCTCAGAGCCCCGTCCAGCCTGGCCTGGGATGTCTCCAGGGATGGTTCATCCAACACCTCTCTGGCCAACCTGGGACAGGCTCTCATCACCCTCACTGTAAAAAATTTCTTCCTCATGTCTGTCCTGAATCTCCCCACTTCCAGTTTAAAACCTTCACCCCTTGTCCTATCATAACAGGCCCTGCTAAAACTCTGTCCCCATTTTTCTTATAGGCTCCTTTTAAGGACTGAAAGGCCACAGTAAGTTCTCCCTGGAGCCTTCTCTGCCCTCACAGCCCACCGTGGCCATGAAGTAAAATCATGTTGCCTTCACCCTCAACAAAAACTAAGCTGTGGTGGGACGGTTTCTTGCTGTGTGCCTCTATGACCTTGTTCTAAATAAAATGCAGATCCTCCTAGTTGTAGCATCTGTGCATGTCTGTGCCCATTTCTGTCCCAGCAGTTGGGTGGATTTTCCATCCAGAGCAAAGCTAGTGGTGCCCACAGCCATGAAGGCCTACAGACTTTGGTAGTTACCCTTTGCTTGTGCCTTGTCCTGCTGGCAGTGCAGATGGCAGTGACACCAAACCTGCACTCCCTCAGTCCCTCAGCTGCTCCAGGGTTTCTTTCACCCCAGGCCCTCTTTTCCTTCTCCTAGCAGGTCACCTCGCTGTGCTTGCTTGAATTGGTATGGTAGCTCTTGACAGGGAAGAACAGAGAACTTGTGAGGTTGGGGATCTCACTTTTCACACTTTCATTTAGCAGAGTAGGTGTACACGGAGTGTCCAGTCCCTGTTTATTACCCCCAGGTAGATGAAGACAACACTTGCTTTTGAGCCAGTCAAGTCACACTGGAATCAAATAAGAGGATCAAAGAAGGTGCCCTCTCTTAGTGGTACCCTACTGACACTAAAATGAACAAAATGTGGTCATGAAAATAACCACCCCTGGTCACACTAAGGAATCTTCTGCTCCAATGGCCTGTCTATAGCAGTAGATGGCAGCAGATGTTCAGTGCAGAATTATAAAAAAGAGGACAAGAATCTTTGACTCCATCTTCCAGGGCACAATGAAGTATAAACTATTCCAGTACATGTTAATCTGTCTGTTTTGGAGGAACCAGGTCCAAAATCTCTCCCCAACAGGCTGTAACAAGTCCATCCCCATCATATTTTTCCTTGTCTTTTATATTGTCTGCATTAGTTCCAGGGTGAGAGTCAAACCCAGGAAAAAAAGGACCAACCTGGGTGCATGTGTCTTCTGTCTCACAGGTCATCCCAGACTGGAAGGAGCAGGAGTGGAACCCTGAGAAACCTGAGAGCTACGTGGGGATCTTCCACTTCCAGTTCTGGCGTTTCGGTCAGTGGTTGGACGTGGTGATAGATGACCGCCTGCCCACGCTCCACAACCAGCTCATCTACTGCCACTCCAACTCCAGGAACGAGTTCTGGTGTGCCTTGGTGGAGAAGGCTTATGCCAAGTAGGTACCAATGCAATTGCAGAACAAACTGGGGCGTGGGCACCCTGTTTTTCCCCTCTGTTCATTCATCAGTTAGTTTGCACCAGTGAAAACAAGAGCTTTTGTGGAGTGGAGTAGAACTTAACAGACAGAAACTACAAGAAAAAAAACCCTTCTCTAGCCTTAATTTACCCTCAGAGCAAAATATCCTCCAACTCTATGTTTGTTTAAGTAACATCTATCTTAGGGATTTCAAGTTCCCTTTACTTTGTCCTGTTACAACAAGAGTGCTCCAGGCTGCATGGGTCTTATTTTTTCATCCCAGTTTTCTGTCCTCACCCACTGAAAGTTTTATTACAAATCTCTGTTTTCCAGGCTGCCCTAAGAACTGTCCCAGATCCCTTAAAATGTCAAGCCGGTGTTGTTGTGCCATCCCTGTCACCCTCTTTCAGGTTGTCAGGTTGTTATGAGGCCCTGGATGGAGGTAACACAGCTGATGCCCTGGTAGACTTTACTGGTGGAGTCTCTGAACCTATCGACCTGACTGAAGGGGACTACATTGCTGATGAAGCCAAGCGAAACATCCTCTTCGAGCGTGTGTTGAAGGTGCACAACCGGGGAGGCCTCATCAGCTGCTCCATCAAAGTAAGTGACATTGCCTGTATGGCCATGGTGTCATGGGAATAGGCATTTTAGGATGCAGTCATCTTACACTGTTGGGGATTTCTAAATTAGGTCAGATGAATTATGGCCAAGGGTTCCCACTTCTTCCTGTGAACGGCGAAGAAAGTCAAGACTGGATGCCAAATCTCTTTATTCCTCATTGCTCTGTCCAAGAGCCCACGTTCATCCCACCGCCCTTTAAATGTTAGGAGAGGATTCACTTCCAGAGAAAGGTGTTTTGGTGCCTGCATGTGGACATCTCTACAAACACTGGGTGCCAGACCTCCCAGGTAGGATGAGCTTCATTGGTTGACAGGTTGAGCTCAGAGACCTCATGCAGCAGGTGAAGACCAGGAAGGAACTAACACCTAAAATGGCATCTGATACATCTCCCAAGGCAACTGGGTCTCTCCCTGAGCATTAGTGCTCTCCTTTTCAGCTCAGAGCAACCTGGAGGGAGCCTGAGCTCTCTTTTTTCCCAGTCCCTGCAAAGACAGTCACATCGCCCTGGTACAAGTACTGTTTATTTCTCCTTGCCCAGGCCACGTCAGCAGCTGACATGGAGGCCCGCCTGGCCTGTGGGCTGGTGAAGGGTCACGCGTACGCAGTGACGGACGTGCGGAAGGTCCGCCTGGGCCACGGCCTGCTGTCCTTCTTCAAGTCGGAGAAGCTGGACATGATCCGCATGCGCAACCCGTGGGGCGAGCGGGAGTGGAACGGCCCTTGGAGCGACACGTGAGTTAGGATGGGCAGCAGCAGCAGCTTTGGTGGGAAAAGATGGGTTGGAGTAAGCCTTGAGCATGAGGCAATTTGGCTACAACCACACCTGTAAGATAATATTGCATGGGCAGTTGTGAGATGCTGCTTCAACCCATGTCCTAAACCTACTGTTTCACTAGGGTAGATTCATTCCTTTCCTTAGGGTCCCTGGAGGACAGCAGGAGGTTGGCTGAGCTTGGCAGACCTTCTCATTAAGGCTCTGGTGGGTGTTATGGAGAAATCACCAGCATGTTCACACTAGTGAAGGATGGTTATAGCTCACCTTCCCACTCCCACTCTTGTTCCAGCAAAAATAGCACCCAACAGAATCAACCTCTGCCACCCCTGACTGTTGTGGTGTCTGTGGATGGGATGAAGAATCAAAGGGTGGTGTAACCAGATTATTTTGCCAGAGTCCATTTAGTTGTTTTCACTGATAGGGTTGTGATTGTACTGGCCAAACAAAACCTTGCCAAGCTGGATTCAGCTCCCCTGGTCAAGAAGGAAGTTGAAGCTCCAAGCTGCATTTTCCCCATAGTTGGAAGATGACTTAACCACTAGAGCAGTGAGGGGACTGGTTGCATGGCTGGAGCTTTATACAGGCCTTGTGCCCTAGACAGATCTTGTCAAGGTCAAGTAGCCTCTTGATTTCTTGTATGTCCCCTTGCCTTCACTGTAATGATCATGTTCTCTTCCCACAGCTCTGAGGAGTGGCAGAAAGTGAGTAAAAGTGAGAGAGAGAAGATGGGGATGACGGTGGAAGACGATGGAGAGTTCTGGTGAGTCCCTCCTGAGATCGTCACCACAGGCCATGCCCACAGAGTCCTCCCACCCCATGAAGCATGTGAGTCATTTCCATGCATACAGCTATCCAGAGCAAACAGCCTTCTAAGCCCTAGGATATTTAGTAAAGCCTTCTCCTTGAGCCCATGGCTATTGGCTTTGGGTGGCCATGACTCTAGGATTACAAGGGTCCAAACCATTTCACCAGGGTGCTGGGAACCTGTTATGAATGTGCTGAACTTAGCAGCCCCAGCAGGTGTGTATCAATACAGCGTATAATCAAATAATCGTAGAATAGTTTGGGTTGAAAGGACCTTCAAAGCTTACCTAGTCCAGCCCCCTTCCTTGAGCAGGGACATCTTCACCCAGATCAGGTTGCACAGAGCACCATCCCCATCTGTGGAGGAAGGGCCACTGCTCTGCTTCTCTCACTCCAAAATGCAGAGCTCTATTGTTTAAACTGAAGAAGAAATATTTCCTGCATGCATGGAGAAAGGTATCTCCATCTCTTTTGTTATTCATCAGCTACCAGAAGCTACCCACAGGTAATCAAGAAAACCCCTGCAGCACATAGTGTTCAGGGGAATCATAGAATGTCCCGAGCTGGAAGGGACCCACAAGGATCATCGAGTCCAACTCCTGTCCCTGCACAGGACAACCCCACAGTTCACACCGTGTGTCTGAGGACATTGTCCAGTCTCTTCTTGAACACTGTCAGGCTTGCAACTGTGACACCTCCCTGGGGAGCCTGTTCAGTGTCCAGCACCCTCTGGGTGAAGAACCTTTTCCTCATGTCCAACCTGAACCTCCCCTGGCACATCTTCCTGCAGTTCTATGAATGAAGCAGCATAACCCAGCTCTGTCCTTTCCTGACTTAGGATGACCTTTGAAGATTTCTGCAAATACTTCACGGACATCATCAAGTGTCGTCTCATCAACACATCCTACCTGAGCATCCACAAGACCTGGGAGGAGGCAGTGCTACGTGGGGCGTGGACCAGAAACAGTGACCCCTTGAAGAACCGCTGTGGAGGCTGTATCAACCACAAGGACACCTTTTTGCAGAACCCCCAAGTGAGTCATGGAGCAGAGAACCTTCTGGAGCCTTTACATGTGCTTGCAAGTGTTTAAATTTCATACAGGGTACCTAGAAGGATAAAATGGTTCTGTTGACCATATTCCTCTATCAGGGAAACTATGTCTAAGTGTAGATCACCTTGGCACAAGCAAACTGCCAACCGTGCTGCAGGGTAGCAGGGTTAGCTAGTGCCAAACAAGGCTAGGAACCATTTCCAACAATTTGGATATCTGAATGATCAAATTCCAGTTCCTTTGCCCAAACTTTGGCACTGCTAAATTTACCAGGACAGATCTAGTCTGTAGGGTAATTTCCTTCTATAATAGGTTGGCTTTTAGAAAAGGCTCTGCTCTGAAGTTCGTCTCCTGGAACAAGCTCTTCTGTCCTGTTCTGCTCTGAACTGGGATTCTCAGTAACATTGTGACAAGTTCTTGTGAGTCCTTCACCTAACAAGCAGGTGAAGGATGGTCAGTTCTATTGCAGGAGTTGTCATTAGTGATGTGGAGGAGTTGAGCTCTGTATTAGCCTTCACATTAGGTCTCTGAACATCAGTTCCTCCTTCTATGCCCCATAGGAGGACTTGTGGCAGAGTGCAAGAGGTGAAAGTCCCTGGTATGAGACTACATCTGGACTCCCTGGATTCCACTGAGTAATTCAAAGACTGGATTTGCCAGTCGTTTTCTAAGAAGAGCCAAAAAGGTCTCTGACTTGGCAAGATGATGCCAGTTCCCAAGAGGAGTGTGTATGGGCTCTCAGTACCGGTACTGAAGCCAGTTTATCCCTGCAGTAAGGCAGATGAGGAGAAGCTGAGGTTAATTCTACTGTGTGTCCACCCCCACCCATACCCAGTGACCCTGTCTTAGTAGAATTTGTCCCTTACCTTCCTCCTTTTGCTTCTAGTATGTGTTTGATGTGAAGAAGACAGAAGATGAAGTGCTGATCTCCATACAGCAGAAGCCAAAAAGGACCAGTCGCAAAGAAGGCAAAGGAGAGAACTTGGCCATAGGCTTTGATATCCATAAGGTAGACCATGGATCCTGCATGTTGGCTTGAGTACACCTCGTAAATTTGTTAGTGCTGGAGGGGTACATCAGTCCTGCATGAGCATTGGTATTGTTCATTTAATCATAGAATCATAGAATGTCCTAAGTTGAACAGCACCCACAAGGATCATCGAGTCCAACTCCTGTCCCTGCACAGGACAACCCCACAGTTCACACCATGTGTCTGAGGACATTGTCCAGTCTCTTCTTGAACACTGTCAGGCTTGGGGCCGTGACACCTCCCTGGGGAGCCTGTTCCAGTGCTCCAGCACCCTCTGGGTGAAGAACCTTTTCCTAATGTCCAACCTAAACCTCTCATGGCACATCATTCTTCCATTCCCTCGGGTTCTGTTGTCGGTTGCCTTCAGCACAATCTAACCCCATCTAGACATGATGGGAGATTTCAGAGATGAACAGTGACAGCATAGACCTTGCTGGAAGCCATGGTTGGTGTGCTGTCTCTGAACGCTGAAATCCAATAGACTGATTCCTGTGTGTTCCTTGCTGGGCTCTCCATATCAAGCTGGGATACAGCAGACAATGAGTCCCTGAGCCAACGGAGTTGGGAGAGCCATGTCCATGCTTGTTTTCCATCCAACCCAGTTGGGATCATTTTGCTGGTTCTCTTAACACCAGCTCTCCCAGCACTGTGGGATCAGTCCTTGCCTCCCAAGGTGGATACCAACATGTTGTCCCTCAGTGCTGTCCTGCTGACCATCCTGCTGTGGTCCTTGTCCAGGTGGAGCTGAACAGGAACTACCGGATGCACACCCTCCAGCAGAAGGTGGCTAGCTCCATCTACATCAACTCCCGCAGCGTCTTCCTGAGGACGGACCTGAAGGAAGGCCGCTACGTCATCATCCCCACCACTTTTGACCCCGGTCATGTAGGAGAATTCCTTCTCAGGATTTTCACGGATGTGCCTTCAGATTGTCGGTAAGGAGAAGGAGCAGCGATGAGGAGAAGCTGGTTGTTTGGAGCGGGGCCTGTGCTTTAGATATGTGGTTTTCCTGATTAAATTGGTCATAGCTTTGTCTGGAGCTGGTATTTAGCTATTTTTCAAGGGTGGTCAAGAGACAGGGCATCGTTACAGATCTTACCACAGTGTCACCGAGGCACTTTAGAAGTCAATTCAGGCAGGCAACAAGGTCCAAACAGACTGTATTCTAACCAGAATTGCTGAACAGAAACCACCTACAAATGGGGATTATTCAAAATTATTCAACACTTCGATAACATTATACAATAACATTATACACAGGTTTGGATACCAGTTAGGAGTTCCATTACTACACAACTGACTCAAATCTCAAGGGGATCAGATCCAAAAACTCTAGAGTGATGGTTCAAAACATGTACCTTCCCACTCTGTGTCAAAGTGAAGACTCTCAAGGGTACACAGATCACTTACCAGGTCGGTAAGGTGCCTCAGTCCCTGGGGTATGTTCCTTAGATGGCCAGTCTAAGGAGGAGAGTCTTCAACTGCATACCTGCTGGTTCAAGGAACACCAACTCAATGAGGGTCTCCAGAGGGCTACATTTATACCCTAGTTGAATCTGAGCTGTGTTCACTTATGGTGGTTGTCCAGAAACTTCTCTCAACCAAGTTGTCTCATTGGTCAAAGGCCCTGTCTGTTGACCAAGGGGTGTATGCATGACCATAGTGGCCCATGAGCTCAGAAATTTCTGTTGCTTTTGGGCGGCGGGGTGGGGGAATGCATCTGCCACACACATACATGTAGAGAAGCTCCTACTCTGCTTCTAGGCATGACATGGAAGAGCATCCCAAACCCAGGTTGAGGATATCAGCGTGGGGAACACAGTCTGACAGTGCACAGTCCTTCCATCCTGCTAGAGCAATCTCTCTGGCCTGCCCACGGGGTACAGTTGGGCACCTCTCAAAGCCCATGTGTTTTTCCCTTCAGAGAGCTGACGCTGGATGAGCCACCACACACCTGCTGGAGTGGGATGTGTGGTTACCCACAAGTGGTGTCCCAGATCCACGTCCTCGCCGCAGCTGGGCTTAAGAATCAGGACTCCCAAGGAGGTACTGGGCTTTCCCTGCCTGTTGTCTACTCCTGAAGGAGGTGGAAGGTGGATATTTCAGTGGGAAAAAGGGGAGCTGGTTTCATGAGGTGAGAGGTTGCTGGGATTTGTTATGTCCTCAGATATTTTTTCAGTGAACATGCCTGATTCAGACACCAGAGGAGAAAAAAGTCCATGGAGAATCAAACTCACTTCTTGCTGTGGACATGATCTGGGAGATATTATATTTAGACTGTTGTCTAAGATCCTTGGGAGATCCTCCCAAAACTTCCTCAAAGCCCTTAGCAGTGGTCCTATAACAATCCAGACTTTCATCCTGAGTATGAGCAACTGTAAAAGTCAGGAATTGTATTAAAGGCTTTTTAGTAGTGAGGTGCGGAAATGACCTTACAACCCTTGGGGTTGTAAGGAAGGTATGTATTTTACGACATTGGACACACAGGGAATCACTTCACCCACGATGTGTGTATTTTACAGTAGTTGTGAGCTTGGTTAAATGCAGTAAAGTGTTACATATTCATGAAAGTTTTAGGAACGCCTATACATATTCATAACCTGTCTCCTAGAAGGCGGTTCTTATTACAATGAGTTCCGGGAGACCATTTCCATAGTCTCCACCTCCAGCTCCTCCTGGTTGCAGCTGCGCAGTGATTGTGAACCTGGGTCCTCTTTCTCTGTACACGGTCACCTTTGGTCCAGTGTGATGAGTTGGTTAGGTCTCAGACTGCTGAGTTGGTTAAAACTGGCGTATCTCCTGTCCTGTGCCCAAGTTTCTGTTATCTAGTTCTACCCAAGGATGCACCCAAGGATTATTATCTTTGCAAGATGTCAGTGAAGTCCCGTTTCTCGTACATTAAGTTACACAAAACTAAGCAAGGCTAGGCAATAGTGATGTAGGTTAAAGGGTTAGCTCTCTAAGTGTCTTTAAGTGTTAGTTAGTCAATTATTATTGAAGTGTTAATTATTTTTTTTAAGTGTTAATTAGTTAATTGTCAATTCCCTGTATCAGTAGGAAGGACAGAGAAACAATGGAACAGGCTGATGTGTTAGGGTAGTCTTCCTCACCAGAGGCTGGATGAATGTCTGTTAGTAGAGGGTGGGTCAAACTTAGCTCATTTTGGGGTGATGTGGATCAAGGACCTCTCCCTCTGTTTCCTGTAAGTCCTGCTCCATGCTTGGCTCCTAGGAGCCCTCTGAGATGACCTCAGTTACCACCAGCAGAGTGCAATGTGTGTCTCCGTTCTTGGTCCTTTAAAGGTTCATCTTCATGGTCCTACCATGCTCTGATGCAATTTTGGTGCCCAACACTTCTCTTGCATGAAAGGCAGCAGCAGCACCACAACTCACCATGTCCTGCAACCTTGCAGAAATTTCTGGAAAGAGCCCCATGTTCAGTCCTCCTGGGACATCTGGACCAAGAAACCCAGGGGTCATGATGGCTGGTAGTGGGAGATTGTTGAAGTAAGGATCAGAGATAAGTGAATGCCTTTCCAGCAAAGAGCAGACCAGGTCCTAGCCTTTCTCCCCCATTTCCTGAGCCAAAGATGTGTGTTGAACGTGGCAATGTTTAGCCAGGCACTTACAAGCCAAATTTAAAGTATAAAAATCAAAAACTTAGAATTTGAAAATCTAAATTAAAAGCTTATATAAAATATTTGTGTTATTTTTTCACCTAAGCATTATTTTCAGGGCTGCATATCACTAGAGCCCTGAAAGTAATGAGCAGGATCCTTCTTTAGAAAAAGGACTAGCCCAATTTACTTATTTATCACATGCTACAAAGACAGTTTTCTATCTTGTCTGGTGTTTAGGGACGTAATTCTACCCTAGGCAGGCTGGTTTTTCTTGGATTACCCACACAGCTCAGTGTATCTGCAGGGAAATTTGTAGCCAAAAATCTCTGAACTGTTCAGAGAAAGAAGGAGATTTATCTTTCCTTCAGACATACATGTGGATTCTGGAGCCATAAAACATTTCTTCAGCAAAAGGCCACTGGGAATGGCTTTTGCCAGCTGTTTTCCAGCTGTTCAGCTCCCACCATCAACAGCTCGTATATTTGGTGCTTTCCAGTGCAATGGCATCCCTTATATCTCCCACTCCAGGCCTTTCACACTACTTTGGAAATAGTGATTTACAAACAGGAATTTGGCTACGGCTGATGGAATATGAGGATTTAATAGGACATCCCAAAAGACAAGGGTTTGTTGTTGGAAAATCAGCTGTGAAATCCAGCAGCTGTATCTCACCAGGGGAGCCAGGTTCTTCCAAACAGAAAGCTAGCAAGGAGGTGGTCTGGCAATCAAAGACATGGTTCCAAAATCCCTAGACCTCAGTGGAGCTGGTTTGTTCCTTCTCATTTCCACATTTCCCTTGGACAATAAAACTCATCCACCTGGTCTGCTGTTTCCATCATAGCCACTAAAGCCAAGAAAATGTGTTCTGGCAGTTAAATTTCCATTGAAATAGCTCATTCTCTACTGAAATTCCCAAAATGAACACTTGTTTTGTAAGGGGAAAATGTTCACTAATAAGGGAGTCTTTCCCTCTCCTGGAAGCTCAGTTGGTGGGCTGGTAATCTGTGAATTTAGTGACTTTACTCTCCATCTTTGTGTCCTGCTTGTTCCCCATGACTGTCTTGATCCAGCTGGGATATTACAATTACTTTCCCACTTTCTCCTCCGCTTCCCACTCCTTACTCCTGGTTGCCCCTCAATGTTCAGTCTTTCTCTTCTACATGTCTCTCACTCCCACCCGTGATCCTTTCTGACATTTTTATCTTCTCCTTGAATTGTTACCCATAGCAAATACTCTTAAGAACCATCTTCACCTCTTTAAAAGCCTTTTATTTCCATCCTAAGGCTTCCCATTCTGTTACTGGTTCCTCATCAAACCTCCGCAGTGACCAAATGATCTCATTTTTGGATCTCAACAATGAGCACATCTTGGCCCTTAATTTTAGCTTAGCATTATGCCATTTCTTGTCACTCTGATCACCCAGCGTTCTTCTTACCCCACCATTAGTCTTTGTACTGACACCCCTGAAGCATTTGAGTCTCACTCAGTCTAGGAGGAATTTGAGATGTGATGATGATTTTTGCACAGGGGTGAAAAGCACAGTCCCTGTTAAGGTAGCTAGTTATCACCGTAGAGCAAAACCAAGATTGTCCTGGTTGGGAAGTATATGAGCTTTCTTTCACCCTGCTTTCAGTGGAGCAAATCCTGAAAGGGAGAGGTGAGCAGGTCCATGTCCTCCATGACAGATCTATCTCAAAGGCCAGGAGGTCCAATGAGGGTGGTAAAGTACTGGAACAAGTTGACCAGGGAGGTGGTAGATGCTCCATCCTGGAAATATTCATGACCAGGCTGGACAGGGCTCTGAGCAACCTGATCTGGGTGAAGATGTCCCTGCTCATGGCAGGAGTTGGACTAGATAAGCTTTGAAGGTCCCTTCAAACCCAAACTGTTCTATGATTTGGAGTGATGAAGGAGAATGTATATAGAATGTGTGGTTGAGGAAGAGGTGGCCGTTTAGTGGCAGTCCATCACCACCTCTTGCTCAGGGACAATGTCACCTTAGAAGTAAGCCTAAGCCCATCAGCTAAGCTTCGTGGACATCATCAGGGGTGTGATGAACTCTTGGGCAGATGTCCATTTCCTCTGGTGGGGTATGGAGAAAAAGCGCTGCATGACACGCCTGGAAAAGGGCTCTGAGGACTTACAGGAGCTACAACAAAGCAAAACTTCCTTTTCTCTCCACAGGAGCTGACCCTTATGTGATCATAAAGTGTGAAGGGCAAAAGGTTCGATCTCCAGTGAAGAAGAACACAGTGTCTCCAGAATTTGACGTAAAAGGACTCTTCTACCGCAAGAAGCCAGGACAACCCATCATTGTTCAGGTACCCAGTAGGCAAACAGTGAGCTGAGGGATGGAGACCCTCTCTCACTTGGACACCACCACCTGCTCTCTCCTCACACTGTCCAAAGCGGGTCTGTTCCCCATCATCAATTCACATAGCTCAACCACTCACTACCACAGCTGAGCTGTTACAACTGGTGAATACATGTCCTTTACTCCTCACAGTTAAAGAGTGAACCCTCCCAACACCTCGACAACCTCTGCTCCAGCTCTGGAAGTGTTCAAGGCCGGGCTGGATGGGGCTTTGAGCATCCTGGTCTGTGGAAGGTGTCCCTGCCCATGGTTGGAAGTAGATGGTCTTTAAGGTCCCTTCCAACCCAAACCATTCTATGACAATGACTAAACCCCTTCTCCTGCCCCATGCATGAAGGTTGGCTGCATCCCTCAAAGAGCTGCTATCGTGTCTGGTTTTTTTTCCCCAGATCTGGAACCACAACTTAATAAGCGACGAGTTCTTGGGCCAAGTGGTGCTCAAGGGGGATCCCAGTGACCGGCAGTCAGTGCACACCCTGCACCTCCAGGACAAGGGCAACAGGAGATCGAACGACCTCCCTGGAACCATCGCTCTGAGGCTGCTCAGCAGTAACACCCTCACCAACGTCTAAGTACTCAAGGACTCTTCTTCTGGTGCCACATATGTGTATATATACATGCACACATACATACATACATATACATAGATACACACACAGCGCCTACCTACCATCCGCAAAGCGTATAGGAACCACGCATGCATTCCACTCAAAGGAGCCAATCTTGTGTGTTCAATGTTAAAAAAATATGGTGCCTTTTTGGGGAACCGCAACGATCCTTCCGCTGGCGTCCTCTGCAGCCCCCATCGCCACCGTGTGCCCCCTGGGATCGCTGCGGGCACGCCGTGTGTCCTGACAGCCAGAGCACGATGCTCTGATGCTGTTTGTTTACATGGGGGCTGGCACGCACGTGCCACCAACGCACGTGTGGCCACCGCGGTCCCACCAGCCGCTTCAATGCATCTTCGATGTCTCTGCTTGGATTTTAGAGTAGCGTGCGTGGAGTCGTCTCCCGCAAAACTGCCGTTTAATCGCTTCGCTGTGGAGGCACCTCAGCAAAGGAGAAGTGGGAAAATAGATTGAGGCCTTTTGGATGTTTTCTGGGGATGGATCTGCATACTGCAACTGGAAGGAGAACGCACCAAGGCAGTCCCAAATCCCAAATCCATGGGGGCAATGAGACTAATGGCTCCACCATTCTAGGGACAAGCTGTCTTCTACTGAGTCTTGTTCAACCTCATGCCAACAACTGTGGTGGGACAACTGTTCCCTAGGGTTAAGTTCTTGAATTGGTCTGGACTCAGCTCCTGCGTGTGCCTCTCGAACTGCCGTGGTGCCTGCTGTCCCCATGTCTTCATGCAGTCCCCATCCCGAGAGCTCACCCCTGTAGCTGGGGTGGGTTTTCTGCTGGGGCTGTTCAGTGTGTAGATCAGAGGAGATCAGTTCCTCTGAAGGCCAAAGCGTCAGGTCCAAGGAATGGGGAGCTTTGCTCAACCGCTCCATCTTTACTGCTGCATACAGTGCGCCATTTCTCAGTGCCTCGCTTTCCCAAATTCTATTAAAAAAATACTAGGATTTTAGCTTGTGCTAGAGGAGAGAAGATGAGCACAGCTCCCAGTGCAGCTGGGAATATTTAATTCATACCAATGTCCATCTCTCAGTGTTAGTTTTCAATCTCCTGGCCTGGAGGATGAATTGCACAGTGCTGGAGCCAGACTCACAAGCACAACCCAAATGCATCCTCAGGGCCATGTCCAGGGCTGTGATCTGCTCCCGTTTGCCACCAAGACAGGGTTTATCTCCCTCACTCCACTGGATGGCAGAATCCAGCTTCTTATAAACCATCCCAGATAAACCAAACAACAAACCCTTGTCTGGCCTCTCAGCAGTGTATCAGGGCAGGTTTTAAAACATTTTTTATTCTGCTGTTGTTTAGGTTGGGGTTTTTGTTTGTTGTTTTGCTGTGGTTGGTTTGTTTGTTTGTTTGTTTTTAAATTCATGTGCCTTTAAAAATTGTGCAAGTGAAGGGATTTTTCTGTCAGGTTTTCTAATAAGCAAATCTATTGCAGTTGTCTGCATTTGAGTGGAAATGAATACATGTGATGTCATCTTGGTAAATTTTGACCTGAGCAGTGTCCTCTGCTTTCAAGGACAAGTGAAGGGGAAAAACTTATTTTGCCATAGCAAGTAGGGTTTCTGCTTGCCCTACTAAATGCTCACACTTGTGCTGCAAGTCTGTATTATTTTTTGAAGTTTCTACAGATCTGCTGAATCTATAAAGTGGTACGATGTTCCTCAAAGTCACTTAAGCTGCCAGCTCAATTCCTGGTACATCCAGAAGCGTACGGTACAACTTCATCAATTTTTGCAGGCTGTTGTTCCCCTTTCATCACAGAATCACACAATCCCAGAATGTCAGGGATTGGAAGGGACCTCGAAAGCTCATCCAGTCCAATCCCCCCATGGAGCAGGAACACCCAGATGAGGTTACACAGGAAGGCGTCCAGGCGGGTTTGAAGGTCTCCAGTGAAGGAGACTCCACAACCCCCCTGGGCAGTCTGGGCCAGGCTCTGCCACCCTCACCATGAAGAAGTTTCTTCTCAAATTTAAGTGGAACCTTTTGTGTTCCAGTTTGTACCCATTACCCCTTGTCCTATCATTGGTTGTCACCGAGAAGAGCCTGGCTTCATCCTCCTGACCCTCACCCTTTGTATATCTTTAAACATTAATGAGGTCACCCCTCAGTCTCCTCCAAGCTCCAGAGCCCCAGCTCCCTCAGCCTTTCCTCACACGGGAGATGCTCCACTCCCTTCAGCATCTTTGTTGCCCTGCGCTGGACTCTCTCCAGCAGTTCCCTGTCCTTCTGGAACTGAGGGGCCACAACTGGACACAATATTCCAGGTGTGGTCTCCCCAGGGCAGAGTAGAGGGGCAGGAGAACCTCTCTGACCTACTGATCACCCCCCTTCTAACCCACCCCAGGTACCATTGGCCTTCCTGGCCACAAGGGCCCAGTGCTGGCTCATGGTCATCCTGCTGTCCCCAGGACCCTTTCCCCTACACTGCTCTTTAATAGGTCATTCCCCAACTTATACTCATTTTCAGAGTTTACCTTATTGGGGTTTTGATCAAATTGCATATTTTCTTAGGTCTTGTTTTCCAGAGCTTAGAGTCAAGCAGTATCCCACAGGATGCTCTTTCCTGGTCCCAATTATTCCTGGCTTGCACTGAGCACCCTCCAGCTCCTGGTGCCATCACTGGGACCTCGCTTAGTTCAGCATCTTGCAGAACTGGCTCAAATTGGCTCCTAGTTTGGCAAAGCGACATTTCGACCCCAAGATCAAAGCAAATCATTGAATTTGGGCAGACTGATTCAGAGATTATTTTATTCTGGTTTTGCTCGTGGGACTCATCATTAAGTGGGAGCAGCATTGTGGGGCCAGAAGGCATGATTTATGTCTTAGGAGAAGATCTCACAAGGTTGTGTTCAGAGTGGTATGTGAGAGGGACTGTAAAGCCCAATGATACCTCACGTGGCAGGGAAAATAGCTCTTTAGTTAAGGGAGAACTTCACAGGAACATCACAGGAGCTTTGAACCGTGCTCATCAGATGGGGGTAGCCAGCCTGCCTGTGTTAGCCTTGTTTTCTGGGGAAATCAGGCTACTGAGAGGTTCAGCAAACAAGCACCATTTGGCCAGGATTCCTTCCTACCTACCTACCTAATTACCTTCCTTCCTACTTGAGAGAATCAAGCCATAATGAGAGGAAAAGCAGCTTTTTAATAGCTTCTTAAAAAACCAAAATCATCATACTATATCCGGACCAAAATGTCTTAATATTGGTAATATTTGTCTTAAAAAAAATACTTTGGAAAAATTAGAAGCATTCTTCCCTCTGCATTTCAAACGGAACCACAAAAATTTCCTTCGTTCCTTGTTTTGTTTTATTTTCTTTGTAGAGCAGGTGAGGGAGGGCAGTTACTGAGATGCCATTCCTAATGTTGATGCCTTTTGTCTTCGAATGAAGTAAACAGAAATATTCAGGGGTTTCTTTGTTTTTTGGGTTTTTTTTTTTTTGTCTGAGGGGAGGGTAGGTCTGATAAGCACTTTCCAGTCACCTCCAGGTCATGTAGGACACATCTCTGATTTATTTTCCATTTCTTTTGTTAATCATTTCAATGGTTGCAAGTAGCACTCTGTGAAAATCCTTTTCTTTTTGACGTCTGCATGGTAAAACAGGCCACAACTTCATCTCCAAAGGCGGTGATATGTCATGATGCACAAGATCAGAGAGTGGTCCGAACAGAAAGCCAACGTTGTACAGCTGTAAACCTCCTATAAATAAATTGTGTATATTTTATTCAGACTCCCTGCCTTTGCACAGCTGCGTTCTTCCAGAATGCTTTCGATAGGCACAAGGTGGCTCTGCAGAGCCTTTTTAATTTGCTTGGTTCACTCACCTCCATTCTAGTCATTTTTTCTGCCGACTTGGAAACCAAGGCAATCTGCACAAAGGCTTTATGCAAGGTTACATCCGTGTTCACTGCGAAAAGCCTCAGACTGAAAGGGTAACCTGTTCAGGCTGTAAAACCTTTGCATCCTATGCCTCAGAGTCACCACCATGCATGGAAATTGGGTTTTTGAGCCTCACCTGACTCGGAAAAAGCTCTGCAGATTGTTTAAAAATATAATAATAATAATAATAATAATAATAATAATAATAATAATAATGGGCAGAGCAACATGAGGGTGTGATTTTTGAATGGCTCTCCCTCAAAGAACAAACCTGCGGATTGCATGTTGGGAGCGTTTGAAAAGCGAGAAGCCTGTCCCTGCCCATGGGAGTCTCCAGTCTTGCTGCGGTAACAAACACACCACCCCAAAGTGGGTGGCATCTGAAAAAAGCCTTTTTGTTGTGGGATGGGGGGCATCCATCCAGATCATCCTGCTCCTGTGATTGTCCCCGGGGACAAAGTGTGTCATCAGACACCCTAGATAGGGAAAAGAGCAACCTACTCCTCTGCCTCCATCACTGAAAGCCTCACAAGAATCTCAACCTTATGAACATCCTAATATTCTCTTGAGCAGTAGACACAGCTGAGCACCGATGGAGAGGGTCCAGCGTAGGGCAACCAAGATGATTAAGGGAGTGGAGCACCTCCCTTATGAAGAAAGGCTGAGGGAGCTGGGTCTCTTTAGCTTGGAGAAGAGGAGACCTCACCTAGGTGTTCCTGCTCCAGCAGGGGGATTGGACTAGATGATCTTTTGAGGTCCCTTCCAATCCCAAACATACTGTGATACTGTGATACTGTGATACTGTGATGGGGCTGTGGTACCTGTTTCTGGAGAGAGCACAAGAGCTCTGAGGTAGACCAGGTGGCTTCACCAAGTCCTGCATTGTGCACATTCAGAAAAAAAGGTCTGTGCAAGCCTGGATAGGCCACATATCATCCTGTAGGCATGGACATCATGCTTCTCCACCAGCACGCACATCTCATTTTTGCTGGTACTGGGGTGGTGAGCTTCAAAGTGGAGGTTGCTTTGCAGCTCTGCCTGTCCTTGTGCAGTTCACATCGACATGTGGGCTGGCAACATGGGCAGGAATGCTGGAATTGGTGTGGGACCCCCAGTGCACCAGTGTGGAGATGTGGGGAGCTTGTGGAGGTTCAGAGAACAGCAGCAGGTCATGGAGAGGTGCACAGCTCCAGGCAGGATCCAGCCCAGGCTCTCCAAGGGTCCTGCAGCATCTCATCCCTCCAGCGCTGCCATCTGCTAACACTTCAGTGTCTCCTTTTGAGCTGCAAGAGCATCTTCATGGAGGGGCAGACATCCTACCATGGTTGCAAAGTGATGCTGGAATATTTCTCCTTGGTGTTGAGTCCCCTACAGCCCATGGCTTCCCATCCCGATGCCCATATACCTTACCCCCCATATGGATACGAGCTTCCTGCTGCTCAAAAGGACCAGGGGTTACTAGCAAGAAGGGCTACAGAGGTAGCAGGGCTTTCAGCAAGCAGATGGGTTCATTGCCTGTCCCTCAGAGCTAATCAGGTGCTACCACATCCTTGACCAATGTCCCAGGTGTTAAATACCAAGAGATTAACCCATGACCCGCAGCCATTACATCTGAGCAGGAGTCATCCAAAGGTTCCTTGCACTCTTCAAATCCCACCTCCAAACCCAACGATGCAGGCAGATGAGCATGTCCAGCCCTGTGGCCCTGGCAGAGCCTCCTTCCCTGCCTTCCCACACAACCATGGGACATATTGGACACAAGAAAAGGTTGTCCAAGGCTGGACCTCTTCCAGGCACATCGGATGTGGTTCAGAGCCAAGCAAACCCCGGGCACAGACAATATTTGCCCTCGCATCCACAGAAACCACATTGGCAGAGTGAACAGGGCTTGAGTGAAACCGGGCATGGTCCCAGGTGGTCATAAATCATCTCTCTTGAGCTTCAAGTCAACAAAACCTATTCATAGCTGGTCCCCACGCAGGGGCTGGGCAGCCGCGGGACGTTTTGAAGGGCTGGGGAAGGGACAGGGTGGCTGTGTGGTGGCTTCTCCCACATTTTGAGCAGAGTTCCTGGTGTGGCTTTGGAGGAAGAAGGTTCCGTCTTTTGCTTCTTACTTCTGCAGTGTCACCAAAAAAATTCAGCCATACTGGTCCCCAGGAGGGTCCAAGTCCCCTTGTTCCAAAGTGGAGCTTGGAAACGCATTGCGTGTTAACACTGCCAATAAAAAGGCATGTTTTGCACCATTCACTAGCTAAAACGCCATGCTTTATACCTGTGTAAGGTACCTCAGTGATGTTCCATAGCACAGTTAAAAACCAACCCCACCTATCTCAGCAGGAAGGAGAAAAGACACCAGCAAAAATTTGGCAGGGGGTTACCAGGTCAGAGTTAAGCTTCTGGGCAAAATCTCAGCTCTGAATTTCCAGGTCCTCAAGTGTTTTTTCTCTCCCAGTTTCCACATTTATAAGCGCAGGCTGGTGCATGCAAACCAGAATGCCTGTCAGCTCCTGGCCCCATCCCACAGGACCTCACCATGTTCCCTCGCACACCCCTGAGACCTCTCTGCATGGGGCAGAGGGATCTTCCCAGCCATCCCTTTGCCCATGAAGCCATGAGAACTCTGCACAAAGAGGACTTGAAAATGCAGCTTAACCCGTCGTAGGGCTCTTCATGGGAAGAGGGTCCAGAGGAGCCACAGAAATGATCCGAGGCTGGAACAGCTCTGCTGGGAGGACAGGCTGAGAGAGCTGGGGGGAGACCTTATTGTGGCCTTTCTGTACTTAAAAGGGGCTGATAAGAAAGATGGGAACGGACTTTTTAGCAGGGCATGTTGCGATAGGGCAAAATATGATGGTTTTAAACTGAAA
Organism: Streptopelia decaocto; assembly: GCF_964273445.1. NCBI lineage: Eukaryota > Metazoa > Chordata > Aves > Columbiformes > Columbidae > Streptopelia > Streptopelia decaocto. The sequence continues at coordinate 208,474,284 of NC_138663.1, read as the reverse complement.
AAGGGGAGATTCAGGCCAGACGTGAGGAAGAAATTTTTTACACTGGAGATGGCAAGACCCTGTCCCAGGTTGGCCAGAGATGTGGTGGATGAACCATCCCTGGAGACATCCCAGGCCAGGCTGGACGGGGCTCTGAGCAACCTGAGCTGGTGAAGATGTCCCTGCTCATGGCAGGGGTGGCACTGGATGGGCTTGGAAGGTCCCTTCCACCCCAAACTATTCTCCGATTCTGTAATTCTGTGCTCTGGGGCAGACCCCAGGGATGCAGAAGGGCACATCTTTGGGGTGTGGGGATGCCTGGGGACCGTGGTGTCCCTGGGCTGGAGGTATCACACACACCCCCACACACGCCCCCCCACACCAGGGGCTGGCTGTATCGCGGCTCCTCCCCCGCTAAGAGGCTCAGGGACGGGCAGGGCAGGCGCTGCCCTCGCTCGGTGCCGGAGGCAGCGGCGGCTCCGCGCCGGGCACCCGCGCCCCTTCCCCGGCCCCGGCCCCGGCCCCGGCCATGTCCCGCTGAGGTAAGGCGGAGGGGGGCGGGAGAGCAGGCTGGGGGCTGGGGGTGCTCCCGATGGGGTGAGATGCGGCTGCAGCGGGGCGGGGTGGGGTGCGATGGGGTGGGATGGACTGGGGGTACCCGGCAGCGAGTCTGTTCCAGCGCCCGGATCAAACCTGGGGAATGGGCTGGGTTCATTGGGGGGGTGGGAGAGGCGACACGACCGCAGACCCGCCAGAAATGCCCAACAACCCCGAGCCAGCTCGGCTCCTGCAGTACGGATTAGTGCCTCGGTAATTTCCAGCTGCTGCTTATTTTAGCTTGGATCACCTGGCAGAGAGCTGGTGGTGAGGGGTGGGGGAGTCATTTTGTTCCTGTGCTGCGGTGTGTAGCCCCCCACCCCTTTGCTCCACGGCGTTTTCATATTCTGGGATATGTCTGGAAGTGCTTAGAGATGGGAAGAGGCTGTTGGGGATGTCCCTGCTGCACGGACCTGCTGGTGGTGGCAAAGCCCCAGTGTCCCCTCAACCCATCGCTCCCCGGACCACCTCACCCTCCCCCTGCTCTGATCCAGCTCCAAACGCACCACCAGCACAACCTGCTCTTCAGAGAACAGCAGGAGTTTCCCCAGATTGTGGCATAACACGGCTTGTCTCCAGGCTGGGGTCGTATTGGTGTTGGGAAGCAGCGCCCAGGACCTTCCCAGGTTATTTAAATAATTAGGACCATCCCCGGGCAGGGACCAAGACCCAACATGGGACAGACTTTCCTCATTAGAGCCATGATAACCTAACAAAGATAGAATCAGCATCTCTTGGCATCTCTGGGAAGACTGGGGTGCACGGTGGAGTATCTGTCTTGAGGACAACATGGGTGGACAATGGGTCTTAGAGTGCCTGGTTGCTCCTGGCTGCTAAACCCCCCTCCAAAAGGAGGTGGCAAGAGCTGGAGGTGGTTTTCCCACAGCCCCAGGCTGTTGTGTTGATATGAGAGTGCTCTTCTCCATAGCCCAGGCAAAAGGATGTCTGAGAACCAGCCCCATGGTGTTAACCTGTGCTTTGCATCAAGATGTCAAGGACATGGCTTGTGTTGCAAGCCTCTGTCCTCTGTCCTCCTTCTCCACTATATGATGCTACAGGTCTTATCTCTCTTCCCATGAGGTGAGGGACCGCAAAGTTCCAACAGTGGCGGTGTGAAGGTATGGGATGGTTTTGCAGCTGTGGGCTGAGCTTTGCTAAAGCTTCAGTCAAAACTCGCATCCCTGTGGGACCCTGTGCAAGTCTCATCCCTGCCCTGTGTCTAAACTGTCACAGGGACAGCAGAAGAGGGACAAAGAAGGACAAAACTAGGACAGCACTTCCCCGCGTTGATTGACACTCAGATTGTTTTCACACATGGCTTTGCAATCTCTGAGCTCTGCTGATTTTTCAAACATGTTTGTCTAAATTGTGTTTAATGCTTAAGTCGTGGTAAAGAGCCAGTGACAAACTGTCTTTCTTTTCTGCCTGACCTTCTAGTTGAGAGATTTGTGCTTCTGCAAAAGCAACATGTAGGGCCAAAGTCTCTTCTTGGGCTTTTTGGAATGAGACTGGGGTAACTTCATGAAGCTACAGTATCTCCCCGCTGACACCAATATTTATGAGATCTGAATCCTGAACCCCTTTTCCAAGGCAATATTATTTCTAACTCATTTCCCCTCCTCAGAGCACTTGATTCATCTCGCTCACTATTAACTTTCCACGGACCAAGGTCTGCTGTACAGTGTTTCTGTCTTACGCTTGCTAACTTGTGACTTCGCAATCCTTGGGTTGCCATGGAAAGGATTATGCTGTGATTAATGAAGGCATTGTCAGCTCATAGGTTGTTGTGGGTTGTTGGTTTTATCAGCTCTGCTGGTCCTTTTTGAGGAGAAACGGGGACTTGCATTGTTTGCTTGGGGCAGAGCCAGAGTTTTCTTGCTCCCGAAGCCGAGTGGGACGAGTGTCACTGTACCAAGGGGCTGGCAGGATGTGGAGACAGCACGTCAGAGAGCTTCGCATGGTGAAACACTTCTCTCTGCTAGGCAACATGCAAGGAGAACCTGATATGGGATGAGCCGGTGTGTTTGTGACGGTCTGGACCCCCAGCTGAGTTGCGATGTAGAGTCAGAAAGCTTCTCAAGACAGGACAGGCCCAGTAGTGCCCATGCTTAGGCTGTCCATCCATCCCGGGGTAGCACCCCACAAAAAAACCCCATGCCCAGAGCCTATGCACAGAATCCCTGCTCTGAACAGCTCTTGTGGTCAGGATACTGGGAGAGATCAAAGCGCAGTTGTTCCCCCATCACAAGGGGAGTGCAACGTGAAGAAATCTGATGAAAAACAGGTGTTTGGAGTAGATTGAGTGCCAAACAAATATGCAAAAGTTGAAAATACAAAGGCCAAAATCTCTAGGGACACCTTCATTTCTTGGCACCATTGTCTGGATGCTCCCCAGACCTGCCCAACCTGAGGACCTGGGTACCAAATCCCACATCATCCCAGCTGGGATCCACAAGCCAAGTGCTTGATCCCACTGACAGTTCCGGAGGAATTGCAGAAAAGCCTTGAGCTCTTTATGGACCTCAGCCCTAACAAAGTCCTTTCACAGCATGTGGGTTCAGCTCCTGCCATCCCTTTCCTGCATTTAACCTGGTGGAATAACCCAGCATTTGCCTGGGGTGCAGATCACCTGAATACACTTTTCACATGCATGAAAGGAGTTAAAACTGATGCTTTAGGTTGATTATAGACTTACAGGCCACCTTGGGTGGAGGTTTCCACTGCTGTTATTGTTGTGCAAGCACCCTGGCCTCCAACTTTAAAATGCGTGGAGGAAAGACTTGCAGGAGGACATGCCCGAGGTTATGCTGGGTGTTGGGGAACTGAGCCTCTGTGAATCCTGGTCTTGTCCTCTCTGTCCATCTGACACTGGGTTGTATGGTGTGAGCTGCTGAGAGGGTCTTCATCCCGGGAGACAAAGCCACTCACTGGAGCAGTTCCTGAATTTGGAAACGGTTAAGACATATCTGGGATCATGACAGAGCTGGAGAGAGGATAGGCACGATGTCAAGGTTGCACCTCGAATCCTGGGATCAGTTTTGGGTCCCTTACACCACAAAAGGCCTTGAGGTGCTGGAGTGAGTTGAGAGAAGGGAAAGGAGCTGGGGAAGGGTCTGGAGCACAAGTGTGATGGGAGTGGCTGAGGGACCTGGGGGTTCAGCTGGAGAACAGGAGCTGAGGGGAGACCTTCTGATCTCTGAACTGCCTGAAAGGAGCTTGGAGCCAGGGGGGGTCGGGCTCTGCTCCCAAGGAACAAGCAACAGGACCAGAGGAAACAGCCTCAAGTTGCACCAGGGGAGGTTGAGGTTGGATCTGGGGAACAATTTCTTCCTGGAAAAGGGCTGTTGGGCATTGGAACAGGCTGCCCAGGGCAGTGGTGGAGTTACCATCCTGGACAGTTGAACAGATGCAGAGATGAGGTTCTTAGGGACATGGGTTAGTGTCAGGGATGGGTTAACACTTGGACTCAATGATCTTGAGGGTCTCTTCCAACCAAAATGACTCTGTGATTCTAAGGTTGGCAAAGGAGGCTAAATAGAAAAAGGCAGGTACCTACAGTGCCTGGGGGAAGCCGGCTGTCAATGTCGCTGTGTGAATGTACAGACTTTCAGGAATATTATGGTTTAGTCTCATAGTGCTTGCAGGTTGCAACTGTGAAATACCTTTCACTTGAGACAGGTTTGCAAACGCTGAGCAGGGTTCATCTGCCCAAGACACCAAGGGACAGGGAAAAGGTGCTCTGAGCCCCACCTGGGCTGTGCTAGACTTGGGACCAGGACCCATCTCTTGGGACCAAGTCTTTTTCTGTTCCCCAGGGTATCTGTCATTGGCCAGAGAGCACATTTCACTTCTCTGTTGACTTATTTCAAGTAATCCAAAAGAAAAAAAGGCAAAAGAGATGTCACGAGAGGTACGAAGACTGGAACAGTTTTTCGCCTCTGTGCACCCCGGGTGTGCTTGTAACTGGAAATATTCTGTACCATTCTGGTCCCTCCATCCCCAAAATGATCTAAGTCAGCTGGGGAGGATTCTGAGAAACGAAGGATGACCGGAGGTCTGGAACAGCTTCAGCACAAGGAAGGATTGTTTAGAGAAAGACTTCAAGCTGAAGAGAGATGGGAGGAAGATATGTTACAGATCCAGCAAGATCACGCTTGCCTGGTGAAGGCAAAAGGATGATTTTTCCTTTGCGATACAAAAATTAGGGGGCATGAAATAAAGCTAGCAGAGAACAGATTCAAAACTAAGATTAATCCACACAATCTAGCATCTGTGATACTCCTTACTGCAGGACTGTGTAGATCCTAAAGGTATGGATGAGTTAAAAAAGAGCACTCAGACAAATTCGCTGATGAAATGCCTCTCAAAAGCTAGAAAATATATATACATATATATATAAAAGACAAAAGTTACCCTTCTTTGTATCTAGAAGTTCTTGAGCTGCAAATTATTAGTGTCTGGGGGAATTTTACAGAGTAGTGCTGTTAAATCTTCACTCTGCTTTTATACTGCTCCCTAGGCATCCTCTGCTGTCTGCTGTCAGATAAATGCAATATATGTGCAGCCCACAAGCTGGATCCAACATGGGTTTATTATATACAGCTCATGGGCTCATGCTTCCTCTCACCAAGTCTTGTTCATGCCATGAAATCTTCCTTGAAACAATTATTCTGAGATATTTGCCTCGCTGTACTTCTTAGTTGTCTGGGAGAAGTGAAGGTGTCAGCTTCATCACAGTAGCAGTGCCGTGTATTGGGTGGATGTAGAAAAATAAAGTCTATTCTCTTCCTTTTTTATTGAAAATACTTTCACGCTGGCAAATGCAGAGAGGATGTAGAAGGGATTTTGTTGCAGGTTCTGTATCAGATATCACGGAGGTCATCAGGGAATTGCCACAAAGCTGGTGACCAGCTAGATCACTGCTAGGATGTCCAAGGTTTGCATGTGAATCTCAGAGCTGACCCGTGCTGGTTTCAGGCTGAGGTTTGTTTTGCAAGTCAATAAGATGGTTTTCCGTGTGCCCAGTGAGGGCTGGTGTGTGAGGAGATTGAATTCATGCCAAGAGAGGCTGGGAGAAAGAAAAAAATTACTCCGAGGGTGGTGAGAGTCCGTCCCAGGTTGGCCAGAGAGGTGGTGGATGAACCATCCCTGGAGACATCCCAGGCCAGGCTGGACGGGGCTCTGAGCAACCTGAGCTGGTGAAGATGTCCCTGCTCATGGCAGGGGTGGCACTGGATGAGCTTTGAAGTTTCCCTCCAACCCAAACTATCCTATGATTCTATAAAATTCTTTGTGTCCTGGTGGCACTGAGTCCCCAGTCTGGGCAAAGGTCCCACTGAGCTCATGTAGGACCAAAGAGCTTCACCACAACAGTGGGGCTGAAAGGGAAGGAGTAGAGCACTCTCAAACCATAACACCATCATCAGAGATAGGATCCTCTTACCTGGCTGAGGCTGTTGGGAGGACGTGCAGACCTCCTTCACGAGGACAGAGGGACACAGTAACTGCATGTTGTAGTGAGGTGGAAGGAGCCCTGCAAGCCTAGATAGAATGCATCAAACCTCTGCCTCCTACGTCTGAACCTTTGGACGCTTTCCAGCATCAGTGGTGGTCACCATCGCATTGTGTTGCCCTAACTATTCCTGTCCTGCTTCCTCTCGTCACTCAGCCTTGCTGGATCATGGCCATGAAGGCCAGCAGACTTACCCTGGGCTGAGACGAACTCCAGAAAACACACACACACTCTGGGTTTGTCTCTCCTACAGCCTGCAGGAGGTTTCTATCTGGAGCAATAATGGGAATGGTTATTTCATGTGTAACCTCCATGCAAGAGCCTTTCTCAAGCCCATGGAGAAGCTGCACACTGAGGACTGTCAGAGTGAACAGGATGATCCCCGTTTGCTCTTCAGTTCCTCTGCTCAGCTTCTTGGCTGCCTTTAATCCTTGTGGAACAACAGAGCCAGGATAACCCAGACTTCTGTGGTCTGGCTTAGGAAGTAAAGCCCAGGAAAAGGTCAGGCATAGCTGGCTTTATGCATGTTTTTTGTATGATGGAGAGCTGCAAGAGCCCGGAGTGGTCTCTGGTACAGACATGAGAAAACGTTATAGTTCTAGAATGATTGAAAGTCCTCATGAGCTTTCATTGTTATCAAAACTCCTCCTAAACATGCCCCCATGCCAGGCTGGTGGTGCCACAGCATCCTTGAGCCAAAAAAAAAGGGGGACAAAACTCTCCAAGAGTCCTTTAGGGTTTCCTTTTATTTCTGCAGGTTTTCAGGGCTATTGACTACCTCAGAGCACCTGGGTTGTCAAGACACAGCCCACCCAGGGATCAGGATCCACAGCAAGAACTATTAGACCTTTTATGTGATTCAGTGAAGCGATTGCACGGAGACTTGTTAACAATTAATGAGCAGGTCAGCCCAATCTGCTGTCACGCTGGGGAGGCCTCTCAGAGCAGATATACTGCGAGGACATCATCCCTGTCATGTAAGAAATTGCTGTTTTCCAGTGCAACAGGGAGGAAGATCTGCCTGGTGATGCCACCAGCGCTTTTGGGTGGTAGAGCAGGTCCATGTGCCCCAAGAAGGAGAGTTTCTGGAAGTGCAGTTGAGTTACTCCAGCAAGGCACTGAGATGTTGCTTTCTCCACTGCTAAATGTCATGCCTGCACCCAAAATATCAGGGAGGAGACAACAAGGCACCTGGTGATCTTGGCCAAATTGCTGTGAGAGCCATGTCAGCTTGGGATACCATGATGGAGCAAATCAGGACTGCTGTTCATTCAGCTTAATTGTACCAGTACAGATTAAGGTGGTGGGTAACAGGGGGCAAAGGCTGTTTGGGTAATGTTATTGCTCTTAGAAATAACCTTCTGGATCTCCCCCAGTGCTTTGTTATAACTGACTACTGTTCAGAGTAGCAAACCAGGTCGTGTCCTCCCAGCGCTGAGCTCAGCAGTCAGGGAAGATACTAAATAAAAAGGGGCTGGAACAAAAGTCAAGCTTTTCAGGTGCAGCTGTGATGTTGAGTTCAGCCCAAGGAGTGAGACTTGTCTCCAGCAAACACCTATTCCTTATGTGCACCTGAGAGAAAATCACAAGTAGCAACCGCCACCCCTTTCCTTGGAGGGATATCTCAAAATATTGCAAACAAGGGTGGGAGCAGAGCAGCTTGTTAAAACCGGAATGAGATTAAAGTTGACTTGCTCATCTAGTCTGATTTCCATAGGAAACAAGGCTTGTGTGGTCACGCTGTCTCTTTATGTGTGTCACCTATTCACAGTAATTTGCTGATCAAGTTCAATGCAAGTTTGATAGAGGAGCAGCAAGTAAGCAAAGTTCCTAGACACTTGATGGAAATAAGTTGGCAAGCATGGGGGAAATCTAATGCTTTGCAGCAGGGTGCCAGCTCCTGTTGGACACCAGAGAGCCCAGCTTTGGGTGAGAAAACTGTTCTGGATGCTCCACCTGCAGCAAAAGCTTGTTGAGGGGGACTATGCCCTGCTGACCACCAAGCAATCTTATTAATTGGAGTTTTGTGGTTGTAGCTGAGGCTTTTGTTAACTCTGCTGCTCACAGAAGGACTTCTACCATTATTTCTGGCTCTGCTCTTCACCAGGTGGGAACCTGGCATAGAGCAAAATCACTTCACCTCCTGAAGCCTCCAGTTCTTTTGCTCATCCCAGTTGCTTGGGTGTGGAATGACTTTTATTTTGTGTCTGTGCCACACCTAGCATATCATAGAATCATAGAATGATTTGGGTTGGAAGGGACCTTAAAGATGATCTAGTCCATGGGCAGGGACACCTGCTCCACTAGACCAGGTTGCTCAAAGACCCATCCAACCTGGCCTTGAAGACTTATGGGGATGGGGCATCCACCACCTCTACCGGCAACCTGGGCCAGTGTCTCACCTCCTTCACTGTAAAGAATTTCTTCCTAATATCTAATCTAAGTCTACCCTCTTATATGTCCTTTAGTCTGACTCTGCTTTGGCTAAGACCTGTAAGCATGACTTCAGCTCAGCCAGATGTTTTCCCTGGGAACAAGGAGCATCCCATGTGCTGAAGAACACCCAGCCACTCGATACGTCACCAAAACATGAAGAGCGGTAGATGCAGCAGCAAACAGCCCTCGTGACTCAGTTTCCCCAGCTGCAAAATTAATATAACACTTTGCATGTGCAGCCAGTGAGTCAGAGAGCACCTGACCCCCTCTCATCTGGGCTATGACAGGGTTGATCTGTCCCAGCGCTGCCTCATGCTGCCCCAAGGGATGTGATGGTGGTTGCACCAAAGCCACTGTGAAAGGGCAGAGCAGAGTCTCTGCTTAATTCGTACAGTCCCCGTTCGAGCAAAACACCCTCTGGAGTTATCACGAGTCTCAGCAGGATGAAACAGGGCTGGTACCTTCTGATTTAAACCCACTTTATCTTACTAGTCCCTGCACTGGGAGGCTGACCCCAGCCTCTCTGAAGGGCTGTCATGAATTTCTCCAGGACCATGAGAGATAAGAGGATAGTGGTGGGGCAGGCAGAGGGAGGATTTTACTGAAAATCCCAGCAAAGGGGTTCCTGCTGAGAAGAAAACCTCTCAGGATTATAACAGCTTGCAGAAGCCCTGCTCCAGCCAGCACTAATAGCACTGAGACTGCATGGTCGAGGACAGACCATTGGGGACCAGCAAGAGTAGAGGGTGACACAGCTGCTTATTAGGACAATTTAAGGACAGAGAAGAGCCAGGAACCTGATTTTATTAAAGGCGTTTTGATCTGGAGTCATAGGCACAGGCTTGGTGTCTGCAAGAGGCACATCGCGCCTTCCTGGTTCTCCTGTGTGACCTTGGGGAAAGTCGTGTCCTCCTTCTGTGCCTCAGTTTCCCTCTGTGTGAAATGAAGATAGCATCATCTCCTCCTCCATAAATAGGCTGGGATTTGTGAGGGAGCAGCACAGTGTAAGAGCTTGCTGGAGTGGTTACTAAAACAGTACCCATAGTAAAGACTCTTTTTAATGAAACTTTCTGTAGCAAAGAAAAAGGAGCAGTGGGTTAGTAATTAAGTTATTGGACTGAGATTAATCCAGCATTCAGATGTTAACTCTGCCATACGTTGTCTGGGTGGTAGCAGATCATCTAGAGATGGTTTTAAAATGGACCGCTTAATGGGACTTAGAGCCCAAGTACCTCACTCCCTCTGAAACCACTTTGGGAACAAGTTCCAGTGTGTCATGGGACAAACCACCTGACACACCATAAATTTAATTTGGGGCCCTGGTCCGAGCCTGCAATAGGTGCAGTGCTCCTCCTCCTGCCCTCTGTCTTGGAGCAAGGCTTGTGGCATTGCATTCTCATGAAACAGAAAGCTTGGAAGGCCAAGGAGATAATCCAGTCCAATCTCCTTCCTAACATGCCTGCTTATTCCTGACTGGAACCAGTAATATAGTATTGGACAGAGTATATATCTAGGAGATATACATATATATATTTATCATCCTCTATAGCATTTATATACATGTATACACACCTTTCCTTGGATCTTCATGGAGTTCTTCTCTGAATATAGACATGGTCTTTGTAGCTGCCTGACCAACACAAACAAAGGATTAAACCTTCGTCTGAGCTAAGGGCTAATGGCTGTGGTTCAGCTGCAGAGTAGGCAAAGCCTGGAGGGCTGAGAAGGTTGCTGCATCCTGAACCTGGCCCAAAACAGGACATGCCACACACGGATCTCCTCCAAAATGCATGCAATCATTGTAAAACACATCAGCCTGAAGTCAACCACCACATCTGGAGCACAAGTGTGATGGGAGCGTCTGAGGGACCTGGGGGGTTCAGCTGAAGAACAGGAGCTGAGGGGAGACCTTCTGATCTCTGAACTGCCTGAAAGGAGCTTGGAGCCAGGGGGGTCGGGCCCTGCTCCCAAGGAACAAGTGTCAGGAGCAGAGGAAACGGCCTCAAGTTGTGCCAGGGGAGATTTAGATCGGATATCAGGAAAATTTTCTTCCTGGAAGGGTTGTCAGGCATTGGAACAGGCTGCCCAGGGCAGTGGTGAAGTCACCATCCCTGGAGGGGTTGAATAGATGTATAGATTAGGTTCCTGGGGACATGGGTTAGTGTCAGTGCTGGGTTAATGGCTGGACTCTATTATTTTGAGGGTCATTTCCAACCAAAATAATTCTGTGATTTTATGACCTGTGTATATACTTTGCTCTGTCAATGGCAGGGATTGAGCAGCCCATGAAGGAGCAGATCCATAGTGACCCCAGGAACACCTGTTGGTCTGCTCAGCCCATGCTAGTTGGGGTTTCCTGAGCTTGGGTGGGTAGAATCTGAGCTCTGATCTTGGCACCATGCTGTGTAGACATTCTGGTGTGCTCAGGACCAGCAAGGGGACTTCCATACAGCCCAGTACTGTGCAGCACTGTGCAGTCTACAGCTTCCTCACAAGGGGAGGAGGACAGGCAGGAGCTGACCTCTCCTCTCTGACGACCAATGTCAGAACCTGAGGGAATGGCAGGAAGATGTGCCAGGGAAGGTTTAGGTTGGACATGAGGAAAAGGTTCTTCACCCAGAGGGTGCTGGACACTGGAACAGGCTCCCCAGGGAGGTGTCACAGCCCCAACCTGACACTGTTCAAGAAGAGACTGGACAAAGTCCTCAGACACACAGTGTGAACTGTGGGGTTGTCCTATGCAGGGACAGGAGTTGGACTCGATGATCCTTATGGGTCCCTTCCAACTCAGGACTTTCTGTGATTCTATGATAACCCTGCTCCAAGGAGAAGAGGCTTGAGAGCATGTTCATGTGCTAAATCACCCTAAATTTCAAATACAGAACTAATTTCTAATTTGTTCTTGTTGTGTGCCAGGCCCCATGTGTAGACTGGGGTTTCATGTATGGATGAGGAAGCAGACTGCAAACACTGTTTGGCCAACATGCAGGTGCAGCATTTTACCTAGATCAGCTCAGCCTGCTAGGTCTGGATTATGCTGAAATTACACCTGACCGCTTTGCAAAGGGATACTTTATTTGATTAATTATTGTGGCTGTTGAAAAACACTCAGTCGCTGGTAGAGGCTGGTGCACAAAGGGAAATCGCCCTCCTTGGGAGGCTGTGCCCAGCGCTCTGCGGCCAACGGGGATCAGATGCCGCCACGGTCCATTGTTCTGCTCTGGCTACATGAAAGCAGGGGGAGGGAGGAAAGGTCAGGTTCTTTGTTCAGCTTCTCTACCTGCCAGGCTTTTTGGAGGGATTGAATGCAGTGCAAATCTATTGAACTTCCTGCTAGAGGCTTAAAAAATTGATGCCCGTTTCCTGACTGCTCTCAGATGAACAGAGGCTACATATCGATTCTCTGACTTTCCAGAGGAGGGAGTTTTCTGTGGTTCCTCGCTCTGATGTAGTCTCTTGGCTGTGATTCATTCAGATGAGGTGTCTCTCTCTGTGGGACTGCTACCAAGACCCTTCAAATAGCGGTTTGAGGGCCAAACTGGTCCCACAGAGTGAGCTAAGTGGTCTTTTGACGTATTCCCAGCTGCTCAGGGAGCACAGGGATTGGAGAGAGGAAGGAACACCCAAACAAAATCAGTCATCTCAGGCTTCCTTGATAGTCAGTGGGGAGAAATAATGCTGACTTCTCCAAAAGACTGAGGGAATCAGTCCTTGGAATCATAGAATCACAGAAGGGTTTGGGTTGGACCTTCAAAGCTCATCCAGTGCCACCCCTGCCATGAGCAGGGACATCTTCACCAGCTCAGGTTGCTCAGAGCCCCGTCCAGCCTGGCCTGGGATGTCTCCAGGGATGGTTCATCCACCACCTTTCTGGGCAACCTGGGACAGGCTCTCACCACCCTCTGGGGCAACAGTTTCTTCCACATGTCTGGCCTGAATCTCCCCTCTTTATTTTAAAACCATCATCCCTTGTCCTGTCACAACAGGCCCTGCTATGAAGTCTGTCCCCATCTTCCTTATAGGCCTCTTTTAAGTAAGGAAAGTCCACAATAAGAAGCCTTCTCCAGGCTGAACACCCCCAACTCTCTCAGCCTGTCCTCATAGGAGAGGAAAGCAACTTTTTGCCCCCATAGTCAAGGAGCTGATCTCAGTTGACTTAATCAAATGCTGTCTGCATCGGAACAGCGCACCCCCAGTTTGGGTGTCAGATAGGACTTAGAGAACAAATTAAAGATTGACAACCGTAAGGTCACCTAAATAACAGTGCTGTCACTGGTGAGAAGGCAACATGTGCTGATTCAGCGGAGAAAGCCACAGCAGAGTTGTGTACTAATGTACTCCTGTTCTAGAATTTGCATGCTTCCGTCTTACTCCCTGGTACCCAGGCTCACGTGGATAAACACTGGTGACACTGATATTAGCCCTCAGCTCTCTTGTGATCTGTGCACGTGGCCAGGAGGAGGCACAGAAATGCTCAGGAGTTGCTTCTCACCATTCCGAGGTAGTAAGTGCATCACAGGATGGGCTCTTGGATTTGTGGAAGCTTCAGCTCATGCCTTCAGCTTTGTTTAAAATGCCATCCTGATGTTTGCAGTGTTTGGGGGTTAGTTTTGTTTTCTTTAATACTGTGAGACATAGAATCATAGAATCATAGAATCATTTTCATTGAAAGAGACCCTCAACGTCATCAAATCCAACCATTAACCTAACACTGGCACTAAACCATGTCCTTAAGAATCTCAACTACGTCTCTTTTAAACCCCTCCAGGGATGATGACTCCACCACTGCCCTGGGCAGCATGTTTCAATGCCCGAAAACCCTTTCTGTGAAGAAATTTTTCCTAATATACAATCTAAACATCCCCTGGCACAACTTGAGGCTGTTTCCTCTCGTCCTGGTGCTTGTTCCTTGGGAGAAGAGACCAACACCCTCCACACTATAACCCGTGTCGTATGGAGACACAGTGTCAACTCAGAGTTGACTCTCGCACCCTCAGTACAGCTAAATGCACACACAGGGTCAGGCTCACTGTGGAATTGTCCATCTTGTCCTTATCTGAAAAATGAAAGAGCTTGGGTAACTCCGTTAGGAGATCGGTACTTGAACATGGAGGACCAAACAAGCTCTGAGATCCTGCAGCTGGAGCTGAGTCTCCATGGTCTTTTCACTGACCAGTGCGATGCTCTGCAAAGGCAAATGGGGTGGCACAGCCTGGAGCTGTCATCAGGGGCTGTGATTAATGCCTGCAGCTCCTGGCGGAGAAAGGCCCAGAGGATCACATTTCTTTCACTTGCTGTATTTTAAAAACCTTCACACTCTGTCTCCACAGAGATCACCACCTCGGCATTTTGCGTTGTCTCAATTCTCAGCTTGTGGAAATCAGCACGGTTGCACTGGAGTCAGTTGCATCTCAAGCATTTAATACTGCTGGGGGTCTGGCCAGTGAGGTTTTTTTAGTTAGGTCAAAAGAAACAACATTATTTACATTTTTTAGCTGATCTATAGTCAACCCAACCAATAAGGAGAGCTCAGGACCTGGTTTAAGTGTTCAGTTTTTAGGGAGAAGCTGGATTTTTCAGAAGTTTTCACATCTGTTGAAAACCAGGCCTTGATTTTGTGTATTGAAGTCTGTAGCTGGAAATTCTACCTACTGCACAACGCCGGACACCTCCATGTCACTCATGTTGAGTAGATTACACCCTATTTATTGGTGGTTTCGGTTACGAGCATCATTTCCCTGGGTTTCAGTTGCACTTGCAGAATGACAGACTGCAGTGTGCATTAGCACAGCACTTTCTTCCTTGAGCTACTTGCATGAAAAAAACCCTAATGTACAGAAATGCACAGTATCTTTCTATCTACTACATCAATATTACTTTCACCGTGGGCTGTTTCACTACATTAAACCACCTTGGCACCTGCAGTCTTCTCTCTCTTTAGTTATTTGGCTAATTGATTAGCAGGTTGGCTGTGTTCTTCAATATGGGAAAGGTTGTTTTTACTTTGAGCAGCTGGAATTCCCTGGTTTTGGAGATACCAGATTTGCAGGATGAGTGGGACTTTCCTTTTTGAAAAGAAAACAAAACAAAACCCACCCAAACAGATAAATAAAAACAACCACCACCTACCAGGTCTTCCCTGGGAACATCATCCACCCACCAGAAGGAGAAGCCCAATGGGAGTACCCTCAAATCTAATCAAATCTAATTAGTACGTAATCCTGTGGCTCTCATCAGTGTAAGGCTGAACACTGCAGGAATAGCTTGAGAAAAATCTGCTTGCTCCCTCAAACAACCCTTGCAGGCTGTTGTTCAGTTGCATGGTGTTGCATTCATAACTGAACACCAAGGAGCCTTTCTGAGGATCTAGGGCTTCAGATGGATCTTTACTCCCTGCTATTACCTGTACCTTTATATGTAAGCTTGCAGCTTCTCTTGAATCTCTCATTTTCCTTCAGCTGCCCAGGCATCTGGACCTGCAGCTGATGGAGGGATAACTCTTTACCCCAAAATGCAACTCTTGTTCAAAGCAGCTATTTCTCTGTCTCCCAGTCGTAGAATCATGAAATAATTTGGGTTGGAAGGGACCTTCAAAGCCCATCCAGTGCCACCCCTGCCATGAGCAGGGACGTCTTCACCCAGCTCAGGTTGCTCAGAGCCCCGTCCAGCCTGGCCTGGGATGTCTCCAGGGATGGTTCATCTACCACCTCTCTGGTGGCCACTCCAGGTCTGATCCAAAGGCTGTAGGAAAGGCTTTTCTTGACTTTCAGTGAACTTGAATCAGATTTTTTTCCAGGAAAGCACTCTCTGTGCTTTTCACAGAGCTTATTGCTTTTGTGACCTGCCTTGCTGAGGTGACAGCTCCATCGCATTCCTCATGTCACCTGTCATCATGACCTCAAGCTGATCCGTCCGTGTGGGGGCGGCAATTAAGATGTAAACAAGGGAACTTTCTCAGCACGGTGGCAGGCAGCGTGCTGGCCAAGTGGTGCTCACCGTGTCATCATGTCTCCATCACAAGAGTCTCATACTTGTGAAAACTCAGGGAATGTTGTCCTGTGTGTGGAAAAATCAGCAAATACTCTGGGTGAATTCCTGCCACCATTGCATTCAGGGCAATATTGTTGTTTTTATTTGGAATGTGTCTCTTCCCCACATTAAAAGAGAAGATATATAATAAAATCAGAAGACTTGTTTTTAGTTGCTGTGTAATCTACACTGGACAAGTTAGAAATTATTATTTCTTCTTGTGAGGATGAATATATTTGTGCCACAGGAAGGGAAGGTGTAAGAGAAGGAACATTACCATGAACATTTCAGTCCAAAGCTCAGAGACGAGAAATGATCGTGTTTTAAGCAACACCTCAGTAGCCAAAGCACTCATCTAGTGAGACTCTAATTCTGGACTCTCCTCCACCAAGGTAGGAGTTGAACCCAATTCATCTACCTTGCAGGAGGTCCTGGACAGCCAACCTTCATGTAGCTTTGATGGCAAACCTGAGGAGACAGGAGAACTCATCTTTTGTGCAGAAAAGAAAGCAAAATAGGAGGCTACAGCCCAAGGACACAGGGATGTCTCGGGCAGCAATGGATGGCAGGAGATCAGATATATCTGAGATTTATCCAAGGTGGGCTCAGAAACCATGATACGTGGTCTGAAGTTCTTACTGTGAGAGTCTGGTTGTTCAGTTCATTCAAAAGCAGAGTGAGAACTGATGGGAACAGGCTGGAAGTGCCTTCACAGGGAGCAGATACTAGATGCTGATGCTCTGACAAACCGATAGACACAGGTCATACCATATAGCATCCTGGCGTCCCTCCTCTCCATACTCTGGTCACCACTCCAAGCCAAGCAGTCCATGAGACCCTGGCATGAGGGAAGTGGAAGTACGGCAGTGGGGTGAAACTCTGCCCTGTGGGGCTATATGTGGGGTCATTTGAAGCTGGTAAGATGAGAATGGCCTCAGTTAAGAAACTGAAGACAAATATAGATGAGGAGAAGACACTTAGTTAATTTTAAACACCTAGGATGATTTGACCGTTGGAGCTAATTACCTAGAGTAGTGGATCATCTCTGTCGAGAGCTTGATTGTTGGTCCAGGGGTGGCCACAAAAATGATCAGAGGGGTGGAACACCTCTCCTCTGAGGAGAGGCTGAGAGAGTTTGGGTTGTTCAGCCTGGAGAAGAGAAGGTTCTGGGGAGACCTTACTGGACTTAAAAGGGGTCTGTAAGAAGGGTGGGGACAGACTTTTAGCAGTGCAGGTTGTGATAGGACAAGGGGTGATGGTTTTAAAATAAAAGAAGAGAGATTCAGGCTAAGCTGGACGGGGCTCTGAGCAACCTGATCTGGTGAAGGTGTACCTGCTCATGTCCCAGGTGGGACTGGATGAGCTTTGAAGGTCCATTCCAACCCAAACTATTCTATGATCAAGCTAGCAGGGAAGACACTTGTTAGACAAGAAGAAGATGGATGGCTGCTGTATTCAGACTAATATCTTCTGACCTCAGAACCCTGCTTCCGATTCAGGGCTCTAGGAAGAACGCAAAAGTACAATCTGTCATAACTTCTCAAGCATGCCAGATTCCAGCAGGACAAGGAGTAGAAGGAGTGGTATGTGGTGACATTGCCTTCTTCCTCTGCTTGCTATCATGCACATTCAGTGTTTAGAAATACCAAAGACTGGTGGGTTTGTTAGTTTAACCTCATTCAAGAGCAATTGTTTTTCTTGCTGATCTGAATCCTGCTTTTGGTAAGGACCAAGATGGTTGTCTCCAAGACTGTAGGTCTGACCTTCTTTTTATTCACCATTTCTCAGACGAACAGTAAAACACATTGCAAAATCTTTAATCCTTCTCAGATCCCTTGCTGGAGGGCAGGAGGTGAAAGCAGCAGTGTGCAGAGAGCATCGATGTGTTAAATCTCTTAGCTCAGCTAAGGTGATACATTACGTATCTGCCAATCAAGTGAAGTAGACATAAGGCAGTAAATCAACAGCCACCTGTCTTGTTTTTTCACACTACTATGTGCCCAGGGTGTTCTCCTAAAGACAGGCTCTACACCAAGCTGGGTGCAGAGGGGAACAGGCTGTCATTGAATGTTAATGCACACACCCCGTAAATTCATTATTCATTTTCTTCTCTGCATTTGCAGACAGGAAAATCATGTGGGACGTGGAACTTCAGGAGAAAGGAACAAAATTTGCACGTAGAATGAAATACCTGAATTTCTCCTAACTGATGCTTAAAGAGCACGTGCTCTGGAGGATTAGCACTGCGGAGCGATCCCCCAGGCAGTATGGCCAGTCATGTGGTTGGACTCCGGTCCACAAGTGCCAAGAAGGAGCACAGAAATACCAGTTAAACAGATTAGAGTAGCAACCCCCTCCTGTGCAATTGAAGGATAATGGCTTTGTCCAGGTTCCTCAGGCTTTCTCCCTTCAGAGTTGAGCTCTGTCAGGTTCCTCTTGCAATGCACTGGGATCTCTTTGGAACCAGCAATAAAGCCATAGTGGAGGTCGCTGTGATGAAGACCTTGTGTTGAATAATTCCTTGGCTTCTGTTGACCATTTCTTGCGAGCAATTAGCATGGATAGTTCCATGTGTTGGTCTCTTCTCCCAAGTACCACGTAACAGGATGAGAGGAAATGGCCTCAAGTTGCATCAGGAAAGGTTTACATCGGATATTGGGAACAACTTCTTCACAGGAAGGGTTGTCAGGCATTGGAACAGGCTGCCCAGGGCAGTGATGGAATTGCCATCCCTGGAGGGGTTTAGAAAATGCATAGGTAAGGTTCTTAGGGACATGGGTTAGTGCCAGTGTTGGGTTAATGGTTGGACTCGATGATCTTGAGGGTCTCCTCCAACCAAAATGATTCTCTGATCGCTCTATATCCAGAAGTACTTTAAAGACCCGTTAGCATCACCCCATTCCCTCCCTCAGATGCTCAGTTCAGCTGATGCTCAACTAGTGATGAGCAGAGAGCTGTAAAAACAACCAAATTTACAAAAAATACGCTTTCTGGAGGGGTGACTTTGTGCTCTTGTGTTATGTGCGAGTGGTTTTGGAGAGGTGATGGGTACATTTTGTTTACCCCAGCTCGTTTCCCATGGCACAAGCAGCTGTAGAGCTTCACACAGGAGACAAAGGTGGGAATGAAGCCCCCGACACTCACCTGCCAGCAAGAGCTGGAGGGTCCAGATGGCCAGTTCGTTCCACTGATGCTCTCGTGAATTAGCAGCCAGCTGATCTCCCTGGTGCTCAGACAAGCCCAATCCTTCTTACTGATCCCTGTGGGAAGAACAGGGAGGGCAGTCTCCTGCTCCCCCTGCCTTCTTGGGGTTCTCCCTGCTAAGCAAGCTGTGGGGAAAACTGGCTGACAGTTGTCTACAACCTCTCTTGCAACATCATTGCAAGGGGATTTACAAAGCATTGAAAAAGAGCAAGCCTGGGGGCTTGGGCTGAAGGACAGACCTTCAGAAAATTTGAAATAAATAAAGAAAACCAACAGGCTCTGGGTACCAAAGTCCTGTTTAAAAGCAGACTGGGTTGGGTATGTAAATGTTCTTCCAAACCTTGCACAACATCTATTCAGCATCGCCACAGGCCAGGCTGAGCAGGATGCCCATGTACAGGGTAGTTTTTATGCTGTGAGCTGGACCAACTGTGCAGATACCCAGCAGAAGGACAAATGACTGAAGGAGCAGCTCTGAGACCTGAACCTGGTGTTCTAGCCCAGTCTGTGGGAAGAGATCCCCTGTGCCTGGCTTTTGCAACATGGACACCCAATGGGAGAAGTTCACCTGGCCATTTGGCTGATTAGCGTGCAAATACTTAGGAGCTCCCCTGTTGGGTGAGATCTCTGGTTTTCTGAGAGGGAAACTGAGGCAAGAAACGATAAAATGACTTGTCCATTGCAGATGACTTGAATCAAGGAACTCAGGCTGTTACCCAACCCATTGTTCATCAGTGACCCTATGGTTGTCATGCTACAGACCTAGGAAGGACCTCTGGAGAACCTCATCCAGATGGAACCTCTGGAGAACCTCACCCTCACCTTTGGCCAAGCCAAGATTTCACTGACTGGTCCCAGTGGAGGAGACTCATCAGCATCTCTAGGCAGCCTGTCTCAGGGCTCACTACTTGGCAGGGTTAGAAAGTTATTTTCAAACCACGTGAATTAAGGAGAAGAGGAATAATTTAAAGTGCTACGGAGAAGGTTCAAACAGAGAATTAGGAAAATTGCCTCACAGCCTTTCAGATATTAAAGTGGGCACGTGATTTTTCCACCAGCTATCTATCTTCTGGATAAAGCAAAATTAATTTATTAAACATGGTCTGTGGCCAAAATCTGTCTAGTGAGTATTTCCTAATGAACAGTGATGCCTTGGCTGCTCTTAAGACAACAATTCCTTTTCAAGGCAATGCAGAGGGATCATGGAGATGATTTCAATAGTTGGATGCTTTCATTAAGGTGGTGAAGACACTTAGAGGGCAAACTCCTACAGCTGTCAGTGGGGTAGTTTTCCACCTTCAAATGTGTGACAGTAAAAATTTAGAGGTGGTGCAGGTAGCGTGATGAGGAAAAAGGGAATAATTGGCAATGCTGTTGCACCTTTGCAGTCATTGCAGGAGCTAATAGAGATAAATCCTGCCTTTCTAGCTAGGATGGGGAACATCAGTGCTTCCCACTGCAGCCGAGAAGCTACAGAAAATTCAGTGAGCAGGATCAGCACCAAAAAATAAGTCCTACATTACGGTATGGGATGAATGCAGTTGCACCTGGAGATGGTTGAGAGGGGGTGGAAAGATTTTACTATTCCCTCCTGCCCCCTCAAGGAATGTTCTTTTCTTAGTGTGGAAACATAATAATAATAATGATAATAATGTCGATGATAATAATAATACACAACAAAAAAGTAACTTTTTTTTTTAATCAAACAAAATATTTAGGTTTGTATGATGGTTCTGGACCACTTTGTCACTGTGGAGGGTAATGTCTTGTGCCCAGCAAGATTATCCTTTGTCAGCTTTCACATCTCCAGTGTCTTGTGGGAGTTGTGTCTCTGAGATAGTGCCTTTTTTCCTGCTTTTTAGGGCATGAGCATTTTTACCATACTGAAACATGTTCCACATCATACAGGTGTTTAAAAAAGATGGACCCAATTTCGAAGCAGTATAATAAAAAATTGGGTCCATCTTTTTGAAACACCCTGTATAACAATTATTGATTGCCATGCAGCAAGGATGACATGTGGATCAAAAGTTGCAGAAATTCAATTGTTAGAAATTATTTCTCACTTATACACAGCAAACCCATTTAATGGTGGGAGAACTGTGAAGTGCCACCACACACCAGTAAGGACAAACCCAGGAACAACATGAGACTTTCCCAAGTAAATCCCAAAAAGGTACAATTTGCAGAACAGGCAGAAGCGGAGTGTGGAGGTACTCAGGATTAAGGATTTTGCAATTATTTTACTGTTCATCTAAGAAATGGTGAATAAAAAGGTCAAACCTACACCCTTGGAGACAATCCTCTTGGTCCTTACCAAAAACCGGTATTAGTTGCAGGCTGTGGTGGAGGGTTTAGTATTTTCTTTCCTCTCCTGAAAGCAGTTTTGACAGAAAGGTGATAATCCACCCAGTCTTGTGGGCTGTATGGACAGGGCTTCCCTTCTCCACACACTTTAATTCATACCACGGGATCTGATGACACATGGGGTAAATCAGCGTCAGTCTCTTTGCTAGGTTAATCCTTGGGTAACTTTCTAGGACTCAGTTTACAAAATATTAATTGCATAAGCAACGTCCAATCCCATCACCAGGGTACAGGCATTAATCTGGAGGTATTAGAGGATTGTCTCTTACTGTCTGGAATTAATATTATGAAAGCGTTGGGAGTTTAAGTGCTTCTAGTCCTCTTCCACACCGAGGGGCTGCATCTGTCCCTTTTGCGTTGGGACAGTCCCTGAGATGTGGTCTCTGAGTCGGGGTGAGAGTTCATTAACTACTGATTTATTTTGGTTTAGGTCCATTCCTGGTGATTGCTGATGTGTTTATACAGGAACCATGGTCATTCTACGACAGGTAAGTGAAGCATTCCTTTCTTCAGCATTTCTAATTTTACTCCATCACCTCAAGGACTAATAAAAGTCTATTTTGGGGGTAAGGGTCAAGTCAGGCTATTATTATCCTATTCTATTTCCCTAAAAGGACTGTTACAAGATACAGAGATACTCATTAGCCTTAATCCTTGATTAGCTTAGAGGAAATCATTGCTCTGTGTGTGTAGTCCAGATTAACCTCGTGCAATGTTCCACTTCTATTTTCTCATCTGGGATGGCCCAGGAGCTGCACGTGAGTCCTGGATATGCAGAAGAATAAAACAGTTTATCGCCTGCCTTGGACAGTGATCTAGTCAATAAATTATTTTCAACTTCTAGGAACAGTGCTGCTTTGGTTGTGTAAAAATGGAGTCCTGTTGCACATTTAAAAATAAATTGAAGAGGATTTAAGTTGTATGGCAGGTCTCATGTAGATTATAAATAATCTAGGGCTTCAAATTGTAGTGTTCTCCCTGGGCCTAGGCATAATGTGTCTCTCACGTGCAGCTTCTAGGTTGCCTCATTGCCATGTCTCACCTGGACAGGACTCACTGTACTGCCACATGTCCCAGGTCAGGGCTGCAGATCAAGATTTAAACAGGTCAACACAGTCAATCATTCAGGTGATAGACCAAATCTGCCCAAGAGTTTTGGATCAAACCTGTGTCTGTCTTGGCAAATAAGCTTTTGGCTGCAACTAGGCAGAAAGCTCTAGGCCTTTGAAGTTGCATGCAGGAACTCACGTGGTACCAGTTCATACCAGTGACAAGAAGAGCTGAGGATAGCTTTAGGGGTGGAAGGAATGGTAAATTATAGAATCATAGAACAGTTTGGGTTGGAAGGGACCTTCAAAGCTCATCCAGTGCCACCCCTGCCATGAGCAGGGACATCTTCACCAGCTCATGTTGCTCAGAGCCCCGTCCAGCCTGGCCTGGGATGTCTCCAGGGATGGTTCATCCACCACCTCTCTGGCCAACCTGGGACAGGGTTTCACCACACCCAGTGTAAATAATTTCTTCCTCATGTCTGGCCTGAACCTCCCCTCTTTTAGTTTAAAACCCCTTGTCCTGTCGTAACAAGCCCTGCTCAAAAGTCTGTCCCCATCTTTCTTACAGGCCCCTTTTAAGTATGGAAAGTCCACAATAAGGTCTCCCCGGAGCCTTCTCTTCTCCAGGCTGAACAACCCCAACTCAACTGAAATGCTCTTTACAATGCTGCCCTGACCTTTCAGTAACTGTGGGCCAAGAAAACCAATCTGCATTTCGCTAGAGGAGATAAGGAGGTCGGTCCTCCTTCCTAAAGACTTAGAGGTGTTGGCCCCATATCACAAACTCTGACTGATGCAGTTTGTGATGCCAAGGAAAATAGGTGTGGAAATTAAAATGAAGTAAGTTTATATGATAATTTCAAAGTTCAGAATAGCAGTTGTATGCCATAACAGCCCTGTCTACAAAGGTGTTGCTGCAGGCTGCCTGTAACATCTCTCTGCTGGAGGTTACCCCACTGTGGCTCAGGTACTAGCTCATAGTCTTCTGTATTGGTTTGAATTTGCCATTTGCAGAGCTTTAATCAAATAATCAATCATCATAATTACCTAAAACGAAAGTGTCTTGTCTAGGCAGGGAAGCAGGGTGTTTCTAGAAGTCACTTCCTTCTCACCTGTCCTATAGTAGGTTGAACCTCCTTTCTGGAGATGTCTCTCTCCCTTGTCTACCAACTGCAAGACTAGTTTAAGTGCTTGACATTTAGATAGACCCAGCTCTGAATGGAGATCTGAGGTGCAGGGACATAGTTCTTTGCTTCTGTCACCCCTGATTTCTGAGCAACTCACAGCAAAGGGGACAAGTAGATGGCAGTAATAGCTCCACAAACATAATCAAGGCACTTTATGCCATCCAGTCTTTGTGGTGTCTGCTCTGGGCTCTACTTAGTCCCAGGATCTTGTCTGGGATTTGGGTCCATATGAAAATCTCAGGATGTGGTTAGTCTGGTTGGAAAATGGGGCTGAATTCTTGGGCTTTTACCTGTCAAGACTGTAGTGTTACAGCCATAAAGTTGGAGCAGAGCAGGAGTGATGCTGCCCTTATTTAACAGGTGAGAGTGTTTTCTAGGATGTTACATTGGAAGGGAAAACTTAGTGGTATTTCTGTACTGAAAGCTGGATGCTAGAGTCAATTGTGACTGATGTGTTTCTATCACCCAAGTGTTCAAAGCCCATCACCTCCAGGCAGGTATTACAAGAACTCTTAACACCAAAGACAATGTGCATGTTCAGTTTTCTGTAGGTTTTTTTAGGGAAGATATTCATTTTTTTTCTATACAAACATCTTTTAGTTCGTAAGGACTGGGTGTTAAAAGTGTATTAAGTCCAAGTGGGCTCCCAGAAGTTATCAACAATATTTGGTATGTTACTTTGGGATTAAAGCTTCTTATCATTAAACAAGAGAAACCCTAGCTAGTTTTCAAAAAGCTCTTCCATTTCTTGCTGTTCTCAATAGTTTTGAGACTAACTCTCCCTGTGGGTTCAGATGTTGAGTGGGTACTGACAAATATCAGGGAAATAGGTTTCTGTAGAACTATTGCTTACTGCAAATATCTCTCTGCAGCATGGATAAGGTGAGCAAGGACCCCTCCACAAAGAAAAAAGGTTGCCCAGTTGTTAGCAGATACAGGCTCTTTCTCAAGTCACTTTATACCAGTTTACCCCATCTAAAGGTCCAATTTGAGTCACACTTGAAAGATGTTCTTCTCTATGGTCCAGAGCTGCTGTTTACAGTGGTGCTTAGTTGCAAGTAGCAGCAATATATGTATTTTGTCTCCTTCACTTTTGCTGTAAGATTTTTAGAAATACATCTGTGCTGTTACTGTTCAACGTGACTTTCCAGGGAGCTTTCTGCCTGTCTTTTGGGTTCTTTTTGTTTGTTTGTTTGTCCCATCCCATTTCCCATGAAAACTTTCTCCACTGAGATCAAACAGAGGACCAAACCATTGCCTAGGATAGATCAGCACAGAGCTTTTAGCCCCTATGGCTTGGTTTCCCCATCTTCACCCAACTATAAATCCAGGAATTTTGAAGATGAGCCTGTGACATTGCATATCTTTCACTTTCCCAGGAAAACAGCTCCCACTAGGATGTCCCTTAGAGGTTGGTTCTGGGATGGCAGAGCAAGGAGGACAGTGCATGGCTCCGAGCAAGGGGAAGAGAAAGCACAGAGCTCCTGCCCTGTGTCTTCCACCCAATAATTCAGAAGAAAAGCCAATATTGTTCCCCCAGAAGGGGCCTGCAGGGAGCCAAACTTATCAGCTTTAGTCACTGGCAAATTACTCATGGCAAGTCCATTTCCACTCACAAAGAAAGGGAAGAAGAAAAAGGAGGGCTTCCGAAATTCCTGCCTTGGCAGTGTGACAGGTTCATTTGGCTCCGCAGCACAGCGGTGGTTTATTCCCTCATGTTGGGCCTTTTATTTAAAGCAGAGTTGTTTTTAGAGCTGGAGTGGAGACCAGGAGGGTGTGGTGGCCCTGGCTGCAGATGACCACACAGCCTGGCAAGGGGCACATCACTGTTCTATGGAGAGGGCTTTGCTGACCCCAACGCTATCCTGGTGGCAAACAGTGAATGTTTGCTGCTTGCCACATGGCTGTTTTTGCCAAATCCCATCTTCTCACTTGTGTAGGCAATCCTCATACAACCTGATTTTAAAGCTGAGTTTTCCCAGTGCTGCAAATTTCGTAGACTCATAGAATAGTTTGAGTTGGAAGGGACCTTCAAAGCTCATCCAGTGCCACCCCTGCCATGAGCAGGGACATCTTCACCAGCTCAGGTTACTCAGAGCCTTGTCCAGCCTGGCCTGGGATGTCTCCAGGGATGGTTCATCCACCACCTCTCTGGCCAACCTGGGCCAATGTTTCACCACCCTCATTGTAAAGAGTTTCTTCCTCATGCCTGGCCTGAATTTCCCCTCCTTTAATTTAAACCATCACCTCCTGTCCTATCATAATTTCCTGCTGCTGGGCCAGACTGGTAGAAATCAAAACCACTTATCTACTGGGGAATAAAGCACACTTACAAAATTTAAGTATTCCATTCAGGACCAAGTTCAGCATCCCACAAATTTCATCCACTAAATTAGACTTGGCAGGAGATTGTACCTGTAATACTCTGGTCTCCTGACCACGTCCAGATCATGTGAGGGGCATTGATGTTGTTATGGGTTTCTCTCAGTCTCAGTGGCCTCCCAACCTGCTCCATGGGTTGTAGGGCGAGAAGTAGAAATAAGAGTGAAAAGAAACAGCAGAGACCTAATCTAAGCAGATAAACAAGACCAAAGCTCAGCCAGCAATGATGGTGTTGAGGGATCAAGTACTGTGGGTGCCTCAGGCTGTAAAGCTCTTTTTAGTTTGACATGGAGGGCAAGGAAGGTGCCTAGTTTGAAGCTTTGCAGGAGCCAAGGCTCGGTTGGAGACCTCAGCTTTGCTCTCCTGGCTCAGCAGTGCTCCTGGTGGTGTGACTCTTGGAGGCAATGCAAAACTTCACCATTTCTCTACAACCATCGATTCTGCAAAGTCTGGGCCACCCTCGGCATTTCTCTGAGCAGAAAAACTCCAGCACTGCTTCACCTTTAAACCCCACAAAATGAGTCCTACACAAATAAGACCGTTCTTGATATGTTCATGTCACTGTTTTCTGAGGTGGTTTGTGTCTTGCTGTTATTGTCCTGGGACTGGCTTGTAGCTAAAATTGTCCTTTCCCCTTCTTGCTGTTTCTCAGGTGTTTGTATAGAGAGCAATCACTTTCCTTCCTAGACCAAAATCCTGCAAAATCCTCTTTTTCCCCTTGCAAAACAAGCTCTGCAGCCCTCTTGTGATGGTATCAGCCCTTTCTGAACCTCCTCCAGCTTAATTTCTTCTTGCTAAGAAATTGCACATTGCAATTTCTTCTTGCTTAGAATTGCACAGGTGCTGCAGGTGAAAGGGGTTTGTGCAGTTCATTAATGAACAGAAATAGGTTTTGTGACCACCAGCATTTACAGAGAATCATTTTGATGATCCAGAGATGTTTTCCCTTAGTGGGAGAAAGAATAGCAGAGACTTGATTTTTAAATCTTTCGGTCCTTTCACAGACATCTCCCAGCTGAGGTCTGTGAGCTCCAGGTTTACCTGGAGCTGACATAAACTATCTGGGGTGTTATTGGATAATATGCATTCAGCTTCGCTAAGTGATTCATTGTGCTATATATTTTGTTAGCAAGAAGAAAGGGGTGGGGGAGAAAATCAGCGTTATTGTAGCTCTTCTCAGGGCTGATTTGTAATCATGTTATTATAAAAAAGCAAAGCGTAAGTCCAGTGTTTGGATTCTCTTCCTCATAAACACTGAATAATTTAAGTCTTCTCCCATTTATGCCTTGTATCTTGTCTGATCTATGAGTCTGAGGCTTCCCTGGATAGCTGTAATGCAGCAATGAAAAGTCCAGCACAAGCCAACCAAAGGGCACATTTGCATATAGATTGAAACGTGAATCGTTGGGAGCCATTCATTAGTTGCAGTGCTCAAGACATTTGGCATTTTAACAGCTCCCTGCATCAAATCCTTTCCATCAAATTTATGGGACAATTAAAGTGCCGGGGTAGCTGTGTGCAGAAAATGAAGCTGCAGGCTAGGGGGATGTTCTTGCAGTGCTATGGCTGCAGAATATAAATTGCATGATGTCAAATAAAGGTAAGGTGAGCAATCTCAGCCCTGCCTCTTAGAAACCCTGTCTGAAACGCGCTCATTCCTGCTTTTTTGATACCTTAGAGAAGCTCTCAAGATCTATCTTCCGCAAAGTATGTGCACTGAAACCTTAATCTATTTGATCTCAAGATAGAGAAGGCTTGGAGTGAGAGTTGTTATATGTGTGGGTGCATTTAGGTTTTCTTTTTAAGAGGCAGTAGAAAAATACCCAGTCAATGGGACATTTGTTTGAGGGTACTGGAAACTTCAAAGGACTCGATAACAAAATTTACTTTGAATTAATCTTGAAACCTTAACTTTCCCCAGGGAAAATCTGCATCCTTGGGATGGTTCTTGCACAGCAGCTCACATATCATCTTGGCTTCTCGATGGTAAATTCTCTGTGTCTGTCAGAGTCCTTAAAGATGGGATTTAACTTGCTGAGACCTGAAGTCTGCAGGGAGAAGAGAGAAATTCAGCCCCTCAAACTGCCTCTTTCCCTTAAGCCTTCCAACTCATCGTGGCCACAAGTTACACCAGGGGACATTTAGATTGGATATTAGGAAAAATTTCTTCCCAGAAAGGCTTGTTGGGCATTGGAACAGGCTGTCCAGGGCAGTAGTGGAGTCACCACCCCTGGAGGGGCTTAAAAGATGCATAGATGAGGTTCTTAGGGACACAGTTTACAGGTGGACATGGTTTAGAGGTGGACTTAGTAGTGTTAGGTTAATGGTTGGACTTGGTGGTCTTCGGGATCCTTTCTAACCTGAACAATTCTGTGATTCTATAACCTGACTCTGAAGAAGCCTCACTGTTTGGATATGATTTCTGTAAAGAAAAAACCCGTATTGAATCTTGGACCTCATATGGCCGTTGTGCACCAGTGGGTGAAGCCAGTGGCTGATGGCCCTTCCAGCAACTCCTTTGTAAGAGCGAGGTTTGGGGCAGGAGGTCAGAAATCCTTCATTCCCACCCACCCCATCCCACCCACATCTTATCTTGCTGCTAGGGATCAACACAAGGGTTGATTTCCCTTGGTCCTCACTCTAGTCATTGAGCCTCTGACTACTGTTAATAAGGGGAGGAAGCATCTTCATCCCAGCTGTGCAAACAGAACAGAGCAGAGGATCTCCCATCCCATCCCATCCCATCCCATCCCATCCCATCCCATCCCATCCCATCCCATCCCATCCTCTCCATCCCTGCACACCCACCTCCCTCTGTTTGCCCTCCACTTCCTCCCAGATGTGTGATACAGCTGTTGGCTGAATCAGGTTGTCCACAGTTTCACCGAAATCATATGACTTACAAGTACTTTAAAAAACCTTGAGCATAATTTATTATCTCTTACTTATTGCTGTTATTTTTACACAGATCAGTTCTCAGATGGGATATAAGTAGTGACAGTTGGAGGGATTGGGTAAAAGTTAGACATATAAGCCAACATGGCCACTATAAGAAATGTTTGCGACATGACATCCTTAATGGAGTGTGGGACCATGATTTTAATCTGCTTCTTGTACGAATGGCTGACCTTTCTTTTTATCAAATTCCCCTTGTGAAATTGGAAAACAACAGCAAAACATTAAAAAGGAAGCCCTCAACATTTCATGGATTTGGGGTCACAGGCACATCTGTGGAAAGACCCTGATGTACATTAGTCAAAGATTTGGCCTTATGGTGTAAAATTCATTCCTTTTTTCAAGCCACAGCACCGTTTCTAGCACAGCGTAGATTTGATAGATATTTTCCTTAAAAAAACCCAATGAAACAATTTAGCTCTGGCTTTCTACAATCAGATTCAAGAAGCTGTGTGCAGATCCTGGGACCCAGGGGAAGGAAAGCAATAACAGACCTTTTCAAAGGCACAGACTGAAAAATGGCATTTCTTTCTCAAGAGAAAGTTGAGCTGGGAGTACAGAGAATATCTGCTGAGATGTCATTGCCTGGTCAATAAATGAAATAATTTTATTGGAATTAAAAGCTGACCTTGAAGACAGAATTCCAATGAGAATGTCAAAAAGATAGCCTCACTATCAGCCTTTAGCCAAACTCAAGAGTTTTCATTACAAGTTCTGTTTATATGATTTTCCTGTTGCATTTGAGGTTTTGGTGAAATCGCATTCTCTAGGGAAGATTCCCAGTAAGAATTTTGGAGGAGTAAATCTATTTTTAGTTGTTTCATAAATGTGACCAAAACAGAAGGTTTTGGATGTTTGTTAGAATGCACATAAGGAGACTGTTCTGAAAAAAAAAATCTGATTAAGAACAGAGTAAATTGAATGCTGTGAGTGAAATAGCCCAGGACACACTGGTAAGCCAGCTGGCACTTTGGATACCTCTACTGGGATTTCAGCAGTGGGGAAATGAGATGAATAAGTGTGAACTGTGACTTGGAAATTTGTTCGCTGATGCTTTTGCGTTTCATTTTGCCACTCCTGGGTATATTTACAGATACTGGTCTAGCAGTCAGCAGTACTGACTGGCTGGTGCAGGGGTTGTGCTTTAGATTGTTGCCATTTGAGGAAATTGCCTTTTGACCCTATCTATGGGGGTCTGGGTTTTGCAAATGACTCCGCTCTGGTGAGACC
Organism: Streptopelia decaocto; assembly: GCF_964273445.1. Classification (NCBI taxonomy): domain Eukaryota; kingdom Metazoa; phylum Chordata; class Aves; order Columbiformes; family Columbidae; genus Streptopelia; species Streptopelia decaocto. The sequence continues at coordinate 208,444,354 of NC_138663.1, read as the reverse complement.
CCCCTGCAGTGCTGGTCCAGCTCTGGGTCCTCAGCACAGGACACACATGGACCTGCTGGAGAGGGGCCAGAGGAGCCACAGAAATGATGCGAGACTGGAACAGCTCTGCTGGAGGACAGGCTGAGAGAGTTGGGGTGTTCAGCTGGAGAAGAGAAGCTCCGGTGAGACCTTAGTGTGACCTTTCCGGACTTAAAAGGAGCTGATAAGAAAGATGGGGACAGACTTTGAGCAGGACCTGTTGTGATAGGACAAGGGGTGATGATTTTAAATGAAAAGAGGGGAGATTCAGGCGAGGCATGAGGAAGAAATTTTTGCCTCCAAGGTTGGTGAGAGCCCATCCCAGGTTGGCCAGAGAAGTGGTGGATGAACCATCCCTGGAGACATCCCAGGCCAGGCTGGACAGGGCTCTGAGCAACCTGAGCTGGTGAAGATGTCCCTGCTCATGGCAGGGGTGGCACTGGGGGAGCTTCCAACCCAAGGTCCCTTCCAACCCAAACCCTTCTGTGATTCTATGATTCCCCTTCCCACACCTCCCTCCTGCTCTCTGCACAGGCAGGTGGTATTGGCTGAGGAGTGCAGATGCTTTCTTGCACTGAGGAAAGGCCAATATTAAGTCTGCAAAGATTTCATCGTCCAGTAGGCACTTCTGTGAAAGGAGAACACGCCACCAGCTATAAATGATGATGACTTCTGTTCCTGAACAGATATTATGATAGAATTTTGAACAGAGCTCCAGTGTGCTATAGTTTAGAACTTATATGAAATAATTAACCACATTTGTTCAGACCCAGTTCTCTCCTGTTTAGTATTCTGTACCCAAACCAACTGTTGGTGGACACCAAGAGATGAGTAAGCGTACAGTGTAATTCCCTCACAATATTTTCGTGTTCTTCAGATAATTTTCTGGCCTCCACCTATAAGCTTTCAGCTCCAGGTTTTCCCAAGTCTGATGTTATTTATTTGGCTAGCAGTCCCTAATGCATCTCTCTTCCAAGCACTCATCTATCTTCATAACTTCTCCAGGTGTCCTTTCTACCTCCATAGCTTTTTGCTGAACCTAGTCCCTACTGACTTTGGTGGGTGTCTCCTTATTTTTGGACTGGAACAGCATTTTAAAGAAGCATCTCTACAGAACCCAGGAGAAAAAAATAAGTTGGATTATTTTGCATGCTGAAGAAGAAAGAGCCAAATTCTGTTTGTTTTTAAGGTTGGGGAAAATTGCCTGTCTGGGACACAGTCTTGCCGGTGATTTGCATACTACAACTTGGAAGCCTTTTGTGCAGCTGATGTGAATGCAACGTGAGCAATTTATGTTCATCTCCTACCGGCCAGACAAGCATTTTATTGCCAGCACCGTTGCTGGCAAATGACTCTTAAGGTCACACACTGCATTTTCATGATCTGCAAATCACTTTATAAAGTCATTTTGCTGCCCTTTAACCCCATAAAATTGCTAGATTCAGTGCAAGGACGACAGGCAGCCCTTTCTCATTAAGTAGATGCTTGAAGTCTGACAGCATTTGCATCCAGCAAAATGCAATGGGGGCATTAACCATATTTCCATGCTGATACTCTGTCAGCTCGTTTCTTACAGAAACATTCACATAATTACTGTATCTACGTGATAATACACTTGCAGTTTCAAAATCAAGGCTGTATGGCAATTACTGCGTTTCTCAAAACAAGTGTAAAATTGATGAGCATTCTTCACAAGAATTCATTTCCCTTTACATGATTTAAGTTTTCACATGAACACCAACCAACAACTACTTGTTGCTGGACTGGGATCTCTGCCACACTGGACACCTTGCAAACCCACAACAGAAATAAAAGTTTGGTTCCAGGAGTAAAATTTAACAAAACCCATTTGTAATGTAACCCTTTTCATCGTAAAGCAGAGAAAATGTGAGACAAATACACTTTGGAGGCCACATCCCCTAATTACACTGTGCAGCATATGCAGAATGGACTGTCCATGTAATAAAATATCCATGAGGAAGCTAAGAAGCACCAAGAATACAATAATTAGTTGCTGCCCCAAAAGCATGCAGAGCTTATTTCTTTTATGTTTTCATTCTTCTAGCTACTAGAGTTCAGGATGTCCATATGAAAGTTTAATCCCACCGGAAATCTTACCAGCTGCCATTCCTTGAAAATTTCATGTATGACATAGGTCTAACTTGCTTTTTCAATCTGTGGCTACTGCTTTATTTTTAATGGCTGGTGATTATTTGGTGGGACTTTTGAAGCAGGTTTGGGTGTTTTTGTGTTCATTGAGGGTGATAAAACACTGTCCCAGGTTGGCCAGAGATGTGGTGGATGCCCCATCCCTGGAGATATTCCAGACCAGGCTGGACAGGGCTCTGAGCAACCTGAGCTGGTGAAGACGTCCCTGCTCATGGCAGGGGTGGCACTGGATGAGCTTGGAAGGTCCCTTGCAATCCAAATTATTCTATGATTCTATGATATAGGACTGATGTTCAAGGTCTGGCTTCTGATTTCTCTCTGGTAGCCAAGTCTCTTCAATATGTGCCCAATGGACTATAAACCATTAACTGTAAAACTGTCCCAAGCTCATGGTTTGAAGACATCCACAGTGCACATCTGTACCTGCCCTGATCCAACAAAGCAACCATCTTGGATCTGCCACCTATAACTGTGATTTGAATAGTGATGCTTGTCCCTATCTATACCATCTTGTGCCAGTCTAAAAACTCCACTCTGTTTGCAGTCTCTAGGTTAGGGTTTGTCTAGCTGGACTTGCTGACTTCAGACCCTTAATCAACCCCATTGTCCTCTGGCATCCCTACCTTCTTCCAGAGCCTTCTGGAATTTCACGCCTTCCGCAGCCCAGTTGTGATGAACTGAAATTTGGGATTAAAATGCACACTCTGTCATTCCTCATTCTGCTTAGGGTACTATCGGCATGAAAGTTTAATTAAAATGCATGGAGAAATAACCAGAAAGAAACCTCCTGATGCACTTGGTAATTTCAGATAGTTACAGCAGATGGGGCTGGTTTTGTGCTGCTGGGAGCCCATGGCGCAGCTCCGTGACTGGTCCACCTGTTCCCTCGGAGGGATCCATCACCAACAATTTGGGAAATTTTCCAACCACAATAGGCAAGAGGGGCTTGAAGAATCCAGGCAAGTGGCTGTGATTACCATCCTGCTCTACGTTTCCATCTCAAGAGTGGTCTTGCATGGAGCCAACCCTGGAGTCTCCAAACCTATGAAGCAAGCAATGAAATATGGATGATTTTGCTCTATTTTAGTAAATACTGGTTTTTTAAATCTGTTTCCTGATGATAAAAATGTCCAGGTGCTTTGCCTCTTCAAGATTTTCTTGACATCTGGGAGTATCTTTTCTCCTCTTGGAAGGACACAGCTGGTATGTCAGCATCTTTGCATCCTTGTGGCTGGCGCCTATGGAGCAAAAACCACTATGAAGACATTTTAGATTACATCATCAGCACTGCCAGCATGATTTTTTTGTTTGTTTTCTACTTTGCTTCCTTCTGCCATTCGTTCCTCTCAGGAACTGTCTTTTCAAACACACCCCTGGCATAGTCCACTTCTCCCTTAAGCAGTTGTATCACAAACTCCCTCAAGATGCCATTGACTGAGCTGCAAACTAACCTTCCTCCAGACTCACTCACCCTCCTCAGTAACCAAGACAACCCTCACAGATAATCAAAGGGAGTGTGTAAAAAGGGCAATGCTGCTCAGATCCAGCGTGGCAGTGAAGGAAAAGCAGCACTACTCCCTTTTCATTCAATATTTCTGAAGATGAGACATGATATTTTAAACATTAGAGCTTGTCTAGACATGTCAATGCCACTTTGGCTAATGCGGAGCCTTTGCACAGACACGTTTCTACTGGGAAAACTGCATTTACATGAGTATAGATTACTACTATATGGGAAAATAATACATTTTTACTAGGATTAAGCACGTCTTTGCACTTTGTCTACATTCCTGTTTATATAGGAATAGCTGTGCAGATTACAATAGTACCATGTCTATTCACAGGAACTGATTGCAGACTAGATCTCAGTGAGGCTGATAAAAGGCAGGGAGGAGGGAAGGAGGAACCTTAAGAACACAGAGCATGAAAGATGAAACTCTGAAAGAGAATTTGACAGGTTGTATATGAAAAGCAAAAGAGATTTTTGTCTCATACGGTGGAAAAATCCTGCTTTGTTTCCCCAGGAATAAAATCAGGTAAAACAATTAAATTCATGTCATTGCTTTCTGGCTTCTTTGAACAGGCTTTCTGAGCCAGGATGAAAAGCATCCCTTCCAATTTGCATTTCTGTGTGTGATCTTACTTTTTCTTTTATTTTTCCCCTTTATCAGGGGAATTCAAACTGTGTCCTTTTTGTGAATCATTGTGATCTTGAAAATGTTTTTTGCCTCAGAGACAGAAAAATGTTGTGTGAAAGTATTGATACCTGATTAGCTCACTCTGTTGCATAGTTCTGCAGCTCTCGTGCTCATCAACTGGGACTCTTCTTTCATGAATCAAATCAAACAACATCTCTTTGCCTTCACCTGGGAAATAAAGCTCATCCATGAGCAAGGCAGAGCCTCCAACAATGCTACTTGATGATGCCACAGCAGATAGAATCACAGAATAATTTGGGTTGGAAGGGACCTTCAAAGCTCACCCAGTGCCACCCCTGCCATGAGCAGGGACATCTTCACCAGCTCAGGTTGCTCAGAGCCCCGTCCAGCCTGGCCTGGGATGTCTCCAGGGATGGGGCATCCACCACCTCTCTGGGCAACCTGGGACAGGCTCTCACCACCTTCAGATACTGGTATAGGCAGCACTTCCACTCCCTTGGCCATGCACGTTCCTGCTGCTCTCTCTGCTCCTTCACTGGGGCTCTGCTGATTGCCTGATGAGCCAGTTCAGGGACTAAACCAGCAAAACACTTTGCAAAAATACATGAAAATGTTGCTGCTGGGTTGACTCCCTGAGCCAGTTCACCACGGGATCAAATCAAAGAAAGGGATGGAAGAACACAGATGTATTGTCCAGTCATAGGGACCTGCTGGAACCAGCATCCCTCCCAAACTGTGCTCACTGAAGATGCCATTCCCTTAATCCCATCTTCCTAAAGCTTGATACACAGAACAATATGGCTTTAAAGGAAAATCTCCAAAATATTTGCTTCTCTGTGGCTAAAGGCAAGTGGTTTCCACCGTGCCCCTTATTGCAAACTAGGGAACTCTTAGCTGTACCCTTAGTTGTCTGGGGGATGGGGGTGACTCTTGCTGGCAGATTTAGAGCAGATCCGAGAGCTCCTAATGTGGAACCAGTGCAACATCATCTCAGTCTAACAGTACTAAATTATGTGCTCTTACTCCCTCTGATTCTGCCTGGTTTTATTTTACCCCTCTCCAGTTTTCCAGTTTTTTACATTTTACGATTGCTCTGTTGTCTGCCTTTGTATTTCTTCTATTTGCATTTAGGACAGGACCCAGACATGGGGCTAAAAGGCTCAGTCTTCATTTCCTGTTCCACTTCTGTGTCTTAGCAAATTCTTTTCAATCGCATCCCAAGCGGTGGCCATCAGGCTTTTTTGTGTGAGACCTGATACGTGGGGCTCTGGCACGGTGTTTGGGTGGGTGACGCCCGGGGCCAGCCTAATCTGCTTGTAACGTCAACGGATTGAGGGATTCTCCGCTTCTCCTGCGACAGTAATGCCGTAGGAATCACGGATTAAATCTTCTATCTCCGTGTTTGTCTGCATGCTTAAAACCTGCTCCTGAGCCAAGAGGTCCCAAACAAGTCAACAACAAGCTCCTCGCCAAAAGCCAAGGACGAGGTCAAACATCGCTTGGAGCTGAGCTTTGTTGCACCATACTGCATTGCGCCCATGCAAACCTGATTAAATCCATCATTTTTGCTCCAGGAGCCTTCGACTATCCCTCAGCATTAAATGGGAAGATGTTGGGATGGGTGCCACATTTGTGGTTGGTTTTTTTTTCCCTCCTGTCAGTATCAAAGTTACAGGATGAGCGAACAGTGCATTGGTTATTGAATTATTTAACAATTCCTCTTGCGTCTCTCCCTTTGCTTCAGAAAGCTTTTGTGTGTAGCACGTTACCTTGGCTGACAGCTGGTGCCTCATGTGCTACAAGAAATTGGGAAGAGAATCTTATTTATTTATGAAACAGAAAATTTGTTAGGGTTACTGACTACCAGCATGTGTTTTTCTTGCACTACAGTTTGTCGTTAAGTAGAAATTCTAGCTTTTTCTTTCTTTCCCACCTTTTCTTGATGCTGGTGGCATTTGCACAGCTAAAGATGAGTGCGATGAATAGAGATGAGCTGTCCTAGTTCTCCTCTGGGTTGGGCAGCTGTAGATCCAGGAGAAGCTCCATTAAACTGAGCAGGGTACACCCATGTAATTGAGAGCTGAACTGAATCAGATAGGTGATATCTAGAGGTGATATGTGGTTTTAGTAGAGCGCTGACATCGTACTGCCCAAAGGATTCAGGTAGCTGTGGGAAGTCTGCACTGGCTTAACATGCTGCGATGCACCAATGCATTTAGATTTCAGTCTGCTCTCCAAATGACATTGAAATTTGGAGCTGGGGGAAGACCTGTGTTTGCACTTTTGTGTGCACTAAGGATATTCTGCTTCAGAGACAGGCAGTAAGGAAGTAAAGAACTCAGCTCAGATCTAGCTCTCTGGAGACCTGGGTATGTGATTATGCCTATCTGTAAAACCAACCAACCAGCCCCGCCCCCCCGCCCCCACACACACAAAAAGCTGCATAAACAGGTTGGTTTACATCAATTGTCAGAGATATGGCCTATAGAGATTACATTTGGCCCACATGGTGCACTGATGCATCAACAACCATTCTGCAGGGTATCAATCTTTCTGTTTTGGAAAAGTAAGTTTAATGAGCAGAGAGGAATCGTTGGAGCACTGCTGAATTCACGGACAGCCACTGATAACCAGTCATTTTCCGTATCCTTCAGCAGTCTACCTGAATACCAGCCCTTAGGACCACCCATGCTAGAGGTAGGAGCCAGATTTGGGCACCTGTACTGTAGATTTACGCTCACAAACTGTCCTCTTCACACACTCCTTTAGGTCAGTATCATCTGACCTAGTTTAAATACCTGCTTTGTGCAGAGGTGACTGCAGAAGTGTCTCTTTCTTTCCCTTGAATGTAGAATAGAATAGAATGTAGGATAGGATAGGATAGGATAGGATAGGATAGGATAGGATAGGATAGGATAGGATAGAATAGAATAGAATAGAATAGAATAGAATAGAATAGAATAGAATAGAATAGAATAGAATAGAATAGAATAGAATAGAATAGAATAGAATAGAATAGAATAGAATAGAATAGAATAGAATAGAATAGAATAGAATGAAAGTATTTCAGCTAAAAGGGATCTACAGTGATCATCTAGCAAAGATCTGGATGTCTTGCTCAGACACATGCACTGGGTTAGTTGAGCCCCACCTAAGCTGTTGCAGTGAATAACTCAACTTTTCAGGGATAGCTGCAAAACAAGCAGCCCAAGAACACCTCCTCAGCTCTGGCAGTGTCTGCTGCATCTTCTTTGGGTGTGAAAAAACAGGATGGGAGAAAGAAACTCAGGCTTTCATTAAATTAGGTGTTTCAGCTGCTGTGAGGGTGGTTCCTGCAGGCTGTATTTCTCTTTTTTCTCCAGCAGTGAGGTCCACACCAGCACGGTAGCGCTTAACAGGTCTCAGCAGCCACATAAACCTATTGCCTGGGTCAAATCAGTTCCTTCGGATAAGCATTTTCCCCTCACTACTATGCATGTGCACAAAGTGTGTCACATCAGAACCTTGATCCCAGCTGTGCCTGCTGCTGCAGAGGTGCAGTAAATCATCAGATCAGGGTCCAGCATGGCTCTTCAGGCTCCAACTTCTGTCTCTGCAGTGAAGAGTCTAATGTTACCCCGGGGAGCTGTAATCTAAACTGGATGGCATTGCTGATGGGCTGCCAGCCAGCTAAAGGTTTGTTTTCCCCCATCGTGTCCCTCCCTTCATTGTCCTAAGTGTGTTTATTTGTTTCCCACATAAGGCATAGCACGTTCCCTTAGAAAAAGCGTGCTGATAGGTGGCTTGATGCTGTTGCTCTGCCCCTTGATGCATACAGAAGTGAGGCTGATTTCCAAGCCAGGTTATCCCTTCGGAGGGATGGGATTTCCCATTTCCAGGAGGCAGAAGACAGCCCTGCTAACACCAAATGCCTCTGGTTGACACACATGACACTCTCTAATGAGTCCTCGCAAAAATCTCCTGCTAGCAAAGGAGCAAGGCAAAAAATATGCAGTGTAAATGTGTGAAATGAGAGACCTTCAGCAGTAAATTCGTGCAATAGGACTACAGAGATGGGATACAGCCCTCTGAGTTTCCATCATTGCTTTACTCCAAGGATAAACCTAGGGCAAATCATTCTGCTCCTCTGCTCCATAGTTTACTCCTTGGCAGCACATGAAGATACACAGCCTCAGGAATATGGTACAGGGTGTAGCCGAGCAATGATCTTAATGTTTGCTCCAGTGCAAATGAGATAAATACTTTGGCTGCTATTTCTCAGATCTGCTGCTCCCACACTGCTCCTGTTACCGTGGTACAGCAGCAAGGAAAGTTGTACTGATGAGCAAAGAGCAGGACCCAGCTCAAATCCATAGAACCCATCCTATAGGCACCTTGACATTTATTTATCCAGTCCTTCCTTCTACATGCATCCTCCTGTTGGTTATTAGCTTTGATTGGACATTTATCTTATACTTTCTAGAGGAGTAAAAAATGCAGCCATTTACAGCATCATGTGTTCAGGTCACGCTGGAGATAGATATCTCCCTTGAGGTGGCTACGTTTGATCTGTGTCTTCTTCTCCCTACATTACTATTGCATCTCATGTACATTTTTTCTTGCTCCTATGGTGGACTGTAGACATCCATCTTATTCATCTCTAACCTGCCCTCTTATCTGTGAGACTCGACCTCTTCCTTAAATCATCTGCACAGCTACAAGAAATAGACACCTTATCGTTTCAGGACTTTGTAATACGGTTTAAGCCTACAAAGTTATTAATCCATTATCAGCCCCTTAGGGAAGGATTGCCTCACTATTCTCACCACTGTTCACTGATGAGCAGAAGTAGCTTGGTATACTTGATGTACTCATCATCTATGGTTGTCCTTGGTGACTGTGTCCTGTGAAGGGGACCTATAAAGCCTTTGTTCCTCTAGATAACTTTCTACCAAGAATATATCCTCTGCATCATGGATGAATGGATTCAAAACCCCATGGAATTAAGGCACCAGTAGAGTTTTGCATTAAAATAGTGATGAGAATGGTATGGGAAGCTTAGCAGCTGCATCATTATCTAGTCATGCATTGCTCTGGTCTGTATAAATGGCACCGATTTAGATCCAACATTTACGTGGAAGAGACTGGAGGCCAGGTAGAGTAGTCTTAAATTCTCTAAATTAGCAGAATAGCCTTTCCTAGATGAAAACGAGAAATCTCAAGTGCGTGTAAAGTAGGACAGGAAAAAGTAAATCTGAGGTGTCTGTAAAATTTCTCGTGCTCTTCTGATTGGGCCAGCAGCCCTGATTAGTCCTTATAAGAACAGTCATCTCTGCACAGGAGGAGAGATTGCAGAAGTGGGTCTGTAGAGCAGCCAGGTGCAGAGTCAGTGCGACCTCGTTATCTCCGTGGTCCTCACATTCAGCACATCTTCATCCACAGCCCAGGTGCTCCTCTCACCTATAGGCACAGAGGCTGTGCTGCTCCGAACACCCTTCCACTCAATTATTTAAAATTCAGTTGCTATGGATCTACTCAAGGTGATCAGTTTAAAGAAAATGCAGATGGCCTCTGGTTTTGAGTTCCCGCTGCGCTTTGGTTAATTTGGTATGTAAAGGTATTAGGTTAATTAAATGCCATGTGTTGCATGGGGACTGACTGCATTTGTGGATTAATAAGTACTCGAGTGTGTTCTGTGCTGAAAGTCCTCAAGCTGGCAGACGGTTATTTCATTAAGAAAGGAAGGTAACGGAAAGAAGTCCCAGGGAAATGAAGAGTTTTCCTGTCAATCCGGCAGTCATTTTTCCAGAACGAGGGGCTGCGGTGTCCTTCAGGTCTCCAACCACGTATCAGCCCTTACTGGAGAGACTGGAAGAATTTGAGTGAAGAGAGGCAAAGTAGTTCAGTTTGTTTCGAGACTCTTGCAGAACCTGTTTTATGGAGCAAGCATGCTAGCTGGCCAGTGGAGGACCATGGTTAGTGTGCGGAAGTTTTTCTGCTAGGAGAAGACCTTTACCAAGAGGCACTTTGTGAATCAGGTCACAGGGGTGTCCTGCAAGCAGCAGGCATGGTCACCCTGGAGGTCTAAAGCCAACCAGCCACAGCACTCTGGCATTCGTGGTGGAACATATGTAGAAAGCAGAGAGGGGGACAAACACCACTGCAGGATTTTGGAGATGCTGAAGAGGAAGAAAGTTGTTTTCGTGCAGCCATGCCCTGAGGTGGTGGAAGATCAGGAGAGAGACCAGGGCAGATGGACACTACTACGCAATGTCAACCAGGCCCTGAAGCCCACGACCATTTTAGCGGTAAGATAGGGGGTCCCAAGCTCTGAGCATGGCTAGAAACTTTGAGACTACTTTGAAACTGATCTCACTGTTTACTGGGATACTCATACTGCTTGTGCCAGCTTCTCTCACCTCCTCCTGAGTCTTCATTTCCCCCAAAGCACCATAGCTCCCCTATGGTGCAACCTTCTTGCTCTTTCTATTCAGAAGCTCTTCCTAAAGATCCTCTTCATGAATTGTGTTGATCTGTGTGTGCACCCATCATGGTCTTTCCTCCTTTTGTGCTGCTGGTTGGTTGTCACTGCCCATAGCTGGTGAGGTGCTGAGGGTCTGACCCAGAAGGACACTTGCACCCAGAAGCTGCATTGAGGAGGAAGAGTTGGACCATGTTGAAGCTGTAAAGTGACTGGTGGCATTCTCATTTCTCCAGTACTCTGTTTTGTGTGTTGGAAAATAAACTGCATCAGTCCAGGCATGAGACAGGTTATGCAACTGATAAGCCAGTCCACCCGAGCTGGTAAATGCATGAATCACCCCGATTTGCCCTGAAATCCCCAATATATCTGCTGCTTTTGGGGCTGATCTGAAGGTGATTGCATCAGCGGAAGGAGTGTAACAGACTTCCATGGGGTTTATATCAAATTCATTAAAGTCAGGGAAAGAAATAGGTCAGCAGTCTTAATAAGTGATGTTATTTTTGAACCCCCCCAAACCTTTCTGAGCTTACCAGCTTAGCCCATCCCATAAGACTTGGGCTTTTTTTTCACAAGCATTAAGAAGAGCACTTTAATGTGTTTAGAAAGAGCATTTTGAGGGACGAGCATTCTATGCATTAAGCAGGCAAAGCACAGGCGTTGTCTTAGTGGTAGCAGAGTATCAATTTACCTTGGGGAAAGCAAACTGCCTTTTTATCTCAGCTGTGTGGTAACAGAACATATGAAGCACACTGCTTTTACAGTTATTCAAAATTAGAGATTAAAAAAAGAAATACGATTCTTGTTTTCTTGATTGAGACCAATTTTTATGCAGCTGCTGAGGTTTCAGAAGGATTTTCTGCTGAGCAGGGACTGAGCAACCTGGCTCTTCTCTTGCTGACACCTTGATCAAGTTACCCACCCTGTGCATGAATTTGCCCAACTATGCAAGGAGGATAACAGTGCTGAACACTCGGAAATGCTTTGAGAGTCTTGGATCAAAGGAGCTAAGAAATAAATATTAATATAAGTGGATTTATAATGTATCTGTGTATGACTTGCTGCATACATTAGCTTTGTGTTTTGTTTTGTTATTTTTTTTCTTTTTAACTGATTTATGGGACGTGAGGGTAAGGCAGTTAAGGAGCAAAAGATCTGAATATTACATTTTTATGAAATGTGTAAAGATCCTTGTAACAGTGCTGTAGCACAACCCTCTGAGGAACAGAAAACCCAAACTAAAGGCTGGATCCTCATCTCCATGTAAGCAGGATGACTTTGTTGATACCCTAGATGAAACCTAGCAGGAGTTGCCAAGCATGGAGTCTACCACACATGGGCTGGGGCTGCCTTGTGTGTAGTGTTTCTCCATGTGTGGGTCCCTGGGTATTGCCTTACATCCCTGTGACACTCGCAGGTTAGTATCTCTCAGAAGTCCTGGTGGGTGATGACTTGGATAGTGAACATTTTACCATGTCATGTTTGATATTGCTGGATGTCTCCAGTTCCCACTGCCCAGAGTGGAGCTGAAGGTTGTTCATCACCCCACTGGGTGAAACCCAATCTGTAAATACTCTGTCTACAGAAATGGTCAATAGTAGATGCTCAGGAAAGGGGTTATATCAGAGCATGAGCTAAGTGATCCACCCTGTTTTTCACTTTTCCTTCTCCCTGTATTGTTTCAGGACTTCAGAAGGTAGATTTTGCATTTTCATTGTGTTTAAAAGGCACAAGTGGGCCCAGGAATGTCACATTAGGTGGGGCTACAAGTTCACAATATTAAACTCAGATGGATGAAAATGTACATTTGCTCGCTCGATGTAAATATGCCTGACAATAATTTAACCAGGTGGCTTCAACTTTTATCACCTCTTCACATTGAGATTAGGGGTGGGAGTTAATTCTGCCTTGTTTTAAGGAGTGTGAGTCCCACTTGGGAGTTTAGCTTTGGGTTATTTGGCGATTTGCTTTTGTACTGAGGAAGACAACTTCTTTAAAAGCCTTTTTGTATTCCAGTAATTTAATATCCACAGAGTTAATGAGCAGATAGTCCCTGCCCAGCAGGCCTGACGAGAGCTCTGTGGGATCACCAGTGACATGGAGTGAGTGGATAGGGGTCAACTGTTTACTGTGACTTCCAAAACAAAAACAAAGAGGTCTCAAACAGAAGAGGTGACACATTTTAAACAAGAAAAAGGCCACAGCTTTTAGCTAAACTCTTCATTTGGCATGATGGATGCTAAAGCTTAGCACAGCTTCAGGAAGCAACTGGGCATGCTCACAGTAGGTAAAAATCCACTGTGGAGTGTTGAATGTGAAGAGACCACCTACAAATTGCTGTACCTGGGGGCCTTCCTGAAGAATTGTATATATATATAAATATATCCACCTCTCTGGTATGTTCTTAACACTTCTTTAGTTGTCTCCTTTTCACCAGTCTCCAAGGTAGGAGAATTTATGTTGGGTAGCAGTTATCTGCAAGGAAAACATGTGCAAGTCTGTGGTGGACAACCACTTCTGAGCCCATGAAATGGAGAGATAGTGCAGTGGATGCACAATTTGCTACATTTCTTGCTACTGTTACCTTGCAGGGAGTTTCCTGAGCATCTGTGAAAAAGGGTTGGTTCATGGTTCACAAAGAAGTAATTTGATTTGTAGCAATTATTTGGGTCCAAAACATCAGCATCTTGTATCCCAGGGGATGCTGAACCTTCTGAGGCTCTGGGTGTAACTGTCTTCTCTTTGGTTCCAGGGGGATTATGTGTGGATGGACCTCAAAACCGGCCGGGAATTCGATGTCCCCATTGGAGCGGTGGTTAAACTGTGTGACTCTGGACAGATCCAGGTTGTGGATGATGAAGGCAATGTACGTATCAAAGGTTGTTCTGACCCTTCTTCAGCTCTATGGGCCTGGTTAGGCCAGGGGTCATGGGATCATGATGACTTTGTCACAGCAGTTCTATTTGTAAGGACAAGAAAATGTGTGTCCCTACTTTCGTGGCAGTACTGGGAGTGAAGAGTTGAAAAGCTTCTTGAATACAATGATAACAGAGGTCACCAAAGCTCATATAGATAGTAGTTTGAGCAAAACCACCTCAACCTGATGTTCCTCTGCTCTTATGCAGTCCCTTCTGACCACTTACCAACATGGGATGTGCCCAAACACTGGTTGTCCTTCAGTCCTACTTCTGTGCAGTCCTACTTCTGTGCAGTGTCCTTCAGTCCTACTTCTGTGCAGGAGGAATGTCTATATCACAAGCAGAGGATGACCAGAGGAGGTTCTCTGTCCTTTACAGTTTTTTTTCCAACCCAAGATAGTTGTGAATGCTCTAATTCCCTTCAGAAAGAGATTTCATTCAGCAGGGTCTTTGTGTCCAATTTGTAGTGGCTTTTGAAGCCCTCCAGAAGTGATCAGTCTAAATGACACTCCGACAATAAAAGTGTGATTTTACCACCCCTGTGCATCCCTCTCTCCTCTTCTAAAACATCTTTTCTCTGCTCAACAGTATTTTGTGGCAGAAACCTGCTATTTGTTAAAAGCACCCCTCGTGTGCTGGATGTCCATGCTGCCCTGGATGATGCTTCTTCCAGGATGGCTGACATCTCACATCTCTTACTGCTTCAGTAAACCAAAAGATATTTTATTCTGCTAGGAATATTTCAAATCAGTCACTGCCATGTCCAATAATAGAAGCTGTGGCCTGTGTGCCAATGCTCTCTCATGTATGTTCTTCCATCTGGTCCTTCTGTCTGGGTGGGGCTGTTTCTCTCTCTTGTCCCAGCGTTATCTAATTTTGTTCATCTTTCTCTGCCCTCACTCTCTTCCCAGGAGCACTGGATCTCCCCGCAGAATGCCAGCCACATCAAACCCATGCACCCCACCTCCATCCATGGAGTAGAGGACATGATCCGCCTAGGGGACCTGAACGAGGCGGGAATCCTCAGGAACCTGCTGATCCGCTATCGGGAGCACCTCATCTATGTGAGTGTCCTCCCCACCCCTACCTCTTGCTCTGCATCCCCGCTTTCCTTAGCACTAGGGAACCCACATGTGGGAAATCCTGATTGAGCTGGGCATTTGGGTTTCTACCTTCACCTGGACCCAAGTGGTGGAGGGATTCTGCATTTTAGAGGACACATTGAAGAGTTTGTGGATGCCCCAGTGGACAATCCCATGTCTTAAGTAATGAGCAAAGTCTGTGTCACCTCCTTGTGTAGCCCCTGTAGAAGTTTTGGGGACACGCATTAACATTCTGCACACACAATGAGCAGTTCAACCCAGGCCATTTGCATGTTGTAGTAATCCTAAAGCAAAAACCTTTGGCAGATGCATACTGGATGTGGCACTTCTGCTTTCTTCCCCTGAACCACCAACTCATTCAGCCCAAGTGGGTAAAGACAACAATTGCTGGAGGTTCAAGGGGTAGAGGAAGGAGGACGAGGTGTGTGCATGAAATAACTGGGAACAGTGAAGGAAGCAACTCCCAGAACAGCTTTAAAATATCTCCCCCATCTGTGTTTATGACTTATAAGCTCTGTCTTGCCTGGGATCCTGACAGTTGATGTCTGGAGACAGCAGTGTCCTTCCTTAGGTCAGCTCGGTTGCATCATGCCCAGTGGACCCAGTGCAGCCTCGCTAATCCAAACAGACATTCAGATAATCAGGCTTCTACAGAAAGCCAGCCAGAATGGCAACTCTTTTCCGCAACAGCATCTTGAAGGCCGCCTTCTGGCAGGACAAGAGTCAGGACTCAAGTCTCTGTGCTGGTTTTATCTGTGTGTTATATGCTGTGTAATCTGGTGCACGTTCTTGGGCCAGAAGTGAGGACTGTGTGTGTGTATTTGCCACTAGCTAGTGTCCTCAAAGATCCTATGCAAATATGGAAAATTTGGTATTGCTTTTAAATCCTACAGTTTTCAGATACTCAAGTAACTACCTGCTGTGTTTTGAAGGCCTTTTCAAAGCCACCTGAGAACCTAATTTTTAAAAGACTCTAGCGACTACTAGATTTTCAGGCCAGAGGGAACTGCAGTACAGTCCAACTTTCCAGAGAGCATCAGCTAGCAGATCATATCCAGGATTTATCTGTCAAATCTACTTGTTCTGCTTGGTGTTTAGGGCCTTTAATGAAAGATGGTTTTGGGCTAGAGCTGGGCAGTGACAGAGGGCACACCACTCTGTTACCCAAGCTGTTCATACAGTTGACAGCCCCTTACCCCAACTCTGGAAGATCATAGAATCGTAGAATAATAGAATAGTTTGGGTTGGAAGGGACCTTCAAAAGTCATCTAGTTCAACCCCCCTACAATAAGCAGGGACATCTTCAACTAAACGGTGGAGTCACCATTCCTGGAGGTGTTTAAAAGACCTGTAGATGGGGTTCTTGGAGACATGGTTTAGTGCCAGTGTTAGGCTGATGGTTGATGATCTTGAGGGTCTCTTCCAATCAAATGATTCTATGATTCTACAAACTGACTCAGTAACTGTGTGGTTTCTCTACGCATTCTTTGGGTCTGATGGTGACAGTGCCATGTGTCCTACACACGTCCTATGGCGTAGGGATGGCTACATCTCACAAAGGGATTTGCATCACAGAGGTTCTAGGTAGCTTAATTGCTCCACACCACTAATGGCTTTGGAGAGTCAGCCCACAATCCTGGGCACAACACAGCAGTTAGTGCAATCTCAAAATTAGAATGACACTCAAAATTAGATAGGGCACATAGTCTGATGGAGAGGCTCATGAACAACCCCTGCCTACACATGTTGTTGGAGGCTCAGAAACCCACCTTTAGATCTCATCTTTTAAGAGTGCTGGCACTAGAAGGAGTAGATTTTTGTTGCATGTGGTAAATATTGATTGGTATTTTTTCAAAGCCAAGGTACTTGTATGGATGCCTAGTGGGTAGGGCAGGGGTGTCAAACCCATTTTCACTGGGGCCACATGAGCCTCGCAGTTGCCTTCAAAAGGCCGGATGTAGTTTAAGGACTGTATAAATGTAACTGACCCTACCTCTATACAGTCCTAAAATTACATTTGGCCCTTTGAAGGCAACTGTGAGGCTGATGTGGCCCCCATCAAAAATGAGTTTGTCGCCCCTGGGGTATGGGATAACCAGTCCCCTGAGGTGTCTTTTTCTGGGATATGATTTTCTCTCTTTTAAAGACAGTGAAGCTCAGTGCGACTTCACTGCTTAAAAGGATTTCTGAGCCTGCTGAGTAAAGGGTGTCATTTCCAATGGGACTCCAGTCCCCCTTGTTTCCTCATCTCCTTAGCTTTGTGGAGGGTGTAATTCTGCTCTAATAAAATATAATTTTCCTTTTTCTTCTCCCTCACATTTTACTCGTAAGACAAACTGCGGTGGGAGGGTAAGTATGACTTGGAGCTGTCATTTGCAATCGCTGTCATGTTTTCCACCGGATCACTTGTTTCTGTTCACCATTGTGCCGTTCTCATTTATTTTGCACCACCATTGCTGCTGCTTCACAAATGCATTGAGAGCATCATCCCCTTTGCTGCAGAGCTAGACCTTCATGGTGAATTTGTGATACCTTCCCAGAGCTGGAAAGTCCCCAACCTGCGAATGTGATTAATGCTTTAAGTGCTTCTCAGCAACAACCTCAACATGAAGTAAAGAAACTTCTGCAGCAAAAAGAGAAAAACTTCAACAAGGGCTCGCTGCCCCTATTTTGGTTTGCATACACTAAGAGAAACTATGCTGAATAGCAAGAGCATTTGATGAGGAGTTTGGACTTGTGAGGTTAAATCTCCTTATCTGGAGAAGAAACCAATGCTTGCTGCTGCTCTCTACATGTTGGCAAAACGCAGTAATGTTTGGTAGAGCTTTAAAACCATAAAATTCCAGATGAAGTCAGCCATGGTGTTCTGGGTAGCGAGGGAAGCAGGCTCAGAAAGGATTTGTTTGGGGCTAATTAAAATGTAGGTCATGCAGGCGGTAATGAACTTGCTCTGAGATGTGGTTCCTGTGGCCAGCTATGGCAGAGCCCACGCCTACCAGTAAAGCTTTATTTTTCCCAAGACAGGAGGGCTTTTCCTTCACCCAGCAATAGAAACCAGAGAGGTAGTATTTCCTTGGAGGTGCCCTTTGTCCCCTCATCAGCAAAGTGGACAAAGTTTTGCATTCCACCAACTGTGAGAACTGGGCAAATTGTGAGTATTTATCAACTAGGAATGGCCTACAAGTACAAGCAACAGTACCAGAGTTCATGCTGACAAAGTGTTTTGTGGATCACGAGGGAAAGGTCAGTGAGAGCACCCAGAAAGCATTCTTGCAAGTAATGGTTAACTCCGTTGAAAGTCTCACTGGCTGCATTTGGGGCACATCAGTGTGACTGAAATGCAGGGATTTCAGAGACTTTTTCCAAGACTTTTTTTGAAAAGAGGGTCAAAGAAGATTAGAAATGTCCCTAAAATTAACCTTGTAGTAAAGTATGAAGAAGAAAACAGTCTTCCAAGTATCTCACCCAGGAGTGGAAGGAGTCTTGGGGTTCATTTGGGATCTTGGGGGCATGATCCCATTCAGAAACTGAGCTCACTCCTTCTCTAAGCACTAGACTTACCTGCTCTGTCCCTGTGGAAAGCTAGTTTGGGACTTCTCTGCTGCCTTATTTCAATGCCTTCTCCTCCTAACATCCAGTCTACGTGATTTCACAGCCAATTTCTGCCCTTTGGATTTGTGACAACTTTGTTCTTGGGCTTAAAGAGCCTTTTTCCTTTACTGGCACGTAACACCGTATTACAGGGAAGACGATCATATCCTTTCTCAGTTACCACAGTAAATTCAAACCTCACCTGGGACTGACCAGAAAGTTGCTCTCGGGTGTTGGCCATGAGGCTGGAAAGTGATGAGTCCCTAAGGGCTTTCAGCATCCCTTCCATAGGACACAATTGCCACCTACTGGCTGCCATTCAGGAAGCCCGAGCTGCTGGGAAGTGTTGCGTAGATGGTGACAAACAAATTATCATCTCACTGCACTCAAGACCTTTCCATCATGACTGAGGGATACTGGGCTTGATGGGAGAAACTCAACCTGGGGCTTGTACCTAGAAGTCTCTCTGTCCACTCCTCTCCCTCTTGTAACTTTATTTTCCAAAAGTTAACCTAGAGAAGGTGACTTGGCTCCTTTGAGGTTATGGTATGAAAGTAGCTTTCATCTCATGTCCGTTGGTTAGCCCGAGATGGAGCCTCATTGACTTGCTTGCCCTAGACACTAACTTTTAGAACTAGGGGAAGGAGATCCTTATTCTCTGCCTTGAACCTGGGATGTGGCCAAGCCTCTGAACCTCAGAGCTGCACCTGAGAAAGATGACAAATGTCATGAGTCCTTTGGTGAGAGGTTTGAGAGAAACAGCTCCTGGAAAGGCAGAAATGAAAGAGCAAAACACCACAAAGGAGTTTGCAGCCCAAGGTCTAGGACAGCTTTACTTATCCGAGTGCCACAAAGCACATGGGGTGGACAAAAAGCCATTTTCAAAAATTACTCAGAAATATCTGAGAAGGGTTATGTCAGGACTTTGTGGGCCATATTTGTGTGCACAGGACAAGGTTTAAATGGCAGCATGGAGAGGCTTGGTTAGACAGAAATGGTAGAGGATAACATATTGCATAGGCAGGCTTGGCAGGACTGTTGTGGATTTTTAAAAACAGGTTAGACTGATATCTGTCAGGAATAGTTTGGATCCAGCTGGTCCTGCTTTGAGATAGAGCAATGGTCTCCAGGTCCCTTTCTTCTGTAGTTTCTCGTAATTTGTCCAATGCAATAAATATCTATGGGTATGTGCTGGCTCTGGTGATATTTTTGCAAATATGAGCTTCACTTGAAACCCTGAAGCTTAACCGAGGAGCACTCGAAATATGAATTAAGGCTTGAATCCATGGTGTGCATGAGCAAGGCTGAGTATGAACTGATTTAGACAGTTTGAGACTTACATTCTAGTTTTGCTCCAGGCTCCACCCTGCAAGCATCTTTTACTTGAACTTCATCTTTCATCCAGCTTTTGAAAAGCCTTGATTTTTCTGGCCTCTGCGTTCCATCCAAGCTGCCAAAACCTCTCAGCCACATCTCACTGTCCACATAAACCTTCATGTGTTTCTCCTCCAGACATACACTGGTTCGATTCTGGTGGCAGTAAACCCCTACCAGCTCCTACCCATCTACTCACCTGAGCAGATACGCCTGTACACCAACAAAAAGATTGGTGAGATGCCACCACACATCTTCGCAATTGCTGACAACTGCTACTTCAACATGCAGCGCAACAACAAGGACCAGTGCTGTATCATAAGGTGAGTCGGTGAATTTGTAAATATCCTCAAAATGGATGCTGAGCATGTGCAACGTGGTTGACGGGGAACAGCTTATCAAACAGAATCAGAAATCTGGAAGACCTGTTAGATCTTCCATCCACATATTCCCAATGTAGAAGTGGTCTCTGTTTGCAATCACTGTTCCTAGTAAAGACACTTTATTGATCTTTTTGGTACTTACCCTACAACTCAATAGATCTCATATTCATCTTTAACCTTCCTTTTTAAATTTAAACTTAGTCCTCCTACAGACATCACAGATGCAGAAATCTATACATTTTGTACAAGGAAGGGCCATGGACAACCCTGAGCATGGGACTTGTGGTTGTTCACACTGGTGTCTCCCTGTATGGCTCTGCTCTGGACTGGTCAACCTTGGGCACCAAGAAATGTCTGGTCACAGTTACGGTGGCAGTTCAGTGTCTGTGTCCCAAAAGGTGGTATGAACCAAATTTTCTTCCCTCTGCCCTATTCTGAACCCTCAAACCATCTTTGTGCTTTCAGGAAACCACATCCCTCCAAGGCATGTCTACCCTAAGTTTTGTTTCATAAAAACATAATTCTGGAGCACCCTGTGCATAGTGTTTGAGACATGTGGGACTGAAAAGGCCATGCAGTAATGATTATTTTGCAGGGCTAAAAAAGCATCATATAGGGCCCAGAGGAGAGCCGAGGCCAGGCATGAAGCAATTCAGGCCAAGGCTGGTTACTAAACACCAGGAAGGTCCATTTCAATCAACTACTTTGGCTCTGCCATATAACAGATGGGCCACAGACTCATACTAAGGGATTTCTGTCCAGTCCTTCCTCTTGTACCATCAGAACAGGCTGAGAGAGTTGGGGTGCTCAGGCTGGAAAATAGAAGGCCCCGGGAAGAGCTTGTTGTGGCCTTTCTGTACTTAAAAAGGGACAGTAAGAAAGATGGGGACAGACTTTTCATCAGGGCCTGTTGTGACAGGACAAGGGGTGATGGTTTTAAAATAAAGGAGGAGAGATTCAGGCCAGACATGGGGAAGAAATTGTTACACTGAGGGTGGTGAGACCCTGTCCCAGGTTGGCCAGAGAGGTGGTGGATGACCCAGCCCTGGAGACATCTCAGGCCAGACTGGACGGGGCTCTGAGCAACCTGAGCTGGTGAAGATGTCCCTGCTCATGGCAGGGGTGGCACTGGATGAGCTTGCAGGTCCCTTCCAACCCAAACTATTCTACGATCACAAGATAATGGAAGTTACCTTTCAGTGGAGAGAAAGCTTTGAGGACTAACTCTTGCACCTTGTCCTGAGATCTTCTCTACTCCTATCTGCCCCTTATCTGGACATGTGGGCCTGTGAAACTGCCTGTCTCTAAAAGTCAGTATTTCACAGTCTGCCTTCTAGTGCATTTTGTCAGCTGAAGACTGATGATGAAGCTGTTCCATGGGACCAGCCAGCCCCTGAACCACAGGCTCATGGTCTGGTGGTCATACCTGGAAAAGCACTGTCCGAAAGTGCTTCACGACCTTCTTGAATGATGGTATCTACTGGAGGGACCCAAACCCAAGCAAACCATTTGGGCCAAATGGACTGTAAAGCAAATCTGGATCTTGGCTGGAAGCTGTCCACACTGTGTCCTACCATTTCTCCTGCAACCAGTCCATGGGATGCTAGAAACCCATCCTTAGTGGCCTCATCCTACTTATGCTAACATAAGGCTGAGAGGCATCAGTTCCTTGAAGAAAGAGAGGGGACATTGGCAGGGGTGCAGCAAAGCTTTCACTGACCTCGATTCCTGTTGTTTTTGCAGCGGCGAATCTGGAGCAGGGAAGACAGAAAGCACAAAACTGATTCTGCAGTTCCTGGCAGCCATCAGTGGTCAGCACTCCTGGATTGAGCAGCAGGTCCTGGAGGCAAATCCCATCTTAGAAGGTGAGGCCTCAGATGGCAGAGGCATCTTTTTTTGCTGGCAAAAAAAATATCAGGTTCAGGAAACACAAAATATGCCCAAATGTAAGTCACTGGGTTGAATTTTGAGTCTCAAAAAGTGAGATTTTTTTTTAAAATAGCAAAAGCGATGTAGTAAACATTTTTTAAACAGCATATTCTGTTTCTTTCCATGTGAATTTATTTTTCACAAGACAAATATTCTCTGGTTTGGACTCTGAAATTTTCCATTAGTATTTTTGACAGCTGTTGCTGAAAATGACAGGTTTCAGCTGACCTGAAAAGTTTTTCAACTGTTTCATTCACTTAAAATTAAAAAATGTTCTTTTCCCACTTAAATCAGTACCTTTTCCCCCAAAAAATCTCAAAACAGAAGCCTGAATTTTACCTAATTCTCTTTGTCATCTGAGATTTAAAAAATGCTGATCATCAAATACACAAAGCTCTTTTGAATAAAATCTCACCACCTCTTCCCATGCTGGAGTCATAACTGAATGCAGAGCACCAACACCCTGTGAATGCTCCATTCAATTAATTATTCTTTTTGTTTTATTTGACCATAGCTGCAAAAATCCTATTCCTATTCTTTGCTGGTTCAGAACATGAGATTAATTTGTTCAGAGCTTCCCAGACTAAACACCTTGTGCTGGCAACACACAATAGCAAACCACACCTTCTCCTTCCAAGCTCAGCAAATGGTAGCAGAATGCAGAATAAGAAATAAAGGCAGTTCAAGGAAGAACCAGATAATGAGAATTTGTGGCCCTAATAGGTACATTGGCAAGCAGTAACTGTGATCAGCCCCATTGTTTTAATGTGATGCCTGTAAATTAAACAGCTGATCTGACCCTCTGGCCCCAATGTGATGCCAGATGTAGCTTTTATACTTATGCAAAAAAATAGCATTTTCCTTAAAGAATAACATTATTTTTACCCCTCCTATGACTGATAGCGAGCAGTGGTTTGCTTGGTAAATAACCCCCTAGGAATTAACAGAAATGTGAATTTCCTGACCACTTTCCATGCATAATGTCAGCAGAGATGACAAGAATGTCCCTGGCTGAGCTTTCCTTATCTGTGCTCTGCCAGAGCTTCCTTCAGCCATCGCACGAAGATGCGATGAGGGTCTCAAGGCACAGCAGGGTTGCCCCACCACCAGCATTGTAAACATGCACTTCATCACTGCTAGAACTGCATGGAAGAGAGGTTCTGTGTTTCAAATGCATCTCCATCACCCGCCAGCAATCCTGGAGCATAAATTCCAGAGCATCCTGGCCAGGGTGCTCATGCCAGCCATCTGCACCCACACAGAGGGTGGATGTGGGTACCTTTGCACACAGTCTGTTTGCAGGGAGAAGTCTCCTGCTGGAATTTGGCTTAATCCCTCTGTATTTCCCCAAAGGATGAGCTCTTTCCTTTCCCTCTCAGTCACCAAATCGCTCACCAGCAGCTCTGTCATTTCCTGCTCGGTGTCATCGTGCACACTACAGCATCCTCCTGCCAGCCTTCCTCAGCCCTCTTGTATTATATTTCACCATCTGCTGCCAAAATCCTGCTGTCCTGGCCCTTCTTCCTGGATAAGGTCACCCCATTCCCATGCGTCCTTCTCTGTGCTCTTTTCTGTATTTCCAATGACAGTCATTTGTGGTATGTCCTGTTTCCCCATGCTGAGATTAAGTTGAGCCAGACAAACTTAAGGGAAAGTTTTTGGGGCTGCTTTTTACCCTCTCAGCCTCACTCTTTTGGTTATTTTTTTCTGTCCATGAGATCAGAGCCACAATTTTCCGTGTCAGATCCCCTCTGACCTGCTTGCAATTCTTCCCCGCAGCTTTCGGGAATGCAAAGACCATCCGTAATGACAACTCCAGCCGGTTTGGGAAGTACATCGACATCCACTTCAACAAAAGGGGAGCCATCGAGGGGGCTAAGATTGAGCAGTACCTGCTGGAGAAGTCCCGGGTCTGCAGGCAGGTAAGGCGATACACCTACAAGGTGTGGGAGCACTTGGTTGGTCAACCTTCTTTCTGGTGGCCAATGACAGAACCCAAGGGAATGGCAGGAAGATGTGCCAGTGGGGGTTAGGTTGGATATTAGGAACAGATTCTTCACCCAGAGGGTGCTGGACACTGAACAGGCTCCCCAGGGAGGTGTCATGGCCCCAAGCCTGACAGTGTTCAAGAAGAGACTGGACAACGTCCTCAGGCACATGGTGTGAACTGTGGGGTTGTCCTGTGCAGGGACAGGAGTTGGACTCGATGATCCTTGTGGGTCCCTTCCAACTCAGGACATTCTATGACTCTATGAACCTTTGCAGTGCTGTTCTCCTCACAGAGCTGACATTTGTTCTTTTACTTCAGGCTCAGGATGAGAGGAATTACCACGTGTTTTACTGCATGTTGAGAGGAATGACGCTGGAGCAGAAGAAGAAGCTGGGTCTTGGGAAAGCCACAGACTACAACTACCTTGCAATGGTGAGGACAGTGAAGCAGAATTTTGGGGAGGTGATGTGGTGAAGGCATATTAGCAAGGGAGAGATGAGTGAGAGGTGCTTTCTCCGCAGCCCAAGAGCTGCTTTGCTGGTTGTCACCTTCTGAGTCTCAGCCACGGGCTTTGTGGGACTTTGTCCCATCAGTGCAAGACTCACAGTCTTAGTGCAAACCCTAAACCCCTGTGTGTAGGCCAGGTTATTTCCACTCTTCCTCTGGAGCAGGACATAGGCTTGAATGGTTTTGATGTTTGGAGCCCACACCATGTGTCTGGAAATAACCAGGGTGTTAGATACAAGCTGATGCTCTGGCAGCAGCGATGGACAGGGAGGAGTGCATGGCTGGATGGTGCATTTTCAGCAGCATACGCTGCTGGGCTGTCTCTGCTTCACAAGTCTGACAGGGCCAGAAATCTCCAGCCCTACTCCCTATATCATAGAATCACAGAATAGGTTGGGTTGGAAGGGACCTTCACAGCTCATCCAGTGCCACCCCTGCCATGAGCAGGGACATCTTCACCAGCTCAGGTTGCTCAGAGCCCCATCCAGCCTGGCCTGGGATGTCTCCAGGGATGGGGCATCCACCACCTCTCTGGCCAACCTTGGACAGGCTCTCACCACCCTCAGTATAATAAATTTCTTCCTCATATCCAGCCTGTATCTCCCCTCTTTTAGTTTAAACCATCACCTCTTGTCCTATCGCAACAGGCCCTGCTAAAAGTCTGTCCACATCTTTCTTATAGGCCCCTTTTAAGTATGAAAAGACTGCAATAAGGTCTCCCTTGAGCCTTCAATGTTGCAATGCAGCAGAGGGGGTAGAAGCAGGTGTAATTAAGGTTACAGAATCACAGAATCACAGAATCGACTGGGTTGGAAAAGACCTCAGAGATCAAGTCCAACCCTTGGTCCAACTCCAGTCCATTTACTAGATCATGGCACTAAGTGCCATGTCCAATCTCAGTTTAAAAACCTCCAGGGACGGCGAGTCCACCACCTCCCTGGGCAGGCCATTCCAATGCCTGACCACTCTCTCTGTAAAGAATTTCTTTCTAATATCCAGCCTAAATTTCCCCTGGCAGAGTTTAAGCCCATGCCCCCTTGTCCTATTGCTAACTGCCTGGGAGAAGAGACCAATCCCCACCTGGCTATAACTTCCCTTCAGGTAGTTATAGAGAGTGATGAGGTCACCTCTAAGCCTCCTCTTCTCTAGACTAAACAACCCCAGCTCCCTCAGCCTCTGCCCATAGGTCTTATGCTCAAGTCCCTTCACCAGTCTTGTTGCTCTTCTCTGGACTCGCTCCAGCACTTCAATGTCTTTCCTGAACTGAGGGGCCCAGAACTGAACACAATACTCCAGGTGTGGCCTCACCAATGCAGAGTACAGGGGAAGGATCACTTCCCTTGTCTTGCTGACCACGCTATTTTTGATACAGGACAGGATACCATTGGCCTTCTTGGCCACCTGGGCACACTGATGGCTCATGTTGAGCTTCCTGTCCATTAGTCCCCCAGGTCCCTTTCTGTCTGACTGCTCTCCAGCCACTCTGCGCCCAGCCTGGAGCGCTGCAGGGGGTTGTTGTGACCAAAGTGCAGCACCCGGCACTTGGCCTTATTGAACTTCATCCCATTGGAATCAGCCCATTTTTCCAGTCTGTCCAGATCCCTCTGCAGAGCCCTCCTGCCTTCCAGCAGCTCCACACTCCCTCCCAACTTGGTGTCATCAGCAAATTTGCTGATGATGGTCTCAATCCCTTCATCTAAATCGTCAATAAAGATGTTAAATAGGACTGGACCCAACACTGAACCCTGGGGAACACCACTAGTGACTGGCCGCCAGCTAGATGCAGCCCCATTCACCAGCACTCTCTGGGCCCGGCCCTCCAGCCAGTTCTTAACCCAGCGTAGAGTACACTTGTCCAAGCCATGGGCTACCAGCTTTTGCAGGTTGTCCCATCATCAGCAAGGCTGGGACCAAGCTTTCTAGCTGGACCAGTGGGAGACTCCAGTATGTTTCTTTCTTGCTCTGTATCCCCACCTCAGGGAGCTTTTTCTCCTGCTCTGACATCAGGCAGACACGGGGTAGCTGGTGACAGCAGGGTAAGTGCAGGTCACAAGGCTGAGCACCCAGTCAATGTACACCAAAGGACAGAACCAGATCCACAGGTTCAATGTCATCTTTGGCTTATTCAGCCCTTAAAAAAACAACTGCTGATTTAGAGGGAAGCCTGGATAGCTTAGGGTTACACACAGATGCTCTTTGTTGAGCAGCTGCTCCATTTGTTCCTGTCTATGAAGGAGATGAGATGGAGACACTGTTTTCTGTTTGTTGCATCATTCATAACATCAGTTGAATCTTTTCCCAGTTATGGTATCTGTATTTCAGAAATCTTGGTGCAGAGGAGGAGTGGTAAAAGTGCAGAAAACAAATAATAATTAACTGCCAATTAATCTTTTGAAGGAGCCAGGATGTGACTCGATTTTGGCCTGAGAGTCCCTGAGACAGTCTCAGACTCTGAAGTCTTGTGTGTAAAAGCCATGTCAAAAATCAGTGTTTAGAATTTAGAAAAAATCTAAACAGAAATAGAGCAATACATAGGTTGAAGTGTGGGGAAATGTAGTTCAAGTCACTTTCTAAACTATTTCCATTTCCTTTTATGAAAAATGTGAATCAATATTGGAAGTTCAATAAACACAATCTGACAAATTATTCAGCTGAGAGCAAATTTGACTGGATACGATTGTATGGCCTTTGTTATACGAGAGGTCAGACTAGATTATCATAATGGTCCCATCTGGCCTTAAAAATCTCTGAATCTGTGAATCTGTGAATTCTCTGCTACCTCTTTTCCTCCTCAGGGTAACTGCACGACCTGCGATGGCAGAGATGACAGCAAGGAATACGCCAACATCCGCTCCGCGATGAAGGTCCTTATGTTCACCGACACGGAGAACTGGGAGATCTCCAAGCTGCTGGCTGCCATCCTGCACATGGGGAACCTGCAGTACGAAGGTACAATGACAAAACACAGGGATATGGTCCAGCGCATCTCTACTCCTTATTCTGCGTGGTGGGAGGGAGCCAAGCTTAGGGACAGAGAGCTGTATCCAGACCACCTGCCATGGTGCCATGCCAGGGACTCAGGTGTTTATTGTGGTGTGTAAGGACAAGAAAGGAGGAATAAGTCCACCTGCCCGCTGTGCAGGGCTGCCAGACTCCAGTATGCTCTGTGACATCTGCCTTTCCTGAATTTAGGGATGTTGAGTATGGCAACCAACTATTCAATAGGCTCAGGTTTTCCAAGGAGAGACTAATGGAGTATTTGACAAGTGCTTGTGTGATTAGAAATGCCTTTGTAAAGGCATCAAACTGCCCTGCTGTCAGAAATGACACGGTGATTTAAAAAACCTCTTTGGAAGACAGAAACCTAAAGCACTTGCATGCCAGAAATGTATTTACTCCATCAGTCGTTTAGGGTGGCTGGCAGAGCAGAATACAGGTCCTTTGCAAACATCAGCAGGACTCCAGCAGCCACATGAACTTTTCTCTCCCTTCTGATGGCCAGATTTTGCCTGGCAATCACACCAAGTGAGAGGAGAAAGACCCTTTCCATCACCCCATCCAACTGCTGCAGAGCTGTGTCCCTTGCTGATGAGTTTCCCTCTGTCTTTCTTCTCCCAGCTCGGACCTATGACAACCTGGATGCCTGTGAGGTTGTTCAGTCGGCGTCACTAATCACTGCAGCATCATTGCTGGAGGTCAGTGGCTCTGCGGTGCTGCTGTCCCCTTTTTGGCTTGTTCCCATATTCCCAGTGTTGTGGCAAAGCCATGGATGCTTTGGTGGCACGTCATCCTAAAAAGGACATCAAAAATAGCTCAGCCCCTAAAAGAGAGTGTTCCCCTCATTGATATAAAGGGAGTTCATTACAGTAGCCAAGACAGAGATGTCACCTATACTGAAGTGAGTTGAAATGATCCTCACCCAAACCATCCATGCAGTGGCTGGAGCATTCTCTAGTGGCCTCCCCAGCAGAAAACAGGGCTTCCTCAGGGACATCATCTCATCTCCATAGGTGCTGCTGGTCCCAGGGTATGATCCACTGCTGTCTGTGGGCTGTTTTCATGTACTTTAGGGGGTGGACATTCCCTGGGTTGATCTCAGAAGTGTGAAAAGGGGCCAAGGGGATGCAAAGCAACATTCACACTGGTAGGATACAGCTTTGCAGGCTTTGCTTTTTCATCTTCTGTCTCCTCTCCTCATTAACATTTCACATTAAGTCACAGGAACACTTTACACGGTAAAACACTGTATAAAAGTATTAACTACTCTCTCAGAATGCCTGTGACATCATTTGAGCTATTTGCCCTGTACAGCTAAGAACAGTCGTATCATTTACCTCCAGCCATGGGGGCTATGCAGTTCCTCTCTGGCCATGCACATTCAGGCCAGTAGCCCAGGGCATTGCAAGGACTCCTCGTGCTGTAGAGTCAACAGCTGTGTTTGGTGGTATCTTTGCCAGGTCGACCCTCAGGACGTGATGAACTGCCTCACCAGCCGGACTATAATCACCAGGGGTGAGACCGTATCCACCCCTCTCAGCATGGAACAAGCACTGGATGTGAGGGACGCTTTTGTAAAGGTAAATCTTAGGGCATTCCTTTCTGGTCTTGTTGCTAAGCTGAAGAAATCTGCCAGTTTTGAGACTGAAGCATCCAATGTACAGGAAAAGTGTCTCACTTGGTGCTCATGTGAGCTCAGATCAGCAGATGGCCTTGAAACTTATGTTCTTAGAGGGATGCACAGCCTGAGCCTCAGGGTTAGCTACTCAGCTGCTATAAATCAGAGCAACTCTGTCAACACCTGTAATGCCCACACCCAAATTTCAAGATTTGGGCTTGTCTGCAGCACTAATAAAGCTGAACAACCCAGGAATAGGGATAGAGCAGTTCAGCGGTCACCAGAGCACCAAGAGAGAGCATCACCTGAGGCTTTGGGCGATGAAGGTTGATGAAGTGGGTGTGCATCATTGCTGTGCTGTTTACAGCCCCATGCATGTTGTAAAACAAGTATTGGTGGCATGCTTTGGCCAACTTGGCACCTTCACTTATTGTAGGGAACTGGTCAGTCAAGCTAGCTCGTTCAACACCTAACTAGTTTGCAAATCCAGACAGTGGTGGTGGGCTTTTGGGTTAGGCTCCTCCTCCTGGTGGTACTGCCATGGCTCATACAAAAGAAATAAATAACATTGTAAAATACGCAGTTCTGGAGTTACTGAAACAGAAATAGCTCCTTCATTCGATCAGCAAACTGTTCAGCCATTGCTGCAATATTTGAGTCAGGTCCTTGTCCAGGTGAGATGTCCTTGGCTTTTATAGCAGTGCAATGTGGCTCTACTGGTCTGTAAAGACATGTTCAGAAAACAAGAAAAGGACTCTCTGGCTGCAGAGCAAGCCCATAGATACAAAATTTAAGGATTTTGCTTTCAGTTGTCTTTTATTTAGGCTTTCAGGTCTGTTTTCCTTCATTTGCATAATGGGTCTTGAAGCTTTAAACCATGCCAAGAGTCTGGCATGAATGTTGGTGAGCGTGTCCTCAGGGACCATCCAACTGCTCATCATGCTTTAGGGGAGCCTGTGCCCTCTGAACAACGGTGCTGCAGACCAGCAGGCTGAACTGCTAACTTGACTCAGTGAGCTCCATCTTTGGGATGTTGCAGGGAATTTATGGACGGCTTTTCGTGTGGATCGTGGAGAAGATCAATGCTGCAATTTATAGACCTCCTTCCCAGGAACTCAAAAGTGTCAGGAGATCCATCGGCCTCCTTGACATCTTTGGCTTTGAGAACTTCACTGTGAACAGGTATGGAGCCTGCAAAAGGAGAACCAGGTCTTAACCCTCCTTCGGCACCCCAAGATCAAGGTCTTGCAGACCTTTTACCTCTCCTGAGATGAGCAGGACTGGACTGGACAAAACCTTTTTCTATATAAGAGATTATCAGAATTAATTGCTTTTATGTTGCAACAGACAACACATTTACTTTAGTTTTTCAAGTATTTGCCACATAGTAGCCACAGCAGATAACCTCCAACTAATTGGTTTAGGCTACACACATATGATGTCTTTAACACTGTTTTGGGGAAGAAAAACTGATTATCTGAACCTATAAGGAAATTCTCATCCAGCAACAACCTTACTGAGTGGTTGATGAGGTCTGAGAGTACTGCTTCAATCATGGAGAAAGACAGAGAAGTATAGAGCGTGTTGGATCTAAAATGGTCTTTCCTTGACCTTTTCTCCACAGTTTTGAGCAGCTTTGCATCAACTTTGCAAACGAGAACCTGCAGCAGTTCTTTGTGCGTCACGTCTTCAAACTGGAGCAGGAGGAGTACAACCTGGAGAACATCAACTGGCAGCACATCGAGTTCACTGATAACCAGGATGCCTTGGACATGATTGCCATCAAACCCATGAACATCATCTCCCTCATTGATGAGGAGAGCAAGTTCCCCAAGGTGTGTTTTGGGCTCAGCGCTGCTTCCAGTTAATCTCCTGTTTTTACCCCCTTTGCACTTTTCATGCTGGCACCCCTGTGAGAGGGCTGATCAGCCCCAAATATACATTCGCCAGTTTGTTACCTATTCACAGCTTTATTGCTCTATCACATTTTCTTCCATGAGTTCAACTGTGCTTAAAACAAGTTATCTTTTCTAGTGGAAGAATATACCTTCAAGAGGCTCAAGAATAGCTGTTAAATAGTTTAAGACAAAATAATGTTAAATGTACTTCCTTTGCAGCACTATCTTGAATATAGAGCAACATGCCAGGGATATTTAATCCCTTTTTAAAATTTCTGCATTTGCAATATCCCCACCAACACACCTCTTCTCAAAATAAATACACATTGCCACCCAAGACAAAAAAATAAATGCACTATTGATTGGAAAATTATTTTAATGGGACAAACCCTGATTAAACATCAGATCTTTCTCCATGTGCACAGGGTACAGATGCCACCATGTTACACAAGCTGAACTCACAGCACAAGCTTAACACCAACTACATTCCCCCGAAGAATAACTACGAAACACAGTT
Organism: Streptopelia decaocto; assembly: GCF_964273445.1. Classification (NCBI taxonomy): domain Eukaryota; kingdom Metazoa; phylum Chordata; class Aves; order Columbiformes; family Columbidae; genus Streptopelia; species Streptopelia decaocto. The sequence continues at coordinate 208,412,723 of NC_138663.1, read as the reverse complement.
TGGCATTAACCACTTTGCTGGAATTGTTTACTACGAAACAAAAGGTATGGGGCAGTTTTCTGGGGCACTGCAGGTGTGAGGGGATGCTTGGGGGAAGGTGGGCTGCTGCGATGGGTAAGAGCAGGATGGTAGCCCATATTAGTATCGTGTACTCCTTTTCTGGGTGCAATGACTTTGATCCAGTTTCAAGATGTGCCTCCATCTTCCTTCTCTTGGTCCCCCTTTCTCTGTTCATTCATTACCCCCATGACCTCTCCAAGAACAGCCAGTAGTCCAGCAACCCAGAGACTGCTTGCAGAGCTCATCCTGGCCATGTTGTACTGTGTAACCAACCTACCTACCTACCTACCTACCTACCTACCTACCTACCTATCTACCTATCTACCTATCTACCTACCTACCTACCTACCTACCTACCTACCTACCTACCTACCTACCTACCTATCTACCTATCTACCTACCTAAGTGTTGTCCCATTATTCCTCTAGGTTTCTTGGAGAAAAACAGGGACACACTGCATGGAGACATCATCCAGCTGGTGCATTCGTCAAAAAACAAATTCATCAAGCAGATCTTCCAAGCAGATGTGGCAATGGTAATGCAGGCGAGAGAAGATCTCTGTTCATGGGGGTTTTTCCTGGAAGGGGCAGGAGATTTGGGAAGAGTCCTATTGCTCTGATGCTGTTTGGGGTGTTTCCAACCTGTAGTGTGAGCCGACCATTGTGTGGTGTCATGGGTACATCCACGTTCACACCTCCAGGTCACTGCAATCAGTTTGTCAAATACTATTTTGTGCTGCGATTGCTCCTCTCCTAATTGTGTAGGGATGGGAACAATAAGGTTTGTGATTGTAGAAAACTGAGAGAGAAAGATCTAGCCCCTCCAGCTGAGTAGTCCAGATCTGTGTATAATAGAATGAGAGTGAAAACCGAATTGTTGTAGGACCAGAGCAGAATGAAGGGACAATCTGGCTGTCCCTTAAGCACTGTGGCAGGACTAAGAGGGACCAGCCAACAGTCACATTTTGTTCTTACAACAGCAGAGAGAAGAGACACCAGGCATGAAACCTGAACTTTAAAGCCCCAGTCCTCCAGAAGGGTTTGTGCTTGCTCCATGCTCAGTGTAGGATGAGACCACGTGCACTGAAGCTTTGGAGAAAGGCACAGTTGCAACCTTAAATCTTCCCACCACATGTGAGCATTGATCACTGGGATACCAGCTTAGGTGCTGTGATTAGTGACTATTTCACCATGAATAACACAAATATTTGATGTTTTCTCAACTAAGCTGAACATCTACACCTCCCTACTAAGACATTATCAGCCCTGCTCCCAAAATTAAAGGAGGAACCACTTTAAAATATCAGCCTTGCAGAACCTGAAGATCTACAGAGATAGGTCATTATGGCCAAATCCTCCAGGCTTTCCCTAGGCAGAGCCACAGGACTGCAAAGCATTTGAGGATAAAGTTTTCCAAAGCAACTAAGTTTTTCAGAAGTTGAAGTCCTGTTTCCAGATTTCAGCTAATGCCACTGATGATCCAAGGACTTTCAGCAGTGCCAAACAGATTTAAGTGCTGAATTCTTTTGCCTGCTAAGGAAATGTTTAAATTCCCAATAAACCACTTTAAAAAGGCTACAGACACTTTTGCAAGCCTTTTTTGTAACCTTTAGCCATTCAGTTTTGCTCCTGCTGAAATGAGTCATCAAAATATTTTTTACTTCATTAGGAACAAGATAATGTTTATTAGCCCTGATTAAGCTACCAATTGGCGTGACAGTCCTGGTGGGTTCAGAGCTATCCAAAGATGTGGATCTCCCTGATGAACTAGGTGCTAACTCCCTTGGCATCAGTGCTGCTGTTTACTTTGCTTTTTATTGCTTGTTCCTCACTGCTTTTTATTTTCAGTGCAAGCTTTGCAGTTCACCTTGGAAATGATTTCTTGCTTCTTTGGGCAGAGGAGAGATACACTCTGGGAAACTGATGAGCGGGAGCTTTCATGGTTACACAGTCATATAGACTTCTTCATGGGAACACCTACCAAGCATCTTTGAAAGATGCTGGAAGTATATGACAGCAAAACTGAGATTTTTTTCACCTGGGCATTGTCTAGGACCCAAGAACTGAGATGTTTTAAAGCATCAGAGCACTTTTTTTTGAAATAAAACTTTCATAGTTCCATTAAACATCTTCAGAATCTGCCCTGAGTTGTGGTTCCTGGTCTTTGATACTTTAAAGATCTCTGCTTTCCTTTTTTTGAATGAGAGATTTGTAACCTGACTGGCATGGAAGAGGAGCAAACACTATGTGCCAGCTCCTCTAATCACGCACAGTGTTAGTGTGACCTGGGAGAGCGCAAGCCCTCTAAACACCACACACAAAAACCTGCTCAGACAAGCGGGATCAAACATGGGGATGAGATTATTTTGCCATTGCTTTCCACCAAAATTCAATAATATTTGCAGTACCTTTCTTAAAATGCATTCCCCAAGAGAAGGAGCGGCTGAGGATGAGTCATGGGAATTGATTGCCTGTAGCAAAGAGCTGGGGAAATGCTCATCTTGAAGGTGTACACACCTTCCCCGAGCATCAGCAAGATAATCCGTGGAGAAACCTTCCAGAGACACTCAGACCAGGTCAATTAAAGCTAACATCTTCTCTTAAAATGATAAAAGTGGCTGCTTTGCTAAGGTCTAAATCAAATAATGAGGCAATTTGCTCAAGAGCTTCCAAGCTTTGGTCTTCAGGAACTTATTGATGAGTTTGCAGGAATTTGTGAGTCGGTGAAAAACAAGTCCATCTGCTTTACATTCTTTCAAATGGGATCCTTATATGCCAGAAACTTGAGGAAGCTAAAGATCAGCGAGGCTTGAAAACGGGTTGAAAGTGTGTATTTGTATATCGTACTGACTGTTGGGTCCCTGAAAGACCTAATATTTGTAGGCAATGAAACTTGTGTGGTGAACTGGGTATTGCTGGAGCACATGGGGCTGTGCAGCCCAATTTGTGCATGCCCACCATGGAGGAGGTCTATCCGCATGTGTTTGCTAAATCGGGACATTGCTTTGAGCAGTGCCAGGTGAAATGATGGTTTCAGTGGGAATTATGCACCATTCCTCTGAGGAATCGTCCGGCAGTGATGGTTGCTCAAGGAACAAGCAGAAGGAGCAGTGAGGCGTAGAAACCAGTGAAGGGAAAAACAAGTAGAGGGATTTTCCTTTTGCAAAAATTTCAGTTCTGTAGAAACTATCTGATTAAAAGTTGGATTAAAATCAGGGAGGGAGGGATTTTTTTAGAAATTTTGTGATTTTTTTTTTTTTCCTTGGCGTCTTCCCAACCACAATCGATTGAGAGCAACCAGTCACAGTAGAGCAGGAATGTGTGAGGGTCAGGAATGGGGGTGGCTGAAACTGGATGGATAATGAGTGAGATTCAAAGATGTAGAAGAGTTTTCTCTAAGAGGCAAGAGCTGGACAGTGGCAATTCCCTCACCTTCAGGGATGTGAATGTGGAAACAAATGGGAAAACCAGGAGGGGGATAGACAAAAATCTAAGAACTAATGCATTTTGTTCATGAGATGTTTTAACAGCTGGACCTCCAAGACTAATGATGTCAGGCTCCCATTTCAGTTATTCCTTCTTTTCACTATTTGCTCTTCTCTGTCTCTGTTTGTTTTTTGGTTTTTTTTTGTTTTTCGCCTGTGCTTCATGTAGTTTCTCTGTGGCTATGCATCCAGCACATTTGGCCAGTCGCCCACACCCACACCAAAGGTAAACGGAATACATGAGTTCCTCTGTTGTATATTCCTTGGCAAGGACTGTGCTTTGCTCCTGTTGGTTTATTCCTCTTCCTACAATGTCTATAGAGGATGCATTTTAAGTGACCAATGTGATGGAGAGCATTTTTATGGCTTGCTGAATAGATGCAGGTGTACGACTGTTCCATTTATTTCTAGGATTCAACTCAGAAGAACCATGTAATGTTGGGAGTTTGGTTTTGGATAAAATCAGAACCAGCCCGAGCCAAAGTTTGGGGATTTTTTTCTGATATTTGAATCATTTTAATCAACTGGATCATCAATGGGACTTGTGTGTCGCTTATCATGGTGCCACCTTTGGTTTCAGTGGGACATTATTGGCCCATGCAAATGCAAATCTGGCCCTGTTTTGCCTTTTTTGGAGCAGGAAGATGACAGTTCCTATGTAAAGAGAGTCTCCTGGATGGCATTTCTGGATTGCTTGGAAATGTCATAATTCTCAGAGGAGGGTATAGGTCTTGTTCAGGGGAGAGCTCAAATCCGAGCCTTCAAAGACACAGTTAATATTGGACTTTGCCATGATCATCCAAGCAGGCTCTTGGCACCTTTTTAGGTCTTTTCTGTTGCATCTTATCTCCTGACTGGTTCTGATGGCTTCCCAAACCCTTCTTGCTAGATATGTGGCCACAGTGCAGCATATTGTGTGCTAAAGATGTTGTGATGTTAGCTTTGCTGCTCTGCTCACATTTCCACAACAATCTCTCAATAGTCAGAGGATTATGTTAGAGATGGACCTGACTCTCAAAATTCAGATCTTTGCATGGGGCTGAATTTCAATCTCCTTACCTCTGCAGTGTCTTGGGGTGTTTGGACTTGGAATTCCAATGAGGGGGTATTTGACCCAAAATGACCCAAAGTCATTCATTCCAGAGCTGGAATCCTTCCCCTCCATATCATGATTACAAATGGTTTTGATTTCAACATCTCATTGAGCACCCCCTAGAGTTGTAGCAAAGCCACATTCCAAAAAACATAATCCTTCCTGAGTTAGGATATGGTGAGATTAAGCCCAGAAGATACAGGGAAATGGAAGAAATAACACTGATAATTTCTCTGAGTTTTGTTCTTGTTATAGTTGTTCTCATAATATAGCCTCATGTTCTGTAGGTTTTCTAATTAATAATAATTGATTGTATTTGTTAGGCACTTGAGCAACGCTAGAACAACCAAGCCAAAATAAAAAAAAAGATTTTCCAAATATATCAACATCAGTAAGTTTCATAAAATGGGGGTTTAGTTCAAAACAGTGTTGCTTGGCACCATTATGTAGCCTGTGCCAACTTGGCATCCGAAGGCACCTTCCAGCCTATAGGACAGAGACTGTCTCCTCACTATGTGCCACCACAGAACTTGCCTCAACTTTCAGTGGTTGCCTGAGGCCACCCCAGTGACATTTCATATAACAAAAACAATAAGCAATGAACATCATTTTTCTCAGACTTCAGGAAAAAAAAGGCTGAGAAACAGCATGTCATATTGGCGTGGCCCAATTTAGTTATCTTATAATATTAAAGAGATGATAGGATGGTCTTTGTCCAGAACCTTTCCCCAAAGTATTGCTCGTGATATATGCTTCTCTCTCCTTCCCTAACTCACCTTGAGTAATTCAACTTTCTATTCCTACCTTTCCACTGAAGCAGGTTGCCACCTCACTGGCAAACCTAGTGCTGAGCAGGGTGATGGACAAGGTGAGAAGGGACATCAGGAGTAACTCCTACCAGTTCTGGCTCTGTGACATTTCTCCTTGTATTTGCTTTTCTCCTCGCTTCTGTTTATTTAGTTTAACTGTTAAAAAGAAAAGGAAAACAAACAAACAAACAAACAAAACTGGTGACTGCCCTAGGTGGAACTCTGGGTCTGTGTTAAGACTGTCCTACCCAACATAACTTTGCATCCACCTTAACTCACTGAATACACAGGGTGCAGATAAGACGAACTGGTCATTGCTTTCTCAGCCCTGGATATATGATAAGTACCTAAATATGTCCAGGACACCAAAGGAAGGAATCTGAATAGGTCCCTAGAGATTTACAGCTTCACGGAGATGCTGTGATATTTGCTGATGCTCCAGCTGTGCCACTGGGGATCTCAGACAACCCTTGTTGGCAGAACATCCCATTCTGTCCTGATGATATTCTGCCTTGACATGTGTCTTTCTGTTACCACAAGCAGGTCTCCGCACCTCTAAAGCCAGACTGGCTTGAGGTGGCAGAAAGAGGTGGCATTGAAGCACACAGAATCACTGGGTTGGGTTGAGTTGCCTGGGTTGGAAAAGAGCTCAGAGATCATCCAGTCCAACCCTTGGTCCAACTCCAGTCCATTGACTAGATCATGGCACTAAGTGCCATGTCCAATTTCAGTTTAAAAACTTCCAGGGACGGTGAGTCCAGCACCTCCCTGGGCAGCCATTCCAATGCCTGACCACTCTCTCTGCAAATAATTGCTTTCTAATACCCAGCCTAAATTTCCCCTGGCTGAGTTGAAGCCCATGCCCACTTGTCCTATTGCTGACTGCCTGGGAGAAGAGACCAATCCCCACCTGGCTAGAACTGCCCTTCAGGTAGTTCTAGAGAGTGCTGAGCTCACCTCTAAGCCTCCTCTTCTCCAGACTAAACAAGCCCAGCTCCCTCAGCCTCTCCCCATAGGGCTTGTGTTCAAGTGAAACGTTTAAACATCATACTGGTCTGCAGGTCTTTCTGAACTTCTCCTTGGAGACGGTGCTTCTCTGTAAATTGTGTAATTCTCTTCTTTTTGTTATTTATAGCTTCTGCTTTTTTTTCCCCTTTGATGATGGGCACAGGCTCAGTGACTACCCAGTGCCACAATTTGGGATACAGCACCTATGAATCCTGCTCATTCTTCCCCATGACACATAGATGGCGTCCTCCTGTGTGCTAGGCTCTGTATGAGCACCAGTGAAGAGACAGTCTGTGTCCCAAAGCTGCTACAGTCTCAGAGTTCAAAAGATAAAACATGTCTGGCTAGGAGAAAAGGAGAATGTATTCAGCTCTTTCTCCTTCAGACAGTGGGGGCTTGGTCTGTTTTGAGCTAAAAAATGCGGTGAAACCTGTATTTTCAGTGCCTCACTAGACTGTGTTGGCAGGCTGCTCCACTCATTTTGGGGCCATTTTGTTGGAATAAGGGAAGAGGCGTGATCCTCCCCATGCTGGTGTTGAGGTGAGGCAGGAGGAACCACAATATCTTCAGTGGTGTCACCCTGTCCCTGACAGGAGGTAGATGATGAAAAACACTTGCCTGAGGTTTTGTTGTGTATCCGAGAGCCCAGATAGTGCCCATAGGGCTGGTGCCCACCACTGAGAGGGGTCTGTGCACAAACATCAGGCCCAGGAACAGGGCACTGGAACAGGCTGCCCAGAGAGGCTGTGGAGTCTCCTTCTCTGGAGACATTCAAGCCCATCTGGACACCTTCCTGTGTGATCTGCTCTGGTGACCCTGCGTTAGCAGGTGGGTTGGACTGGATGATCTCCAGAGGTCCCTTCCAACCCCAACCATTCCGTGATTCTGTAAATGGATGGGATGGTGCAGTCTTGACAGGAAGAGCTCAGACAGCTCTGACAATTCAGATAGCAAGACAAGCTGCATTCTGGCTGCCATCCCTTTCCTCCAGCCCCTCGCAGCAAAAAGCTCTCAGGTGTAAGGATGGAGATGGCTTTTTACCAGAGCTGGATGTGTGCAAGCAAGAAATGCAAGGCATCAGCAACCCAGAGAGGCAGGTCTTGCTATCTGCAAACAAACCACTCTTGCATTCCCTTGTAGACCCTTGTACAAAGTCTTGCACCCTTCCTACCACCACAGCTGAAAAACGACCTCTCCCAGCCAAGCCAAAATTGACAAACCTGGCCAGCATGCAGTTGCTTCAGATTTCCAGCCCTTCTCCTGCATCTGTTGCTGCTTCTAACCCCTGTGGTGATCCTTTCACCTTACACAGAGGTGACCCCTTGCACATAATTAGCAATGTGATAAGAAAACGTTAATCAAAGCTATCCAAAACAGGTTACTTGCTGAAACAGCCTATTCCTCATCAAATCTGTGACAGAGTGTGAGCACCAAGCTCTGCACTGCTCTGCAGGTAGCAGCTGCATCCATTAATTACTCTAGATTTATTCACGGTTTGTCCTTTGGGGGAGGATTTTGCTGGGAGAGATCAGTGATAGCCCCTGCCAAGCTCTCCTGGACAAGAAAGCCATTTTTGTCTCATATGTGCATGAGCTGGGTTTTCTCTTGTTGGAATTCCATGATGACTTTCTGTTTGTGTTCATTCGGTTTGTTTCATCGTTCGACCTCAGCTGTTCAAATTCCCTGCCCATGACAGGGGACTTGGACTAGATGATCTTCAAAGTCGCTTCCAAACCAAATCATTCTGTGTTTCTATGAAATTCCTGGGAGTGGCAATGTTATCTGACAGGTTGTTGGTGTAATACAATGAAGCACATGTAAATATTTTAGCAAAAGTAAAACTAAAACTCATAATCTTGCAAAACATAGCAGCAAGGCCAGTGTAAATGGGGCCTTTGCGACTCCATACATGGCTTGACCACCTGCAAAAAAGAGGATGTTTGGAGGAAACGTGCATTAAAATCCTGCTGGAATTGTCCCTTTGGCAAATCTCTGGCCACCAGGTCATGTCACAGTTTGCCCTATTGTCAATTCAGAGGAAGTTGCATTCTGGTACCCAGCTCTTCCTCCAACACACTAGTAGTATTTGCTGCCCCATGAACAGCAGACCTTATGAGACATATAGCACCACTATGACTGATGTGTGTTGAGCTCAGGTAACAGCAATTGATGCATAAAACGAGCTGGGGGCTTCATTTAGATTGAAGCTGGTTTAACAAGCTTCTCCCAGGGCAGAGAGAATGGGCTATTAAGGGAAACCTTTCCATTCTGCCTTAGAAATGCCCCGAACTAGAGATTAGATTGTTAATTTAACCAAGGTAGCTAAAACAAGCAGAATACTCAAAAACTTCCTGTTGCACACTAAATACCCATTTCATTTAGTCCAGTTAATATTCTTTTCCAAACACAACTCCAATCTTCCCTGTAGTACAGGCTGAGGAATATAGACCAGCAGTTTCTGGAGCTGTTGCAGACTGAAAGTGCCCCAGCTTATTTGTCACCCTACATGGGTCTCTGCTCATATACCCTGGGGAACAGAGGAGGCTCAGCCTGACATGAGGAACCACATCAGTAGGGTTGTCATGACCATGCTGCAACGCATGGGGACAGGGAAGACTAAGCTGTTCCAGAGGAACATCTCTGGGCAAATGCATCACCCCAAGCTGCAATCCAGGGGGTTTTGGTGGTCTGGAAAGGGTTGTTTGTTCTTATGGGCAGATCTTCCTCACAGATCTGCATATGGAAGTTGGGATCATAGAATCAGAGAGTAGTTTGGATTGGAAGGGACCTTCACAGCTCATCCAGTCCAACCCCTGCCATGAGCAGGGACATCTTCACCAGCTCAGGTTGCTCAGAGCCCCGTCCAGCCTGGCCTGGGATGTCTCCAGGGATGGGGCATCCACCACCTCTCTGGGATTGCCAGTCATGCAGGGAGGCTCGAGCAGGAGAAATTAAATTATGGCACTTTTCCTCACTATGTAGAGGCGTACAGAGCAGGTTGCCAGAGCCTGGCCATTGCTCGCCAGCTCTGCCCTGTCCTTCTCCTGCCTCAACGCTCAACCACCTCTGTCCTTGCTCCCTCCTCCACTCCTGGCTGCCATGGGAGGTTCCTGAGGACGTGGCCGGAGGGAAAAAGCTTTGTTATCCTTTCATTTCCTGACCCCGCTCTGCTGTGGTTTTGCAGGGAGCAGAGACGAGGAAGCGCTCGCCGACACTCAGCAGCCAATTCAAGCGGTCCCTGGAGCTGTTGATGAGGACTCTCAGTGTCTGCCAGCCCTTTTTTGTCCGCTGCATCAAGCCCAATGAGTACAAGAAGCCCATGGTAAGTCCTGCTTTTCCCTCTTTGTTGTATTTTTGTACGGGAATGCCTGTTGGGTGACTCTAACAGCAAAACCAACCCACACCTGTTCTGCAAGTGACGGAGTCACCAAAGCATAAGCAAAATCAGTCACTTGCCTTGGGATCCAACAGCACCGTAAACATTTTTGCAGAGGTGAACACCCACACGCTGCCCTTCTTCCCAAGGGCAATCTCAAGAAATTCATCCTGACGACCTTCCTGCTATAGGGGTAGGGACCACCCTGCCAGACACGTAGGCTGAACTATACGGCCCTGGTTTCAATCCTGTGGCAGGATCCAATGTTTCCTAAAAGGGATCCCCTTTCCACGGGGTTTTCTACATAAGTCTTTGCTTCTGAGGGATCTCCCTCATATTCACACCCATTAGATCCTTTCAATTTCTTTTTTTTTTTTTTTGCACCAATTGTGAAAGCACAATTTTGCTAAAAAAAAGAGGCAAAATAGCACAGAGGAAAGGTGAAAGTCTCTGATTCCCAGAGAATTGTTCCAAAAACAACAAACGCTCTCGGGACAAACTTCATGGAGCAAATGAAAGGGAAGGAGATGGTTGTAAATCCCTCTGACCACAGACTTCTCATGGAGGGGACTCGGAGTTTTGCAGAGAAAGGTGTGTAGTGACCACCCCAGTCCCACTGTCAGCACCTTGCAGGGCTGGACCCTGGTGCTGTTTGCAATCACTGTCAGCTGCTCACTGTTCTTAGTACTGATACTGTGTGGGAAGGAAGAGCTTTATTTAATAATAATTTTAGTCATTTGTTTCTGGGAGTCATTTTGTCATTGCCTTTGCGTCTCAGTAGTGGTTAATCTAGCCAGATCTGGAGTTTTATCTAAAGTCAGTGCCTGTTAGCAAAGCTCAACTGAGTGCAAAAAAACCCCATAATACTGAATTTCAGAGCTCTTATATACAAGAGGTGTTTGTTTTAAGCTTATATTTGCTGTTCAGTGAACCTCATATGATGCGGGGTGAAAGGTTTTTTCATCTCTCAGAGCAGTTTACTGTGCACTTATCCTGCTTTTGGTGAGCGTAAAAAGGCACCTAATATCATGTTAATGGAATACTTTGAATTAATATTTAACAATATGTCTGATCTGATATTATCATCTGAGCTGAGATCAAACCAAGCCCTTTCTTAAGAACATGGTTGATGTTGAAAAATAGGTGTACATCGCGAACTGATGTTAACAGATTATTTTTAATGCCCTGACTTTGAGCTGCTTTTACACCTGGATGTCTGGGAATAGGTCTGGCATTTTGTCCCCTGTGTAGCAAATTAATGTTTCATCAGCCTTTGCAAGCTCTAATCCAGAAGTCTTTTTCCACCCCATTTATCCACAAAACTTACGGTGGGACATAAAAACAACTATAAGTTTGAAAGAATCAGAAAAAGATAACTAATCTCCCCGTTAAAGTAATGAGTGGATGAGCTAACACTGAATCAGGGACTGCAGTGCTATAAGAAATTCAATGTGATTTCTTGCTAAACTTATTTTTGGCCTTGGTTTAATAATACAAAAGAGGGGAAAAAAGTCCCAGATAAAATCCACAGAGCTAGGCAGACCGACTGCAAAAGAGAACTTTTTCTGGGAGTTCATTTTCTGTCCCTGGCTTTGAAGGAAAGTGTTCTGATAGTGATAGGAAATGGGATAGTGGGAAGTGAAAGGTCAGTGGAAAGTCCTGACTGTTTGTTACTTTATGTTATTTTAAAACTTTTGCTTCCTTCTAAACTGTGCTTTGGGGGGTGGGAAAATTTGTTTGCATCAGGATGCTGGCTGGAGTTCTCTGAGCGTTGCTCTGTAGTTCTGGTTAGTACAACAGAAATATTAATATGTGGCATGAATTAGGTAACAAACCATGCAAAGAAAGTCAAAACTGTTTCCAACAGCCTGTGCCTCCTCAGGTACTGATGCAAGGAGAACATAGTTGCCCATATGTGCCATGAAGTAGCCCTACCAGCTCTGGAGGGTTATTTGCAAACCCACAACCACTCATAGACCCTCCTACTTCATGGCAGTGCAAGACAGAGGAACACACACCTCTTTCCTCTGCACCCTTCTTGTCCCCAATACCCACTTTAGATAGAGACAGCTTGAGACCAAATCTGGATGATGCTGCTTTCTGCCTTTTCCTCGCTGATCCGTTGTCCTCTCCTGGGAGCAGGTTCTGTCTCAGTTCACTCCAGCCCTTTTGTTGTTATGAGCTAGTCAAAAACCTCCCTTCAGGGGTGGGGAGGTGGGTGTATCTGTAGGGCAGATCCTCCTGTCCCAGGAGATGCATCTGAGACACAGGGATGTCTGAGATACAGGTACATGTCCATCTCTCCTCCCTCACTTTAGGGAGCGCCTGCGTGACTCACATTTTAGGTGCGTACATCCATACATGCACAGATGCCCACATTTTGGACAGCTGATGGGAGGGCAGATGAATAACACCATAGCAGTAACTCTTTGGCCCAGGCTGGGATTTACTGTCCTGACTTTCTCTGGTGTGCGAGCACCACGCGACGTCTGCCTTTATTTTACACTTGGGTTTGAACACTTTTTGGATGATCCTGGCAGACAATGTCAGGCAGCAAGAGGGTGATATCAGGGGCTCCAGGATCCTACTCAATCCACTAAAGCACAAAGCTGATGGCAGGGGTTTTCCTGAAACTTCCTTCGCTTCAGCAGAGGCACCTAAAGCGAGTGCAGCCAGGTTTATTAACAAACTGCAAGTCTTATTAGGAACAGATGCAGGATCTGGGGGTATTTAGTCTGGAGGAAAGGAGGCTGAGGGGAGACCTTCTCACTCTCTACAACTACCTGAAAGGAGGTTGGAGCCAGGTGGGTCAGTCTCTTCTCCCAAGTAATAAGTGAGAGGATGAGAGGAAATGGCCTCATGTTCTGCCAGGGGAGGTTTAGATCAGATATTGGGAAAAATAAAGGGCTGTCGGGCATTGGAACGGGCTGCCCAGGGCAGTGGTGGAGTCACCATCCCTGGAGGGGTTTAAAAGACACATAGATGAGGTTTTAGGGACATGGTTTAGCACCAGTGTTGGGTTAACTGCTGGACTCGATGATCTTAAGGGTCTTTTCCAACCAAAATGATTCTATGACTGGGTTACCTTCAACTGCTGTCTGGCCTTGAAACTGTTCTCTGCTTGTCAGGAGCAGCCGCAAATGCTGGTCTGATATTCGTTCTTTTCCTAAAAGCCTCAGCTGGTCTCAGTTCTGGCCTGTTCATTTTAAGCTCCTCAGATGTCCTCCTGGGTACAGGGTGGTTTGATGATAACAGGCTTGTCTCAGGGCCTTGGCATCTCCAAGGCTGCACTCTTCCTTTGTGTGACTTCATGGTGTCACCTACCCTACCTGGTGTAGGCACCCTAAGACCTTTAAGTATCTGAGGCTTCACTGATATGGTCCTCTGCTTCCTCTGCCTGCAAAACAGTATTGCCCTGCACATACAGGAGTGCTCTGATCATGCTGGTAAAGCCCAGAGTGGTGGTCAGAAGTTAATGACCATGAATGATTGTTGCAAGGGTCATTGTATGGTTTGACTCTTGTAGATGCAGCATCACTGCCAATTTTCCCAAGGTGATGTTCACCATTGCATCATGCTCTCCAGTTCTCCTCAGACTTTTGTATAATGTGTGGGACACATGCAATCTTGCAAGAAGGAATTAAAGAAATTGAGTGAGTCAAACACACTCAGCAGCTCATATGATCAGGCCCATGACAACCAACAGTCCTATGTCCTTGGGTCCACCAAGTGAAGGGTTTGAGTGGATGCCTGACTTGGTAACACCACACATCCTCAGAGCCACCATTCTCTTATGGCCAATTTGGGCCAAGATCCGCAATTAAACCATCATGTCCTGTAACCTCCCTAGCTGTTTGACCGGGAGCTGTGCGTCCGTCAGCTGAGGTACTCAGGGATGATGGAGACCATCCGGATCCGCCGAGCTGGCTACCCCATCCGCTACACATTTGTGGAGTTTGTGGACCGCTACAGGGTGCTCATGCCCGGGGTGAAACCAGCATACAAGCAGGTGAGCATCTTCTTCCACGGGTAGCAATTGCTTTCTGGTGGGCTCTCCAGAGATATTTGTGGGGTGTGCATCCTCTCCAAAGGCAGTTATGAAAGATTTGATGCCCAGATGTTACAGTGGTTCTCTGGGCTTTCCAAGTGAATGGTTACAGGGCTGGCAGGGTCAGGTAGCCATATTCAACCTGTCCCTCTCACCTTAAATTTAGTGGAAAAAAAAGCCTGGGGAATGCCATTAACAGAAAGTTGCTGGAACTGAGACCACAAAAGGTCCCCACTGGGCTTGGGAGAAGCAATGGGTGAGGCTGGTCCTGATGAATATCACCCCCTGTCCTACCAGGGTGACCTGCGTGGGACATGCCAGCGAATTGCTGAAGCGGTGCTCGGGAAGGATGATGACTGGCAGATTGGAAAGACAAAGATATTCCTGAAGGTAGGTGGTTCTCCACATCCTCCCTGCCATGGGACCCTTGCCTGTGAAGTGGTCTCCTACCATTCCTTTTCCATCACAAGACGTGACTCTTTCCCGTGGTCTCTGGGTTGGCGTGGCCATGGGTAGAACCTGGGCCAAGACAGGATATTTGGGGCCAGTTTAGGAAGCGGTGGGCAGGAGGAAGTCCTGAAACTCTACCAACATGCACACAACCATAGAGACACAAAAATGGTCACATACAGCTCACAGCCCTTTCCCTCCTGGGCTGAGCCGCTCAACTTCATCCACTGCCTTCACCCAAAAAGCACAGCAGCAGGAGGGATGTCCATGCAGAGCCCTGCTGAGAGAGGAGAACAACAGGCTTGTTTTGCTTCCAGCACACGCTCATGCAACCCAAGATGTGCTTACAACATCCCTTTCTATATCACTTCAGCTGACACAGAGCAGTCTAACACTTCAGGTCCCCTGCAGCTCCCTTCACACTCAGCTCTCTTTGAAAACCCTTTACTGTGTTGCTCTGGAAAGATGAGGCTGAGCTGACCAGAAACCAGTCCGGACACAAAGGCTTCTCTCGAGCAAAAATCTCAACAGTAAACCCTGACTGCTTATGTCTAAATTCACCCCCAAACCCATAATCAGCGTGATCACCCCCATCTCTTCCCCAGAAGCTGTTCCTGCTAGTCGCTCTTTCCAGAGCCTGTTATCAAGATCTCACAGCTGTCAGGGCAGGAAACGGAGAAATCGGGAGGCCCCAAGGGGCCATGTGAGGTCGAGCAAAGCAGGAAATGTGTGGAGCTACCTCTGCTGCACCCAGCGCTGCAGGACTTGACGTGCTGCAACCGGGAAAGAAAACCGAGTTACAAACGGCGTGGGAGGAATCAATGAAAGTTTGGGCTGGTGCATCTGAGAGCTTCAAGGCAACAAAATTCAGTGTTTCAAGGAGCTGTTCTGTCCTTAGGATATGGAGGTTTTGCAGCCTTGGCTAGAGGGAGCGATGGGACCCAGGTAGCCTGGAGTTTGTTCCCAAACCTCTCCAGGAACTGCTCCCATGGCTGATGGCACTAGCAGGGAGCTCTGCATGGAAAGACAATGTAATCTGGTTGTTTTCAGACTGTAAAGTATTGCATATGCCACTTCTGGATGATCTGGTTCATTTTGGAATAAATGCAGTAGATAACTAGGGTTTATGTAGTGAGTGAGTGGGCTGATACTTGGGATATAAAATGTCCCCAGAGGTTATTTTGGAGATTTCCTCTGGGAAAGGGCCCCATACCACCCGTCCCACCACATGTCAGGCAGATGGAGAACTTAAGACATGGGTGCTGTGGTGCTTCCTTCCACAGGACCATCATGACATGCTGCTGGAGATTGAGAGAGACAAGGCCATCACGGACAAAGTCATCCTCATCCAGAAGGTGGTCCGTGGGTTTAAAGACAGGTAGGTGAGCTATGTGGCAACTGGCACTTGGGGGATGCATTGCTCTCTTGGTGCCCATCTGACCTGCCCTGCCTGCAGCCAGGGAAAGGGGAGCCCAAATGTATTGACACTCAGATGCAGCAAGTATTGGAGGCAAACAATAGAGGAAACAAGGGGAAAGTAGTGTTATCTGCCTCCAGGATGGACCTTCTGTCCCTGTTCAGTGCTCTCTTCAGGGGAGCTGATCACAGAGTGGTTGGGGTTGGAAGGGACCTCTGGAGATCATCCAGTCCAACCCACCTGCTAACGCAGGGTCACCAGAGCAGATCACACAGGAAGGTGTCCAGGTGGGTTTGAATGTCTCCAGAGAAGGAGACTCCACAACCTTTCTGGGCAGCCTGGTCCAGGGCTCTAGAACTCTAAAAGTAAAGAAGTTTATCCTCATGTTTAGATAGAACCTCCTGTGTTTCAGTCTGTGCCTGTTGCCAGTGTTTTCTATGACAATGCAGCCCTGGGACTCTGAGTCTGCTGAAGGCAACACTAAGCCTCCAGCCTATGGAGATCCCCACAAGACTGTGGTGTGACCACTGTGACTAACACTGCTTTCCCCAAAGCCCAAGGGGTTTGGGAATCTCCCCTTTGCAGGATAGTTGCTCAATTTGGGAGGAGGGCAGGTAGCCCATGGGGAGCTCATGGCACAGGTGTGGAAGAAGAGGGGTAGTCACAGCCAAGGACAATCTGGACCCACAGAGGAGAAACAGTTCTTGGGGCTTTCTGCTCTTTGACTGTCCAAGCCACGGCTGTGACTTGCGTTGTGCCTTGGGTTTCGCAGAAAGGACACGCACAAGATAACTCAGTAATCCTTCCCACAGTAATCCCGGCAAGACCCCCAAGCAAGCCCTTCTGATACAATAGTCTCCAACATGTCTACAAGTAGAATCAGAACGGGATCGGAGGGATGGGAGAAGCAGATAGGGATAACAGGGTGGTGTTGCTGAAGTTTGCTGTTGATTATTTGGGTGAGACTGAATCTGTTCACAGGTGCTGGGATGGCAGCAGGGAAGAAATTCCAGATGCAAAAGGGTGCAGGGTAGAGGGAAGGAGGG
Source organism: Streptopelia decaocto (assembly GCF_964273445.1). Classification (NCBI taxonomy): domain Eukaryota; kingdom Metazoa; phylum Chordata; class Aves; order Columbiformes; family Columbidae; genus Streptopelia; species Streptopelia decaocto. Next base: position 208,395,932 of record NC_138663.1, on the reverse strand, counting down.
GACCGTTCTCATCACTTTCTACTCTGCCTGTTCCCATAACCTGGCAGAAATCTGCCTGCAGAGACCTGCAGAGACCCCGTACGGATCTTTTTGTGAAAGCAAGGAGAGCTGTGATAGGAGACTCTTTCAGGCCAAAAATGCAATGTTTACTCTACCTGGGCACTTAGTTTCAAATCTCCAAAGAAGGAGGCCCAGGAGATGATGATAACTTGAAGCCAAAACCCAGAGGCAAGTGACTGAAATGCCTTTGCAGGTCTAATTTCCTGAAAGTGAGAAATTCAGTCCTGATGATTCAGAGATACTGGCGTGGACACAACTGCAGGAAGAACTACGGTGCTGTAAGTACAGGGGTGCTTCCTCTCACATATGCCTTCCTACTTCTTTAATCTGGAACACATGTAAGGGTTTCCTGGCTTAAAAGGTCCCATGGAGTACAGGAGGGGATGGGGTTGGCTTTTATCAGTTGGAGCAATGAATGAAGGTTTGCTCTTGCTGTTTTGGCTTCTCATTTTAGAAGGCACCTGACCACCTTCTAGCTGTGCTTTTGCCCGTGAATTAGATGTCCAGTGCATCAACTGGTCAACTGGGGTTTTAAAAGCCTTCCTCTAGTTGCCAGGTGACTGAAAAGTCAAGAACAGCTCCCTTTGAAATACAGACTCCATCTCCAAGTGGGATTGTATCTGGATTTCTCTTCAGTCCAGTCCATGGCCCTCTCCCCTTCCTGTCCCACCTGGCTCTGACTTAACAGTGGGTCGTTTGGGAAGTGTGCTGTGTCTAAAGAGTCTAACAGTATCATCCCTCAAGCATACAACTTGAAAGAAATAGCCACTTCCAAGTTGGTCATGATGCTGCGTCCTGCCATGAAACAGTCACTTGGCCGTCAGGTAGGAGGTCCGCAGGTGCTGGACCTCAATGGGAACAACCCTCATGCCTTGTGGCTACCTTGGGATGGCCAACCAGACAACCTGAGGCTTCTCAAGAGCAAAAACTCTGTAGGACTCAGTGGGGGAGAAACTGCCTTTATCCTCCCTGTGCTTTGAATCAGTGCCGCAGCCGGAGGGCTTCCTTTCTCCACCCTCTTGGAGAACCTCCCTCCTGAAGGTTTGTCCTGGTGGTGGCTGATTTCAGTGGCTCTTATTTACAGCCGTGCAAGAAGATTAGTGATGGAAATCTGCTTAGGGTGGGCGAGCCTCTGGGCAGTGGGGTGGTTTCATCCTGCTCCCTCTTGCAGATGCGGATTGGCTTCCTGAGGCTGCAGGCCCTCTACCGATCCCGCAAGCTCCACAAGCAGTACCACATGGCTCGCCGGCGCATCATCGAGTTTCAGGCACGATGCCGGGGATACCTGGTCCGCCGGGCTTTCCGTCACCGTCTCTGGGCTGTCCTCACCGTCCAGGCGTACGCCCGGGGTATGATCGCCCGAAGGCTGTATAAGCGTCTTCGGGGAGAAGTAAGTACCATGGAGGAGGTCATGGGAAACGGAGGTGGGGAGAGGGGAAATAAACAAGTTTCTGCATCACGTGCTCATGGGATTATTCTTCAAAGAGAAAAAAAAAAAAAAATCTAGAAAATAAGTAGATGCCTATTCAAAAGGGCTCTTGTTGTTATTCCCCCAGTATCATCGACGCCTGGAAGCAGAAAAACTTCGTCTGGCGGAAGAAGAACGACTCCGAAAGGAGATGAGCGCCAAGAAAGCCAAAGAGGAAGCAGAAAAGAAGCACCAAGTACGTGGGGACAGATCTCTTTCTGAGGGTCTGTCTCTGTTTTCCAGGGACTGTTTTTACTCCTCTGAGGGGGAATGCCAAAAATATCTAAGGGATTTCTGCCCTGCTTGAGCGGTTTGTATTTAATTCACTGAAGAACTCTGTGCTCTAACTAGCTTGAAGCTGCTCCAGAATTTCTGATCTGCTGCACAGGAATGCCAGAGATTACGGTTATTATTCACTTGCTTTTGCTATTGTATAAAGGCTGAAGGGTGAACTGGGATGCTGTGGGTCTGTGCACATGCATGGTTACTGTAGAAAAGAAAAAAATGAGATTAGTGACAGTCTCTGTTCATGAATAAGACCCCCTAAACAGGAACTAAGGAGAGAGAAAATGCTATTGCTTTGTCTTTCTGCAATTAGGAAACTGAGGCATGGACAAGTTACTGGTTTGCTCCGAGTCACATTGCTGGATAGTGCCCCAAGCACTGGGCAGTCTGCCTCTCTAAAACCAAGCTCTGCAGAATTTAGTGCCAGCTCTTTGAAAGGAACAGTTCAGTCATTGTACTTGTCCTCTTCCAGGTACGCCTGGCCCAGCTGGCGCGGGAAGATGCGGAGAGAGAAGTAAAGGAGAAAGAGGAAGCACGTCGGAAGAAAGAGCTCTTAGAGAAAATGGAGAGAGCTCGCAACGAGCCAGTGAATGACTCGGAAATGGTGGACAAAATGTTTGGATTCCTGGGGACGACCTCCTCCCTGCCTGGCCAGGAAGGACAGGCACCCAATGGCTTCGAGGTACTGGAGACATACACAAGTTTGGCTATCACAGGAAAGGCTTTAGCAACACACTAATGAATCATGGGAGAGCAGGACAATCCAAAAGGGGGTCTCTGAAGGCTTCATTCAAGACCATGCTCTTCTACATGGCCCAGAGGGTTGGCATGCTGTGGCTGGGGACAGGCAGACAGTCTCCAGGCTTTGTCTGGGGATACTGCATGGAAGACAGAGGTATCACTGTAAGACCATTGGGGTCATGTGACATTTGACATCTTCTGCCTTGTGGTTCACCACAGCTCACAGCATTTGGTTCCTGGACACCCCCTTCCCCATTCTAGGAGTGGGGCCATGGCTTGATGTTTCTCCTATTGCTCTGGGGACGTTCCTGGGCACAGCATGTCCTTCAAGACTGAGGCTTTGCATGGGCTCCAGAGTTATATTTCATGGTTTTCTCTCCAACCAGCCTTTTCTTTGGGTGTGGAAATCAGACAGACAGAAAAGTCAGGCCCAAGGGGAAAGTGTATTTCAGTAGCCAAAGTCACTCTGTACACCTAACATGTCCTTCCTCACCAGGATCTTGAGCGAGCCCAGAAGGAGCTGGAAGAAGAGGACCTAGATGCAGCTTTGCCTCTCCCTGAGGAAGAGGAGGAAGATCTCTCAGAGTACAAATTTGCCAAGTTTGCCGCCACGTATTTCCAGGGCACGACGACACACACCTACATCCGCCGGCCTCTCAAGCAGCCTCTTTTGTACCATGAAGATGAAGGAGACCAGTTGGTGAGGCAGGGGATGAAAACCCTTGAGCAGGGCAGGGTGGGTTGGAGCAAACCTGGGGAACCCTTCAGCTAAAGGACATCGGAGTTTCCCTTTGGGATATACTGGTGTGCTCACGGTTTGGTGGACAGCACAGTGGTCTGCTGCTTGCATGTCAGTAGGCACTGTCCTACCATGCTTTGACCACTGACAAGGCAACGTGTGTTAAAGGGAGGCAGTGGTGAGTCCCCTTCTGTACCTTGATATTTCGTAGAATCATAGAATCATAGTATCATAGAATAGTTTGGGTTGGAAGGGGCCTTCAAAGCTCATCCAATTCAACCCCCTCCCATGAACAGGGACATCCTCAACAAGCTCAGGTTGCTCAGAGCCCCGTCCAGCCTGGCCTGTGATGTCTCCAGGGATGGTTCATCCACCACCTCTCTGGCCAACCTGGGACAGGCTCTCACCACCTTCACTGTAAAAAATTTCTTCCTCGTGTCTGACCTGAATCTTCCCTGCTTTAGTTTGAAACCATCACCATTTTTCCTATCACAACAGCCCCTGCTAAAATGTCTGTCCCCATCTTTCTTATAGGCCCATTTTCAGTACTGAAAGGTCCCAGTGAGGTCTCCACAAAGACCTTTGTGTTAGGACCGTTAATTAAGCGCTCTGCACTCAGGGCATAGACAATGCAAATTATTGAGTGAGCAACACTTGTAAAGTTACTACTTGGCAGCTGAAAAAGTTGCTTCTTACCTTACCAGTGCAGAGCTAGAAGAGGAGAAACACTTGTTCTATAACCAGCAGTACCAGAGCAGAATCATAGTGAACTTGCATGGCTGTAATGAACATTACGTTGGCCATGAACTTGCCTTCAGTGTGGTTGCTCAGGTGGGATGTATGCTGCCGGCAAAACTGTTTTATATGACACAGGAAAGTGTTTTATCTCCTGCAGATGTACAGAGAGACCACAGTGATGATCCTGATGGATTCAGCATGACTTGACCACCCCCTCCACTGCCCTGGCATGACCTAATGGAATTTAACTTTCCTTTCAAACAGGCAGCACTTGCTGTATGGATCACTATCCTCCGTTTCATGGGAGACCTCCCTGAGCCAAAATATCATACAGCCATGAGTGATGGTGGTGAGAAGATACCAGTGATGACAAAAATCTATGAGACTCTTGGAAAAAAGACCTATAAGAAAGAACTGCAGGCTCTGCAGGGAGAAGGAGAGGTAACTGCTGTGACTGTAAAAGAGGCGGTATTATTAGGTGTTGGCTATTGAAATGTGTTGAAAAGAAACATCTTGTGGGGTTTGCTGCAGGCATTCAATTTGTTGATTTTTTTTTTTGCAATTAAGTTATAAAGGGAGGTTTGCCTGTGTGTCAGGTGTTGATCCTCTCCCTTCTTCTTCACAGGGATAACTGAATGTCCCCCAGTAATACAGTAAGGAAAGTGATGTCTCTCATTAGGCTTTGATCTGTCTCCTCCTCCTTGTAGGTCAGAAATACATGGGGGGAGTGCAATGTCCCGTGTCATTGGTCTCTCACTTGGGGATTTCTTTTTGATCTGCTCTGCATTAGAAGAGAGTAAACTAAAAATGTGCCCTTAATCTTGGAGCAGGAAGTAAAGTTACCAGGGGATTAAGCTGTGGAAATCCTCCCCAAAAAATCCCTAGTGCATCCTAGTGTATTCTGGGATGTCACTGGAGGACTTTGTCTTAGGACCCCTCCCAGATAAGACTTTGTTCTGGATAAATCGCTATGGTGCTTTCATCTTTGGCAATTGCTTTATTCAACAGGACAAGATATTACATGGAATTGGGATTTTCTAGATGATACAGTTGCATTTTCAATAAGTTTTCTGTAGTATCGTTTGGATAAGGCATCAGTTGCAGATGTAAATTAAGAAATTTCCTAGTTGTTAGAGACAATTATATCACTCATCACTTTCAGTGAATTACCTGAGAAAGAGAGTAGCTTCATCTGGATTGTAATTCTGTGAAAAAATGCACCAAGAATAACTTTTCATTCCCTCTACATATCATTTCTTTCTTGTTTATTATGAAAAGACATATTTTAGCCAATTGAGACAACAGGTAGTACAGAAGAGAATGAAAATTTAAGCAGTCATTAAGCAGAGTGCACAACAGTGCAGAGACATGTCCAAGCTGACCCTGAGCATGATGATATGAAAATCCTGGTTTACAGCACTAGCTTGGCTTTTTAACAGCTATAAACCATCCCAGCTACAAAACTCAAAGTTTTGATCTGGTGTAAAATTACGATCGTTTCAAGGCTGTTAAATGGGGAGAGGTTAACTGGGTCAAAAAGTGAAGTGATTATCCATGCCATTTAAATCTGACAACTAGCATAAACTTGGTATAAAAGTAGAAAGGCAACAGTAACTTGATGGTATGTAGTCAGTGCCTGGGTCCGTCCCATATCAAATTTATTTTTCTGGAAAAAGTTGATAGAGCACAGTGATGAAACCCCAATGGGTAACTACCAGTCCATGAATCCCTGCCTAGATGACTTCCAGCTCACAAACCTGCTGTGCAATTGGCTCATCTCAGAGAATGGTCTCACTCCTAGAATAATTTGGGTTGGAAGAGACCTTCAAAGCTCATCCAGTGCCACCCCTGCCATGAGCAGGGACATCTTCACCAGCTCAGGTTGCTCAGAGTCCCGTCCAGCCCGGCCTGGGATGTCACCAGGAATGGGACATCTACCACCTTTCCATCCAACCTGTTCCAGTGTTTGCAATGTAGGAACAAGCCTGAATGTCACACAGCAGAACTGGATGGACCTAGGTTGTCTAGGAGTCAACCATGCATTCAACATAACGTTTTTCTGACATCCCCGATATGTAATTTTGATCTAGGAGAGGCTCATTTATTAGAGAGTATTTGCACAATTCAGAGCCAGACCTGGGTTATGAGGGGGTGCGGGAATATGGATCCAAACTTACAGTTGCCTCCAGCATCTGGAAATATCTCACTCTCTGCCCAGGATTAATGAGCCCAGGGGACAGAGGCATGTACTTGGCAGCACTCTGTGTCTCACCCCATTGTATCCACACCTCTTGCTTTGCAGAGTACTCACATTGACGGGCACAAGAAGAACAGTGTGCGGCACAAACTGGTCTCCTTAACGCTCAAGAAGAAATCCAAACTGACGGAGGAGGTGAGAGGAGACGCTTGGCCGCCTGGCAGCACAAGTGCCGTCGGATTGTCTGCAGCCCTCTCTGACTCTCTTCTGCTTTTCCCTAGACAACATAGAACCAGCCCTCCTCTGGGTTTGGCGCTACCTGTCTCTCTGCCTGAAAGATTTAAGGAGTGTTTAAGGGGAAAGGTTGGCTTCCCGTGTCTCCTTGAGTCATTCTGCACCTCGCGCCGGCCTCCCCTCGGCTCCCGTTCTCCATCCATCCAGCATCTTCCCTCCCCTCTTTCACAGCCTTCCATCCAGCTGCCGTACCTCCCACCACCCTGTGATGGTCTGAATGTTAATCCCTGCTTTTAGTTTCCTGCCCTCTGCCATGGCGTAGGTAGCAGAGGTGGGATAGCCAAAAGCCTTCACCCATCCTCTGCTCCTCTCCAAGTGCCAGGGTCAAAACTCCCCATGGGAGCAGTTAGCTTAAGCTGAGAGCTTTTGAAAATCCCACTTCAAAAGACTGAGGAACAATAAATGTTTTTTTTATCTTTTGGTGGGGAATGAAAGCAGGGCAAAGATGTGGATTCAGTCTTCTTTTACGCACGGCCATGTCCACTTCCAGAGCAGGGACCATCTCTCCTGGCTATAGATGCTTGAGAGCATGAAGGTTGCTCTCTTAAGTGGTCACCCTCCTTCCCTTTAGGGTCAGTGGGGAGAAATAGGACCCAGTCCAGCTTAACCTAAGTCATCACTCCATAAATGCCTATTTCAAGTGTCTCTAAATGGAGACTGGTTTGAGTAGCTGAGACATAGAGTTAGTAAGCGGATGAACGTCATCCCTCTTTTTACAAACAGCATCATGCTTATGCGCTTTTGCCTGCATCACTAGCATAGGGAGCAGGTCCATTCTGTCAGTGTTTTAATATATTTTTTAATATAACTGAGTTGAAGGAACAGGCCTTCCTTGGCAATAAGCTTGGATTATTCCAAAGATCCTTGGTGGCCCTTACCTGTCTGCAGGACCAGTTCAGAGCTGGGATGTAAGGATGTCATCACAGAAACCTTGGACAAAGACCAAGCAGTTGGGAATGTGACTAGACAGGACCATTTCCATCTTCACCCACATGTGATTAAAGCCAACGAAGTCACACCCTCCCATTGCTGATAAAGTGCTAGATTAAAGAACTTCTGAGACCCCCCCTGGCTGGTGGAGGATTCCTCCTGGGGGAGCACCACACGTTTGGGATGGGGGTGGGGGGGACATAGTAACTGGCTGTACTGAAAGAGAACAATGTGTCTGGTTGGCAGGTGACAAAGAGACTTCACGATGGCGAGTCCACGCTCCAGGGTAATAGCATGCTCGAAGACCGACCCACCTCCAACCTGGAGAAGCTCCATTTCATTATTGGTAATGGGATCCTCAGGCCAGCCTTAAGGTTAGAAATCAAGACAGAGGCATAAACATGACATTCTTTTCATTCCTTCTTCCTTGAGCTATGCTTGTCCAAATGATTTTGCTACTGTGTGCAGCTTTACAAAACTCTTGTTATATGATTTTTCTGGTTGTGTTTTATAATATGGGCTGGATCATGTTCTTCACTGTCCATATCTGGCCTGACTGAAAGACCATGCAAAGGGACTCAAATGCTTCCAAAGGTGCTAGTGGCTACTGCATTGTTTTTTTAAATGCTCACTCTTTTTCACTGCGCCTTGTTTTCTATTTGACCATTTAGATCTCTGTTGTTTGTGGGAATATTTTTAATGGTGTACTAATGAAAAATTCAAACTCACTTCAGTTGCCAAATTAAGCACTCAAAAATAGAAAGTGCCAAATTAAGGCCAACTGTACCTCTTTGATTTAGCCCATTTATGCGTGTTTGTTATAATACAGTCCTTGTTTATGTATTCTTACACTCTTTTCACTCACACCTATCTGCTAACTCCAGGAACAGGTGTTGCATCCTCATCTGATGACTAGTTTCTCTAATTTTCATTTCATCCTCCCAGATCACCATGAAACCCTTAGCCTTATTTTTCTGCACAAGGTCTGTTCTGAAGGCAGAGCTGGTAGTGTCCCATGGGCTTTCCCATGGGCCTTGTCAATGTAAGAGATTGGCTAATGAGTCTTTGCTGCCACCCATGTAGATGAAGGAGTAATGTTATCCCTCATTTTGTATGTAGAGAACTAAGGTTAAAGTCAAAAGTGGACATGAATTCCCAAATTGAGATACCTGACAATGTACACACCTGTTTGTATGTAAGAGATGGACAAACGTTGACTTCTACTGGAGTCCCCAGCACTTCCAGAAAGCAAGTTCAGATGTCTCAAGAGGAGCAGCCAGCAAATACATACTCTAGCTGATGATCTTCTATGGAAGTTAGTTTAGAAACTTCTCTTGGTATCACTGGGAAGTATTTGTGACAAACAAGGGTAGACTCCACCATCTAGAGGTGACATTCAGCTGCCTGAACCTTCAGACTCCCTGATTTTCTCTGAGCAGCATCATTCAGCTGTGGGAAATCTCAGCTGAAGCACAGAGAAGACTCAGTGGACAATATGGGACTGGTGATGGATTTGAGAGACAATACAATGCTTAGGGTGACCATCATTAGGGCAGTTAAATGAATATCCTTGCGATTCTAAAATGAACTTTTCGCTATCAATGACATGCAGGTGGGATCTGGCTCTATTTCTGTTCATGCTGAAAAATACCACCTCGTTAACTCTATTTTTTTTTAATTCCTGTTGCAGGGATGAAATCTATTGTCAAATCTGCAAGCAGCTGACCCAGAATCCATCCAAAAGCAGCCACGCCAGGGGTTGGATCCTGATGTCCCTCTGCGTGGGATGTTTTGCTCCTTCTGAGAAGTTTGTGAAGGTAAATTATACATTATGTTTCTCTTATTAATTATCCATCAATACATTTTCTTTTTCATGCACAGAACCAGCTTTTCCCTTGGGTTTCACAGTAGAGGGAATCCTGGTATTTAACTTTGCCAGGAATTGCAATGACATAAAGTTCCTAATCAGAAAGAAAAGTGTGCATGATCCCAGGCTCAATGTGCAAAGTGGATCGGATGGTTTGCTCCTCGGAAGTGTCTCTTTTTCCTGTGACTTAAAAGGGAGCGTAGACATCCAGTTCAAACGATGTCTCCTGCACTGTAGATGTGTGAAGATGTGATTAACTGACTTCTGGCAGGAAAATTGATTGTGGGAGGCTGCAAGTGGAATTTGGACACCAGGAATAGCCCACGTTTCTCCCCTATTTCTCACATGCAAAGGTCTGTGCATTCATTCCAGCATCTACTAGTTTTGACAATACGACCTCAGGCATATAACTCTAACAAATTTGGCAAGGAATAGTACTACATAGCTAATTATAAATATAAATTAATATAAATAATTATACATAGAAAGGGAGAGGTTTAATTTCCGTGGAAGTATGTTTGCGTAGTCACTCTCTGCATGCTACAACTTGCCCCACCACATGTTACACTGAAAACGTCCATCTCTAAACAGCCACATGAGAGACGACATGTAATGTATCTTCAGAAGTGCTGTGGATCAGCAGGACTGAAGTCAGTGGGAGATGTGAAGTGGCTGACACTCTTGAAATTCAGGTTGTTCTTAAGGATTCTATTTTTTTCCTAGGCAAAGTCAAAGTTTTTTTGCCCAGATATGCGCAGCCTGCCTTCCAAATGAGTTACATACCTACGGTTTGATTAATACCACTGGGCTGCTCATGTTAATCGCATACCTAAGAGTTTGGCTGGCACAGGGCAGAGGACTGAGCATTGTGTCTTTGATTTGCCATGACATGACAAAACCTTCTTTGTCCCTCTCAGATCTTTGAATGTTGGAGCCTGGACCTGCTCCCAAGCCTGTTGGAGATAGAACTGTTCCATTAAATTCCACAGATATCAGATCAGGTACTTGGTCCTCAGCACCGAAAGAGCTGAAGCCAAGAATAGAAATCCTTCCTTCATCCTCAGGTCTTGCCAATATGAAATCTAATAAAGCAGATAAATCACTGGCAAAGTGGTGGAAAATTAAATTATGTCTGGAAATGAGATCTGAGAAAGTGTGCCACAGGAGGTTGTGTGGGTTTAAATCTTTAACAGCGGAAGATTATTTTAGCTGAGTGAAGCACTTCTCAGAAATAATTTAAGGGTAGCTCTGGAGACTCAGAGATAGAATCATAGAATAGTTTGGATTGGAAGAGACCTTTAAAAGCCATCTAGTCCAACCCCTTTGAAATGAGCAGGGACATCTTCACCAGCTCAGGTTGCTCAGAGTCCCATCCAGCCTGGCCTGGGATGTCTCCAGGGATGGTTCATCCACCACCTCTCTGGGCAACCCAGGCCAGTGTTTCATACATAGCTCTGCCCAAAGTTACGGTCCATGCTGAAATATGTGGCAAGGGTCCTTAGAGGGATCTAGGCTCTACAGAGGGATCTGGGCTGGCTGGATCAGTGGGCCAAAGTTCAACAAATTGTCTGAGGTTCAACAAGGCCAAGTGCCAGGTCCTGCACTTGGGTCACACCAACCCCAGGCAGCGCTACAGGCTCGGGGAAGAGCAGCTGTAAAGTGTCTGGTGGAAAAGGACCTGGGGTTGTTGTTTACAGCAGCTGAACATGAGCCAACGTGTGCCCAGGTGGCCAAGAGGCCACCAGCATCCTGGCTGATACCAGCACTGGTGTGGCCAGCAGGCCCAGGGCAGTGACCGTCCCTGTGGTGGGACCTGGGGAGGCCAAACCTTGAATCCTGGGGGCAGTTTTGGGCCCCTCACGCCAAGAAAGCCCTTGAGGTGCTGGAGTGAGTTGAGAGAAGGGAACGGAGCTGGGGAAGGGGCTGGAGCACAAGTGTGATGGGAGCGGCTGAGGGACCTGGGGGGTTCAGCTGGAGAACAGGAGCTGAGGGGAGACCTTCTGATCTCTGAACTGCCTGAAAGGAGCTTGGAGCCAGGGGGGGTCGGGCTCTGCTCCCCAGGAACAAGTGCCAGGAGCAGAGGAAACGGCCTCAAGTTAGGCCAGGGGAGGTTTACATTGGATGTTGGGAAAAATTTATTCACAGGAAGTGTTGACATGCATTGGATCAGGCTGCCCAGGGCAATGGCGGAGTCACCGCCATCCCTGGGGGGGTTTAAGAGATGTATAAATGAGGTTCTTACGGACACAGTTTATTGGTGGACTTGGTAGTGTTGGGTTAACAGTTGGACTTGATCTTAACCTAGACATTTCTGTGATTCTATGAATATTCTAAACAGAGTTGGAGAGGGTTTATACTAATTCTGCCCTTATTGATCAGCCTTTTGCACCTTGTGATGTTGGAGACAATAGGCAGCTGTGGTGAATGAAGATCCTCTTTCCTCCTCTTTTCCCTCTATTCTTTGTACCTTTCAACTAACGGGCTTTGGTGGGAAGGTTCAGTCACAAGGAAGGAGAAATACAAAAAATATGTAATTACATAGTCCATTATTAACAGCATAATTAAAACTACACTTTTCCACAGCATCAGCTGCTTGCAATCATTTGCAACATCTCCCATTCATATATCCTTACCTAGTTTTTTCAGAGTATGTCTGTAAGTTACAATTGACAGAGATAGCTGTCTCTCTACCCTTGTCATTTATGGACTGACAGTGTTATAGAGCAGTCTGTGTTACTGGAAGAACAGCTATGTGTTATCATTCAGAGAACTCTTTATCTACTCATGGAGTGTCTCTGAAAAATATGGTTTACAGAACTATCAGTCTTAGCTACCTTTCTGGCCAAGATATTTATGTAATGTTTTTAAATGTATTATCTTTCACGTTGTGGAAGTCACTGAATTTAATTTTCTCTACAGTAATGTGGTTGTATTTTTAACATACAGTGAAGTGCTTCAAATTCAGTTTGAAATCTGGCTAAAGAAACACCTATTTAATGTAATTGTGAAAGATCTTTTCTACAGACAGCTAAGTGTTCTGAGTGGCATTTGCTTACAATTCCCCTGGATCGTTACTTGCATGTCTTTTTCATTCACTCCCATCCTTTTGGCCAACACTCAGTAACATTTTATAATGCATCTTTAAAATATAGAGATAGAAATCAGCGGCAGCAATAGCAGGAAAATCTGCTGCACTGGCTTTGATCAAAGGTCTGTCTGGGCTGATATCTTATCTCCACCAAGGCCAGAACTGCACGGTACAAGGACAAGACAACAGTATAGACCGTCCTGCTTTCAGCAACGTGATGTAGGAACATCCTGAGCCTGAGCTGTTAGTCTCACAGGGCTTTTTAACTTTGGCAAACGCTCGACCTCTAGAGCAGATGGTCTAACCTATGTGTTCCTTGATGCCAACAGTATTTAAGGAACTTTATCAATGGAGGACCCCCGGGTTATGCTCCCTATTGCGAAGAGAGGCTGAGGAGGACGTTTGCCAATGGGACAAGGACGCAGCCACCCAGCTGGCTGGAGCTGCAGGTACGAGACCCTCCATCCCCTCCCCATGCAGATGGGGCTCAGGGTTTAAACCTTTCACTATCACGAGAACCACATCTCTGGCAGGACTGAAAGCAGGGCAACAAAATGCCTATTTTTCTCAAGAATTTTCAGGTATTTCCGAGATATTACATTCCTTGTGCAGCCTGGCTTTGCTCCAGAGGATGCTGAAGATCAGTCCCTTCGGCTACATCAATACTTGTAAATTAAATGTGCTCAAGAGTGTGCTCAGGCATTGAGGCTAACTGGCACGGAGCAAGCCCCCGTGTATGCTAGGAAATTGTCTTCCAGATGAAGGTGGCTGCAGGAAAACCACCTGCTGAGGATGGTCCCTGGGACTTGTTCAGGGATAACCAGAACAGGCATAATTTATGCAATAATTGCTCATTTTCTGTGATGGTTTACTAGCATAGACAGCTGTACTCCAATGCCCAGGAGCATTTGTAGGCATGCTTGAATTTACTGGATTAGACACTTAGGTGACTGAATGTATTAAATAAAAAACCTGGGACTTCCAAGCGCTTCCAGTGGCTGACTGGACATTATCCTGTTGAGAAAGACGTTATGGTAGTATTGAAAAGCAGCCAGTTGGTGGGATCAGGAATTAGAAAAAGGTTAACACAGTTGGGTGGAAGAGTATGCAGGTAAATAGTCTCAATGGGATTGAAATTCACATGCCTTTATAAAGTTTGACTTTAATCCGTTAGGCAACCAAGTCCAAGAAACCAATCATGCTGCCTGTCACATTCATGGATGGGACAACAAAAACGCTGTTGACTGACTCTGCAACAACCGCTAAAGAGCTCTGTAATTCTTTGGCTGACAAAATCAGCCTGAAGGACCGATTTGGCTTTTCGCTTTACATTGCACTTTTTGACAAGGTATGTCTTCAGTGGTGTTCCTGACTAGCTCTATGAAAGAAGAGGGAGGTTGTCCTTGCCATCATGTATCTTCCAGAGGGCAGAAGGATCCTATGCTCTGCAAAAATGGTCAGCTTGGAGGAGTGAACTTTTCTACAGTGCAAGTTACAGCATGGTTTTCACAATTAGTCAAATGCTGGAGCACGATTGTAGAGACACTATGAAATCTTCCTCCTTGGAGATATTCAGAATTTAACGGAAGGCAACCTGATCAAAGTCGGACCTGCTCTGACTAGTGGGCTTGACCAGAAACCTCCAGAAATGCCTTTTCACATACATTATTCCGTAATGTTCTGCTCTTACTCTCAGTCAAACTATTTTGAGTCGAATTTCCAGTAAAACAAACAGCCTGGATTTTTATGCAAGGGAGCAGCCATATTAAATTGGATGCTAATGGTTGAAATTTAGGTTCCAAAATTACCTAAATTTTGAACTGCCATACCTGCATTGGCATTTAACCTGGCTGATTTAACATAAAAACATACGTGTTTTCAAAAATCCCATAAAAACAAATGTGAGTGTAAATGAGATGGGAAGATTGACCTAGGGTAAAACTTCATCAGATGACAAAACAATTGCAAGCCAATGAAACAGAATTATTCCTATAGCTGCTGTGTAAGAGGATGAAGTATATTCTCACCTCTACATGGGACCATGTCTGCCTGTGGGCGGAGAAGGAAATGTTTCATACTCTGTCTTCTTGGTCTTTTTTGAGGAGACATTCACTCCAGGATGTTCACTTAGACGAAATTTAGCGTCTAGGGCCTTGTGCCAGACCACAGTGAGAAGACAGAGGTGATACACAGAGTCACAGAACAGTTTGGGTTGGAAGGGACCTTCAAAGCTCACCCAGTGACACCTCTGCCATGAGCAGGGACATCTTCACCAGCTCAGGTTGCTCAGAGCCCCGTCCAGCCTGGCCTGGGATGTCTCCAGGGATGGTTCATCCACCACCTCTCTGGCCAACCTGGGACAGGCTCTCACCACCCTCATTGTAAACAATTTCTTCAGCAGGACAAGCTGTTTATTCCAGGTTTGTCTGATGCTTAGCATGGTTGCATCTAAGCCCATGACTTTGAAATAGGATGTTTCAAAGCACCGTATGAATAAACAATACTTTATAATGGCACTGGTGTCTTTGCTAATTTGCATTGATGCTTTCTTTTCATTTTGGATGGGAAACTGGGGCTCAAAGCAAAATGGCTCACCCATCTATGCTGTAGACCTATTCAAACTTGGCTGATTGCTAGAGATAGATACTTCGATTTATTTTTATTATAAAGGAAGAAGCCTGGATGACTGTCTCAGAGATAGATACCTCTAACTAGAATGACTGGCATTTAATCGAGTGCCACATTTCCCTCTGCCCTAACTAGGTCTCCTCGCTGGGGAGCGGCAACGACCACGTGATGGACGCAGTGTCTCAATGCGAGCAGTACGCCAAAGAGCAGGGAGCGCAGGAGCGCAACGCGCCGTGGCGGCTCTTCTTCAGGAAGGAGATCTTCACTCCTTGGCACAACCCGAGTGAGGACAACGTGGCCACCAATCTCATTTACCAACAGATCGTGCGAGGGGTGAAGTTCGGGGAGTACCGGTGTGACAAGGTATGTGACCTCAGCAGCTACTGGTCTGATCCAGCATGTATTCTTGATATGGCAAAGTAGGTTTCACCAAAGGGGATGAGAAATCTTCCTCCCTGAACACTTGCTAGTTTGAAGATTACGGTGTTCAGCTGGGAAACAGTAGCTACACGCATCACATCCTCTTGGCTGGGGACAGATTGGATGCTCCCATGTGCCCTATCCTGGTGAGTTTTGGATAGGAGAGTGAACAGCCTCTTCATTCATTGTCCTTAGTTTGAAGGGCCACAGGTAGTCTGTATGAGGCGCAGAATGACCTTACAACCTTTGAAGTTATAAGGAAGGTATGCATTTATTTACGACGCCGGACACACGGGAATCATTTCACCTAATGCGTGTGTAAAATTACAGTAGCTGTGAGTTTGGTTAAATGCAGTAACGTGTTACATATTCATGAAAGTTTTAGGAACGCCTATACATATTCATAACCTGTCCCCGAGAAGGCGGTTCATATTACAATGAGTTCTGGGAGACCATTTCCATAGTCCCCACCTCCGGCTCCTCCTGGTTGCAGCTGCACAGTGATTGTGAACCCGGGTCCTCTCTCTCTGTACACGGTCACCTTTGGTCCAGTGTGATGAGCTGGTTAGGTCTCAGACTGCTGAGTTGGTTAGAACTGGCGTATCTCCTGTCCTGTGCCCAAGTTTCTGTTATCTAGTTCACCCAAGGATGCACCCAAGGATTATTATCTTTGCAAGGCGTCAGTGAAGTCCTGGTTTTTGTACAATAAGTTACACAGAGCTAAGCAAGGCTAGGCAATAGTGATGTGGGTTAAAGGGTTAGCTCTCTAAGTGTCTTTAGTGACGTGGAGTAGGGTTAGTTCTTTAAGTGTTAGTTATTAAGTCTTAATAAATTAGTTGTCAATTCCCTATATCATGTAACCAGATCACCAGATCAGGAGTACACAACAGGATCCTGTTTGATGAATCCTGATAAGCCTTAGACATAAGAGATGCTTTTGAGGATACCCAGATCTCTGCCATGCAATACAAACCAAATAATGCTGTCGTATGGTGAAGGGATATCAGCAGCAGAAACCTCTAGAGTCTCTGGGAGCTTACAAAATTATTCCATTGTCACTGAAAGGAACATTTCAAGAAAAGTGAAAAACTCTGACAATGTCCATCACTTTTTTTTTCCCCCTTTGTGTTTAAAATCATCCAGGTGACAAATTGAAGGTATCTCCCTTCCCCAACACCTCATCATTCTTCTGTGATCCAGTTAAGACCAGTCACCTTGGGAACTATATAATCTTTTCCCATTTATAATGCATTAACTGCAGCTCTTTTATCCTATCAGAAGTCCTGGCCTTTCTTCCTTTCCTTCTCTTGCTCCTGATCTCCTTGTGCTTTTGTCATCTCAGTAGCTCTATTATTTCACCCCAAAGTTCTGGTAATATAGCTGCACCAAGGGACATTTAACAGTTCTGCATAATGCACCAGCGCTTCAGTTGCTGGGCTTCTCAAGTATGAGAAATGATGGATACACACAATTTTCAATCATTAAACTCTGTCTACCATAGCAAAATCACCTGCTGCTGGCTGCAGGTATCAGAAGCAGACTGAACTGCATGGAAAGACTGGTACAAACATAGAAACATAGAATCACAGAGTAGTTTGCATTGGAAAGGACCTTTAGAGCTCATACAGTCCAACCCCTGCCATGAGCAGGGACATCTTCACCCAGATCAGGTTGCTCAGAGCCCCGTCCAGCCTGGCCTGGGATGTCTCCAGGGATGGTGCATCACCTCTCTGGCCAACCTGGGCCATTGTCTCACCACCCTCATTGTAAAAAATGTCTTGTGTTCACACACAGCCCAGGGTTGCATGGTACAGGTCACTGAGCGTATTAAGTCTTAATCATAGCTTTTAGTGGTCAATCTCCTGAACTTTGGATGTGCAAAAAGCACTAGTGAAGTTCTCCTAAAAGGAAGCATCTCTACAACATTCTGAAGCAGCGGTACATACAACCTCCACAAAATGCTCCTTGAGTCATGTTGAGGTGATGGCCTGATAACAGCATTAAGCCGGCTTGTTTGGCTCCCACAGGAAGAAGATCTGGCAGAAATGGCTTCCCAGCAGTACTATGTGGACTACGGGTCAGAGATGGTTCTGGAAAGGCTGCTAAATCTAATTCCATCCTACATTCCAGACAGAGAGATCACAGCTTCGAAAACAGTGGAAAAATGGGCTCAGCTCATTATAGCTGCACATAAAAAGGTGGGGACAATAGGTGACCTGGCAAGGACCAAGGCATGCTTCAGTAGCTTCATGTGCCTATCAAACATGTATCAGACATCATGGTTCAGCTCTTAGCCTGGCCTGAAGCTAAATCAAAAAAAAAGGGCAGGTTTTGTACTAGATGTATTCACCTTTACCACTGGTTTTGAGGTAAGATCTGACAGAAGACGACAATCTGCAGGGATTCACTGTGAGAAGCAAAATGCCACCTCTGGGGTTTCATTCCTGGTACGCAGGATTGTGGTGTTGTTGGTTGTATTACAGTGGCAGTTCATGTCCCCAGGCAGTGTCAGGACCTTATCATGCCAGGGTTTGCATAAAATATCCCTGACTTCCATAACAACATTTGTGACACCCTCCCACAGCAACACCTTCCATAACTCGTTACCCATAACTCCTAACCAACCGTAAGGGTTGGTCATCCAGGCATGACAATTGGCATTCATTTAACAGCAGAACCCAGCTTTAGATTAAGACCCCTAAAACATAAGCATCTCCATGTGTGTTAGGAGTCCCACCTCCTACTGCTGTCAATGGAGACCCAAGGATGCAATTCAGTTGGATCTTGAAGGATTTACATCAGCCTGTCAGATACATACAGAAGTCTCAGGTATCTGAGGATGTCTTAAATGAAGCTGTGCTTAAGGTTTATTGAATGTCTGTTTCCAGCTAAAGGACTGTCAAGCTGAAAGGTAGACTCTTACCTTAGGGAAACCAAGATGAATCACACTCAGACTGGTCACTGTAGATGCTTGTCCAGGCTTCTCAGAGCTAAATTATTCCCTGAAGTGGAAACCAAAATTTTGCCAGGATGTTGTACAACCTATTACATATTCCTGTTAGACTTTGGCCCTTATTGTCATCGAGGCCTAAATTAATATCAGTTCGAAGATCTTCAGGTGGCATGAATTGGTTTTGTTTGCTCTCTTCCTGGCTCTAACTTGTTTTGTGCTTCATGTTGGTTGTAATTTGCTTTGTCTGTAGGGAATTTACACTCAAAAGAGGGCAGACCCCAAAAAAGTGAAGGAAGAGGTGGTGGATTTTGCACGTTTCAAGTGGCCTTTGCTGTTTTCTCGGTTTTACGAAGCCTTCAAATTCTCAGGTGAGTCAGTAGAGCACAGGGTGCTCCAAAGCAAAAGGAAGGAGAGATAGGGACTCCACAGGCAAGAAGACTTAATGGACCATCTAGTTGATCTTTTTTAGATACATTATTTTGGCGCATCCTAATTCACAGTGGCTCAAGATACATGTCTGCCACTATTTCTCTTACTAAAAATAACACTGAGGTTTTTTATCATTGCCTCTCCCTTTGAAGGGCACAATTTTTTTTATGTACTAAGACCTTTCATGAACTGATTGTATGTCTTGCCTTCAATCCAGGGCCAAGCCTGCCTAAAAATGATGTGATTGTAGCTGTCAACTGGACAGGGGTGTACTTTGTGGATGAACAGGAGCAGGTTCTCTTAGAGCTCTCTTTCCCTGAGATCACAGCTGTGTCAAGCAGCAGGTAAGGAGGAATAGACCTAGCTGGTCATCTCAACTTAAACCACTCTTTTTTCAGGCTTTGCCTTTTGATGCCATTATCTTTCCTGTTTATGTCTCCTATAAAAACGTATCCCAGAGGGGGAAAGCTGCAAGGGCAGAGTTTCACCTTGGCCACCATTAAAGGTGATGAATACACTTTCACCTCCAACAATGCAGAGGATATCCGGGACCTGGTGGTGACCTTCCTTGAAGGACTAAGGAAAAGATCCAAGTATGTGGTCACTCTCCAAGATAACCCAAACCCTGGTAAGTAAATGATCCAGCCTAGTGATAAATGTATGGATAGATTAATTACTCCCAAGGGATTTAGAAAAATATCAAACTAATGGCTGTTTTTCTTGCAGTGGGAGAAGACTCTGGGTTCCTCAGCTTCCTCAAAGGAGACCTCATAGTTCTGGACCAGGACACGGGAGAACATGTGATGAACTCGGGGTGGGCTAACGGGTACAATGAACGGACCAAGCAGAAAGGGGATTTCCCAACTGATTCTGTCTACGTGTTGCCTACAGTCACTATGCCTCCGCTGGAGATCGTGGTAAGCTGTCTTGATACAAAGCCCAAGGAGGTCAAAGCCTTTCTGAAGAGCTTAGATCTGGCCAGAATCAGCCTGACAAAAAGGTGGATACCAGAGTGGCTGAGAGGTGTCAGGTTGTCTGACGCAGAATTGATTTCAGCCTTTTCTCTGGTCTTTGAACACCCCAGACTTGTGACTTGGAATATCCCTCCAGTTGGTCTGATTACTTGTAGCTGTATTTGGGGTTGGTGGGTACACTCACATATGGAGCTATAGGACTGAAAGTACATTATCTTCATTAGGAAATGGTCCACAATATATAAACATTTGTTATTCCTTGCATTACTGATGAGAATAGCAGACATAAATGAGAATTGCACAGTTCTTACTGGCTCTTAACTGGAATTAATGGATTATTCTTATTCATTCCCTGTTCATCTTTTCATTTTATACATGCTTCCTCTTTCTGGATGCACCAAATATATATTATATAAAATATACCAGTTAACAGGGACTTTCTCATCCCACAGGCACTGGTCACAATGACTCCTGACCAACGACAAGATGTTATCAGAACCTCTCAGCTGGCAATTTCAGACAGTGAAGAGAGAGTCAAGCCATACACCTTGGAGGAATTTTCCTATGATTATTTTAGGTGACTTTTTAAATAATCTTAAAAAATTTTAATAGAAGTAGAAATCCAGCTCCAGGTAGCTTGGGAATCAGGGATATTTTTTGCTACTGGAAAAGCCTCCGAATATCCCCTTGTATGACTTTGTACAGTCTCCAGTTTAGTTCATGGTATTTGAGATGTAGGTTTTCCATACACAAGGTTTTATGAATAATTTCTTCAGACTGGCTCAGCACTGGTGTAACAGAGTGAAATTTGGTATTGTGTGGGAGGCTGTGGATATTCCTTTCTGACGATCCCATACACAGCATCAGACCATATAGGTAGCAGCTGAATTGTGTGGACATTTTCACCTCAGCTCCAAAGACTGAAGTGTGCACCACTGCCGACCAGACTGATCCCAAAACTCCCGCTCCTGTTCAGATGGGCTGGCAATCCAAACAAGCACCCCAGATCCTCTGGGATGTCTTCACCCTGGTAGACTTGTTCTGCTAAGCAATATGCTTTCATTACTGCTGCCCTGACCATCTATTGCTATAATCTTTCCTCTTGTGGTTAGAAGCTTTTTGGGGCAGGGAAGGTTGTTCCATACTTGGGCGGGGTCCTTAAGTGACTTTTCTGAGCCCTATGAAAGTGCAAATGGTTATCTTAGGGTAGAACTGGAGCTGGATACTTGCTAAACTGTGAATTTACATTTGACATTAGAGTTCAATAACCAAGTGTTGTGAGCAACCCTCCTCGGTGAAGCATTGGCCACATGCAGTCTCTTCTCACCCTGTAACCTCTCCACCTTTTCTCTTGCTTTGCCTTTGCCACCAGGCCACCTCCCAAGCACACCCTGAGCCGGGTGATGATCACCAAGAGCCGTGGGAAGGACAAGCTATGGTGTTACACCCGTGAGCCCATCAAGCAACCGTTGCTGAAGAAGATCCTTGGCAGCGAGGAGCTGTCACAAGAAGCCTGCATGGCCTTCATTGATATCCTTCCATTGCCTGGGGTGAGCCCTTGGGGAACAGATTGGACAGGCAAAGAGTTAAGCAGGATCTTCAGGGCCTCAAACAAAGCCAATACAAAGGTTTGTGGTCCCTCTTAAGGACTTCAGGACCACGTCACAAGCTTGGGTCTGATCCTGAAATCTATGCTCAAGCATTCTTTAGATCTGAGAGGTATTAGTACTGCTTAATAAATGAGGGCCAGAGAGCGAGTTGTTGAGTCCTGCTGGTCCACAGTGCTTAGTGGTTAACTCACCATCTCTGTTGTAGTTTGCTTCAGCTGTGTCTCCCCAAAACACATAGGATCATAGAATCATTTTGGTTGGAAGAGACACTCAGGCTCCTAAGGTCCAACCATTAACCCAACACTGGCACTAAACCATGTCCCTAAGAACCTCATCTACGTGTCTTTTAAACCCCTCCACGGATGGTGACTCCACCACTGCCCTGAGCAGCCTGTTCCAATGCCCGACAGCCCTTTCCAAGAAGAAATGGTTCCTAATATCTAACCTAAACCTCCCCTGATGTAATTCAAGGCCATTTCCTCTCATCCTATTGCTTCTTGGGAGCAGAACCTGACTCCCCCTGGCTCTAACCTCCTTTCAGGCAGTTCAGAGATAAGAAGGTCTTCCCACAGCTCCTGTTCTCCAGGCTGAACCCCCCAGGTCCTGAGAGTCCACTCCCCAACACACTTGTGCTCACAGAATCCCAGAATGTCAGGGTTTGGAAGGGACCGGAAAGCTCATCCAGTGCAATCCCCCCCAGAGCAGGAACACCCAGATGAGGTTACACAAGAAGGTGTCCAGGCAGGTTTGAATGTCTGCAGAGAAGGAGACTCCACAACCCCCCTGGGCAGCCTGGGCCAGGCTCTGTCACCCTCATTGAGAAGAAGTTGCTTCTCAAGTTTAAGTGGAACCTCTTGTGTTCCAGTTTGTACCCATTACCCCTTGTCCTATCATTGGTTGTCACCGAGAAGAGCCTGGCTCCATCCTCCTGACACTCACCCTTTACATATTTATAGGCATTAATGAGGTCACTCCTCAGTCTCCTCTTCTTCAAGCTAAAGAGCCCCGGCTCCCTCAGCCTTTCCTCACACAGGAGATGCTCCACTTCCTTCGGCACCTTTGTTGCCCTGCACTGGACTCTCTCCAGCAGTTCCCTGTCCTTCTGGAACTGAGGGGCCACAACTGGACACAATATTCCAGGTGTGGTCTCCCCAGGGCAGAGTAGAGGGGCAGGAGAACCTCTCTGACCTACCGACCACCCCCCTTCTAATACACCCCAGGTACCATTGGCCTTCCTGGCCACAAGGGCCCAGTGCTGGCTCATGCTCATCCTGCTGTCCCCAGGACCCCCAGGTCCCTTTCCCCTACACTGCTCTCTAATAGGTCATTCCCCAACTTATACTGGAACCTGGGGTTGTTCCTACCCAGATACAAGACTCTACACTTGCCCTTGTTATATTTCATTAAATTTTCCCCCGCCTAACTCTCCAGCCTGTCCAGGTCTCACTGGATGGCAGCACAGCCCCTTCAGTATCTGCTGTGGAAGGCTGCAGCTCTAATCAGTGTAAATGCAAAACTGTCCATATGGCCTCAGGGACAGGGTTTGGAATATACACAGCATGGAAGAGATGAGTTGAGTACAGACATAGATCAAATCTGTTGAAGTGGCCTTTATTTTTTTGTGGGGCTTTGCTCTAGGATCCAAACTTCATGGTTTTAAGAGTTCTGTTGATATAAACCCGTTACTGATTAATATTACCCTGTTGCTGTTACTACCATTTTTGTCTTAGTAGGAAATGATAGCAGAAGAAGGAATTAAAAGATCTGGGGAAAAAAAAAAATAAGAGGACATTTGCAATTTTCTCCTTTTCCTTTTTCTGTATCATACAGGTTAATTCATAAAATTGTGGCCTGTTCTCACACAGAATAGTTGCAATATGGCATGATGGTGAGAGTCATCATCTGATTTACATTACTGCAGCTCCACTGGTGTCTGACACTAGCTGAAAATCTGGTCTTTTACAGCAGTACCTGTGTGTGTAGTCAGGTAACGAATGATCATGTGCAGCTTTCTTAGGTTGACACATCCTGACCCAAAAATCATTCTTTCAACCTGAGATGATGCATGATAAAGGGAGGGAGTTAGCTGGACCTGTCCTAAAGAGATTAAAAGCCTTTACCATACACTGTGCCTCCTCCAACAAGTCGAAGCCACTCCTGTAGTCATGTGTAGGATGTTTTTAATCGCATCAGCAGCAGTTGCTCTTCCCAAATTATCCTGGTTACTTGATCCTTGACTCCTACCTCCCACCAGTGCTGAAGTACATGGGTGACTACCCATCCAAAAGGACCCGCTCAGTCAATGAACTGACAGACCAAATATTTGAAGGTGCCTTGAAAGCCGAACCCCTGAAGGATGAAATCTACTGCCAGACCCTCAAGCAGCTCACAGACAACCACATCAAGTGAGAGTCGTTCCTTCTCTTTGGCCCAAATGCACTAGCCTGTGTTGAGCAAATTAAACCTGAAGTGTCCATGCCATGAGTCATTTTTTTCCTCCTGTGTCTCTCCTCATCTAGGTACAGTGAAGAGAAAGGCTGGGAGCTGTTGTGGTTGTGTACAGGCCTTTTCCCTCCAAGTAACATCCTCCTGCCCCATGTCCAGAGGTTCCTGCAGTCCCGGAAACATCACCCCTTGGCAACAGACTGTATCCAGAGACTCCAGAAAGCCCTGAGGTATGGCACCAAGAAACTTCCTAGTCCCCACTATGCCACAGCATTCAAATATGGATGAGAAAATACAAGTAGGAAATATTTTGGTGGCTGAGGGGACAGTGAAAGCTCACAGACTCTATCTGTGTTCGACCGAGCTGAACGAAAAGACAGTGGGTGGAAGAGGTCACTGGTAAACTGCCTGGGGAAAAACAGATATTAATTAAGTCAACTTTTTCATGCCAGCTTCATTTGAGTCACCTACAACCTAAGCAAATACACATTCCCCATTCCAATTTTTCTTCTTTTAAGGGGGAAAAAAGCTAATACTATGAAATTAGCCAAAATTACTCAAAAAAAAAGAATATGTATTGAAATGCAAGATTTAAACAAAGGATTCCTGCTTTGATGCTGTGGCACCTGCCACTTCTTGTTTTGCAGGAATGGATCCAGGAAGTACCCACCCCATCTAGTAGAGGTGGAAGCCATTCAACACAAAACCACCCAAATTTTCCACAAGGTTTACTTCCCTGATGACACTGATGAGGTAAATGGGGGAGGGAAGGAAATTCTTTTCTATCAGCGTGGCTGTCAATTTTCTTCTTAAAATCTCAGAAGAGGCTAATTCAGAAAAATTCAGCCTTCCCAGAAGACTCTGGACCAGAGCCAGAGCAGTGTAAGGAAAACCCATCCTTATCTACTCTGACCAGCTCAGGGGTCTGATTTACTGCAATTCACCTCTTTTCAAGACGTGGCTGATATGCTGGCATTCTCTGGAAGCTTTATAATATGATTCCAGCAAGAGGGAGTTTGGGTGAGTTCATCACCGTTCACTCTCTTAGTGGTTCACAAGCCTTGGCCATCAGCTATTTGCATCCTAGACCGACAGACATTGTCCACCCAACTGTACCCAGCAGGGTACCATGATGGCTCTCCCTGCAGACTAGACAGGGAACAGTGACAAGTAAGCAACTTAAATTATTCTTTCTGACCTGAGATGACACAGAGATCATGATACCTGCACTCAGGAACCTCTCATTAAGCATCCCACGTGCTAATAAGGCAGCTAATTACAATATATTGGTGCCAGAGAAGATATACATGTCCTTGCAGATACTGGCACTGATTAGTCATCCTGTGAGGCTTGCACCTCTTTCTCCCCTTGTGCCCTTGGGCACGACTAAATTCTTGTGTTTCCAGATGGGTTTATGTATGACTGCACACCCACAGGAGGAAAAGGATGATTCTTCTCCAGCAGATGTGTGCCCTGGTTTATCCAAAATAGAGAGTTGAAAGAACTGCTGGGATTTCTCATCACATTGAGCATTTTTTACCACATGACCAGCAATAAGCTTCATGCACAAGCATCTGTGTAAGAACCAGTAGAAGGAGGCAGCGGGGACTTCTGCACTTGGATGGGTTTGCTGTGATCCTTTTGGCCATGACCATCACACAGGTGGACTGGCAGAGGAGCATCACCCCAGTGCAACAGGCATCTGCACCAAAGGGCTGCAGAGCACTGAGCTCCAGGGCAGTCTCTTGTGGGATGTGGAACACGGGCCCTGGTGGTTTGGTGGTTCAAGGCTATCACAGTCATGCACGTGGTGGTCAGAAGCTTAAATTCCTTAAGTGGCTATGAATTAAATCTCTTTAAGCAGGCAGAGCAAAACTGAGGTGTTGCAAATCCTGAGCACAACTCAAAAGGCAAAACAGGGGCTGGGAACTGCATGCAGGTGGGACAGTCCTTTAGATATTCCCCCAATAGGCAAAGCAGGAGTCACCTCCCCACTCTTCAGCCACCCAGAAGTCAGACATTTGTTCTAAGCCAGGCATCTGACCTCCTTATCATCAGTAGAGAGATAGCTGGGGAAAATCAGCCTGGAGGTGCTTCTCTCTGTATCTCTCCCCTCTAGACAAATAGCTCTGAGAACTGTTAGATCAGAAAAATCTCTTGCTTTGCCTGGGAATCCCTGGAGAAGCCAGCACAGAATATACACAGAGCATCATGACACACAGCAACAGCATGGCTGAGCTTCTGCAAACGTCCCTTCCCATGCCCAGTGCCACGATCCACAATGTCACTGATGTTATTGGTGGTGGGCACCTTTGTGCATCTGAGCCTAAAGTTCTTCAAAGAGAGAATAAAGTGGAAATTAACCTTGAGGTAGCAGTAGTGGCAATCTTCCTTTCTTTGTAGGCATTTGAGGTGGAGTCCAGCACAAAAGCCAAGGACTTCTGCCAGAACATCTCCAACAGGCTGCTCCTAAAGTCCTCTGAGGGCTTCAGCCTCTTCGTCAAAATCTCTGACAAGGTGAGTGACCCACCTGCCATTTGGCATGCATTGGTGGAGCCAGAGCTATCTGCACCCTCACAGGTGAGATGCATTTCTCTGCAAGAATTGTGGTGTTTCTAAGTCAGATCCATCCTGGTACAGGTCAGATTTGCAGTATCTCAGCCCTGGCTTACAGCCATCATCCCAAAGGGCTTAAAACACAGATAGGCAAAGCTATCCTAGGCTGTTGCTGAGTCAGGTTTATGAGAAAGGACTAAGTAAGAAAAACGTGCATCTTCGAGCTGCCTCAGGCAGCTGTGAGAAACCTATGGAGATAGTCATAAGAAGGGAAATTAATTGCTTCAGTGAAACAGGAAGCTCCAATAAGGAGTAATGAGTGAAATACCCTGTTTCCCCCAAAATAAGACCTTCCTTGAAAATAAGACCTACCCTAAAAATAAGCACTAGCATGATTTTTCAGTATTTTTGAGGATGCTCAAAATATAATCCCTACTCCAAAAATAAGCCCTTGTTACAGTTCATTTTAAAAGTTGGTTTAAATAGCATCGAGGCAGCTATACATGTAAAAAAATAAACATCTTTGGGAGCAAAAAATAATATAAGACCCTGTCTTATTTTTGGGGAAACAGGATAAGAGAGAGCCTGCAGCAAGGTGCTGGCTGTGGCTTTCTCACATCAGCAGTTCGTAACACATCAGTGTAACCAGGACAAAACAGCGAGTGACAACTACAGAAGATGGGGCAATGGCCAATCTGCCTGTGGCCTCTTGCTACTTGCTCAGCCTTTGTAACCATGTGCTATGTCCCCCAGGTCATCAGTGTTCCTGAGGGAGATTTCTTCTTTGACTTTGTAAGACACCTGACGGACTGGATAAAGAAAGCAAGACCAGCAAAAGACGGTAACAGTGACTTTTCTCTGTTGTGGGTTACACAGAGACCTCCTGAATCCCTACAGAACTTTCAAACAAGATTGACCAGTCTGCCACATCTCTTGGGCCACACTACTGTGGTTGTGCTGTTGACACCAGCCCTGGGGATATCATCTGCAAGATGTCCAGAAACAGCAGGGGTAGACCTGGCCGCTATGAGGACCACCTGCTCACAGGCAGCTCTCCAGGGCTGGCCCAGGGAAGAGTTTCAGTGGTGGGATTCATCTCACCTTGCTGCCCATATCTGCAGGAGAGTATCACTAGCTGCAAGTCACAGGTGACTCCAGGGTGCAATTTGTCTGTCCTGCATGAGACATGAGCACTATGGAGAGGAGATTCAGGCCAGATATGAGGAAGAAATTTTTTACATTGAATGTGGTGACAGCCTGTCCCAGGTTGGCCAGAGAGGTGGTGGATGAACCATCCCTGGAGACATCCCAGGCCAGGCTGGACGGGGCTCTGAGCAACCTGATCTGGTGAAGATGTCCCTGCTCATGGCAGGGGTGGCACTGGATGAGCTTTGAATGTCCCTCCCAACCCAAACTATTCTATGATTCTATGATTCTATGATTATATGACTATAGTCGAAGTACAGCCATGCAAATAAACCCAGACGCTTGTTCTATCTTATTGAAGCTTTGCAAGGGAAAGATGTGGCTTCCTCTACAAAGTCAGAGCCTATCTGTCCTTGCTAGTGCCCCTGTCCCTGCATGTTGTGATGGCACATGGGCATCACTGGGTTGTAGGGACACTGCCAGCTGGTGCTCACAGCACAGCGTTTACAGATCAACTCCCTCCTTCCTTTGCACAGGTATAGTGCCTTCCCTCACCTACCAAGTGTTCTTCATGAAAAAGCTGTGGACCAACACAATGCCTGGAAAGGATTCGATGGCAGATTCAATCTTCCACTATTACCAGGTACTCCGGGAGCCTGCAATAGCAGTGGAGACTTGGGAGGAGTCAGGAATGGGTTACAAAGACTTGGTCCATCTACAGAAATGAAATTTTTATTGCCTGAAATAGGAATATCTCTTGCCTTAAATAGAGCATTACAAAGAGCACTATTGAGTTGCATGGCAAGGAGCAGCCTTCATGCACCTTACGGTAACCAGCTCAGCATGATTTTGGGCCATCTGCTCTTGGGTGGGCAGCAAGAAACAGGAGAGAGCATGACCTGCTGGCAGCCTCAGCAGGGCAGCTGAATTCAGAAGCATCCTGAGGGTTTTCAGCCACCTCCATTCATGATGAGCTGTGGTGGTCCCAGCAGCCAGGTAAAAGGTTTTAGTTTTAGTTTCTGCCCTTTTTCCTTCTGGGAAAAGGAAGAGACAAGAAGAGACACCTTCATGTCCCCAAGCTCGCTGTCTCTCACACTCCCTGTGTTCTTGCCTGAATAAAGTGGTTACCCCAATATGACTGTATCCCTTAATTTAGTCACTTGACACATTTTTGACACTTTTGGTAATGAGGGTGTAGACTTTTAAAACTGAAAAAATGAAAAAGCAGGAAACGCATTCAATTACAAGTGGTCATTACTAGGACTGGATTTCCTGGGATTAGAGAGGCTGGACAAGACTGTAGGTTCACACACTTGATAGCTAACACATAAACCTTCCTGTTGTACATATCAGGAGACTGGTTCAGACCAGAGAGGATTTTTAAACATCTAGTGTGGTCTCAGAGGAGTAGCTGCCTCTCCACCACACTCAGCACAGAGGCCACAAGTGTTCCCAGGGGAGCACATCTTAGCCAGGGGATGGAGACCTCCACAAACTCCATTTAGCACCTGAGGATGACAACCTGTTGCCATCTTCTCTGTCTCTGAGCCATTCTTTCTCCCATCCAGGAGTTACCAAAGTACCTGCGTGGCTACCACAAGTGCACACGGGAAGAGGTCCTGCAGCTGGCGGCTCTCATCTACCGGGTGAAGTTTGAGGATGACAAGTCCTATTTTCCCAGCATCCCCAAGCTCCTGAAGGAGCTGGTGCCTCAGGACCTTGTCCGGCAGCTCTCTCCAGATGACTGGAAAAGGGTAAAAGCAGCAGCTTGGGTCACTTGCCAGGCGTGGCTGGGGATAGCCCAGCCTCTTGGGTGACTTGTTTGACATTTAACGTCAAAGTGAGGCTGCCAGAATGAGTGACCCATGGTCCCTCCAGAGCCTGCAGCCTCTCCACCATCACCAAGATGAGGAGTGGTACATGTGTGTTCATACACTCATACCTTGAAGTGGGTTTTGTTTGTGCTGCATTGTGGCTGCAGTGGTGGATGAAGCACCATACAGACACATGGTGAGAGATGGTCCCATGTAGAGGTCTAATGTTTGAAGCAGACTTCTGTGTAGAGCAACCTGATCTAGTTGAAGATGTCCTTGCTCATTGCAGGGGGGTCGACTAGATGACCTTTGAAGGTCCATTCCAACCCAAACTATTATACAGTTCTGTGTTAATTTCTCTGCCTCACACAGGGAGAGCTGTGGCACAGGTATAGACAGGTCTAGAGCCATAAAATAACATAGGTGTCTCACTGCCAAGAAATACTCCTATAAGTCTCTTTGGTTTCCTGGGACTTGAACTTGGTGATATGCCTAACCAGGGAGCTATCAGCTTCTCAGGGTTGAAGGTCTCTCAGTCTCCTCTGCTGCATAAATTGGAGGATCAAAACTTATAATCCCTTTAATGGAGACACCAGCACAGCTCATCTAAAGAAAAAGGGATTTGCTTTTTTTCCAGGCCCTGCTCCAGAGACCAACCAGCACTTCTGTGAAATGTTCACAGAATCATATAGTGTCCTGAGTTGGAAGGGACCTACAAGAATCATAGAATCCAACTCCTGTCCCCGCACAGGACAACACCAAAATTCACACCATGTGTCTGAGGACGTTGTCCAGTCTCTTCTTGAACACTGTCAGGCTTGGGGCTGTGACACCTCCCTGGGGAGCCTGTTCAGTGTCCAGCACCCTCTGGGTGAAGAACCTTTTCCTCATGTCCAACCTAAACCTCCCCTGGCACATCTTCCTGCCATTCCCTCGGGTTCTGTCACTGAAGCAGAGACTAGAACCGACTATATTTGTGGGACTGGTGCTCCTTCCCTGCAAACATCCCTGGTGCTAGGTAGTGCAAACCCTCCAGCTCTGTCGTGTTCTCTGTTGCAGTCCATTGTGGCATACTACAATAAACACGCGGGCAAAACAAGAGAAGAAGCCAAGCTTGCCTTCCTAAAGATTATCTTCAAGTGGCCTACGTTTGGATCAGCATTCTTTGAAGTGAAGGTACCTGCCTTGCTTGGGGGTTCTCTGATAGCTTTGGGCCAAGGTCAGGAGCCTTATATCATAGAGGGGTTCCAGGTATGCAGGATTGTTCCAGTGTCTGGACCACAATGGGACCACCCTCATGAAGCAGGGAATGTGTCACTTTTTATCAGAAAAGGGCTGATACACTCATTTATTGTTGCCCTGCCTCTTTGCACAGACAGAGGCATTGTAAATCTTCAGCTTATCTCAGACATTGGGTCTATACTCGTACCTGTGCTGCTGAAGAGCCAAGAGCAGTTCTTGGTTTTGCCAAGTCAAAGGAGAGTGTGCAGCTTTCCAAGGGATGTGTCTGCACACACCATGAAGCAAATTCAGACAACCCACCACAATACCAGACAGGAGACAGTAGTCATTAACTCTGTCCAAGTACTCTGGACACATTATTATAACTCCCTCTTCTCAATGGCCACATAGCCTAGGCTGGAAACAAGTTGCTGAAATTATTCATCAGTTCCTTGAACTTGGGCACCCCATTTTCTGTTATGATGTCCATCTTAGATGGCTTAAGTGACCTGAATATACCCTGCGATTTTCCCACCCAAAGTGGCTCAGTAGCCAAGAAATCTGTGGCAGGGCCAGGAGCTGAGCTCCCATCCCCTGTGCCCTACCTCATCAATGGGACAAAATGAAGGTCCTCTGGCACAGGGCTGGGAGAAGGATTTACCAGCAGGAACAAAATTGAACGTAAAAATCAGAAGGGGACAGAGCAGTATAGTCTTGGGCTGGAGGTCCACAGCAGCAGGTGTGAGGAGGAGCAGAGGCACTGGAAGGGAAAGGAGATGTCTGGGGGTTTCCAGCCTGTCACGGCTCTTCCTTGTTAATGGCAAGAAACTTGATGCTGTCAGCAACCCACTCACTGGTCATCATGCAATGAGGAGATCTGTACTTAACTAGACAGCCCTGATTATTGCTGATCTCTTAATGAGGTCTGTGTTTATCTTTAAAGGATAAACTGGAGAGCAGTTAATGAGACACTAAATCCTGGCAGGAGAAGACAGGGAGAGAGGAAATAGGAAGGGATCAAATTTTTCATGACACATTCCCTAACCAGTTCA
The DNA here is from genome assembly GCF_964273445.1 of Streptopelia decaocto. Taxonomy (NCBI): domain Eukaryota; kingdom Metazoa; phylum Chordata; class Aves; order Columbiformes; family Columbidae; genus Streptopelia; species Streptopelia decaocto. Next base: position 208,364,277 of record NC_138663.1, on the reverse strand, counting down.
TCTCATTTCCAACAGCAAACTACAGAGCCAAATTATCCAGAAATCCTTCTAATTGCCATCAATAAGCATGGAGTCAGCCTCATCGATCCCAAAACCAAGGTAAGCAAAACTGAGGCCTTTACTAGATGATCCTGATCCCACTCCCCAACCCCTCATAGAAGTCAACCCAAAGAGTGTGTTGTTCAGAACTTCAGAAGTTCTCATTAAGCCTCGTTAGAAAGGCTGGATAGCAAGAAAAGTTTCAGGAGGCAGAAATTCACTGTTGCATAGAGCCAGCCCAGGGTTTTTCAACAGGAGATGGATTGGGAGCATCAACTCTTAGGGCCCTATAACTGGAGAATATTCACACTCCTTCCTTAATCCTTTCAGAGACATTAGGGCAGGAGATGGAGTAAATGAGCTCCTACTAATTACTTCCACCAGCCACATGGTCTTTCTAGTATGATAGTCATCCACAAACACTGGAAGATCCAGAGTCATGCACTTCACTTCCATTTCCATGAGGCCATGGTACAATCTCATCTCAGGGGATATGAGAGGTCCTCACAGCCCTTTGTGCAAGTTGAGGCTTTCACATACTGAGTGTCAATCTTGTGTTCCCACCAGGATATTCTCATCACTCACCCCTTCACCAAGATCTCCAACTGGAGCAGTGGCAACACGTACTTCCATATAACCATCGGCAATCTGGTCAGAGGAAGCAAGCTGCTCTGCGAGACCTCCCTGGTAAGGAGCGTTAACGTTATTGAGCCCAGTCAGACCAAATCCCATCTTTGGCAGGCAAAATTAAATGCTTCCAGCAAAATGCGTCTTGGAGATTCTCTGGCCTGAAAATGGTTGCTTAGAAGAGTCCCCAATATGTTTTTTTTTTCTTCTGGATTTGCCATGGCTCTGCTCAACAGATCAGGGGCTCGCACTTGGTCCATCATTCAACTCACGAGCCTCAGGTGCTTGGGATGTTGCCATCTCAGGAACATGGGACATTGTTCCCTGTCACTACACTGAAAGGCATATTAAAGCAAATGTGGGCTTAGGGAATATTCTCAAGCCCTTTCACCAAGATCCTTTGCCCAGTTTGTCCCTAGTAACATTAGCAACAACAAGCCTCGTCCTAGACTATCTTAAACCCAAAACACAAGCGATAAAAATTCCTGCTGGATTAGTTGTTATTTAATTTGAGGCATTCAGGTTTTTGTTGGTCATTTGAAAATCCAGGTCCCATCCAAGTATCCTTATGTTCTTAGCCTCAATAGCATCCTGGGACAGTGAGTTCCTGTATCCCAACACTGCAATTTATATTTGGGATGTGTTCCTTGTGGTGGTGACATTTCACTTAAGGAGGATGGCGAAACAGGTCAAAACGTACCTGAAAACATGAAAGTCAACAACTGGTAGCCAGTGTGTTCAGGCAGCATGAACAAAAAAACTGTAAAATGTTCCCTAAAGGCAGGTAATATCTTCTCTTTCCTCCTTAGGGCTACAAGATGGATGATCTTTTGACCTCGTATATCAGCCAGATGTTAACAGCCATGAGCAAACAGAGGAGCGCAAAGGGTAGCAAGTGAACTGCAAGAAGCCACTGGCAGGTGGCCATGGGGCTAATTCACCAGCTGAGGCCTGTGGGGTACCCATGCAGCTGGGGGACAACCTTTGCCTCCCAGGTGTGGAAGATGAGCCGAACACCATCAGGGAGTTCGTTGGACTCTGACCTTGAGGGCTCGAATCCCACCTCCCCTTCCAGCGAAGACGACTATCTGTGACCTCCCGTTCTACTTGCCCACCCTGCACCCCAACTCCGTATCACACCTCAAAGATTTCCAGGGGACACCGCCACTCTCAGACAGTGACTGAGCAAAGACGCTCTGGCAAGAGGTTTGCCTGAACCCAATGGCTGGCATCACAAAAGCTCTTGGAAGAGGATTTGCGTGTGTGTGTGTGTGTGTGTGGCTTGTTTTGGTTTGTTTTGGGTTTTTTTTTTCTTAATTGAGAGCTATCAAGATGCTAACGTCTTTCTGGTGAGGTTATGAGAATTTCAGGTTTGAAGAGGAATAACGGAGCCCCAACCTATGCTGGAAAGCTATCCAATGAAAGCTGAAGGGCTTGTTTTTTTTGACATTACAAAAGAATATGTTGTGTTCTTAAGAAGGACAGAATGAAAAAGCAGGCTGGGAAGAGCACATTTTAACTAGGAATCAGAATAAACAAACTACTGATCAAACAGGCTAGAGTACTAAAGTGCTGTCCGTGCAATGCTGGAAATATTTAAAGAACAGATTTTAAAGTTTTGTTTCTTCTTCTATTTATTTTTTAAAATATTAAAAAGGAAAAACAAATAAAAAATCCTGCATTTCATGCCGGTATCTGGACACTGGCTCGGGGCTGAGGGCGACCTGCAGGACAATCCCTCGCCCAGGGATTCCACGATCACCAGAGACCAAGGCACATCTTTCCCAACTTACAGGCTCAACTGGAAGTGGGGCTTGGAAGATGAATTATCTCCTTTTTCCTGCTGTGTCCAGACCAATTAATCCTGGGAGGATCTTTACTGCAAGTTTTAATATGTATGTAGGGGTTTTGAAGTCCCTGTGTTTGGAAGACTGAGGCCAAGCCTGTGTTGAGTTGTAATTCAAACATGGACTTGGTCATCAGGGTTGGAAACAGATAATGATTTTGTTGTGCTTTTGTGTGTGTTGCTGTATGAAATGGCTCTTTATGAGTCCCAGCTGGACCCGAACCACTCACAGCAAGGGCAGGCCCTTGATTTTGGTGGGCTTTTCTCCACCTTTGGTTGGCTGTACTAATCTGCTTGGCTGGAAGTCATGTCTTCCACCCCATACCACACAGTGTGGACCAGCCTGCTTTGGAGCAGAGATGGGACCTGCCAGCAGAGAGGAGGCTGAAGCCATGTTGTGTCTGGGAGGATGTAGGGGAAGGAGCCAGGGGGTGCCTTTCCAAAAATCCAGGCTTCAAAGGAGCACGTGCCTGGATGTGTGGCAACAGGAGGGATGAGAATTGTCCACCAAGACCTGATGCTGGCATCACTAACACTGCACGGATCCCAGCAGGTGTGGGAGACCTCTCTTGAGCCCGTGCATTGGGCTGGGTTTGGCTGCTTTTATAAAAGTCTGTATTATAGGCGGTCGTGTGTTGCTCTGTTAAGCTCAGCTGGGCTCAGTCCCCCAACACCATGGTGTTACAAGCAGAGTCAGCAGCACTGTCTACCGGACCTCAAGGACTGTGACATCTGACTGGGATGCAGCAGTGACTTTGGACCTTGGTTGTTCCACCAAAGCAAATGAGATGCTGCATGGAGGCATCCACCAGCCAGCCAGGGCTTCTAGGAGATGCTCTTCCTCCACCGTCACCCTACCTGAGGCACTCTGGTGTCAGGAGCATGGTTGCACCAGCCAAGGCTATGTTGGGAGCTCAGCTGCCTTCTCACCATCCATCTCTGATGCTTCTCTCCCCTTCCTAGCAGCCATGATCCAGCTGTCCCAGGGATTCCACCTGTCCTTAGACACGTGCTCATCATCCCCACCACCACCACTGCTTTTTGTGAGTCTCCAGCCATCCCTGCCTCCCACAGCACACTCAGTAGATGGTGCAGCACAGAAATGTTCTCCAGCTCTGTCCTGGGCCAGCTTTCCCCAACCACCACCCTCATCCCTCACAGCTCTGTCAGCCTCCCATCCACCCCACCGTTTTGGGGGGGTGCCGGGACTCGGTGTGCGTGTGCCTGTGTGTCATATGTATTAGCGTCTGCTGGCCTCTTTGTATACACACCAAGCGATGTAACATGAAAAAAAAAAAAGCATATTAAAAAGCATCAAGTGGTTTGTGGGAGGCTGTTCTGCACCGTGCGGTTGTGGTGATGTCTCCATGGGGAAGGGTGGGCTCAGGGCTCCCAGGTCCTTGGGATCAGGACTTCTTTGCAGAGCGGGACTCGTGGCGAGAGTATCCAGAAATGAGGAGCAAATCATCAGCGTGACCAGATGGAAAATGAAGTGAAATATTCTTTTTTTTTTAAAAAAAAAAAAAGGCAGTGGTTGTGGGAGCATAGCCAAGTCCACCACCTGGACAACAGGGGACAGGTGAAGGACCTCATGGTTCACAGCACCAGTCAATCCACATCCTCTCCACCTGCCATTTTTGCTGCTTATGTACCTCTACATGAGTGATACCCACAAAAAGTTATGAACCTGCTATGGATACAAGGCATGGAGAGGGGGTTTAACACTATCAGTAGCATGTTCTCCCCATGATTCATAGATCTGGAGCTGCTCTACACCAATCCACCCACCCTCTAGCCCTTTTCAAAGGAGGATGTTGCTTTTTTGCATGTCTAGCCTCCAAAACACTCCCAAATTGTAAGTTAGAAATGTTTGAGTGCTTCTCAGCACAGTTAACTCTAAAACCTAATGTTTTCCTGTCATATTTCACTTGTGATAGCTTTATTTAGCAAAATCACCAAGCTACTTGAGGCTTATGTATGAAAAAAATGTCTATAGCCTGATTCAGGCAAAGACTGCTGTTTTCTTCCCCTTTTCCAGTCTAACGGAATAAGAACAAAACATGATAGGAGAACTAAAATGTATTTAAAACAGCACTTGCAATTTACAAAAAACATGTGTTCTTACTATCTGTTCAAGTAGAAATTTATGGCTTAAACCTGGGAGATGCTCACATCTCCCTTGCAGAACAGGGCATGGAACCCCCTTCCTTCTATGTGCCAGCAGCCACTGGGAGAAATGAAAATCAGAATAGATCCCCAGGTGCAGAGAGTGTATAGAGACCTTCCCAAGGGAAGAGCGAACAGGACACTTTGTGGGACCAACCCATATGCAGCTCAATTCTTCTGAAGAAAAGTATTGTGTTCCTGGTCATAGTCCCAGTAGTTAGTTAGATGGCCAAGGCACCAAAGAGTCCTTCAGCACCCCTGGAAGGAGATGCTCTCGCCCACAGCCAAGGGGAACGGACTGTTCTGTCAGAGTTTATGGCAGGGCAAGGATGCCATCGTGGTGTGGGTGGTGTGGTCTTGGGGCTGGAGGAGACCTGTGAGGGGGGAGGGAGGGAGTGTGTGGAGAAGAGGCTGGTCTGAAGAAGAAACATGGGCAGCCATGAACAAGGAGGATCAGGGGATGCTCAGGTGTTTGCAGCATGTGCTAAACACAGCTGTGGAAACATAGGGCTTACAGATGCTGGAGGGATCGCAGGATGAGTGCCCTGTGGGATGCCAGTGGTCTCAGAGGGAAATGGTGGCTCCCACGTTGTTGCTGCATCTCATCATGGTGCACAGCTTCTTCATGGCTGCAAATCCATCTGTGTTCCCCAACAACCCAGGGATCTCTGCCAGGCATGGGACTATGAGAAAAGCTGTAGGAGAGGAAGCTCAGTGCTCATCTCCAAGAGAGTCATGGAGGTAAATTGCTCCTCCTCACTAAGAGGATTTGAGCCCCCCAGATGGACCCCTTGGTAGGCTGATGTTTGCATTGCAGGAAAGAGCAGCATGGAAGGATCTGCCGTCCAGTCCTCATCGAGATGGCAGGTCCAAATCCCCTCACCATCCATGTCAGGCCATGGTAGCAGGCATGTCGCTGAGCTCTGGAAAAGGAGACATGCAGTGAAGCCACCAAAACATCTGCAGCTGTTTTATCAGCCATCATGAGCAACCAGAACCTGGCTGAAAATGCATGCAGCCCAGGTCAGGTCATTTTGTCTGTATGGTAGCTCCATGAGGGCAGAAATCTGATGCATGGGAGGGTCCCCAGCCAATCTCACCCTACCTTGAAGACCCAAAAGTGCTCAGCACCTCTGGGCTCTCTTTTCACAGCATTGTAATGCATTTGGAGACGACATCTGGAGGTCTCTGCCCCAACCTCTGCTTGAAGCACAGCCAATTACATCAGACTGTTCAGGGCTTTGAACTTCTCTGAAGGTGAATATTCCCCACTTGTCTGGGCCTTTGTTCCATATTCTGACCACCCTCATGGGGAAGATTTTACTCTTGATGTTTAGTCAAAATTTCCAAGGTTGCAGTTTTTGCTGTTGTCACTGCACATCCGAGAATCATTTGGTTCCATCTTCTCTACACCCTCCCATTAGATGGTTGCAGACAGTGATAAGATGCCTCTTGACCTTCTCTCCTACTGTGCAAATCCAGATCTCAAATGTCTCATCCTCTAGCTTATTGTCCCACTGAGCTCGCTCCCATTTGTCACAATCTGTTTGGGGAGCCTGAACTGGACCCAGTGCCTTGATGTGGCCTCAACAGTGCTGAACAGAGAGGAGAAAACACTGCCACCTGCACCCGAGACAACCCGGGATGCCACCATCCTTCACCACAGCACAGGCACCAGTCACCAACCCACCTACCAGGACCCTGGTACCCCCGTGGAGATGTCCCTGAGCAGGACGCTCTCTTTGCCCTGCTCACCTGTCCTGAACTTGTTGTAAGTGCCACTCTCCAGCATCGGGTCGTCATCATGGGCACAGCAGGAGAAACTTCTCTCTCTCCACCTGCATGGGGCAAAGCACGTGGGTCAGACCACCGCTTGTTGTGATTACCCTCACAGCTCCCTCATGCCCCAGACACCTTTTTTCTACTTTGTCATGGCAGGAACTGCTTTGATATTTTGAGATTTGCTCAGGTCCTTACCAAGAAGGGACTCCAGAAGGACTAAACATCCACACTTCACATGTGCAACAGCATTTTGAAGGCAACTTTGTGACTAAGCCCTCTTTACTAAGAAATATTTAAGAGCTCAAAAGCCCCAGAAAAGTTTGCAAACAGGGAAATGTAAAAGCTATAATTTTGGTGCATTCATAAACCTGACAAAAACCACACAGGACTCTCAGGCACTGCTGATGGTCCTTCACCCCCAGCGAGGCTGGGAATGCTCTTGCTGCAATGCCAGCCCAGAAGAGGTTGTTATTTGGCTGGACCAGAAGCATCTGCTGGGCTCTGGGAAATGCACAGACAACACGAACAGAAGCCTGGAGCAGATGGGCATGGGAAGGTCTGACGGTGGTGTGGATGGTTTGCAGGGGTGATTGCAAACCACCCTGCAACTTGCAGCCTTGAATCACAGAATCATAGAATGGCTTGGGTTGGAAGGGACCTTCAAAGCTCATCCAGTGCCACCCCTGCCATGAGCAGGGACATCTTCACCAGCTCAGGTTGCTCAGAGCCCCGTCCAGCCTGGCCTGGGATGTCTCCAGGGATGGGGCATCCACCACCTCTCTGGCCAACCTGGGACAGGCTCTCACCACAGTATCACAGTATCACAGTATGTTTGGGATTGGAAGGGACCTCAAAAGATCATCTAGTCCAATCCCCCTGCTGGAGCAGGAACACCTAGGTGAGGTCGCACAGGAACATGTCCAGGCGGGTTTTGAATGTCTCCAGAGAAGGAGACTCCACAACTTCCCTGGGCAGCCTGTTCCAGTGCTCTGTCACCCTTACTGAGAAGTTTCTTCTCAAATTTAAGCGGAACCTCTTGTGTTCCAGCTTGATCCCATTACCCCTTGTCCTATCATTGTTTGCCACCCAGAAGAGCCTGGCTCCATCCTCATGGCACTCACCTTTTATATATTTATAAACATTAATAAGGTCCCCCCCTTAGTCTCCTCTTCTCCAAACTAAAGAGACCCAGCTCCCTCAGCCTTTCTTCATAAGGGAGGTGCTCCACTCCCTTAACCATCTTCGTTGCCCTACGCTGGACCCTCTCCAGCAGTTCCCTGTCCTTCTTGAACTGAGGGGCCCAGAACTGGACACAATATTCCAGATGGGGTCTCACCAGGGTGGAGTAGAGGAGAAGGAGGACCTCTCTCGATCTACTAACCACCCCCCTTCTAATACACCCCAGGATGCCATTGGCCTTCCTGGCCACAAGGGCACAGTGCTGGCTCATGGTCATCCTGTTGTCCACCAGGACCCCCAGGTCCCTTTCCCCTACACTGCTCTCTAATATGTAATCTCCCAACCTATACTGGAACCTGGGGTTGTTCCTGCCCAGATGCAGGACTCTACACTTGCCCTTGTTAAATTTCATTAGGGTATTCCCCGCCCAACTCTCCAGCCTGTCCAGGTCCCGCTGGATGGCAGCACAGCCTCTGGCGTGTCAGCCACTCCTCCCAGCTTAGTGCCATCAGCAAACTTGCTGATAGTACACTCAATTCCCTCGTCCAAATCGTTAATGAATATATTGAATAATATTGGCCCCAGCACTGACCCCTGAGGCACTCCACTAGATACTGGCCTCCAACTAGACTCCGCACCATTGACTACCACTCTCTGGCTTCTCTCCCTAAGCCAGTTTGCAACCCACCTCACTACTCTATTGTCTAGACCACACCTCCTCAACTTAGCTGTGAGGATGCTGTGGGAGACTGTGTCAAAGGCTTTACTGAAGTCAAGGTAGACCACATCCACCGCTCTGCCATCATCCATCCACCTTGTTACATTCTCATAAAAGGCTATGAGGTTGGTCAAGCATGACCTACCCTTGGTAAAGCCATGCTGACTGCCCCTAATAACCCTCTTATCCTTGATATGCCTTGAGATGGCACCAAGGACAAGCTGTTCCATCACTTTCCCAGGGACAGAGGTGAGGCTGACCGGTCTATAATTACCCGGGTCTTCCTTCCTGCCCTTTTTGAAGACTGGAGTGACATTTGCTTTCCTCCAATCCTCGGGCACCTCTCCCGTTTCCCAAGACTTGGCAAAGATGATGGAGAGCGGTCCAGCAATGACTTCAGCCAGCTCCCTCAGCACCCGCGGATGCATCCCATCTGGACCCATGGATTTATGGATGTCCAGACTATTTAATTGCTCCCTAACCCAGTCCTCATCGACTAAAGCAAACTCCTCCATTGACCTGGCTTCATCCGGGGTCTCAGGGGTACAGGGCTCCCCAGGACAGCCTCCGGCAGAGTAGACAGAGACAAAGAAGGCATTCAGTAATTCTGCCTTCTCTGTATCTTCTGCCACCAGGGCACCCACCCCATTCATCAGTGGGCCTACATTGCCTCTGGTATTAGTTTTATCTGCTATGTATTTGAAAAAGTTCTTTTTGCTGTCCTTGACCCCTCTTGCCAGCTGTAATTCTAAGGAGGCCTTGGCTATCCTAGCTGCCTTCCTACATCCTCTAACAGCAGCCTTATATTCCTCCCAAGTGGCCAGCCCCTGCTTCCATGACCTGTAAACTCTCCTCTTCTACACCCTCAGTGTAAAAAAATTCTTCCTCATGTCTGGCCTTGAAAGCAAGGTGACATCTTCTAAAGCAGGACCTGGGAAAGGACCAGGTCAGGGTGAGAGGGGAAGGAAGGAAAGGAGCCACTCTGTGCCTGTTCTGTGAACCCCGGTTTCCCCAATTACTAAATAGCGGCAATGTCTTTGATGGCATGGGAGGAAACCAAAAGCAGTATCTGTGCTACACTCAGACATTTTCATCTGGGAGAACGGATTTCCTCAGAGGCTCTTCAGACACCACACAGGGTATCCAAATATTAACACTGGGAGCTTTCCTCCTCACTCAGTCCAATGCAATGGTATTTATATAAATAGTAAGCATAGAAAAATCAGTTCCTTTCTTAGCCCATCAGCTTTGATAACTGGTTTATGTTGCTACTGCAAATCCACCAGGTCTCCACTGAATCCTGAGGGTAGATGATACCTGAGTTGCCAAGGTGGAGAGGAAAAATGAGAGCAGGCAGGAGGAGCAGAGAGGTATTTGGAGACTTTCAGGGTTTTCTTCTAGTTCTTGAAGGGAAATTAATTATTCTCAAGAGTAGTTTTAACCCTTCAGATCACCTGGAAGCATCTTTCCTTCCCTCCACCTGGCACAAAAGATCAGGTTAGCATAGCCATTAGCAAGTCGGGTAGTTACCAGTGCAGGGCAAAGATGAGTGAGATAAGGAGCACAGAGGTCAGGTCTGTCAGGATCCACATGATGTTGTATTGCTGCGGAGTCTGGAAGAGAACAACAGAGGATGCATCCACCACCAAGGACCCCAAGGTATTGAAAAAACGTTGCTCAGGCTCTTTCTCACTGCTCAAATATGGCCATTTAGCTGCCTGGTTTGCACGTGCAGTGTTTAAAGCATTTGGTGGCATTTCAAAGTGGCCACTCACCAGTGGGTGTTGGTGCTGAATCATCATCCTTCATAAACACAGGTCTGTTCTGTGGCCAAGAAGATTGTACCACATCACAGTGAACATAATGGGGAACTCTTGTTTGTATGGGCAGGCCTTTCACTTCACTTCACTTCACTTCACTTCACTTCACTTCACTTCACTTCACTTCACTTCACTTCACTTCCCTCCGACATTAATGTCAACTGGTGGCATCTCATTTTCCCTGGCAAAACTGTCCCCTAGTGAACGCCACAGAGGGTCTGGCTCCTGCTTCAAGTCTAAGATCATCTGAAGATTCATCCTTAGACTAGACCTCCACCCACCCTCACAATGGACTGAAACATTGCAGTTGTCTGGATGGGAGCATCACAAAATCTGCTTCAAGATTATGAAGCCAGTTGTTCAAAGTAGTAGCTTTCAGGCTGCAGGGACTCCAGAGGGACCAGTGCCCCAGGTGTTCCTTAGCCCTACAGGTTGCCCAAGGCAGAATAGGGAATAGACAAATTATGTGAAAAAAAAGGCTTATTTCTGTTTGTTTCCCTCAGGCTTGTGGAACAAGACCAAGTTTGAGAAGGGCAGTGGGAAGCCCTGGGAAATGAGGGATTTCTGACACCAGTAAGGTGCTTCAAAAGCTTAGAAACAGAAATTCTCATGCATCGCCTTATGCCCTCAGAGGCCCTTTCTTCCCACACAAGTTTCATTATGGCTTTTCTTTCTTATCTGAAGGCCTAAGTTGCAAATCCTAATGAGCAGGGTGCTTCTACCTGAGCCAAGAGAAAAGAAGAGAAGGGTATGGTGATACCTGGAGCAGCTCAGAGGTTCCAGGTAAGCCAGGTTTCAACTCAGGTCCTTTTCATACAAAGGATCCTTTACCCTTGCGCGAATGGGCCCATGGTCTCTAAAGGTAACCATGAACATCCCAACCCTACTTCCTACCCATGAGAGGCGGAGGATTTTCACTTACCATGAGGAAGAGTGGCTGGCTGAGATTCTTCAGTGTGTGGACGGCATTGGTGGTCACAGAGTGTGCCCCAGAGCACCATGCCAGGGAGAAAAGCCACGGCTCACTGATCACATAGAAGTTGGTGGTGATGTTTCTCTCAGCATATTTCCTTTAAAAGACCAAAAGGCAATAACCTTTGTTAAGGTTAGTACTTCCTTTGGGCTGAATCAAGGATGGACAGCAATTTTCTGTAGAAAAGATTGCTTTAGGACCTAGATAAGGAATAGAAAGGAAAAGCAACCAGCCAATAATTAATCATTCATAATTGGTCATAACAGAATAGCTGATCTGCTGGAAGAAAATGCAGTTAAAATGTCCAAGAGGTCAAAACTTTGCTTAACCTTCTGCCATATGAATCAACATAATTATGTGTTTGTAATCTCCCAATGGTGCGTTCAAAACCACCTCAAAACTGGCTACACATGTTCGTTAATTTTTCTGCATTAACTCATCTTTCAAGCTCTTACAAGCTATCAAAACTTAATATGAAGTAAGATCCTACTCTGTGTAATAGGAAAGGAATGTATCATCGATACCAGCACTTGTAAATCTACGAGGATCTAACCCAAACGGATTTACCTAGGATTTTACATGCTGTGAAAATTATAATTGAGAAAACATGAACATCATTCTCATCCAAATAATTAAACTTTTTATCTTAATTTTTTTAATTAGATTACAATATTTCTGTGCACTTAAAAGAGAGAAAAAAAAAATCGTATTTACAAATGGAGAGATGGACAGGTAAGACTCGTTTTTGGTTTTGTTTAGTTTTGATTTTTCATACGAAAGAAACACTTCGGAATGTCCTGCAATGAATGCAGAACCTTCCACTGGAGATATGGTATTTTTAGTGTGTTGCAAGCAACAGAGTACTGGTAGTAAGAGAGACAAGAAATGAAATCAAAACACCAGCCACAAGAGGGTGATGGTCTCTCACCACAGCTTTATGCACTCACACTGGTGTCTGTGGAAGAGTCATGAGAGGTTAAATAGTTGTTCCTTCTTTGCGATTGAGTGTTGAAGGGACTGGGAATGGCATGAATAGAAAGACAAGAAATCAAGAGATACCTGTGTTATGCTACCCAGATACTGGTCAAGTAAATATGGATTTGGGAGCAAGGGAGTACAATTACATCTGCCACCTCTTGGCCACACACGAGGTCAACAGTAGGAGTGGACTAGAGTCCTTCACTCCCAGAATCCAACAGGGATGGCCGCTTGATCTAAAGGAGCTCTTCCCAAAATGCTACAGATCCTGGAGCTGGTCACTGGAGGGAGACATTGCTACATGCATGAGGCAAACATAGTCCAGATGCAGTCCAAGCGTCCTTGGGCTGAAACTCCAGCCTACCTGATATCTTCACTGGACATTTCAGTGTAGGGCAGATTGAGTTTGACAATGTTGTCCATCAAGAGGTCTTCAGCTGGGGCTTTACGGCCTATTGTCTGCTGAAACCCAGGAGCAACAGACTGAACAAAGGACCTCATGTCGTCCTCCAGCCATAGGACCTGCAACCAACAGGAGGGACAAGTGAGTTCGCAGCAGACTTACTGATGTGCCCTGCCCTTCACACAAACCCAGTAAGGATAAGGTCTTGAGGAGCTTAAGCCTGCCTGTCAAATGACATATTTCTTACGATGATCAAAGAACATTAGGATGCAGGGTTAAAACTTGCAAGTCACATTCATCAAGAAATAAGTACTCACTGTTCCTTGCTTATCAACTTGAAATCAGTGAGCACATTTCACACAGCCCAACAAAAGATGCGGTCTTTGAAATGGATGAAAAGACAGCTTTGCTTTCTGGGAAAGGCAACAGAAAATATTCTGTTCTCCCATTCTCTCAGTATGGGGGAACTTCAGCAGATACAAATCAGCGTAACCCCCCAGACATCAATGGACTCATAACCTGATCCATATGGATTTAGCATTCATCCCAAGCAGGGAATTGCCTGGGGAAGGAGGAAGGCAATGAAGGCTCACAGCTTCATGTGCTTTAATGTAAGACAGGAGTTTCTATGCAATATATAAAATAAACATGTGTGGCAGGGAGTAGGCTGTCAATTATTATGAAAGGATGCTGTCTGGGGGCTAAGGCATCAGCCGGTATATACAACGGCTTATTTCTTTGTTCTCTGTAAGGTTACACCATTTTGTACCTGCTGAGGCACCAATAGTAGGACTGTATCCCAAGTGATGCCTCTTAAAACACGTGAAATGAAAGGGCCTGGAATTTATGCAGGTAAAATCACACAGGGCGTGACCCCAAAGTCCAAATTCAGAGAGCAAGAAAAAAGCATACAGAGGAGTGATGCCACCCTACCAGATGGGGTCTAATCCCCGACTCATTGAGGATGACTTCCAGGGTTCTGTTGATCCATGAGTTCCTATAAGGATGTTTCTCTGGAGGGCGGTAGAGATCAAATATCACAACTTTATTCTGACTGTCTGCGAGGCGCAAGAAATTACTTAGCTTGTAAATGGACTGATTCATTGCCTGGTTTTGATCTGCCCTTGACAGTGAGCCCATGCATGAAAATGGTTTGTCCTAGAAATAAACAGATATTAAAAAAGGAAATCAATCAGGTAGTCGCCTATGGGAGTCAGCTGCATACAAAAAAACTCATCTCAAAGAGGGAAAAAGTTTGACATGAGCCCTCAGTAGGTAAGGATATTTTATTTTGCTTAGCTCTTCTACTTGAGAAATGAGGGAAATTAAGCCAGGCTGTGATGACACTGCTTCTGGGACCTAAATTGTGTAGTTCTGTAGGCTCTGCTGTGCGGCTTTTTCCCACCGCTGTTATACACAGCACCTTGCACAAGTATAATACCTGTTGTCTTCTTCCTCTAGACCATGTGCTCTGCTGCTGCCATGATAAGGAGCCACAAGAACACCCACCAGGCAGTTGTCATAGGTCTCCTATGCCTAAAGGACAACTGGACAATCCAACTGAAGGATTTCTACTGACTTCTTTGAGTTTTGCCTCAACCAGTTGTTAGGGAACAGACTGCCTTAGCTAATTGAAGTATTGGGTACACTGCTCCTTACAGAACTTGTTTAGAAAATTCTTGTACAGAGTTTACTTAGCATAACTTCTGCAACCTGTGAACTTTTGAACTTTCTGCCTCTTTAAGGAAAAAAATGCCTCAGAGTGGTTCGAGCTACTAAATAAAGGGATCTGCATCCCTGGAGATAAGTGAGGGAATAAAACTACGTTTAACAGAAGAAGATAAAACAGAAAAATGTTTTAGTTTGGCAAGAACTTATTTTTCTACAGCTGCAGGTATGAAATAGCAGCTGAAGGTCAGGACTTTGATTGATGGCCTGCCTGAAGGAAATGAAGAGATCCAGTGAAGAATGAGGAGACCCCAGACTTTAATTTTGCAATTGGCCCGGAGTGACACAGCGGGGGTGGGAATTTGGCTTATGGGCACATAATTATCCAAGCTTTTCTCTACTAATGGTCCCTCTTCAGGAGGCCCCCAGCTCACAGAATCACAGAATCTCAGAATGTCAGGGATTGGAAGGGACCTGGAAAGCTCATCCAGTGCAATCCCCCCATGGAGCAGGAACACCCAGATGAGGTTACACAGGAAGGTGTCCAGGCGGGTTGGAATGTCTGCAGAGAAGGAGACTCCACAACCTCCCTGGGCAGCCTGGGCCAGGCTCTGCCACCCTCACTGAGAAGAAGTTTCTTCTCAAGTTTAAGTGGAACCTCTTGTGTTCCAGTTTGTACCCATTGCCCCTTGTCCTCTCATTGGTTGTCACTGAGAAGAGCCTGGCTCCATCCTCCTGACACTCACCCTTTATATATCCGTAAACATTAATGAGGTCACCCCTCAGTCTCCTCTTCTCCAGCTCCAGAGCCCCAGCTCCCTCAGCCTTTCCTCACACGGGAGATGCTCCACTCCCTTCAGCATCTTGGTTGCCCTGTGCTGGACTCTCTCCAGCAGTTCCCTGTCCTTCTTGAACTCAAGCTGCTCCATGCTGTATCTTGCAAGTGAGTTGTTTATTTAAGAAGAACTTAATGATTTTTTGACTGAGTCTCTGCTGTGGAAAGCCTAGGGAAAAGGAACCACCTTAACACAGTAGTTCCTCTCCTAACATTCGTGCTATTAAGTAGTCGCCAGCTGGTGTCTCTTGTACACCCAGTTGATGATAGTCCTTTACGGTGCTTACCTTAAGGAACCACGTTCCAGCATTCAACTCCTGCAGGGTATCCCAAGAGAATAATGCAGCATTTTGAGCAGTGTCATTGGGGTAGACCTCCTTGATGTTGGTTGTCCTCCTCAAGGTGCTGTCATGCATGAGGAAAGGAACCCCATCGTAGCTGTTGGAGACCAAGAGTTCAGGTGACCTGGGGTGCAGGTTCATTCATGGATTGAGCAGACTCATGCCAGGTCAGAAGAATACATGGGCCACCATGAACACAGTAGTACGGCCTCTCGCCATGCAGAGGGTGGGATAGGAAGGCTGAGGCTCAGGACACCAGGTTATTTCCAGCTTGAATACTGCTGAGTTACCTTGGAGAAGTTATGTCTCTCTATGCCTCAGTTTCCTCAGAGGCAAAGTAGAGACAGTGGCATTTATGCCAAAAAAAAAGTATAGTAACTTGTGGTTGAAATATATTTTTGCTGACACCAAAGTGTTTTTACAGGTTTCAGAGGATTGAAGTCTAAACAGACAGTGATGGAAAGGCAAAATATTCTCTTATAGAAAGGTGTACATTAGTAGAACATCTAAGCATGAGTATTTTTCTCATTCAGTGTCTGACAACTGCTCGTCCTGCACAGCTTGTTAGCAATTTATGGCCATGAGTCCCCCACACAGAGGCAATTAAAGATCTAATAATTAGGACAATGCTGTCACAAGTCTGAATATAATTTTCTGCTGGTTTGTAGGCCTGACACAACCCTCGCCATGCCCTGGAAGTCAGACTAGGGTAGGGACTTGTCTTTATACCCTGCAAAGCATTTAAAATACACTGTAGAAATAACGGTTGTTAAATCGATAGCTGCAGCTTATTGACTTGCCTGAGAACAACCATGCCCTAGAGCCCCTATCATCACATGTCAATCGAGGGACGCTGTCCCAGCCATCAGTAAACCCTAATTGCACGGACTTGCATGTCTCCAAAGGCAACTCTTAGGAGAAGCAGCGTGTATTCTGTGGGACGCGATGTTTTCCCCTTACCTAATGGTGACATCTGTTTCAAGACCGTCCGCACCATGTTCAATTGTTTTCTGAAATGACATCTCAGTGTTCTCTGGTGCCAGCTGGAAAAAAAAAAAAGTGCATAAACAGATCATTTTCAAACACACTCCAGAGTACTCAATAAGCACTTTCTGTCTCTTCGTAACACCTCTGCTTTTTGTTAAAGGACCATCATTATCTTGTTAAAGTCTACTGTTTGTTTTCTTCCACTTCAGCCACCAAATCCATCTTGTCCCTCAGGAACAGCGTTATCCTTGTTAGCAAACCCATGCAGCGATGCTTTTGGCATGCAGTCCCTAGCAGAAATATCTCCCCTCCCACTCTCCACAAATTTAATGGAAAAAAAAAACCCAGAAGATGATGATGAAAGTAGAAAGAAGCAAGACACAGGATGAAAAAAATGATGTAAAATAACTTCTCCAGACCTACCATTGGTGCTCCACGGTGTCCAATGAGGGCTGGCTTTGGTCCAAGTGTCCCCATCTCTCTGATGCAAGGAGAGTACATCCCCAGAGGTATCAAGAAAAGAAAGAGAAGGATAGCCAGGTATGGACCAACAATTATCACCTGAACAACTGAAAGAATTTGAAGGAGGAAGGCTAGAGTTAATCCATGTGGTAACGAATGAGTTTGCCTTGCAGTTTGACTTTTAATACAGCCCTTCAGCTAAGTAGCTGTTGGGCTTTGTCCCATCCCTTTTTATAACCCTTCTTCCATCCCGTCTTCCCCTAATTTTCTCCTTCTCTCCAAGCAATGCAACCCAGGAAAGCAAACTGGTCAAAGCAAGGATGTTAGTTGTCCACATCAGGACTGCAGGTTTTGTGCTTTTATTGCCTTAAAGCAAGACATGGCCGTAATTTCTTTTTCTTTAGAGGCAGTACAATGAAATATCCCCCATCTGTAGAAAAACAATCCTCAACAGTTGATGCTAATATTTTTCTTACTCAGATAAGAACAACAAACATTTTGAAGTTTGATTCACAGTGAAGAAGAGGAGGAACCTTTCTCCTTCAACTACGTTACATCCACTTAAGGTGAATACTTCCCCAGTTTATTCAGATTGCTGTCAATGACCTACAGAACCCTGCAGACTCTGACTGCATGGGTATTGCACCTCAGAAACTTCCCAGCTCATCACCTACAGTCTTCTCTGGAGTCTGTTGACACACTGAGCCTTCACCTCAGGGAACAAAACATTTCCTCTGAGAAACGAGCATCTGTGCACCAACATCTCTTTCTTTGAATGGGTACCACCACCCTTTTGTACGTTGTGCCAGTGGCTCTGAAGGAACTTGGGCTCACACCAAGCTGATGTATTGAGCTGATAATCCATTAGACGTGGTGAACTGTAATGTTTAGGGTCCCAACATATTCCCCCCAACCTTCCCAGCTGTAGTTCAATAGGAAAATCCTGAGCAGAAAAAAATACACACTTTCACCAGCCCATTCTGTCGGTGATTTTTATTACAAATTAACATCTGCAAATGGGTGTCATGTACATAACTTTGACTACATGGAGATACTAAGACAGAGAAAACCAGTCAGTCCCAGAACCAGGCTCTTGTGCAGTTGTTACTGGCATCTGGCCTTGGTTTTACGCTACTTGGTCGCACTTCTCTGAGGTAGACAGAACTTGCCATGGGACAATACTAGGAACTAGTCAAAAAGCTCTTTCCCTCTTTCAGCTGGCTTCTCCTGAGATGCACCAGTCTGAAGTGGATTGATGGGACTTGAGACCCCTCCTGAGATGCCGAAGTTGAGTATAACAAGCAAAGGTCAAGCAGGAGAGATGCCACTGTCTGTTTTCTCCTGCAGAGAGCTGGCCGAATTTCCATGCATGACTCAGAATGTGGTTGCTTCTGCTAATCTCCTCCGTCTCAAAATAGGTTCACTGCCTCAGTGTAAGCCAAAACTGTGCAAGGGAGCATGCAAACTAGTATCAGACCTGGACAGCTAGAGGAGAGGGCACAGCCAAAGCCCCAGCCCCCCTAATTTCCCTGGGATACACAGAGGCTAAAAGTCACCTCCATCTGCGGTGCAGGTGTTGGAATAAAAGGCTCCTGCACGCCTGTTTTCCCATGCTGACATACATCTTTTTTCATACAAGGAGCAGGAAGCAGAGTTACTGTACCTTTCTTATGTGCTCTGATGGCATGAAGAGCCACAGGCCAGGACAGGAGGACCATGATGGTTATTGCCCCTATGTGGAGATAGGGAGCTGTGATCTGGCAAGGAGAGAAAGGGATTTTAGTCAAAAGGTTGAAGTGTGAAAGCAGGTGGAAAACAACTCCAACACAACTACAACCTTCCACCTGAATGGGTTCCTGCTGCAGATACCACAAGTTCAATCTCTCCCTTATCTGTGTTGGATCCACCAAATACCTCTGGAGTTGGGGGAGAGATATGTGCCCCCCCATGTGCTAGCTCCTTGGGCTGAGGAGTGCTCCTTGCTGCACTACACAGCTCTCCTTTCACAGAATCATAGCATCATTTTGGTTGGAAAAGACCTTTAAGATAATCAAGTCCAACCATTAACATTGCCAAGTCCACCTCTAAACCATGTACCTAAGAACATCATCTCGTCTCCGTTGCCACACTGTGGCTGAATCGTTAAACTGACGTCAACAAGCCTGACAGATAACCTGTATGGAACTAAATATTGCAGTATAAGAGATGCAGTTCATCTGGTACCTGTCTGATCATGGATATTAGACTCAGCAGCACCTAATTTCACATGTTATCAATATATTCATGGAATCATAGAATTGCTTGGGTTGGAAGAGACCTTAAAGACCATTTAGTTCCATTCCCCTGCCATGGGCAGGGACACCTTCCACTAGACCAGGTCACTCAAAGCCCCGTCCAACCTGACCTTGAACACTCCCAGCTATGCAGCATCCACAACTTCTCTGGGGAGCCTGTTCCAGTGCCTCACCACCCTCATGGGGAAGAATTTCTTCCTTATATCTAACCTGAATCTCCCCTCTTTCAGTTTAAAGCCATTACCGTTTTCCTTATCACTACCTGCCCTTGTAAAAAGTCCCTCTCCAGCTTTCTTGTAGGTGCTCTCAAGGCCCTGGAAGGCTGATATAAGGTCTCCCTGGAGCCTTCTCTTCTCCAGTCTAAAAAGCCCCAACTCTTTCAGCCTGTCTTCACAGGAAGGTTGTTCCAGTCCTCAGATCATCTTCGTGGCCTCCTCTGGACTTGCTCCAGGACAATAATTCATTTTCATTTATTTCAAAGCATTTAAGTCACTGGCATTAGGGCTAATTGTATTTTTCATCCCTTTTTTCTTTTTTTTTTCCCCGCTTTAAACTCAATGTGTAGGTATTTTTCTCAATTTACTGACACAAAATAATATATTCATGTAATGCTTATGCCCTATTAGATAATATCAATTGCTGGACAGATAAAATACTTTGACTTGTTTTCTTTGGTCTTAAAGATTAAAAAAGATCAGAAGCTAAGAAACACTTCTCTGCTTATCATGAATGCATGAACAGAGCTGAAACCCAAGCAGAAATAGTTTGACACTGAATGGATGCTCTTCACTCAAGTAATGTTGATAAGACAAACCTTTAATAAAACTAGGGGAATTTGTCAAAGAAACAAATCCACCATTTTCTCATGCTTGTCAGAAGCCCATAATTTCCATTCCAGCTAGAACTGAGAGTTATAAAGGCAAATACTCAGAAAAAAATCTATTCAGATGCAAGGCTTTGCTATTGCTTAGTCCATGCCTGAATCCTTAAGCTGGAAGGGTTGAAGAATGCAGAACGTACTGGGAGATATTATTGCCTGTGACAGTGTCTGCCCCAGAGACTTGATACCAACATCTTTTGATTAGAAGCAGGATTCAGTTGCATAAACAGAGGTGCCATCTGAGATGTCCAGGACATTTGAGATAGCTTTGCAGGGCTAAAGGATGACACAGGATCTACAAGAGATTCATGTGGTTTGCTATCTGCAGCAGGAGGCCACGTGAAGCATCTCAAAGGGGGGTGGTTAGTAAGTCGAGAGAGGTTCTCCTTCCTCTCTACTCTGCCCTGGGGAGACTACATCTGGAATATTGTGTCCAGTTGTGGCCCCTCAGTTCCATAAGGACAGGGAACTGCTGGAGAGAGTCCAGCGCAGGGCAACAAAGATGATTAAGGGAGTGGAGCATCTCCCGTGTGAGGAAAGGCTGAGGGAACTGGGTCTCTTTAGTTTGGAGAAGAGGAGACTGAGGGGTGACCTTATTAATGTTTACAGATATACAAAGGGTGAGTGTCAGGAGGATGGAGCCAGGCTCTTCTCGGTGACAACCAATGGTAGGACAAGGGGTAATGGGTTTAAGCTGGAACATAAGAGGTTCCACTTAAACTTGAGAAGAAACTTCTTCTCAGTGAGGGTAACAGACACTGGACCAGGCTGCCCAGGGAAGTTGTGGAGTCTTCTACTCTGGAGACATTCAAACCCGCCTGCACACGTCCCTGTGTAGCCTCATTTAGGTGTTCCTGCTCCAGCAGGGGGATTGGACTAGATGATCTTTTGAGGTCCCTTCTAATCCCTAGCATTCTATGAATCTATGTTTCTATGAAAGGGCAAGAACACCTAAAATAAATAGCATCTGTGGGGAACCCAAACCTCTTGTATCTCCTTCTCCTCATCCACGTCCCCTGGAGTCTGTAAGGGGGAGGAGAATCTGATGGTTTCTCATCACCTGTGACAGCCCAACCATTACCAAACTCTGCAGAGCAGGAAAGTGCAATTAACCACACCCTACAAAAAACACATCTCAAAGAGACTTCCAAAACTCTGGAGCTACAAATGGATTCCTCTTCCCATCCGTATGCATTGCTCTCCCAATATTCACAAGCCCTAAGCCACATGGAGGAGAGGTGATATGTCCAAATAGCATCCACAAGGCAGCTAAGTAGACAAAGGCCTATATATTTCTTCCCAATACATGTAGGGACCTGGATGCTCAGACACTAAACACCACTGGGCAACTCTTGCCTCCACCTTCAGGTCTGCTCAGAGTCTCAAATGTCCTGGACATCTCAGACCATGCACTCTGACCTCGTATACGAAATCATGAAAGCATTTTGGTTGGAAAGGCCTTTGAGATCGAATCCAACTGTTAAACTAACACTGTCACTAAACCATGTCCCTAAGAACCTCATCTACACGTCTGTTCAACCCCTCCAGGGATGGTGACTCCACCACTGCCCTGGGCAGCCTGTTCCAATGCCTGCAACCCTTTCCAAGAAGAAATTGTTCCCAAGATCCACCCTCAGCCTCCACTGGTGCAACTTGAGGCTGTTTCCTTTGGTCCTGGCGCTTGTTCCTTGGGAGCAGAGCCCGACCCCCCCTGGCTCCAAGCTCCTTCCAGGCAGTTCAGAGATCAGAAAGTCTCCCCTCAGCTCCTGTTCTCCAGCTGAACCCCCAGGTCCCTCAGCCGCTCCCATTACACTTGTGCTCCAGCCCCTCACCAGCTCTGTTCCCTTCTCTCAACTTGCCCCAGCACCTCAAGGACTTTCTTGTCATGAGGGCCCCAAAACTGAACACAGTATCCCACAAGTTGTCCCACTTGACAACAACGTTCCCCACCTGCTGCCCAAAATCTCAGTGCTGTCATGCCCCTAGGAGATGAAGCTCTTCTGACTCACGGCGCACTGAAATTGTGCTAATGCTAAAGCTGATGAACTGGCAGGAGCTAATTAGGGAGAAAGTTCTTGCTCCAGCAACCCTGCCAGCCAAAGGGGTCTGATTTACCTGCCCTGGGCACCTGGAAATTATAACTACACCTACAATATTTTGGATGTAACTTTCCAAACTAGGACATGTTACATCAGGTAGCCTGAAACTCAACCTCACATCTTGGCTTCCTTTCTCCCAATAGGAAATGTTAAGTCATAATAAAGTTTTCTCTAAATGACGTACACTGCCAAGAAAACTCCTGTAAAAACAGCATATGGAATATTTTTTACCATTTACCACAAAACACTTCTATGAACAAGTTGTTCTTTCAAACAGACCTCCTAGCCCCTCTTACCTGAAATGACAGGCGGACAGTTTTCCATTGATCTCCCCAGAGCACCGATAATATGAAGAGGGCTGTGATAGAGAAGCCCAGGACAAGAAAAGTCCCAATCTGGGGAGGTTAGGAAGAAAAAAATCAGCTTCAGCATTTCCGCACAGGGCATGCAATCCATTTGACTCAGGCTTATTGAAGCAACTTGGACTTGATAAGTTTAGGGCGCATGAGCTTGACTATGCGAGTTCAAAGATAGAGAGATCTAATGGGACTAAAACTAGACCAACAACGCTTTTCTACATGGCAAGACTGATCTTAAGAGCTGGGTACCCAATAAAGTCAGCCCTCTGGACTCCCTCTATAATCACTGAAGAAAGAGAGGAATTTCCATAGATGACCTATTCCTGTTTCCTTTATGATAGGAGATGTCCATCTCTGTTGTTCTAGATGGAGCCTGGATAATCAGCTTACATTTAAAACCCTAACCTGCAAATGGCTCCATTCAGAAGTGATTAATTCCACCCAAAAGAGAGAGCAACACAGCTTCCTTGTGCTATGAGCTGCTGCGCAACAGGGCTTCAGCAACACTTGCATAATTAAGAGATGGGAGTTCACTTTATAATCAAAAAAGCAAGGAAGTAGCTCAGTCTTTTTCTTGGCTTCTTGCACAGTTTGGTACCAGCACAGCTGTGATGGCAGGTTCTTCTTGGTACATCATCTATCTGCCAAGGACTACGTTCAAGTAGAAACAGGACCAAAGCCCTAACCATTCTTCAGGGTGATCCTACAGACCAACACCTTAATAATTCACTCCAATCTCTTCCACACAAGTCACAATTATTTTTTTTTTACAAATTGTTCTACAACTTTCTGGTTCTTCTGGAAACCAATTTTCAACAGCAAAGATGACTGTGTTTCTGTTACTTAAATGGCATAACACAAGATCAAGTATCTGCACATTCAGCTATTCCCTTCCACTGCAAGAATTACAATCTCCTAAACTGCATGGCTAGAAGCTCATTTTTTAAATGCCTTACATAACCTCAAGGATTTCTTGAGGAGGGTGACTCTAATGCTCCATTTTGCAGCAACAGCTCTCTGAAGATTGGTTTCGGCACCTTCCAAATCTCCAGGTGTCATTTCTCAAACAACCCAATGATCAAAAGTCATAAGGCACCAAGATGCCTTGGAAATGCCAGATTTTATTGTTTTTTCACTGCTGCTGGAGCTTTCTACAGAAAATTACACTGTGCTTCTCACGAAAACTTTGCTTTTGTCTTCATGTCACCACATGTCAACATGTGAAATATAGACACCATCACCTGAATGAGTCACCACAACCTCCTTTTGGTGTCAGTGGGGGGAAGGGGTTCTTTAGGTGTGATTCATCTCATCTCAATTTAGATGTCTACGACCAGAGGATTCATTTCCCACAACTGACTGAAAAGGATCACTTCAGGTGGAGATATCATTCTTATGGGTGTCTAAAGATTAACCTCTTCCCTTTCTTCCTTCTTGCCCATAATCTAAGATGTTTTCCATGCTGAGAAACACCACAGACCCAATTGGTTTAAAGCATGGATTAGAGTTACCAGAAACCCCTGACTTATCCCACCTTGTGGCTCCAGTGTAGATACAGCTGCTGACCTTCTGCAAGCAAACACATCGCTAGGACCTGGGAAATCAAGAAAAGATTGTTTGTATCCTGGAAGAAAACTGTGAAGTATCTCCAGTGAGGCATTTCTGGAATTATTTTTGCATTGGGAAGTCACTTTATACCAGGTCTTCCTGCACAATGTCATGGCTGTTAGCAGGACAGGTGTATGGAGAGAAACGTTTGTTGCTACAGCAAAAATGCTTCTGAAATGGCCAAGCAAAGCTGCCTTGTAGGATCAAAGCCCTTTCCTGGCTAACAAACAATTGGGCACTTTAGGTTACACAATTTGGATGACTTTTTTTTGTGAGTACAAATTCTGAGAAATAAATGATGGCCAGGATCAACTGCTATTGTATGTACAGAAAAACCCTTGCCTATTTTCTGTGCACTTGTCGTGATTAAAGGCCGTGGGAGAGAGGTCAGGGACTAGAAAAATGCCCCCAAAGCACCACAAAGACACAGAGTAGGCAGTGAAGGAGGCAACACTTCTACAGTAATCGCAGGAAACACAAGAGATAGGCACATCTCAGAACAGTGAAAACTGCCTTGGACGTTAAAAGACTCTAGTTTTTGGTGGCTGGCATGTTCTTTCCTTCTCATGTTGAGTTGGAGCCCTTGGGGAGGGGTCCTGTGAGATGTGCAAACCCCCGCCAGGGCAGAGGACAACCCGAGAAGCCAAGAAAAAAACGGATGAGGAAAGCCTGATGGAGAGTTTCTTCAAGTTGTCCCAGACCTAAACAACTGATGAACCTGGTGATGGATTTCACCAGGAGAAGTACCTTCTTGCCATGAAAATGGACAGGTCTAGGCTCAGGAATCTGGAGTGCCTGGGGCAAGATTCCCAGCCACTATACAGGACAATTTAGGGACCAGTATCACCAGATATCAAAGTTTAGAGAAAAGTATATGTTAAGAGACATCAGTGCTCCACTCAGAAGTATCATTTATGGTGCATGCCCCTGCAGACCCTAACACAGTGGGATTATGTGAATACAGATTTAGGAGAAGGTGTTCTACTTCCCCAAAATGCAACTACAAAGGAATGTCAGTTGTTTTCCGTCCAGCTACAAACACACTCTCTTTCTAGGATCATGCTGATTTGAAGCAAGATATAAGTTCAGCAGAGAATAAAGATCAGCTTTTAAGTGTTTCTTGATATGTTAGCCTCCTTTAATCGAATCCTACACCTGGGACGTGATGAGTAACCACAGGAGCATTTCAGAGAGACTTTAATTACTGCTGAAGATCTTAAGGCAGTCCCATTTAAATAAGATATTTCAGAAAAAGGAAGAAAAAAGACTCTTTGCCCCTTTTCTGCAAGCAATCTTACACAGACCTGGTCCTTGCCTAAGGTACAGCCATACACTTAATTCACAGGTCATGCTCAAATGGACCATCCCCTGTTATTGCAGTACAACTTTTGAATGAATTGTGCATCACACCTGGGAATGTCATCAGAGGGCCAGCTCATTTCGATGGATGGAAACAAGATCTCATTATCAGCTTACAAGAGGAATGATCACCAGGTTTCTTCCTCAGAGGGTGAAGAAGAAACTCTTGCTGTTGCACCACTGGTCGCCGTAGGAGAACACATCTTGATGGTTCAGTGAGTTGATGGGATGTGGACAAGGCCTATCCTCCGCATGCTCTGGCACAGAGAGCTTGAGTTTTCTTCGCTTTCTGTGCACCCCTGAAGTTTAACATCTCAAGCCACAGTCATCTAACTTCATCCTGCTACGCAAAAGCTGCCACAGGACCTGTACAACATGCTCTTTGTGCAGAGCAGCTGCCTTTAGCAAAGCTTGCACCTAGAACCGAACTTCTTCAGGCAAAGGGACAACCAGCACCAACCTCCAAACTGCTTCCACACGTATCCTGGGATTGCCTAAAACAAGTACACACACATGTGTGCTTAGGTGACCAATATGTGTCTGATTGGCACTGCTGAGGCTCACGCCAAGGTCCCTCTTGTCAGCCCCATCATCTCCCTTAACCTTAGAGCCTCCAACAATTGCATTCTTCTCTTCAGTATAAGGTGTGGAAGTGTCTCCCCTCCACCACCTACCTGCAAAGCAGTAATTAAGGGAAGCTTTCCAGTTAGTAAGATAGGTGGATTTGCCACAAGGGGGACTGCACCTTTGTCTCCTCCTTTTTGTGTGGGTGCACTGACCACAAGGTTATGAGGCAAAACGATGGACAACAGACTCTTCACTCCTCTCTACTTCAGCGTGGGAATGACCTTGTGCTTATTTCAGTACTGCTGGAGAGGCTTAGGCAGGCTCTGAACCTACCACCGCAAGGATGTGGAGGCACTTAGCTCACCTAAAACATCTGCTCACTTAGATGTTCACAACAGCAGAATTCAGGTCCATACACTCCCTTTCTAGCAAAAATGCAGCAACTCAGAACTTCTCTGGTACCCCAGTCTCTTAGGGATGGATGTTTGAGATCACTTTCTGGAATTCAGTGCAAATGTACTCTTTTGAGTTCATTCTTAGCCTACAAATGCAGAGGCCACAACACACCTGAAACTCTTTATATTGTACAGTCCTGAGTCACCTCCCCAAAACCATTGGAACAAACACAGTTGAACTGCAGATAGGAAAACAGTAGGATGGTGCTTGAAAAGTTTTTTCCTCTCCACTGAGCATGAACTGTTCTGCAATTAGACCCCTCAGCTTAACCTTTTAGCTCTAATAGGGTTGAGAAAATTGTCTTGTAGAGTGATAACAATTGAATTAATTGAAACTGATTGTTTGAAAAAAAAATGACAATGATGCATGTGAACAGAGAACATCTTTGCACAGACAGCAAGTGCTTTGTTGTGCAGCATTTTGTTCAGCTGCTGGTGGGCAGAAGAGTGTTTGCTTCAGTGGTTCACAATAAGGTCATGGAAGCAGGCTTGCGGGCTCCAGTTGGGTGCCGTCATTAAGGAAGAGGGTATGGTGCTCCCAAACAAAACCAGACCTGCCACTGGTTGCTATAAAATCTCTCTGCTCCAACAAGGGCATCAGTGTGCTCTGTTTTCTGATGTGATGGGTCACTGATGCAAAACATCATAAAGAAACGTTGCCTGGGTGAAGGTCTCTGGTCCTTCCTGCAACACGTGCAGGGACAGGCTCCATCCAACACCGTTCAACCAGAACATGGGATGCAATTCATCATGTGAGCCTGCGTACTTTGAGATAGTGGGAGCATGAATGGTGGTGGTGATTACTTTCCTCAGTCCCCTTTTCTTCAAGACCTAATCCTGTTTGGTTAACAGACCTGATGGTGTGGGACCTTGTGCTTTCCAACACCCACTTCTCAACATAGACACCTACAGAAGTCTTGCCAAGTGAGACATGATGACATGGTGATGCAACCAAGCAGGTCAAGTGCCCTTAGAAATACCCAACAGCTTTGGGTGGGATGCTTAGCAGCTTCATGAAAGCAAGTAGCAAATGGACCCTCGCCGCAGGGGCTGCGCCCAGAGCAGAGGTACCTCTGTGGTGTTCCTCTTGTAGAACTTGTCTGATAGCATCCAGACTACTTGTATGCTTCCACGTTTATCCATGCTCACCCTCCTGAGGAGGGCAAATGCTGTCATTAGACAGAACTGAGCTGCTGAGGGAAGGAGGAGGTTGTGTCTGCACAACGAAGAGTAGGTCCAAGATTAAACTGAACCATGTAGGACAGCAATTTTGCCTCATATTTCCCATCTTCCTTTCTGGCTTGGCTTTGCCCATCACCTGCCCTGAGTGCTTGTGGCCATCATATTCATGCTCCCAAAGACATTGAACTCCTCTAAGAAAGTCCACTGCTTGCACTCTGGTTGTTGTTTGGATCCAGACAGAACATGACTGAGCTGATACACCAGCCCAGGGGTCTTCAGGCTCCCCAAGCCCAGAAAATCCTGTAAAGCCCGTTTCTAGCATGTGTTATGATGGTTATTCTGATCCTGAGGTTGCCTCCAGATCTGCAGCCTGCTGAGGTTTGATCTCAGAGGTATCCATGTCACACGGGCATCTCTGGCAAAGCTTTGGGTTGCCCAAAGTAGCATTTTAACCACCAAACCACCTTCACAGCTCCATGGCCACTGGGAAAGGCAGGTGGGCTTTACTGAATAGTAGACATCGAGCCCTGGGGTCACCAAGGTGTCACAAAATCCTTGTAATTAAATATTGCTATTTGTCCTACTCAGAGCTCAGTTAGTCTGCTGCTTTTATGATGCTACTGATTGCCGTGGGCATGGCCAAGCAGCTGTCCTCTTTATCACTTTGGTTTTTTATTGCTAGCACTAGAATAAAATCACTATTTTTTTGAGG
Organism: Streptopelia decaocto; assembly: GCF_964273445.1. Taxonomy (NCBI): domain Eukaryota; kingdom Metazoa; phylum Chordata; class Aves; order Columbiformes; family Columbidae; genus Streptopelia; species Streptopelia decaocto. Next base: position 208,335,938 of record NC_138663.1, on the reverse strand, counting down.
CAAAGGACCCCAGAAACCTATTGTGCTGAGCATTGCGTGAACAAAGCAAAAAGAGATTCCCTGCCATGAACAATTTACAGATTGACTATATGATGACACATGAGGGATTGGGTAAGAACAGCAGGAATTGAAGATAAAAGCTGGTTGTCTTGGTCACACAGGTGAGTCAAAGCTATAACCTCATCCCCAGCACCTGCTATTTCAAAATTAAAGTCTGAGCAGGCATGAGATTGAACAAGGACTCCAGTCCTGGAGTTAAAGTCATTTTTTAGCCTATAGCTCTGGATGCAGAGGGTGGAAACACAGATGCAGATCTCTATTTGGGGGTCCCTGTGAGAGTAAGGACAGGGAAAAAAGATGACTAGGTCGAAACGTTAGGAAATGCCTTATTTTGGTATGTTTCCAGTGACAAAGGCAGACAGTAGATCAAAAGTCCCGAGAAGAATTCACAGAATTTGGAAAAGTGGAGATTTTAGGAATGGTGCCTCTTTGGGTATAAACTTCAGGAGTATTTGTGAACACATCTGGAGAGAAACCCTTCTAGCAAAATAGAGAGACTGAAGGCAGCTTCAGTGATAATGTTGTCCTTCTTCTAATGAGCATTTTTATTTAGGATTAGAGGAATAACTCAGCTTTGATGACATATCACTGCTGCTACATGATTCAGAGCCCCATCCTTCCCTGCTGTCAGAACGACAATTTTTACCTTCCCCTAAATCTAGCCCCAGCCACTGCTGGCACATCTTCACTTGAGTTCAAGGAGATATTGAATAAATGAATCGAAGGGAAATCGTTGAAAGAAATTACAGAAACTACATCTGGCTCAGAGACCCTGAAGTTGCAACTGGTCATCCTCAGGTGGACATGTGGAGAAAGTACCATAACTACTCATTGTGTTTCAAATCTTCAAGAGATATCCGCTGTCTAGGGATCATCTGCAGGGATAGGCTGAGTTTTGGTATGACACATTAAAGTCATCCCTACGTTTATTTTTCAGGACTATAAATCATGGCCAGCTTTGTCACGGTTTACAGAACAAACTTACAAGGAGTAATACTTACCAATAACAGCGTGATGTACGTGAACAAGATCGCGGCCACAATCAGGAGAACAAGAGACCAGAGAAACCAGAAGCCCAGGTTCCCATAGTTATACCTAAAAAGTAATAAAATGTTATGATAGTGTTTATGTTCAGCACATGGACTGGAGGGAAACAGCCCTGTTCCTCGACATTTTGAAATCTTCAAATTAATAAAACAAAGAAGGAGGGAGGGATAATCTACCTTGTAACAGGCAAAAGCGGTTAAGCGCCTCCTTCCCCAAATCTGTTATTGCATTAGCCACCCAACTAATAACTCAGTGTGCTGGGGGGAGTAAAATACAGGACCAAATGATGGTCTTGCTCCAAAGAGCTCCTGGTCTGACTATAGGACACAGCACCTTGCTGCAGACAAGGCAGCCTCGGGAAAGAGTAAAATGAAATTACTCAGGCCAACAGCCCAACTTGTCTGCCTGTGGTTGTTCAGTGCACCACAGCAAAAAGGTAATTTGAGTCAGGTTTTGAAGGAGAAAACACCAGAAATCTGGAGGAGCTGTAGAGGGATTGCCCTGGGAGAGAGAGGGAAGCTTTGCTTTTTACCCAAAGGCTCAATAAGGATGAATAGTATCATTACACCTTTCCTCCCCATAATATTTGAGCTGGTTTCACTTAATTTTTAGGGGCCAGGTTTGCATAACTGTAACCTACGTACTGCAGAAGCAAAGGATTTGCATTAATCCCTGACAGATATTTCTTACTTTCAAGGCTGGGAACATGCAATTCTCTTTGCAGTGAGATAGCTGGTGCAATGCCTCTGATGCCAGCCTCTACATTTCTTCAGAAGGAACAGGGAGGAAAAAAAGACTTGGAGGAGGAAAGGGAAGAGCTATTTAGTCCCTTTCACTCACAATTTTTGTGATTATGTTTCTTCTTTTTCTATGAAATTCACAGTTGCACCTAAAAACTGTCGCCAAACGAAGAGAAGAGCCTCAGCACCTCTGAAGTCACTGGATATTCAATTTGGATGCTGTAACCAAGAGCTTAAGAAGCCAAATCTTTGGCTCATGTCTAAAGTGTCCTGCTGCAGACGAGCTGCTGGGGAGGGTACTCATGTCTTCCCACCACCCTGGGGACCTCCTGAGGAGCAGAAGAGGAGAAAACGATGGTACTTACCAGTCAAAGTTATTGTAGTCATTTTTTGCTTCACTCCACATGTATAGAAAGATCAGAGAAAAGCAGAAAGCTCCAACAAGCAGTGGGAAAAAGACACATTCCCGCTGGAGAGGGAGAGGAAGGACAAGTGGTCAGAACCTCGTCTACCCCAAAGCAAGTAGAGCAAATAGCAGATACTTCTAGTCTGTTCATAAAACACGTGGCTTGATGCTGGATCTCCAGAAGCAGAGGTGGAGATGACTTCCCTCCATGCCCTCTGTGACCAGGGAGATGGCCTCAAAAGCGTACTCCACGGTATTTATTTTTCAGGGAAAACAGATCTCATGACTCAAATGAGCCGGATTTTAACCACCTCATGTGTGAGAGAATTGCACTAGGCAGCAGCCATCTTCACAATTTTTACTGCACACCCAAGCCAAACTTTCCTTCTTTAATTTCAGCCTATGGCTTTGAGATGTTGCACTGGCCTGGAGGCTTTGGTGCAAAGTCCTTTCCTGCCACCACACATTTGTTGGCTGCCTGGCAGCACAGAAAAACTGAGTCTGCCATGGAAACACAGCAATACATCCATCACTTAGAGCCAAAATCTAACAATCTAATTGGATATTAGGAAAAATTTATTTCCAGAAAGGGTTTTCAGGCATTGGAACAGACTGCCCAAGGAAGTGGTGGAGTCACCATCCCCAGAGGCGTTTAGAAGATGCATAGATGAGGTTTTTAGGGACATGATTTAATGGTGGCCTTGGCAGGGTTGGGTTAACAGTTGACCTTGATGATCTTAAAGGTCTTTCCCAAACAAAATGATTCTATGATTCTAACTTAGTGAGCTCCAAATGATGTTGGGCAGGGATGCCTTTGGCCCACAACATGTCACTTGTCAGCTTGGACTGACCCGTCCCTACACAGAAATCGTCGTCTGTGCTGATTTTGAGTTAATTTACCGTCTTGCAGCAGCATTTCCCAGGCTCGGTCCTTCTGCGCTGGTACCGCTTCCACCGGCAGCTGTAGAACCCAGCCAGGCAGGAGATGAAGGGCTGATGCTCGTACCTCTGGAGCAAGCGCCGACGTACCACCTTCAGCTTCCCGAACTTGAGCCTCTTGAGGCTGGTGGAGCTGGACTCCATTGGACTGGCTTTATCTCATCTTCCTCCTGAAATGAGACCACAAGTTTTATGGGGAGACTGTAAACCATGTTCCTTTTGGGTAAGTTTTTTCACATCAGAAGAAAAGAGAGGAAGATTTCTCAAGAGGCTGCTGTGACCATCAGGTACTCCTGGTTGTAACTTATGTGCTCTGAACCACTTCTGAGGGAAATCACACACTCTGTGCAGATTCCCGAATTATGTCAGATTAACCTGAGCCTAGACTTAGCCATAGGAATTAATTCAACATCTCTGTGGCCCATATGCAACCTGTTACCGACTTAACTAGCTCATGTAGGAAAGGGACTAAAACTCTCCAGGTACACAGGTCTCTTGTCCTGGCAAAACTGCAGCACTGCAGAGAATGATCCCTTCATTAAAAATTATTTCCTTACTGAAAAAACTTCACTTGGCGCAGTTTTTCAAGGGTAGAAAGAGTAGCTGTAAAGATGCACACAAGGAGATCTGTTCATAACCAAGATTTTAAACCAAGAGCTTGGTGGTAAATCACAAGCAAAGTGAAGCAAATAGCACAGGGCTTTGTGCCAGCAAAGAGAGGTTCACTGAGCAAGGCACTATCAAGATGGCAAAGAAAGGTTTAGAAAAAGAAGTCTTGCTTCAGCATACAAAGAAGCATCATTATCCAGCACTTCTTTAGAGTAAAAATAGCCAGAGATGCCTTTCTGTTGCATTAAAAACTGCCATAGTATCCTTGAGCCCATACTATGTTCACAAGCTTGCATATCTGCTGTGAAGTCCCAGCTTTGGGGTCCAATTTCCCTGATCTATCTGAAGTAATAACAGTCATTTAAGACCAAAATGAACTGTTTCCTGCACTATACCCATGGATGAAATGTGCATATGAATTGTTCGCAATTAACTCAGAGTCTGACGTATCTTTGCAGAAATCAGTGGATAAATCATTGCAAACTGACACTTCTAAAAACACTATCAGTTTGCAGAAGGCACAAATATAATAGAGACATAAGACACAAGTTAAAACTGAAATGATGCATCGCTGGTACCCTTACCAAACGTGCCAGTCTACTGGCAGCTGGGGTGCAAGGAACCATAGAATCATACAATCATTTTGGTTGGAAGAGACCCTTAAGATCATCGAGTCTAATCATAACCCAACATTGGCACTAAACCACATCCCTAAGAACCTCATCTCCACATCTGTTTAACCCCTTCAGGGATGGTGACTCCACCACTGCCCTGGGCAGCCTGTTCCAATGCCCCACAGCCCTTTCCAGGAAGAAATTGTTCCCAATATCCAATCTAAACCTCCCTGGTGCAGCTTGAGGCCATTTCCTCTTGTTCTATTGCTTGTTACTTGGGAGAAGAGACCAACACCCTCCTCGCTACAACCTCCTTCCCTGGAAGTTCAGCAGTATTGGATCTGGGCACCAGTACGTCACCCCATTGTAAAAAATTGATACCAATCTCACATGGCAAGATAGCGATCGATCCTGCTCTTGAATTACCTAGAGCACAGATGGGGGTGTGAGGGCTATGCCACCAGCGAGTGGTGCAGATGACAGATGATCCTGTTGTCTCCATGGGCCGTCCTCAAGCACACCTGGCATAAACCCAGCAATTACCAAGTCACCCCTGCCACGTCTTTGGAATATATTTGAGACTCATAGCTCTTACCAGAAGGGTGTCATATACCATAAGGTTGTAGTATTTTTACCTCCTACGAGGATCCCTAAACCATGAGTTCCGCTGCAACTGAAACACAGCATCCATTCTTGCCCAGCCCTTGTCCTTCTGCAATCGGAATTCAGGACAATAGGCCAAAACTATCAGTTTCGCTGTCAGAGGGCCATGAAGCTTGCTATTCTCATTCCAGGTTGATAGGAAAACAGAGACAGCCGAGACCTCGAAGCACTCTTCACTCCATCTGGCTGGTTACAGCAACATGTCAGGTGTCAAACCCAGGTGTCAGACTACCCCTCATAAAAATTGCCAATGACGGAGATCCCGCCAAGTCCCAAGATGGGCTAATCCAGTCCAAACTTTAGCATTAAAATGTGCTGGAGTTTTTTTCCCCAATGTCTAGTCTTCTGTGATACAGTTAAAGCCCACTACTTCATGTCCTGTTCACGGTGGATGTTTAGAACAGCTTAAGCCTTTCCTCTGTTACATATTTCACAATGGTTTGGATGTTTCCCCCCAGTCACAGAATCACAGGCTGGCTGGGTTTGAAGGGACCTCTGGAGATCATCCAGTCCAACCCACCTGCTAACTCAGGGTCACCAGAGCAGATCACACAGGAAGGTGTCCAGGTGGGTTTGAATGTCTCCAGAGAAGGAGACTCCACAACCTCTCTGGACAGCCCTCTCCAGACTAAACAACCTCAGCTTTGATAGTCTTTTCTCGTAATTCATGTTCTCTCCTCCTCAGACCATCTTTGTATGAGGTCCATAGTCACCTGCTATTTGGGATTTTCCTGGCATTTCCCATTTCCCACCTTCATATGCTCATACATTGCATTTAACGTAATGCAAGCTCCCTCTTTACACCTCAGCCACTCTTCAGGTTCTCATTACCTTCCACCCCACAGTTTCCTCCTTGCTCACAATTACCAGTCTGCTGTTACAGCTGCAGTGAGGCACTCAGAAGCCATTAAAACACCTTTCCCAAGGTCTGGCTGAATCTGCCATATCTCAGATCACAACAAATGTTGAAGTATTTGAATTCACAAGCATCTGACTTGAACAAATATCCCAGCATGTGGACCCAGCAACCATCTAAAGAGTAAAGAATACAACAACACGTGGTAGATGCAGAGGCCTAAAGACAGGAGATCTGTGTCAGGATTTAGAGCAACTCAGTCATCGCCAGGAGGACAAGTGTGATGGGAGTGGCTGAGGGACCTGGGGGGTTCAGCTGGAGAACAGGAGCTGAGGGGAGACCTTCTGATCTCTGAACTGCTTGAAAGGAGCTTGGAGACAGGGGGGGTCGGGCTCTGCTCCCCAGGAACAAGCGCCAGGAGCAGAGGAAATGGCCTCAAGTTGTAGCCAGGGGAGGTTTAGATTGGATCTTGGGAACAATTTGGGCTGTCGGGCATTGGAACGGGCTGCTCTGGGCAGTGGTGAAGTCACCATCTCTGGAGGTGTTGAACAGACGCAGAGATGAGGTTCTTAGGACATGGGTTAGTGACAGAGTTGGGTTAATAGTTGGACTCAGTGACCTTGAGGGTCTCTTCCAACCAAAATGATTCTATGATTCTATGACACAGCAAAAGGCCTTACAATGCTCACGTCTAGATTTGAAGCAGAGTGCTCTTAAAACTCAGAGGTCATCTGCAATCGCCGCCCATCTCTGCCAGGCAAAGGTAAACGGATAGAGGAGGGAAAGAGCAAATCTGAATGCACCCACTGGGAAAGCCAAGGGAACAAAGAGCAAGCAGGAAAACATGCATCAGTAGGAGAGCAAAGTTTAGGACTCCTTAGCCAGTGAGCCATGAAAGCGGTAACATATGTTTTTCAGCTCCATAAACCCAAGAGGTCTCAGGTCTTTCCCTTGCAAACAGAGACTTTGTTTGCTCGCAGATAAGAGTCCCCATAATTGCAGGCAGTTGAACGGGGCTGCTCATTTCCCACTCCTTGACAGAGAGTGAGGAAAAGCATGAAAAATAGCTCTGGGGGGATGACAGAGGAAGGAGCAGGGGAGAAAAAAGCAGGAAACATTCAGCCACATGGCCTGAAAGCAGAAGGCACTGCAAGCCGAGCTTGCTTGAGAGGCCAGCGCACAAGCAAAGAGGGAGAATCTTCATCTTCTTTAGTGATGTAGAGCTAGGACATCCATCTTTCGAGGGGTAAAAAGGTATAGCAGCCAAATTGGCATTGCCCAATAGCTTTATCCTTGGGCATTTTGAGTCTTTTTCTTTTCTCCTGTATCTAACTAGTTTTCTCCAACACAATATGTAACAGCACGTGGGCAAGGTGGGTGCAGGGCTCTTTTCAGATATTACAAACACGCTTTCTGGTCAGCTTAGAGAAGAGAATTGGAAAAAAATATATATATGTTTTGGTACCAGAAACCATGTGAGGGATGTGGAGATGTTGCTCCTCAGCACCCAAGCTTGCCCTGAACATCTTGATGGCAAAGGAAGGCAGGAGATAGGAGTGATGTCCACTTTGTTCATACCACCTTTTCTAAAGGGTTTGGAGAGAATGTGAACCCCATACCAGGAGAGGGAGGTGCTTTGAGACTGAGCTGAGCTCCTCCACCACCTGCAGCTCCTTTGCATGGGGACTTCTGGTGTCATCCCACCACTCTCTGGGGCATTGTTTCCTGCCCTTCCACTCAGGAGCTTCCACAGCATCACACCAGCAGATACAAAGGAGTAAAATCAAACTCCTGGCAAGCTACTGGTTGATCACCCTCACCATGAGCTGCAAACATATTACCAACAGCCAGAAAAGCTCAACAAAAAGCATCCCTTAAACCTGCATTTCTGCCCAAGGCTCTGGATCACAGCCGAGGATCCCTTTTGTTTCACCATCATCTGCTTTCAATTTCTTTTCAGGGAATTAATAAGGTTTAACGTAGCAGAGGAAAAAGGATCAAATAAAACAAAGCTAGTCATAATCTCCCTATGAAAGGGTATAGACTCTATATACTTTCCTTTCCCTGGCAGTTTATAATTATGATTTATCACTAAGACTTTCAACAGTTTCTTTATAAGCTCTAATTATACTTTACTTGTGTGTGGGATCCCATGGAGTATGTGCAGCCTGGGAATAACACATCTCATTAATTGATTAGCTGTTGGCTTCGGGGTGCCATTAGCTCAAAGCAACAATAGGGCTCAATGCAGGGAACAATGAATAAATGTGGAAGTAGAAGGGGTAAACAGGGAATAACAGGGACAATATTTCTCTATTTAATTTGTTGTAGTTCACCTCCAACACGGCTGTGGTTTTCAAAGTGATGGGGAGGTTTCCACCAAGGTTAACGCCTTGTGTTTTATAATACACCACCACACTTCAAACAGACAACGAATAATCAAAACCATTTCAACCAAATACAGCTAAAATACTGCATCAATTAGGATTGCATGGGGACTTATCCCCATCACAGACGACTCTTTGTGCTGCAGTCTAAAGGTCAGACCCCCGGCAGGAGCTGTGCTGGACATAGGTGGTGTGGTCTGCTCAAACAGTCCCTCATCTGTGGTCGCATCCAAATGCTCTAAGGCAAGATCTTCTGAGGGAACCGATCAACTTTGTGGGCTCAATTTGACAAGCCCTTGAGGAACCCTCCATAGCTGGGGATGAGCGAGATGAGGTTTGGAACCACTGCTGCCTGCCCCAAACTTCTACACGTATGGAAGCAAGCCTCGCTCCAATGTGGGATCTATTCACCTTAAAACAAAACCAGGTGTTGCCCATGAGAATTGAGGGTAGGGAAGGCACCTTTATCCCTGGCTTTATTCCAGAGTGAATGTTATAGGAAATAAAGCTCCAAAGTTGAACCACATTTTTGAACAGATCAATTTTTCTTCTCCTCCAACCTGCTCCCCAAAATTGTCCAGTGTCTCTCTACTCCTTCAAGGTCCCTCTCTCAGTAGTCCCCCATGTTTGGAGCATGTTTGTCCCCTACGTCAGGCGCCTGGGGATGACTCATCATCCACAACCACTTGCAGAAACCTCGTTTAATCATAATCATCACGATCAGAAATCACAGATGTTCTTCTTCATCTTCAAAGCACTTTGGTGTCTACGTTAACAAATTATTGGCCAAGCCTCAAAGCATTTACAATGGATTTTATACAAATACTTTCAGCTTTGCGTGGAAACAGGCAAGGGGAAATCGTCGTGTTTGTAAAAGGTTCTCCCAGCACTACAATAGATTTTCCTTCTCGCCTGCTAGGAACAAAACAAGTGTTTTGAACAAAGCTGATGAACACTAGCTTAAATTAAAAAAAAAAAAAAAGTGGTGGAGAAACATTTTCACAAACGTCACATCTTTGGCTGGACTCAAACATATTCCTGTCCATTATTCTTACTCAGAAACCTCACGAAAGGGCCGGATGGTTTTGTTTCTGCAGAGGTTTGCGCAACACTGGCATCCCTCCATTGAAAGGAGCAAAAGCATGGGCCTAGCACAGATGGGTACAATTTCAGCTTGGGAAACTGTCACTTGAGGCGCAACGGGAGGTTGAACCCAGCACAGCTGGGGTCCAGGTTTAAACTATTTTTGACTGAGAGCTGCTTTCTACAGAGGTCCATCCTACTTACCTTCTAGAGAGGTCCTCCCAGCTCACTCGCTTTTCTCCCAGCCCTCCTTGTAGACAGTTGCACCTTCCCCTCTTCCTTCTAGAACGTTCCAACGGCCCCAACTGTCCTTCTAGGAAGTTCCACTGCTCCACTCGAGCAAGGGGGTGACTCATGGCCACCAGCCCAGCATACTTGGTGGCCATCAGGCCACACCAGACCTTGGTCTCCCTGGTCCTGAGGACTAAAGCTGCAGCTCCTCCATCATGGTGGAGGAAATGGGCAAGCAGGTGGCTCACAAGCTCTTGTTGCTCTGGGGAGGGGACACTCCAGTCCCAAGGGGAGGAAAGGGGGACCTGTGTCCAACCCAAGGTGCTCTCCTAGCCCCAGGTGGCAGCAATTGCTGATAGCTTTGTCAGTGGTAATGGGGGAGAGGAGATTCTGGTTGAGGGCAGCAAAGAAATCCCGAAATCCAGCATCAAATGCTGACCAAAGCACAGCAGAATTTTGTACTTTCATGTCTGTTTTCCATATTTTCCTCCACACTAAAATGTGGATAGGGCCCTCTTTGGCCACAGAAGGATCTGAAAAAGGATCTGGTACATAAAACAACCCTTCTAAAAGGTAGATATTCACATGTATTAAATAGCTCAGATGATGTGTTTTTCAGGAATTGCTTTCCCAGGGAGTATTCGCATGGCTCCTGGTGTAAGAAAATTTTGATCCAAGAAAAGGCTCTGCGGGCACTTGCCCAGAATCACAGAAATGGGCAGAATGCACAAGTAGCTTTGGCCCTGTTGATCATAGAATCATAGAATCATTTTGGTTGGAAGTGAACTTCAAGATCATCAAGTCCAACCATTAACACAACACTGTCACTAACCCACGTCCCTAAGAACCTCATCTCTGTGTCTGTCCAACCCCTCCAGGGATGGTGACTCCACCACTGCCCTGGGCAGCCTGGTCCAATGCCCCACAGCCCTTTGGGGAAGAAATTGTTCCCAAGATCCAACCTCAACCTCCCCTGGTGCAACTTGAGGCCGTTTCCTCTGCTCCTGGTGCTTGTTCCTGGGGAGCAGAGCCCGACCCCCCCTGGTTCCAAGCTCCTTTCAGGCAGTTCAGAGATCAGAAGGTCTCCCCTCAGCTCCTGTTCTCCAGCTGAACCCCCCAGGTCCCTCAGCCGCTCCCATCACACTTGTGCTCCAGCCCCTTCCCCAGCTCCGTTCCCTTCTCTCAACTCGCTCCAGCACCTCAAGCCCTTTCTTGGGATAAGGGGCCCAAAACTGACTCATCAGCAGTACCTTCTCTCTTTGACCCTGAACTTCTTCATATAGCTGATATATTAACATAACTCACAAACATGTTATAGCCCCCTTGGCATCCCCTGTGTAAGGACAGCCAGCCTTCTGGGGAAGTTGGTGTCCCTCTTCTGGGCAGTACAGGTGAGAAGAGGCAAAAAACAGCCTTAAAAGTGGTCTCAGGAACAGCAGCTTTCCAGTTGTGACCACACAGAGACCTTCTACCGCCCTGCCCGATCTTGGTCCCAGTTGGCAGCAGTGAGACGTCTGTGTTTAAGCATCATTTTGCTCACCTAAAGTGGGAATCAGGAGCATCAGTGAGCTCATATCTCCAGGTCAAGCCTGAAAATGGAGACTCAGTATGACTAAATGGGGGTGAATGTTGCTCCCCACACTGCAGTTTGCTCAACAGGAGAAGGGAGGAGTTTTGTCCTTGCTGTGCTGGTGCATCATCACCAGTTCATCGTTGTGGGGCACAGCCCTGGGCTTTGCCCCTGGGTGGTCCACGGCTTTCTAAGAAGTCGCCCTCCCACCATTGAAAAGCAACCACGGGGATGCAAAAAAAGTGTTTCCATGCCTCAAAGCCTGCCTGGGGAGGAGGAGGAATAAATCCCTTGGAAAAAAAAAAAAAAAAAAGGAGCTCAGAAAGCAGGGAAATATTTCTTTGAAGATAAATCCCATTTTGTGCAGTTCGGCATGCCCTGGCGCGGGTCCCTCTCTGCTCCTGTGAATGCCTAAGCGGCTCTTTGTGCCCCGCTGTTCAGGGGAGACGAGGAGATGGGGACGCAGCGTGGGGGACCCCCTCCAGCCCCACAGCCCCACCCAGGGCAGCCACCGCCGCCAGCATCGTCTCCGAGGGAAGACTTTGTCCGTCGGCCAAGAAGAGGGAAGAAAAGAGGTTTGCAGATCACATACCTCTGCCCGGCAGCTCTGCAGAGCTCTATTCAGCCTGGACAAAGGACGGGGGCCCTGGACGGCCACCGTGTCGAAACCCCCGGCGCTGGCCCTCCCCCAAGCTGCTGGTGTTAAAGTTCAGACCTTGGAGTAAAACAACCCTGCGAGGAGGGAGGGAAAGGGAGGAAAGGATGTTTTCTGTGCTGCCAGCCAGAGGTTTCTCTGTTTAGTTATCTACAGCATCCGAAGGCATGAGGGCTGGCCCGTTTTTTGCACCGTAAGAATGTGGTTCTGCTGTTCCCAGAGGAAAATCTTTTCTGGGTAATTAAACACTACCACATTTCTGTGTGAGCCATCTCAAGGAATTTTTGAACCCACTTCAGAGTAAAAGGGTAATCTGACAAACAAGATCCACACTCAAATGCCCAGGGAGGTGGTGGACTCACTGTCCCTGGAGGTTTTTAAACTGAGATAGGACATGGCACTTAGTGCCATGATCTAGTCAATGGACTGGAGTTGGACCAAGGGTTGGACTGGATGATCTCTGAGGTCTTTTCCAACCCAGTCGATTCTGTGTGGTTCTGTGAAATTCCCTGACTGGACACCAATCTACGAACACAGAGGAACTGCCACCAAGAGCCTCGGTTTCCCGATTGAAGGTTGGTCCAACAACACAACGGGAGCAACAGATGAAGACTGTACAGCTCATTTGATTTTCAACCATCTGCTTGTGTGAGCCATGGATTCTGCTCAGCAAGGCAGGAAGATCAGTGGGTTTAACTGTGTGGTCATGTCCCTGTGCAGACAACCCATGGGTAGAACCTTGGGTGACCATAGGCAGAACCTTGGGTGACCATGGACAGAACCTTGGGTGACAGATCTCTTCAGGGCCCAAGACACCCAGCACAGGCAGCTCTCCTGGATCATCACCCAGCAGCACTCACATCCCAGCAGCCTGGAGGAAAGGAACAATTTATTTGGTTTCAGAGTTTGGGATGTTTTCATTCCTCGCTCGGTCTTCCTATTCAGGACAGATGTGAGGAAGAAATTTTTTATGATGAGGGTGGTAAATTACTAGAACAGGCTGCCCAGAGAGGTGGTGGATGATCCATCCCTGGAGACATCCCAGGCCAGGCTGGACGGGGCTCTGAGCAACCTGAGCTGGTGAAGATGTCCCTGCTCATGGCAGGGGTGGCACTGGATGAGCTTTGAAGGTCCCTTCCAACCCACACTATTCTAAGATTCTAAGATTCTATGATTCTGTGACTCCTGGAAGAGCGGTTGGACTCATCTCCTCTGTGCTTGAGCAGTCAACCTGAGCTCCTGGTACAACCAGTGAAGAGAAATGGCACAACTCAACTCATCCAAGGGCCAGAAAATCATCCCCAAAACCAGCATTAACCATGAATTACAAAGGAGTAGGGGATAGGCTCAGCTTGGTACCAGGTCACTGACTGGTAGCAGGGAGGGAAGGAAGAGGTCACAGCGGCAAAGCATTAAGATGGGAGCTGGATAATCTGGGAGATGGAGAAGGGTTGGTGTCATTCACCTGCATTTATTCCAAGAGCTGGGTTTTGTACAATCAAAAATTATTAAAAACTTTTCACGGAAAGAGAGCACATAGGAGAGAGCCACCATGACCCCACATAACCTTTCTGACTGCTTTAAGGCATGAATCAATTAAAGCAACCACGGAGCAAAGGTTAATCAGTAGCAAGTACATCTTAAGAAATAAGTAGCCTTTTAAAAAGCAATTGTTCCTGCCAATTTTCCCTTTCCCCCTTTTTCTAAAGTGTCTTTTATTTCTCCAGTTCTGGAGACCTTCCAGAATAAGTTCAGTGATTAAGAGCAGCTGCTGAAAGGACCAGACTGAATCAGTGTGGCAGAGACGACTGGACCCGTTATTGTCACGCAGACTCGGTGTCGTACAAATATCTTGGTGATTGAAAACCTTGCAGGGGATTCCAGCCTAATTAGAGCAGATGGGGGCTGGAGAAAAAAAGGACTTGCTCACAGTTATGTTGGAGAACAGAGGGAATGAAGTGGGAGACTAAGGAAGGGACTGAGTCAAAAGCATTTCTACACAAGCAGTGAGACTCCAGCCTGAGCGTAAGGGCAGAGAGTAATGCTTGAGCTGCTCCCGTGCTGTGCCCTGTTTGCAGATATGTTCCTCCTTCTTCTTGCACCCAGCTGTGGAGCTGACAGCAAAACTGACCCCATGGGCAGCAGCCACAACTTCATTCACACATAGAATCATAGAATAAGGATAATTATGGTTGGAAAAGACCCTCAAGATCGAGCCCAACTGTTAACCCAACCCTGGCACTAACCCACGTCCCTAAGAACCTCATCTATGTGTCACCAGCCCCTCCAGGGATGGTGACTCCACCACTGCCCTGGGCAGCCTGGTCCAATGCCCAACAGCCTTTTGGGGAAGAAATTGTTCCCCACATCCAACCTCAGCCTCCACTGGTGCAACTTGAGGCCGTTTCCTCTGCTCCTGGCGCTTGTTCCCGGGGAGCAGAACCCGACCCCCCCTGGCTCCGAGCTCCTTTCAGGCAGTTCAGAGATCAGAAGGTCTCCCCTCAGCTCCTGTTCTCCAGCTGAACCACCCAGGTCCCTCAGCTGCTCCCATCACACTTGTGCTCCAGCCCCTTCCCCGGCTCTGTTCCCTTCTCTCAACTCACTCCAGCATCTCAAGGCCTTTCTTGTTGCGAGGGACCCAATACTGCCCCCAGGATTCGAGGTTTGGTGCCCAGCACAGGGACAGTCACTGCCCTGGGCCTGCGGGCCACACCCGTGCTGGTACCAGCCAGGTTGCTGCCCTTCACCCCTTTCCTGATGAGGATGGTGGCTTTTTTGTTTGCTACCACAACGATGTTTCCCTCTCCACGTTATGGCCCCAAAAGCCTTTTCTCAGCACCAGACCTGCAGAGGACCAGTCCCAGTCCCTCACAGACTACTCATGGACTACACTGACTACAACTCACGGTCTACAACTGCCTGACCAGCAAAAAGGACCTGGGACAGGAGGAGGGAGAGTCTGTCCTGTTCCTGAGAGCAGGTCCTCCTCATGCTTAACACAGCATCTTCCCTGGGGACACCACAAAGATTTGCAAGGCAAATAATGACAGCAGAAAGGGAGCAAGACATAAGCATGTTCAATCTGTTTGAACCTGTAAAGTATCACTCTTCTTCTATCCTTCTTCCTGGAGAAGACAAGAGATGCAGCAGATGCCAATGTCGTAGTGGGGAAAGTCACAGGGAACATCGGCCAAGGCCACCCTCTGTTTACTGGAATCTTATCAAACACCAACCCCTCAGCCACTGAAAACTGGCCAGCTATGGCTCCTCCTTAAATGCTGCTGCAAGAGAGCAGGGTCCAGCACATGAAGAACAGGATGAGGACAAGATACTAAAGAGATGAGGGTGGTAAAATCTGGCCCAGGTTGTCCAGAGAGGTGGTGGATGCCCCATCCCTGCAGACATCCCAGGCCAGGCTGGACGGGGCTCTGAGCAACCTGAGCTGGTGAAGATGTCCCTGCTCATTGCAGGTGGCACTGGATGAGCTTTGAAGGTTCCCCCAACCCAAACTATCATCCTATGGTTCTATGAAGACTGTTCCAAGCTGGGACCTTGCTGCTGGGCAGGATGTGCTCCATGTTAAAAGGAGGCAGGAGCAAACATGTCTCAGCTGGTGGATGACAACTTCTGAAGACATCTGCACACAGCGAGAAATGTTTGCCTGACTGAGGGCCCCTGGGCTCTCACACAGCAAGGAAATTAAGTGCATATTGTCAAAGGGCCACAAACATTTTAAAGAAGCGTTTACTCTTATATTTTGGTTAATATTTTATCACAGTAAGCACGACTGTATGGTAACAACTTGCTCGGAGGCCCTTCGTAGGCTGCAGGTAGTTTCACAACAAGCTACCACCACCAGATTGAATTTCCATCACCAGAAATTACACGTAAAGCTCAAAAGACACCACCTGGTCACCTCCTCTGTTCAATGTCACGGTGTAAGAAAGTCACAGGACCGGTCGTGAAACCCAGCTTTGCATTTCTCTGCAAATATTTCAAATTACTCTGGAAATCTTTCACACTTTTTAAGCATTTCAATACCAAAGTTGGAAAGGAAGCAACAGCTTTGGCTCCCTTCACATTCAGAACACTTTTTTAATTAAAATCCAGTTGGTCTCATGGTACACTATGGTCTTTCTTTTTTCTTTCTTTTTTATTGTTGTTGTTGTTGTTGTTAAATGCAGCTTAAAAGCTTTGAGCAGCTGTAGGGAATTTCTTCTTCGGTTCTCTCGTTCCCTTCCACCTGGTATCATGTGCTGGAGGATAAGTCCTGAGAGATGCTATACTGTGAGATCGGGATTCACAAAGACAATGCAGAAGTGAAGAGGAGGTGACACACAGCACGGGCTGGACCTCCAGCTAACCAAAGTCCGCATTATCCAACGCAAAGCTGGTCTCGTGCCGGTCCCCAGGTTCATATCAGCTGAGTCCCGAACCCTAAATTAAATTTCATTCTTTCCTAGAAGTGAAAATTCCTCCGTTTTACTGCTAATTATGGCTGTGCCTACAAATAACGTGGAAGTATTAGGATAATAACAAGAGACTAAAGCCGAGGCCAAATCCTGTTTTCAGCTGCTCTCCCAAGAGTGGCCCATCAAAACTCCCAAGGTGACGTGCAGCGACGGGGCAAACTATGGACCAGGGAGTTGTTTCCAGCCTTCCCAACCAGGTCCTGATTATTTACAGCTGTTCCCAGATGTTACACTTCCACGGGCTATTTGTTCCCGAGTCGACCTCCCCGTTTCACACGCTCAGTGAGCTCAGGGGAAGAAAGAGAGAGGCTCCTTTCTCCCTTTTTACTATGGAAACAGCCCTTCATCCCAAGAATTGCAAATGCTCGGCTGCCGTTTCCCTCCCACTGCCACCCCAGCTCGAGCTCACATCTCATCCCACCTCCCGATATTCCCCTCAACAGGTCCCAACCAACCCATCCCACACAGACCCTGAGAGCGAAGCCAGATTGCTGAGCATCTTCTCCCTCCCCAACCAGCCATCAGAACCCCCCCACACTGCTCACAAATCACCCCTTTCACTCCCCTTTTTGTTATCGGTTCTCCCTATTTTCCAGCTCTTCGGGCTTTGTTTCTCACTGCAACCCAGGCGGGAGCCGGGTCGATCACCCACTGCCGCATCTCAACTAACACATTGAAAAGTCCGAAGTAAAGAAAGGAAAAGTCAAAGAAGAAAGGAAATGTCTAAGAAAAAAAAAGGGAAATCAAATAAATTCCCCTCTCTCCCCGCAGTTCTAACTTTTAGGACAGGCAGGAAAGAGCAGGCAGGGATGTATTTGAGTAGGCAGGAGCATCTTTAAGAGTTAGGAGAGAGAAGAGGTAACTCACCTCGCCGGGACGCACATGGAGGGGTTATCTTTTGCTTCCTGCCGCACCTGGGTTGCTGTGTCCTTTGCTTGTGACACTCCGGGACCTGAATGGTGACACCGCTGTGTGACACCCAGCATTAGAGAGGCTGCTGGAGCCGTCCCTCCCACGGTAGGAGGGGCCACACAAGGGCTTAATAAATTCAGTCCCCAAGGCTGGAAAAATTAAAACCTCGTCATGGGACGCGGGCAGCTGCTCACCGCATGGCTCTGGGAGACATCAGGGACTTGCGGGAGAACCTGGGTTTGATTCATCCCTCGCACGTCCCAAATAAGAGAGGCTGGAATTCGGATCCCCCCTTGGCAGAATTAGGTGTCCAAAGGATGGGGTCTGAAGAAATATCCCAAAGGAGATTTGGGCAAAACGTGGCATCACTGACCCTCAGAATTAAAATTTCTGAATGTCCTCCGGGGAAATGTTTCCCACGCTGTAAGCCCTGGGCAGGAATCTGCTGCACCAGATTTCTGAGCAACCCTGGATTCAAAACCTGCTTGTTTTGCTTACTTTTTCACACAGTTTTCAGCTTTAATATCTAAATCCTATTAGAGCCATAACTTCCTTTGGAGGGGGAGAGGGGACAGGTCAGCAATACAAAAGCAGTTTGTGCAGTTGTATTTTGTAACCTCCCATGCGCCCTGGACTTTCAGACAGGCATCTGTGAAGTTCCTCGGGCAAGGAAGCTGCACAACCTCCCGCAGCTTCTCCTGCTCCTAAAAATCTCTTTGCTGCATGAGAGGCAAAAGAAACATCCCCTCCAGTCCTGGAGGGCTCTCAGAAACACCACCGGTGCAGTTTTGTCATCCCTCTTCTCTCTTACACTGGGATTTTTCTTGTTGCATGAAAAGATGGATCAGAGGATCCTTCAAAAGCAAAATCAGCAAACTGCCCCTACAAGCGGGGAGGGGAAGAACAAGGCAGCAATGATGGCCCAGCAGCTTTTGGGCAGCTAACGTTACAGAGAGAAACTTTTAATTAGAAGATAAGCTATGGAGATGACAGCTTGGTTCACTCTGAAACCTAATGATGAGCAGAAGATATATGAGTTCCACTTTAAAAGCAGTGTTGCTGAGCCTTACTGAGCACTAGGTCCTAAAATGCCATCATCTAGCTCCCTTTGGAACTGCAATATTAAATAAATGAGGGAACCACAGGGTACAAAAGTAGAAGCAGCTGTTTTTATTGCTGATCATCTTCCAGCTGATGCTCAGCTGGAGTAAAGAGGCATGGGATCGTGTGTGAACCTCTAGAAATATCACTTACTTTATGTTCTGACTCCTGAAAAACTGTTAAATAGGGCAGGAAAGGGTGAGATTGAGAAGGCTGATGGCACCGGAGCAGCAACAGCAGCTTTTCCAGGTACCTTGTTTTAATCTGAGTTGATCCACTGGATCTTTCTCCTTACATGTTTGTGGCCGTGTTGAGCCCAGATGCACCATGAGGCCACACCAAGGTCCTGAAGGTCCATGGCCAGAGGACACATGGCATGGGGGTGGCCCAGCAGCTTTGAGAGACTGGAGGGCCCAAGAGCTTTGTTCTGCCTTTGAAGTGAAGAGCAAGGTCAGAGCTGCCCAAAATACCTTCTGAAAAGGTTTCACCATCATCCTTGCCCGGGCTGCCTTCCTTCCAGTTGCTCCATCCTCATGGACGTTAAGGGGTATGTGGGGGATCAGGGGACAAGGTTGAGCAACATCATCAACGCAAAAAAGCTTCAACAGTGGAGGGGAGAGCTCTGAAAAAATGGAAATGTAATTTAGAACACAAATACAGCCTGATCTATGGTGGTGGATGCTCCATCCCTGGAGACATCCCAGGCCAGGCTGGACAGGGCTCTGAGCAACCTGATCTGGTGAAGATGTCCCTGCTCATGGCAGGGGGGGCACTGGAGGAGCTTTGAAGGTCCCTTCCAACCCAAACTATTCTGTGATTCTATTATTCTATGATTAAGATGCTGACAGGCAGCTTCATGCTGATGTCCTAAGAAGTGAAGAAAACCCCAGATATCGCTGTTCTCTGCCCTGAAATAATGCCATGATTTTGCTTTCTTCCAGGTGCAGAGATGCAAAGCCTTTAGTTCTGTGCTTTGCTCTGCAAACACCTGGCAAAGGATTCACCGTCCGGGCAGAGGCTGCTCTGGCTTCGGTATCTTCAGCTCAGAGTTCACCAGCTTATCTCAGCTGCAAAACCCTCACTCTGGTGTCACAGGTGGTGTCCCGGCCCCACTGGCATCTGGTGACAACGACAAGCGAGGTTCTGCTGGATCCATGCCACCAGCGAGCCCAGGCTTGGAGTTTATGCGCCCATAAAGAAAATACCTGCAAGGGGCTGGTGCCGCAGACACCCACCCCGAGGATATCAGCAAGGCAGGGCAGCCTTTAACCCGGGGAGTTTTGCTTCTGTTTGTGTCAGGAGAAGATAAAACCAGGGCAAAAATGGAACAAACAGGGAGTGGGGACAGTCTGCCTGCCCAGCTGTGAGCCACGACGTTGAGTATTTTGTTGGGAAATACATACGTTCAGGTCCCCCCACCCTGTGTCCTGCCCCGTTTGGGACATTTGTCCTCTCGCAGTGCCTTGGCAGCATGAAGGGGCTGGTTTGTGTCCCCCTCCCCGGGCTGTGCTTGTGTGCCGTTCCCCACACCGCATGGTTGCACAATGACCTGCTGCAGAGCCTTGAGAGCAGGTGACGCACGCAGGTAACGATGTCCCCACGAGATTAATTACAGAAACGGCAACATTTATGTTTCTAGGAATGATAAAGGAGGTAGTGGGGGAAGGAGGAGTGACCTGAATTGATCCAAAGTTCAGCCCTGGCTCTACCAGGGGATGGTAAAGTGTGGTCATGGGCAAGTAGAGTCTGCCTCTTGCACTGAGGAAAATCCCACCAAAAAGCAGATGTGTCAGTCAACGAAGGCTCAGAGAATGGACTGCGGGGAGAAAGGGACATTGGGTGGCTCCAAGCCCCATCATAAGAGAGCAGAGATGCCTCCAGACCTGCAATGTCCAGTATGTACAAGTATAAAGGCCAGACATGAGGAAAACATTTTTACAATGAGGGTGGTAAAACCTGTCCCAGGTTGGCCAGAGAGGTGGTGGATGAACCATCCCTGGAGACATCCCAGACCAGGCTGGATGGGGCTCTGAGCAACCTGAGCTGGTGAAGATGTCCCTGCTCATGGCAGGGGTGGCACTGGATGGGCTTTGAAGGTCCCTTCCAACCCAAACGATTCTGTGATTCTATTATTCTATGATTAAGATGCTGTCAGGCAGCTTCAGGCTGAGCCCCAGGGGATGAGGCTGCAGGGGCGTCTCTCTCCCCAGCTCCCAGCCTGAATCCTTTGACACGGCTCTGAAACATCAAAAATCAGGAAGAGCATCAGCTCTGTGAAGTGCTGGTGCAGGAAAACTCAGGGTGAAGCAGAGGTACAGTGCAAATGGGGAGCAGCGGCTTTTGCAGGATGCTGGCAAGCCTCCAGGGGAGACAGGGCCTGACCCTGCTCCTGCATCCTGGGATATCTCCTTCTCCACCATTTCTCAGGCTGCTTGGATTGATCTGAGTTATTTTTAAGCCTGCTTGCTCCCAATAAATGCTGCTGTTCCTTCCCGAGTGACAGCAGCAGCTGTGAATTATGGTTCAAAGCCCATCAATACGTGCCAAAGACCTGGTGGTTTCTTCCAGAGTGCGCAAACCATCAGCTGCAAAACTTACCCCATGTGTTGGCATTTAAACCCAAAAAAATCAACTTCAGGCAGCCAAAATTGCCAGGCGGCTACTGCTGAGTCCTGAGCCTCAGAGTGGGGCTCTGAGCATCATTTCTGAGCGAGCCGCATCCCTTGGGCAGGCAGCGAGGAAGGACCAGATGGGTTCACCATGCAGCCCGACCATGGGGAATAGCCCTCCTGACACAATTACAAGCCACATTGTGTGGATGGAAGGTGGTTGGAGGAGCTTTCACATCACCCTTCAAAGCGTCCGGCAGTGACAAACCTCTCACAGCCATTGTTGCAGCAACTCCGTGCCTGCTCTCCCACGGTGGGACTGGCCGCTTGCTGGCACCACGGAGCGGCTGATACACTGAAAAGCTGAGGAGAGGCAGTCCTCACCCTTCTTCTTCCATATTTTACAGCTGTTCTTTATGAAATGGCTTTGTTTTGTTATTTCTGGGCAGAAATCAGGGGGTTACAATGCACCCAGGAGGATGCAATTGAGTTACCCCAAAGGGCAAAGGGAGTAAAGGGGAAAAGCAGATGCAAGGACTGGTGAGGAAGAAGAGGGTCTAATAAAACATCCCATGGCCAAATGTTTCTGCACCCAAGCAATGTCATGTAGCAAAGGGTGTGGGGGACTGTGGTGGGTGTCAGGAGTGAAGCACATTGGGGTTTTGTTCTGTAAGCATATATGATCTGTGCTGCCTCCTCTTGCCTCACCCTCCTCTTTGGTGGGTGAATCTGCAGGACCACATCAGCCCCTTCCCTGATGGACACCCTGTTGCTGCTCAGCGGGGATGTCACAGCAAGGTCCCCTCCTACGCAGGGGTTATAAACCACATGGGTCCCCTTCAGGAAACCATGCAGCATAGAATGATAGTGTCACTTTGGTTGGAAGAGACCCTCAAGATCATTGAGTCCAACCATAATCTAACTCTAGCACTAACCCATGTCTCTAAGAACCTTGTCTAAATGCCTTTTAAACCCCTCCAGGGATGGTGACTCCACCACTGCCCTGGGCAGCCTGTTCCAATGCCCAACAGCCCTTTCCAAGAAGAAATTGTTCCCAAGATTCAACCTCAACCTCCCCTGGCACAACTTGAGGCTGTTTCCTCTCATCTTATCACTTGTTCCTGGGGAGCAGAGCCCGACCCCCCCTGGCTCCAAGCTCCTTTCAGGCAGTTCAGAGATCAGAAGGTCTCCCCTCAGCTCCTGTTCTCCAGCTGAACCCCCCAGGTCCCTCAGCCACTCCTTATCAGACCTGTGCTCCAGACCCCTCCACCACTCGTCACCCTCGGAGCATGTGATGCTCTTGAGCCCCGGCAAGTTTTGTGGAGACCCAGAGCTGATGCTCCATTTTGGGTAAGCAAAGGTGTTTCCCACCACTAGGTCTCTTAAACCTATGATGAGTTCCATGTTACTCAGCCTTGGCTGTGATGCTTGTGCTGCAGCTTTGTCATGATAGAGCCTCTTGGGTGACACTTGTCATCATCAGAGACCTCAACAGATGTTTTTCTCCCTTTGCATGGGTGGGTGGCCCGGGCAAGCAGAGCCAGGTTGTCCAGAAAGAGCCACCATTGATGAAACGTCCCTTCCCCAGCACACCAGTGCAGGTGGTGACATTGCCTAAAGCTCTCACACCCACCTGGGAACACCCAGCCCACCCTCCCCAGTGCAAGGGAAAAGCAGAGATGGATGGTGGCCAGTGTGGGGACACCATCGACTCTCTGCTCCAGCATCATCACTGACCTGACTTTGTGCTGGTCCTCCCTGGGCTGGGACCTGCCTGTTGGTTTCTTCATGTTGGCAAAGGAGATGGGACAACTTACAGCATCATGGGGTTGGGCTCAAAGCCTGGTGTGCTAGGAGGTGCCTACAAAACACAAAGGCCTTGGGTGAGAGGTGGAGTTAGAGCCTGATGTGTTTAGGAGATGCAGGGAATAGAAGAAAGTGGCGGATCCGTCCCACCCGGGGGACCATCATTGATGCAGCTTGGGGAATGAGAAGAAGGAGTGGGGCTGGGAGAGCAGTTTGTTCCCAGCTCACAGCCCTCCTGCCAGTCCAGCCCTCAGGAGCAACATTTGAGCATTTTAGCTCATCACTGGTGAGGAACCAGCCAACTGTTACCTGCTCGCTGCTCTTCATGGTATGATCCAGGAACACCTGAGTCCTGGACATTATTAAACTGCACATGTGCCCAGCAGGACCTGACTGCCAGCAGAGCCACCAGCCCTGGATTTAAGCAGGTTATTGGGGTTTGGGGCAGAAAATGTGGGACAAGGGACAGGTCATGGTACACTGCACCCATGGCTGCATCCAAGGGGGATGAAGCTCCACTCAGCAGATCCTCACAGTCTTTCTCAACCCCACCAGCCATCATAGCACAGTGGTGACTTGTCCTAGGCTTAACCAGCATGTCGTAGAAGCATAGAATCAAGAATCATAGAATCATTTTGGTTGAAAAGACCCTCAAGATCAACAAGACCAACTGTTAAGCCACTGGCACTAACCCCATGTCCCTAAGAACCTCATCTACGTGTCTTTTAAACCCCTCCAGGGATGGTGACTCCACCACTGCCCTGGGCAGCCTGTTCCAATGCCCGACAGCCCTTTCCAGGAAGAATTTTTTCCTCATATCCAAACTAAACCTCACCAGCATGGACCTGGCCCACCAGAAAGCCCAAACAGACTTGGGGGAAACATGGAGGTGTCTGTAAACACCCACCTTGGTGATGTCCTCAGAGGACCCAGCATCAGGGACTTGTGCTGCGATGGGAGCAGAGGGCCTGTCCTCGATGGTCCTCCATTGGCCTGAGAGGGACGTGTTTCCTTTAGGAGGCTGCTGTAATGCATAAGGGTAAATAATAACTTAAAAATGAGAGAGGAGCGAAGTTGGAGATGGGGTGATCGCATGGGAACGGACATCCCAGGACACCAATCCCACGTCACGACCATCTCCTTAGTCACGCTGGTGCCTGACAGCTGCTTTCAGCATGCAGCCTTCACAAGAAACATGAAAAGCTTTTGTTGCTGATGGAAACTGAGCATCAAAGGAAGCGAATCCCCAGTGCAGCAACCAGGAGAGGGCATTACAGCCCCAGGAATGGGGAAGGACCTGCCAGGAAAGCCCAGCCAGCTCCCTGCTCTCCGTGCTCAAGCTACAGATCCTCCAAACAGATGAGCTGAGGAACCGAAACTTGGAGGTGTTCTGGGTGCTGCTAAAAATCAGGGACCCAGAAAAGGCATCATCTGCATGGGGTGCTGCAGTTTTCCCTGAGGGGTGTGATAAGGAATATTTCTCTGTTGTATCTACCAGCATCTTGCTCCTCCCAGTGGTAATTACCCCATTTTGGTCCCAAATAAAGTAATATCCTGCAGTTACACATAAAATAACTGTTCGCACTAGGATTTAGCTGCCAGTTTGCTGTGTCTGGCTGAGACCTGAAGCTGCGTATTCCCCATAGCTTCTCCTCACGTTTCGTCCCCTGGTCCACCTCCATAGATCAACTGGTCTAACACAAGGCATCACCCATCCCTGAAAACCTTACCCCAGCGTCACTCAGGAGCTGAGAGAACATGGCACTGAATTTAGGAATGAAGTAAAACTTTAAAGATCTTGGAGAGGTGCAATAATTGCACCTGTAGCCTCAGGACACCCCTCTGAGATCATCACATGGGGGTTTCCCTCCTGTGCAGATGGAAGAAAATGAGGCACTGGGAATGGAGAACTGGGGTTGGGACATCTTAGAAGCTAAGAAAAAGAAAGTTGGAAAAGATCCTCAAGATTGTCAAGTCCAATTGTTAACCCAACCCTGACACTAACCCACGTCTCCAAGAACCTCATCTACTGTCTGTTCAACTCCTCCAGGGATGGTGACTCTGCCCTGGGCAGCCTGTTCCAATGCCTAACAACCCTTTCCAAGAAGAAATTGTTCCCAATATCCAATCTGAACCTCCCCTGGTGCAACTTGAGGCCATTTCCTCTTGTTCTATCGCTTGTTACTTGGAAAAGAGACCAACTTCCCCTTCACTGCAACCTCCTTTCAGGCAGTTGCAGAGAGTGAGAAGGTCTCCCTTGACCAGGACCACTGCAGAAGATCATCTCCTTTGCCATCGGTCTGCATTCCCACACGCAGCTGAGTGGGTCCTTCTTTTTCTCTGTTTAAAAGGTGCAACCACAAACCTGCTGAGCAGTTTCTGAACATCCTGTTCTGATGTTTTAGACCCCAGAAATGCACCCACAACGGACAGGCACCAAGGTTTGAAAGGGTGACCCAACTCCTCCATTAAGCAATCCCAACTCTTTTCTGCTGTCACTGCAAGGGTCATGGAAACAGCAAGCGAAGGAGAATCAGGTAATTCATTCAGGTTTTATTTAAGACTTGGGGTTTATTTTAAACTTGGTTGGGCTGCCCTCACACACTAAACAAACCCGGCACTAGAGGAGAGTTACACCAAGGCACTATGAAGAGAAACACGTTACCCAGCTGATTTTAAAATGGCAACAGCCCCTGTATTTCCAGGTAGGACAGGACACAAAGACATTTGCTGGCAGGTGAAAGCCACGGTCAGAAGTAAGTAGGTGTGGAGCAAAGAGGCTTTACAAAGGTGAGACCAAAGCCCAGTGGCTGCTGATACAATCCCAAAGCAGAGCTGATGGTGAGAAGATGCCCTACTGATGCTGCAAGGCAAGAGGGAACGAGCTGTGTGTCACCCACAGAAACCTGTGTTAAGTTTTCTCTTGCCATTTCACACGCCGTGAAATCTGGCCCCTGTCTTCAGCTGCTTGGCACATCAAGGCCGTCTCCTCCTCTCTCGCTCCCAATTCGCCTTCCCAGCTGGATTTTGTCGGTTTTTTCAAACCTCCTGGATTGGCTCCAGCTCTCTTAGCACGGGCTGTGACTCAAAGCCATGTTGCTGCTCCAGGCTCCACTTCAAGCACCAATTCCCTTCCACTCTCTTCTGTCAGACACGTTTCTCCCTCGAGACGCAGCTGGTTGCTGCGACACTCCCTGGATTTCCTCAGTAATTGTGTCATTCAGGTTCTAACCTTTGCTTCTTCCTACCCCTCGGACCAACTCCGTCTTCTTCTGTAGCTCTTCCCACTGCAGACATTTATTTTTGCAGTGAATTTTTGTGCAGCTCCTGTCTGTATTGCTGTTTCGTTATTGCTGGCAATTCTCAGTCAAAAATTGGGAGTTCCTTTTCCAAGATCTCATCTTTGACATTGTGAGCTGTCATTAGCAACAAACGAGATCCTAGAGCATTAATTACCCATATGCTTGATCCACTTGGGCTTATGGCTCCAAAATACATCCACGAGCCCTCTATTACCGTTGAAATAAGATGCCATTAAAAAGTCTCATTATTTTATGGTGGGAAGATCAATGGAGAATCAGACTTTACCTTTAAGAGTTTCAACATTGAAGGTGTCGTCATCCACTGTACAAATGGATTACGGATTCTTAATTAAGAGTGGGGTTCAAACAAATATTATTCTTGGACTTCGGTCTGGATCAATTTTGCTGTCAGCCAAGGCTTTAAGGAAGCAAGCAGCTACTTACAGGCCACCACAGTCCGCTGTTGCACGGTAATTTGCTGCAAATGCGTCCTATTTACACCAACATGCAGCATTTTGAGAGCCAGATGGATTAGGACACAGAGATGCTGGCTAAGAAGCGACAGCCTTTTTCACACCTCGCTTTTCTGACCGGGCAACATTTTTGGCGCTTTCTCAAAACCAGGCCCCTGTAAAAAGGGGCAACCTCGGTTTCTTTGCAAAACAGTGGCTTTTGTGCCGATGTGGTGTTTACCCCTCAAACTAGATCGTTCAAGTCAAGTCGGTGTCTCCATGGAAACTTCATTTCTCAAGGAGCCTCCTTGCTGGAGAAAACCATTCACTCCCTTTTGTTTAAAAGGGGAACACGACGTGGTCGGAGCGTAAGGTCTGTGTAGAGAAGAGCCCGTAATGACTCATCAGCCAGATTTCTGTCCTGTAAAAACAGATCCATTCAAAAATAGGCATTTTAAGGATAGCTAAAGGTGTGCTATTTCTGCTGCAATGAAACCAGCAAGTTCCGCTGTCCCCTCCATCCCAGCCTTGGCTCCTCACTCTCAGCATCACAACTCACCTTCTCCAAGGCACACGGGGTCTGTGGACCCATCTCACACAAACAATTGGTCCCGGAGAACTCCAAATCAATTGTTTGCTGAAAGAAAAACTAGAGCTAAAGTAATACAAACCAACAGCAGTTCTTGAAATGTCTCGCAGAAGCTACTGGTAGCTTCTTAAATAAGACAGTTCTCCATCATTTGGAAGATATGAGTTTTAGCTTCTCCCTCCACCAAACCCTTCATAAGCTGTAGCATGTTCTATCATTTCTGGTATAGGATTGCTTGAGGTGCCTCAAAAAGGAAGCTAATTTTCTGAAAGGATACTCAAACAATTGAATATTTCATGTTCTAATATCGAAGAGGGATTTTAATATTAATAGGGAAATAAATAATTAAGGGCTGTGATTAAAAATGGTTTCGACTCAGGCGCATCAGTTCATACAGTATGTTAAAAAAAAAGCCACCTAAGAAGTTCTCTAGTTGGAGTTGTTTTCAAATCACAGCACAGTCAAGATGTTTGCAGAAAAATAAGCCCCGGAGGTTAATTTTCAAGTCGGAGTCACTATTTAAGAGCTTTGTTTAGACAAGAAGGTGCTGTAAATAGCTGCATTAAAGTGAACACGCTACTGCTGGGCAATGCCCAATGAAGAGAGAATGGAGAAAAGAACGTATCTCAGAACACAAATTTTTAAGATTTTCTGAGAACTTAATAACGTGACGTTCCCATTAACTTGAAACTGGGTCCGGGCAAACTGTAGCGGTGTAGAGGAGGGATAAAGTCATTAATGTAAATTCCTTTCCATTTTGCAATAGAGAATCCAGAAGAGTGACTTAAACACATACAAATAAACTTTTCGACCTTCTTTGGGGAAATTTAACAGAAATCTTGCTGCAGGAAAATAAGCTCACCTGTGCCCACAGGCAGGGCATTTCTGCATTAGGTTCTCATCTCAATGGGATGCTGAGGATGGAGTGGGGAAAGGAGTTACAGAGAAATCGGAGACATTAAACACATTTGTGCATTGGATTTAATCCTGTGCTGTCAAAAGAAGTCAACTAACAAATCTGTAAGACCAGTGCCATATAATATTTTAGATTAAGTGAGATCTAGTCTAGGACAGGAAGAAATGGCCTCAAGTTGTGCCAGGGAAGGTTTGGATTGGATATGAGGAACAATTTCTTCCCCAAAGGGCCGTCGGGCATTGGAACAGGCTGCCCAGGGCAGTGGTGGAGTCACCATCCCTGGAGGGATTGAATAGATGCAGAGATGAGGTTCTTAGGGACACGGGGTGATCTTAAGCGTCTCTTCCAACCAAAATGATTCTGTGATTCTAGTCCCTAATTCCTTTTTTCCCCACATACGCCACCTGGAATCTTCCAGAGGAAATATAAACAAACTCCTTACTAAAGAGAATTATTCACAATGTCCACCCAAGCTCTGAGCAGAGTTGCTCATCAATAGATCATACCCCTCTCCAGGCTGGCAGCTTAGCTGTTTCGCCCAAGGAATTCATCTTTGGATACAAGCTTTGCAAGGGGAAACTCTTAATATCAGAGGGAGATGAAATATATATACACAAACAGAGAAATGCTGCAGCTTTTGGCAATGGACTACAGCCTTGTGGCAAACAGTGACCACCCTGGAGCAAGAAGGAGGGGAGAAGGCACCACAGAAGCAGAAGACCTCACAAGCTCCATCTACACCTGGTAAAACCAGCATAAGAGGTATTGTGGAGAGACTAGGAAAAAGATATCAGAATTAAAACCCAGGTGCAGGAAGAAAAAGGCTGAGGCAGCAGCAGGTCTCGGCAAGAAGCAGGAATGGGTTTCTGTGCAACACAAGTGCTTAGGAGAAATGAGAGGTTATTGCAGAATCGGTTTGAACCCACCCCATAAATGACCAAAGCAGCGCAGAGAAAGCAGCTCCCCCAGCTATAATACAGATTTTTATACATTTTCTCTATGTGTCAAGTTACTCCCTTGAGAGCCACTTGTTTTCCCAAAGGACTACAGAAGGAGGAGTAAGAGCCAAGGTTGTAGTACTTCATCCAGCACATTCAAGCAGCTGGTGATGATATATAAAAATCGTCCCATCCAACAGATTTGTCTGGTGACACTGAATTCTCCAGCCCTTCCTCAGCCTCAAGTTAAGAAACACAGCAGTCATTTTATTAAAAATCAGTATACAGTTGAACATAAGCCCAGTGTTTACAACTCAATCCCTCTAGTAGTTCCAGGTTTCCCACTGTTATACAGACTATTAGCAACCAAAGGAATCAGTAGCATAAAGAAACGACTATCATTTAAAAAAAATTAACGTCCCCGCGTCTCCAAGAAAGCAGCATCCATGATCAGTTTGTTTTCCATTGGACTTGCTCTAAGAAACAAGAGTTTTCATCATCATTTTGCAGGCAAATCTTATCTTTATAACAGTAATTGCTCTGTTTGCTTTATCATACAGGGCAAGGGTCTCTAAGAAGCCTCACAGCACTGATAAAATAACCCTAAAAGAGGGCTCTGTCAATTTTTCCTGCGATTTACCTTCTAGAACACCAGAAGTATTTGAGATTGAACTAGTTGAGTTGAAACTAAAGGGGGGGGGGGTTCCCCCAATTCACACCATTTGGCAAAAAGATCATCCATGAATTAAGTTCCCCAGCGGCTGCGGGAATGACACAGGGGCCGTCTCCACGCTCCCTCGAAGCGTCCAGCAGTGCTTTAGGATTCACGCCCTCGTTCCCCTCTCGGTTGCTCCAGCTGTTCACATTTCTGCTGCCCGTTTCCTTCCCTCCTCGAGTCATCCAAAGCACAGAGCAGCCTCATGGTGTAGCAGCAGCACGGCAGAAGCAGGAAAAGTCCAGCCAGCAAAGGATTTAATTTATTAAGATAAACACGGTCTAAGGCTCCACATTATTTTTAAAAATAAACGCGGTAAGAAATACGAAAACAAACTGGCGTTGCTACGTGTAGGTCAGGTTCAGACGTTCTCAGAAAGATCTTCTCTTCCCCTCTCAATCCCGTCACGAGGACGGAAAGACAGTTCACTACGTAAGATCAGCAATGTCCCTCTTGCGTGCCCTTCCACGTTCAGTGATTGACACCTCCGCCACCCCTCAGGGCGGACCGAAGTTTTAAGAATACCCTTGTGAAGAAGGAGCAGAAGGGGAGTTCAGTCTCTGAAACGAACAGCGAGAAGCCTTGACACGACAACTGTGTTGACTCCACCACTCTAATGGTTGTTCTTGGCCGCCTCTTTAGCTGCAATAATCAGAGGGGTAAGACTAGAGAGCGGCTTTGCAATTTTCAGGAACTGGTGCTAGGAAGAAGAAGAAGAAAAAGAAAAAGGGTTACATTTTTCAGAACATGCTCTAGAAGTCTGGTGGTTACTCAGAATATTGGAAGCTAGACCCATACGAAGCCTAACAACCTCCTCTCACCTCTGAACAGGTGAAACCAAAAGCTCTGTTAACACCACAAACTTTTGGAGCTTGCCTAAAGTGATGAACACATTTTGCACCCAACGCATGCTAAATTCTCCGATGTTTGCACACGTACAAGACGAAACAAAACTCGGCGAAGTCCCCTGGGAAATATAAGGTCTTGCAAAATCTATAGTGAAATTCTGTGTGGAAGGAAGGTGCATGAAAAACAACCTGTGTGGTTCAAACACATGGTTTTCTGTGGGCAACACCTCTCATTTTTCTATTCCCTGTTATCGCAGGTATGGTGAAAGCACTGCCTTGGCCTTCTATGGATATCAGACATTTGGAAAGCAGCTGGAATTTAGGAGATCAGCACAGAGCTGGCAGCACAGAACCATCCAGTCTCCTATACAAGGTGCTCTGTTAAGTAAAACAATATTCATTATCAAAACAGCTCTCAGATGAGAAAGAAGGGATGTAGGGCAAGCCCACAAGCTGTTCTGAAAACAAAAAGCAACTATATCCCATAGGACTTCTGAGCATCAGAAGGGATCAGTCACCCAAGGCAACACGCTGCAGAGATGGGAAAAAGAACAAAAATCAGAGGCTAAAAGGTAGTTAAAACCAGGCAGAAATGTTACAGTCAAAATGTTCTCCTGCTCCAAGGAACAGAACATTACTGTTCTCTGATATTTTGGGGCTGGAAAGTCCAGGAGAACAAGTGATCTTTCAACTACTGCCATTCTGCCAGTGATTAATGCTTCATTACAGCCTCAGAAGGCAGCAACCCATCCAAAACAGAATCCTCTAGACAAACTAGTGGAAAGAAAGGAAAACATGAAAGGGAACTATCTCACAGTTGAGGTCTCCATGCCTCTGATTGCAGATTTATTTTACAAAGAGCTACATTTTCCAACCCCATGGCAAATTTAACAGAAGGAACACATGAACCGGTCCTCTCATCCATGTTGGTACAAAGCCTGGCAGCTTGGCTCTCCCCTTTCACCAGGAGTTCAGACTAGGACACCAGGTTTTGAGTGATGTAACTGATGACAGGGTGGTGAGAGCCTGTCCCAGGTTGGCCAGAGAGGCGGTAGATGAACCATCCCTGAAGACATCCCAGGCCAGGCTGGAGAGGGCTCTGAGCAACCTGATCTGGTGAAGATGTCCCTGCTCATGGCAGGGGTGGCACTGGGGGAGCTTTGAAGGTCCCTTCCAACTCAAACCATTCTATGATTAAGCTATCTCACAAGCTTTGTTCCATCGCTTCTCCAAGGAGTAATAACTGGCAAAACGCGGTAACACCAAACTGCTTCGTCTAAAGCAGGCTGCGCATATTCCAAAGAGCTTTGTGACGCCTCCACCAGAAGGGAGACAATCAGAGCCAGAAACCCTCCTGCTGTCCAAATTGGAACAAGCACGGCCAGACCGTGACAGCCCATACAGATGTCAGGTCCAGCTGTGTGAACAGCTCACGGGAATTAAGGGGCTCAGCATTTGGCAGGCCTGAGGCACAGCTATTATTTGAGGTTGGTTACAGAACACGCTGCACAGCTGCTGCTAGCAGCAAGTACAGCATAAAAAGTCTGTTACTACATTATTATAGATTTAGGTTTGGGGGTTGTTTCCTTTTTTTTTTTTTCTGGTAGGTTACCTTAGCTGTGCTTGTGCCTTCAGCTAATACAGTATATAAGATCCCAAACAAGATGCCACCATAAGGGATACAATAGGATGAAGGGCAACAGGCACAGACTGAAACACAGGAGGTTCCATCTGAATATGAGGAGAAACTTCTTTCCTTTGAGGTGCCAGAGCCCTGGAACAGGCTGCCCAGAGAGGTTGTGGAGTCTCCTTCTCTGGAGACATTCAAACCCACCTGGACACCTTCCTGTGTGATCTGCTCTGGTGACCCTGCGTTAGCAGGTGGGTTGGACTGGATGATCTCCAGAGGTCCCTTCCAACCCCAACCATTCTGTGATAAGCCTGGCTTCACTCAGGCCTGCACAATTACATGGATTCAGCCCTGTTCTCCATCCCCTACCTGTAGCAGCTCTTTCGCAGAACCTCTCTTTTCCACGTCCATTTCAAGACAGCGATTTAAGAAGTCTCGGAATATGGGTGAAAGCTTTTCTGGATTCTGCAGTTCTGGAGTCCCGTTAGTAGCAATGAGATACAGGGCCTAGAGCAAAAACAAGCACCAAAGAAACAGGAGGTTATGAAGGTTACATTCCATCTCTGGATTATAGAAACACCCATTTCTCTTCTCCCTCCCCCCAGTTCAATGGGGAGGAAAAAACCCCACCTTATCAGGGTGACAAATCAGTGCTTAAGTTTCAGCAAACAGAATAGCTGCCAGCCTTATTTTTATGTGGATGGGATCCAATCCTTTATTGTTTTACCCTTGTAATCTGGGTTCGGATCCTGCAACCCTCTCGAGGGATTAGGAGGACAAAACCAACATTCCAGAGTGTATTTACATAGGGAAGTTAACTGGCATGACTCTGCCAGTGCTAGACTCCTGCAATAACTATATTCTCATGGGAAGGTACCTTGAATAAATAGGGGATTTTGTTCTGTTGGTACTTTGCCTGAGTGCACAAGGCCGAAAAAGTCAATACAATAAAGAGGCAGTTGGCTTCTGACACCAGATGTCCAGCAGACCCTCAAGCAGCTTTTAACATCTTGAGGAAACAAGCGGTTTTGCTACTGTTTGGGGATGAAGCCTTCACACACACACACACACACACCTCTGAGAATCAAGGAACTCAGCATTCATCCATGTCAGGATTTCATGCAAGAAACCTCATGGGTGTATGTTCAAAGGAAACGGAAATCTGTCAGAGGTTTGTTAATACACAGGCCCTTTGAGCACATCACTTGGCACATCCCATGGGAGCAGTCTGATAGCCTGGGAATTGGCACGACTTGAGTTAAACGAGGCCAAAGTACCGTTACTTAACCACCCTCGGTTAACTCAACACTCTGTTTCTTTCCTTTCATTCTGCTGATGATCTTCTCTCCCTAAAATCACTGCCAGTGCAAAAGATGGAGACAGAAGTTAAACAGAGTTTTTCTAGATCCCCTCAGCCTGTGAAACTGAGGGAGAAGCCATAAATCTGGCTCATATTAAGAGCCTACAAACTGACAGCATCTCCCCTTTCATTAAAAACTAAACAAGGGAGGCACACTAGGAGGTTTAAACCCTATCTAAAGGCTTACTAAGCTGTAGCTTTATTGGGAGCATGCAAGGAGGAACAATCTGCCAGTAGGAATGATCTCCGTTTATAGAACAGTAACATGCCATATATTTGAACTTAAGGAGAACTCTATTCACAGGGCACAAGGATTCAAGAACTCAGCTGCTTCAGTGCCACCAGCTACTCTTTCTGCTTATATCAGCACCTCCAGAAAGTGAGAAAATTATGAGTGCGTATGATTTAACTCATCAGAGTCAACCAGGGCATCTTGCACAGGAAGAACCCCCATCTCTGCAGCCCAGCTATGGCTTTTAATTAAAACAATTTCAATCTTCTCACTATGATCAGTAGTGATTGGTGACAACCAATGATAGGACAAGGGGTAATGGGTTCAAACTGGAACACAAGAGGTTCCACGTAAATTTGAGAAGAAACTTCTTCTCAGTGAGGGTGACAGAAAACTGGAACAGGCTGCCCAGGGGGGTTGTGGAGTCTCCTTCTCTGCAGACATTCCAACCCGCCTGGACACCTTCCTGTGTAACCTCATCTGGGTGTTCCTGCTCCATGGGGGGATTGCACTGGATGAGCTTTCCAGGTCCCTTCCAATCCCTGACATTCTGGGATTCTGTGATCTAAGGAGATATGGGGTCTGCGGTGGCGAAACCACAGTGCCCCCTTTAAAGCCTTTTCCAGCGAAAACCTGAGGGCAAAAGAAACTCGCTTACTCTCAGCGGGTTCTCGTTGAGGTAGGGGGGCTCTCCCTCGATCATCTCGATGGCCATGATCCCCAGCGACCAAATATCCACTTTGGGCCCGTACGCTTTCCGCGTCACCACTTCAGGTGCCATCCAGTACGGGGTCCCCACCATGGTGCTGCGTTTGCTCTGCTCAGGAGTGATCTGGGCACAGAAGCCAAAGTCAGCTGGAAAATTGAAGAGAGGGGGGAGAAAAAAAAAAACAGACTTAGACATCAGCAAGTTTATTCAAAACCAACACTTCTGGTTCCAGAGCCGTAGTACATGTTACTCTGGTGCATTGCTGCTGCAACTGTGAAAGGAATGGTGGGTTTGTGGCTAATTGAGAAGATGGTGTTGAGAATTAAGTCTCTAAATCTGACTCACTGAGACCTTGAGGACGGCAGAGCTGCTGGCTTGTCTGTGTGAACGATGGGAACCAGTAAATAACTCTGTAAGGACACTGAGAAACCTGACTGCACTTGAAGCCATATCTCTCAAACAGGATTTGCTTTACAGGGAAAACAGTGTCCAGAATAAGTTTAAAGTATCTAAATTTATACTGATTATTTTCTTCAAATAGACAGAAAGATGGAGAGCATTCACACAAAGATTGCTGGGTTCTATGTCTTATTTGTATTTGATTTGCCAGAAGAAATTTGTGAGCCCAGCAGAAATGAACACAGCAAGAATCACTGCCCATTCTGACCCCCTATGGCACCGTGGGTCTAATTTTAGGGCAGAATGATGAAAACTAAACTGATCCCTAGCTGAGTTTTCATCAAGGTTAACAACCAGGAAAGGTACATATGGTTCAGAACAGAGCAAACCTCCAGCAGAGCCAACAAGCAGCTCAGGTCCAGAAGGTTACCACATCATATCCACAGGGACCTCTCTAACTTTAAACTACAGCCTGGTACCTGCAAACTGTGCTCAAAGAGGTTATTCTGCAAGAACCGAGCACTTTGGCCCTGATCAGCTATTCATCGTTGGTACAGTCAGATCTCTGGAGTGCTAAAGTACAGCTTTAGTCTAAAAAGCAATTATGTGGAAAAAAAAAAAAACACCTTCTTACTCAGCATATCTGCACTGTGTGAATTTTGAGTCATATCTGCTGTCGCAGCCGACAAAAATAGATTTATTTATGCCTGTTGGGTGCTAGCCAACAGAACTGAGAGGGAGAGAAAAGCAGCATAATTCTGTTAAAGCTATAGGTGGAAGATAATCATTCACTGGTTTCCAGACTTATCTCTATGGACAATGACAAGCACAACAGCCACCTTAGCACCTGAGGGGCAGAACAGTCTCAAGATCATCATTATCGGTGATAACACACGGAGCAAACATCATTTAGAGTTCAATCCGGGTTGGTGTTGTAAGATTAAATGTTTTCTAGTTACACAGTTTTCAGTTCTCCCTCCACTCCCCCTGCCTTACAAGTCCCTGCAGTGTTTTCCATACTGAATAGATTGCTCACAAATAAAGACTTCTGGCCCTACACCTTCAAACCCAGCTTTCTAGACTGGAATTAAAATACTGTTAATTTTAGTCCA
Organism: Streptopelia decaocto; assembly: GCF_964273445.1. Classification (NCBI taxonomy): domain Eukaryota; kingdom Metazoa; phylum Chordata; class Aves; order Columbiformes; family Columbidae; genus Streptopelia; species Streptopelia decaocto. The sequence goes on along the minus strand of NC_138663.1, from coordinate 208,299,976 downwards.
CAAAAACAAATGACCCAAAGCTAAACGAACCCCAAACCTCACTTCGAGTCTGGTACCAGTTCACAAGGATTCAAGCTTACCAATCTCCATTAAAATCTCAAAAATACCTACAGGAGCATTTCTACAGTCTCTTCATTATCACAGCATCAAGCATCTCAAACACCCATCTCCCCAGGAGGCCTGGCCCATAGCAGATAACAGCACTGGGTTGGTAATTCAAATCATCACCAGGACTGTTCCCCACATACTTAGTTTGACAGAGCCATCCATTCCCAGCAGGATGTTGTCACTCTTGATGTCTCTGTGAATAACTTGGTTTGAATGGAGGAATTCCAGAGCTTGGAGACACTGAAAAAAAACATAAAATAACTAAGATATTCTTACTGTGCGTGAAATTATTCGCCAGTCACAATTAGCCAACTAATAGACTCTAATAATGTGCATTTTGAGTAGCAAGGGCTTAGTGTCTTAGAGTCTTTCATATATCCAGTATGTGCAGGGCTACAGAGAGATATCCCACTTGGATCAGCAGGTCCTGGGAGGACAAGTTAGTCCCAAAAGACCTGGAGAACAGGTAAAACCAAGGGGATTCCAACCCCATTTTGCACCCCAGTCCTCTGTTTAGGGCAGGGGTGTCAAATTCATTTTCACCCAAGGACACATCAGCCTCACGGTTGCCTTCAAAGGGCCGAATGTAATTTTAGGATTGTATAAATTTGCCCCCGGTGAAAATGAGTTTGACACCCCGAAACATATTAGGCTTGCATTAGGACTGTGTGCTGCAACCTCCCAGATGAAATCCATCTTCTGAAAGAATGGCTACAGAACACGGAGACAGCTATGACTATGGAAGCAGTGACAGGTTGTGGAAAGCCCATGTCCCCTTCCCAATCACAGCTCCCTCCGAGCACGAGCACCGCTTTACCTCTCGGCACACAGCGGCGATTTGTCCTTCGTCCATGCAGGTCTCTGTCACAACATCTGTTAGGGAGCCTCCTGCCAAGTATTCCATGACCACCCAGAGCTCTTCTCCTACAAGATAACTGAAGAGACAAAAATCAAGGTTTTAATATCAGCAAGGATGAGCAGACTACCGTTTACTTAGCCAGAATGCTGTTTTAGAAGTACAGGAAAAAACAAGGCTTGAGCATTGTATTTAACAGCACTGGAGCACCAGGTACTCGTGGTACGTTCTGAAGATGGGAGGATCTGATCACAACCTGAATGAGCAGAGGGAAGCGTGAGTGCAGATAATGGGGGAATGGGCTATGAGTTTCCTGGCCATAAAAGTAAGGCTGAATTTTTTCGTCATGGAAAAGGCCCAGACTAAGATGGAGACCCAACTTTACAACTCCTGCCGCTGCTGGGAGAGAAGGGGAAGAGCTACAAGGATCACAGAATCACAGAATGTCAGGGATTGGAAGGGACCTGGAAAGCTCATCCAGTCCAATCCCCCCGCTGGAGCAGAAACACCCAGATGAGGTTACACAGGAAGGTGTCCAGGCGGGTTGGAATGTCTGCAGAGAAGGAGACTCCACAACCTCCCTGGGCAGCCTGGGCCAGGCTCTGCCACCCTCACTGAGAAGAAGTTTCTTCTCAAGTTTAAGTGGAACCTCCTGTGTTCCAGTTTGAACCCATTACCCCTTGTCTTATCACTGGTTGTCACCGAGAAGAGCCTGGCTCCATCCTCCTGACATTCACCCTTTACATATTCATAAACATTAATGAGGTCACCCCTCAGTCTCTTCTTCTCCAAGCTCCAGAGCCCCAGCTCCCTCAGCCTTTCCTCACACGGGAGATGCTCCACTCCCTTCAGCATCTTTGTTGCCCTGCGCTGGACTCTCCCCAGCAGTTCCCTGTCCTGCTGGAACTGAGGGGCCACAACTGGACACAATATTCCAGGTGTGGTCTCCCCAGGGCAGAGTAGAGGGGCAGGAGAACCTCTCTGACCTACTGACCACCCCCTTCTAATCCACCCCAGGTGCCATTGGCCTTCCTGGCCACAAGGGCCCAGTGCTGGCTCATGCTCATCCTGCTGTCCCCAGGACCCCCAGGTCCCTTTCCCCTACACTGCTCTCAAACAGGTCATTCCCCAGCTTATACTGGAACCTGGGGTCCAAGCGTGCAGCCTGGACATCTGGCACGCAGCACAGCTTTGGAGGGCTCTTGCATCAGAAGAGGTGGCTGGGGGCTGCTCTGTCACCACTGCCATCCTGCTGTCCCAAGCAACAGGCCTGGGTGACACAACAGATGGCTGACCACAAGTAACAGAGAAACAACAACTTTTCATTAGCATCACGCATTTGAAAATCACCTGCATCTTTTTAGGCTTCCAAACCAGTTTGGGATTTTGTCTGAAAAATTCAGAACCATTGACAAGGGCAACTGAGAACATCTTGCTGGATGCGATAGCAATTCTAAAGATTCAAAACAAAAAAGGCAAGTCTAAAAGGGCAGGTCTTGTCCATAAAGGCCTATATGAAGATGGGGAGGAGAGAGCTGAGGTGAGGGCGAGTTTTCTCAGCCATCTGGAAGATTCTCTGCTGGGAGTGTGTGTGCTCATGTCTAAAAGTAGAAGACCTGGCATGAAGACTTCAGCATTAACTCATTTAAAAGAAAACAAACAACAAACCCAAACCACCAACCACTTCTGCCTTTTGGGGCCCATCTGGAAAAACATCAATACAATCTTCCATAACAGATACATTGGGATGACACATTCCTGAAGGAAGGAATCACCAGCTTGAAAACTGGAAAATCCACCTTCTCAGTCAATCCTTCGTTTTTAAAGTGAGTAGACGGATGAGTCAAGAGAGAGGGCAGAGAATCTCATTAAAGCTGGTGTTAGAGTTCACAAAGCAGACGTTTGCTTTGCTCTGAAACACTGATTCTACTGAAGAGTGAACAATGAATTTGTTATGAACCAAAGGCAAAAAGCAGCGAAGGTTCTAGGGAACAATTTGCTAGAAAACAACAGTGAAGGAAAAAGCAGATATTAAGCCCAACTTGGCAAGGAAAGTAGACAGAGATGAGTGAGACATCACAGGAGTGGGCAGGAGGTATGATTTGACCCCCAAAAGGACATACTTATGAAAAACTCCCCCAAAATAAGAACTGTAGTCTGAGCTGTGTGACAGAAGTGATACAGCTATGGAGAACTTTTAATATTGGAGACAAAGATGATATCTTGGTTTGGTGATGCTGAAAACTGTGCAGGGAGTCAGAGTATGGAGTTTCTTTCAGGACACAGAGCCCAAGGACACAGGGCTGCGCTCCCAGAGCAGACAGGTCTCCAGTTCCACTATGGAAGCGAAGCTGATGCACTTGCAGATTTTTCCCAAGTATCACAGACACCAGCAAAACCAGTATCACCTGCACAGCTCGGAGTGACAGAGGAGCAGCAGAATTGCTTTCGGAAGTGCTCCTGCCAACTGTGTGGGTCATCTACCTTCTAACGGGCTCTGGAAGCTGCTCCATCCACACCCATCCTTCCTGTCCCCCTTCTGTTGCTGCTGCTTCTTCACTCCTGCCAAACCAGGCTCTCCAGATTTTATCAGCGACCTCTCAACAAATCAGTGTCACCCTGAACAGCACAATCACAGAACCACAGCCTGGTTGGGGTTGGAAGGGACCTCTGGAGATCATCCAGTCCAACCCACCTGCTAACGCAGGGTCACCAGAGCAGATCACACAGGAAGGTGTCCAGGTGGGTTTGAATGTCTCCAGAGAAGGAGACTCCACAACCTCTCTGGGCAGCCTGTTCCAGGGCTCTGGCACTTCAAAGGAAAGAAGTTTCTCCTCATATTCAGATGGAACCTCCTGTGTTTCAGTCTGTGCCCGTTGCCCCTCATCCTGACATTGTGCACCACTGAACAGAGTCTGGTCCATCCTCTTGACACCCACCCTGGAGATATTGATCAGCATAAATAAGATCCCCTTTCAGCTTCTCTTCTCCAGGCTGAACAGACCCAGCTTCCTCAGCCTTTCTTCATAAGAAAGATGCTCCAGACCGCTCAGCATCTTCGTAGCCTGAACGCTTCCCTTTGTTGCCACCAGCACCCTCTGAGCCCAGATCCATGTGACTGTAAGGACAGGGGCAGAATGGGCTCCACCGCTCCTGCGTGATCATCTCAGGTTGCACACACTGGGAACAAGCTGGTGTCTCTCTGCAGCCAGAAGGGATGGAGCGAGCCAAGAACCACGCTGCGAACCAAAGCTGCACCATAAGCAGCCAAAGGCACGTGCCAAGGCACAGGGACCTCAATAATTGATAGATCTGACATAACATGCAGGGAGGGGGAATTAACGGTGGCTCCCTGCCAGCAGCCGCTGAGCCACTGTCGTTTCAGAAGATGGTACCACCCAGTCTTGGGGATCTTTTCACTCTCTTGCTGCAGTAGAGGCCACTTTTAGTCACTGAGCTGCCTGGTGTAGGCATGACTCAAAACCACTCTCTCAGCAGTTCCGGAGACACCACCAGCAAGAGCATACGCCTACGTGCTGCTCTCCACGTGATGTCAGGCACAGCATGGTGTCACACCTTGTCATCTACAGTCACCTTCCAAAACAAGGCTGGCAGTAAAAACAAGCTGATTAAAAGTCTTTGAGAAAGAAGGAGGTGGTCTACAGCTTGCTTTTGATCCATCTGCAAGAGCAGCTGATGTCTGCTCCTGTAAGGTGTTCCTCACCTTCCACTTAGATACTTTAGGAAGGTGTCCACCAAGTCCTTCCCATCACAAACACACACCAGTCAGTCATAGTCCTTTTTTATCAATAAGCTTAATCTTTTGCCCAGAAGAACAAGACCATTCATTACAGATTTGTGCACCAGTAACACACCTCCAACACGCAAATACAAGATTAGCCTGGAAATAAATCAGTGTTTTATTGTAGCATGACTGCCATACCTCTTCAGCTTTATTCACTGACCTTCCAGCCCAAGTTGAGTTTGGGTTGACGGTAACAGTGGCGACCACTTAAAATGAGGATTTGTGGCATTTACTAGGCTAATGAGACTTGTTCAGAAAAAAAAAGAAACCAATGGGCAAGAGTTTATTTTGCCTAACACTGGGCATCTGATGCCTGAGTTTACAAGTGGGGCTCTGAGGGCCTCATTCATGCAGTAGAAAAATGCTCCCACCTCCAGAAGGTAACTCAGCACAAGTGGCTGGTTGTCTGCACAGGAAAACCAGAGTCTGTCTTCATGCTTCTAAATTCAGCTCCTGAGTACAGCTGAACTAGGCCACGTCACTACCTCGAATGTCACAGCACACCTTCGTGCAGCTCTGGCCACTGACACTGCAGCAGAAAAGCTGTCTGAAGCATAAATGCGCTATTTGCTCAGTGATGTCTGGGAGGGCAGCAAACCAGCCAGACCCCTTAACCACGCGCAAGCAGGTAAGAGAGAATAAAGCCCTTGCATAAAGGCAGGAGCTGAGGTAAAGAGAAGTGAGAGAGATGGTTTACACCAATGAGTATCTTGCAGCTCCCATTAGGGACTCAGGAGGAGAGACAACATCAAAAACAGAACTGCAAAAAAGAATGTAGGTCCCACAGTGGCAAGTGCATCCTTCCTCATACTTCCTTCTGCAACAGCAGTAGGCAGAAGCCAGCATGTGGTGTGAAAACATCAGCTTCATTCAGTGCTCGGGAAGCAAATGGGCATATTAGGTCAGGCGGGAGGGACGCAGGACCCTGCAGGTGCAACGCTGAAGAGGCACAATCACAGAATCACAGACTGGTTGGGGTTGGAAGGGACCTCTGGAGATCATCCAGTCCAACCCACCTGCTAACGCAGGGTCACCAGAGCAGATCACACAGGAAGGTGTCCAGGTGGGTTTGAATGTCTCCAGAGAAGGAGACTCCACAACATCTCTGGGCAGCCTGGTCCAGGCTCTGGCACCTCAAAGTAAAGAAATTTCTCCTCATATTCAGATGGAACCTCCTGTGTTTCAGTGTGTGCCTGTTGCCCTCATCCTGTCATTGGGCACCACTGAACAGAGTCTGGTCCATCCTCTTGACACCCACCCTGGAGATATTTATAAACACTGATCAGATCCCTTTCAGCTTCTATTCTCCAGGCTGAACAGCCCCAGCTCTCTCAGTCTCTCCTCATAAGAAAGATGCTCCAGACCCCTCAGCATCTTCAGAGTCGCTGGACTCCATCCAGTAATTCCTTGTCCTTCTTAAACTGGAGAGCCCAGAACTGGACACAGAATTCCAGATGCGGCCTCACCAGGGCACAGTAGAGGGGAAGGAACAACCTCCCTCGACCTGCTGGTCTCACTCTTATTAATGCACCCCAGAAATAGGCAAAACAGGCGCAAGAATGCCCATGTTCATCCTAGTTGCCACTCTGTCCATTTGCAGCACCTAAACAAAAGCTAATCCCTCTGAAAAAGATTAGGGAGAGAAAGTGGAGGACAAAAGCAGTAGCTTTTGTTGCTGGAAGTTTGAACAAGACAGCAGGATGTGCAGCCACCCTCTAGCTGGGATGTACTGGCTAGACAAGATGAGTGCATGAACGCAGCAATGTGCTCTCTAATGGGAAGAACAGTTTTGCTGAAACCAAGTCTCTGATCAGCCAGGAGAAATAAACAGTTTAAGCTTAGATGCAATTCTTAACTCTTTTTTACCACTTGTTTTACACAGGTAATATCCTTCTGCTCTTCATAAGATGGTGTCTGCCCAGCATCACTTCCCTGAGCACAAACGCCTTCCACAGAATTTGAGGACCAGATTTTCTGTCCCTTCAATGCAGTAGCACTTTACAGCTATGCACAGGACACAGCACTATATAAATTCAGCATCACAACTGATGCTGCCACATAAGTACTATTTTTTGGCTAAGACATTAAAAGTCTGTTAAAGAAACCTGTTAAAGAAACAGCTGATAAGATTTTGATATGCATGCAGAGCAAACAAGCGTGCAAATGGTCTCCTTGATTTCCAAAAGAGATTCTAGGTCACATCCCTCCATTGCATCTTCAAAAAACAATGAGCTGCCAAGACTACAGCCTGCAGCTCACCCTACCTACACACTCTTTGTCCTAAAATAAGCCAAACCTGTAGCTCATCAGGACCACTGGGTTCTGAAGCGAGTCCCCCAGACTTGCTGCAGCTCAACTAGAACTAGCTGTATCTTTAACACAAGGTGAATGACACAGGCTTGACAAAATGCACCAGCGTTATGTTGATGATGAATCCAAGCCACCATAGAATCATGGAATCATTTTAGTTGGAAGAGACCCTCAAGATCATCAAGTCCAACTGTTGACCCGACATCACACAACGCTTGTGCCTGTTGGGCTCTCAGTACGCCCCATATTTCAGTGTGGACAGTTTGGGACGGTTTCTTGGAATGCAAACAGGGGAGATGCAAGAATTTGTTGTGCTTTCAAAGGCCGCTCCCTGCCCCCAAAGATTTACCAGCTGCTCTTTCCCAAGAAATCAACTTCCAAAGAGCTGATGACGGCAGCACAACCACCACCCTTCCATACAGCATTAGTATTGTGTGGGCAAGAGCTCTCACAGCCACGCTTGTCTGCAGACTTGGGCATTTTACTGCCTTGAGCTACAGCGACCAGGATTTTCACAGCTACACAGATTTATTTTAAAACTATTTACGCTCAGCACAGCAGCCACTGTGCTGCTTGCTTCTCCTCTGTCACTGTCCAAGTCCAAGGGACATCAGCTCAAGAACAAGCAGAGCTCAAGAACAAGAGATAAGCTATTAGATGGAGCTCTGGTGGTGAGAAGAAGTCGGGATTCAAAAGGAGCTGTCTCATGTGGACACAATACATCCAAGGCTAAGCAAGAGTGCCACAGTATGTGTTTGAGCCCAAAAAACCCAACTTTGGGCAAGGAATAACCCTGTTCCCTCTGTCTTCCAAAGGGAAGGCGAGGGAAGGCGAGGGAAGGCGAGGGAAGGCGAGGGAAGGCGAGGGAAGGCGAGGGAAGGCGAGGGAAGGCGAGGGAAGGCGAGGGAAGGCGAGGGAAGGCGAGGGAAGGCGAGGGAAGCAATACAAACACCACAGTTCAAACTATTTCTATTTCTTCTTTAGGAGCGGGAAGGAAACAGCTCGTTGTGTCAAATTTAGCACAGGAGAGAGCTGAAAAATTGAGTCCTGATAACATACTGCTAATGCCTTTGCTGCCAGCATCTCAAAATAGAGTCTGGATACCCCACTAATACTGATTCAGAGACCTGTTTCTCCTAGGATCTGGAGAGAGACCACCAAGCCATCCAAACCTCAACATTTCCACATGAATTACACAATGCAAGGTTGTCCTTTACCTGCATTAATCTGAGACAGCATCAATGAAAACAGTGACAAGGAAACGTTTCCCAGAGTGCCTCTGAGAATTCTTCAAATCATGACATACCTGTCCAAGTAGTTGACAATGTTGGGGTTTTTGTTTTCCCTCATCACAAGGATTTCGTTAATAATCAGTTCTTTTTTGGGCTGCTGCTGCAAATTCATCTGTTTGATTGCAACCTGCAGTGAAAAAACACGGAGTAAAACATTATTATGGGAGTTCCCTAGAAACCTGTCAATACCAATTATTTTAGTCCCACATTTACATGAATCAGGAAAACACTTTTTCATCATGGGTCACTCAGCTATTTAGCAACTCCAGGAGCTCCTGCAGCTGGTCCATTTCCACACATGCTGGAGGATACTTAATGCCAAAAAGGACAAGGGGAATTACTATTTTCACACTGGACTTCTATGTATATCCACATCCATCTACAGCTTCCTGGTAACAAGGAACATCCCCTTACTCTAGTATGGACTGATACGTCAAAAATGCTTTATTTCCTAAAAGACTCTTCTTAATTTTGTTTTGGATTGGATGTTTCTGGAAGTTTTTTGGTGGGTTTTTTCTCTGCTCCCATGCAAATTTCTTCTAGAAATCTAGAGCAGGGCAGCTATGCATGAAGGCGGTAAATAACACAGCCTAAGCTTAGTATTTCAAGGTGGTAATTCTATTTCTTTCTGTCGCAACAAGACCTGGGGGAAAGAAACACCAGTGTTTAGGTAAAAGGCTGAAAATAAGTGAATGGATTCAGCTTTATCCCCAGTCATAACCAAAGGGCAATAGGGATGGTTCTGATAGTTGTAGCCCTTTGGCTTGGTGGCTTCACGATACCTATTTCTGCATGTATATAAGCAGAAAGCAGGAGGGTACAATATGTTTTTAACTCTTCTGTTCAACTCTGCACGCTACCGGTACCTCGTGAGAGCACCTGGCCCTCAGACAAGCCTTCCAATCAATAAGACGACTCAGCACAGCAGGAAGCAGGAACATTTCCATAGATGCTACAACCCAACCGTTTTTGTTACGATATTTAGGCAAAGGGAATGAAATGTAATTAGCCCTTTACAAAACTTGTGCTTGCAGAGAAAGAGGCGAACGGAGGGGAGTCAGCAAGCCCAGCTCACAAAAGAAAGAATTAAAAGAATCCGGCTATAGCCGGATATAATTAGCAGTTTGATGGTATAGCAGGGGAGACTATGGAAAAATCCTAACACAGGAGAAGGCAAAGCCAGCCAGACACCATGCTGGTTTTCCACAGTATTCACAAGGGCTGCCAAACAGTACTTAAAGAAGACAAAAACAAAACCCCCATGCTGCTCTTTGGGCAAGACCAGAGAGGGGAATGGAAGACAGAGGGAAAGCATTTGATGCAGATAAGGAAATGAGATAAAAAATGCAGATTAAAAAATGAAGGAGCTTCGGAGAGGTGCTTCCTCATGCCCTTTCAGAGGTAGATCTATGGTCCAAGTGTATATGGGGCGTTTTCATTATCTAAGACTGTCTCATGCATTAGGATAACTATACAGATGTAGTTGTACTAAATAGCCATAATCAGGGAAAATCTTCAGTATTCTTAATCCTGGGAGCTGCCCGAGGCTCCTGTATTGTGCTAAACAAAGGATTTTCCAAAATGTGTTGGCATTCACCGAGCTCCTGAGGATTGGTGAGCTTCACAAACAGGTCAACAGCATGCCAAGGTCACAGCGATCCCAAATGCAAATTTAAAAATCCAGGGCCTGATCACACCAGTGTAATGGGAATGATTTAAAAGTCTGTTGTAATTAAATTGTACCAATTCTTCAGGAACTGGAAAAGGGGGTGAAGGATTTTAATCAGAAAGCACAGTTATACAACCCATCTATGGATAACCCTGACATCGTACGAATGCAAAGTAGACACGCATTGCTGCAGACTTCCATAAATATATTTGGAATAATCCATATGCTTTCCTCTTTAAAAATCCTCCATCTAGCAATAACGGTTTGCACAGATGCTGCGGAGCTGTCACCACTGGTTTATTATGCATGCACGCAATACGCAGGGCACTTTTCAATATTTGGAAGAGGAAAAAAGAGACAGACTTTCCTTGTCTCCCAATTCAAGGGCAGAAAGCAAGCGGGCAAAGGGTGGGAGAGGAACTATTCCTATGCAAGTCAGCTGGTGTAAGTGTAGGAAGTAAAGGAGCAGAGGGAATATAGAAGAGTTTAAGCGGGGACAGGCAAGAATTTTGGGGATGAAGAAATAAGCTTCTACTGAGGAACTATCCAGTCCGAACATCTGCTTCTAGTCTTTGTGGTCACAGAAAGATTTACAAATATTAAATGATTCAAGAATCAAAACTTGGGAAATCATTTTTTCCAGCTCTCTGCTCAGACCACTCGACCATGCCTCATTAGTAAGGAATAAATGCCTCATTAAAAATAAGATGTCACAACCCCCTGAAAGACTGTCGTTATTTTGTAGCATCAGCTTGAACTTTTAGGACACAATCCAAAATCCACCGCTCTGGTATTTGGGTAGTGCTTACCTCCTGTCCTGTAGCTACATCCATCGCTGTGTAAACTGTGCCTGAGGCTCTAAACAAAAGGCAGAGAAGAAAAAATAAACCCACTTATTTGTGCCTCAAAGCAAGACTGAGAACTTAACACATGCCCCTTCCCATTCGTCTCTTTGAAGTGCTCTCAGTCCCATTCCTTTTCATGCAATAATTCCAGAGGTAAATACCATCTGAAATATTTCTAAGCCAAGCCTGCTGTTGTGGCAGAATTTACGGGGAACAAAGCTCCTAATAAGGGACACTCTGGTCACACAGACCCTTGCTGCTAAACCAGCAACTGAGCACAGCTTTAAGGACTGAGTTGATCCCGTTTAAACTGGCATGACTGCACTGCCCTGGCTTGCAGGCTGCCCAACATGATTACAGAGCAGAGAGGATCAGCTAAAATAAACAAATGTGGCGTTTGTAGTGAGGGAAACGGGAGTATGAGCCTCAGCACATGGAGCTGACGGTGGATTTCTCAGTGATTTGCACTGATTTGCCTCACTTTAGCCTCTCCCCCAACCCCTATCTTCTCCCTATCCTACTAAGAGGGTCACAACACCCCCCTGGAGGAGAGTTCATTCAGAAAGCAAATCTGTAATTTGAAGATTGTCCAGCACGCTGAAAATAAGCAGTTCCTTCCCTGCTTGCAGCTATTTTTAGCAACTTCATCATCTAATGACATATTTTCTTACATTAAAACACAGTACAAAATACCCAGTCCCTGTGACTCACGACTTCACCAGGAAAGGCAGAAGAGCTGTGGAGGTTGGTCTGTGGAACGCACCAAAACAACAACAACAACAAAACAAACCAAAAAAACAACCAAACAAAATAAACTCTCCAAAGCACCACCAAGAGCTTTTCCAGAAAATGAACTTAGCCTGGTTTCAGTGAGCCCTTCCTAACATAAGGAAAGGTATAGGACAGAGAAGCGTATACTAACCCTTGTCCAATCTTCTCAAAACATGTGTACTTCTTTTTTGGATCGCCCACGCTCACAATACTTCCTACAACATAAAAAAACAAACCAAGAGGATTTTGTAAGTACTTTTTTATACAGCTATAAGAGCCAACTGCACTTTAAGAGCAGCCCCAGCGAGCCTCGTGAACCACTCGTCAGAAATCCAAAGGCTCACGAACACCAAAAGTCCTCAGTTATTTACACACACCAGCTGTGCCATTCCCCTCTCACAGGTATTTCCCTTCAGAAACAGTGGAACACAGACATTAAGCACATTTAATCTTCACTAGCAGCCAGCAACTGCCCCCTGCTAGGCACAGGATTGGGATACGTGGCCCACACACACATGAATACAATTATTTGCTTGAAACCTGCAACTTAAAAGTCACCCCAGCTTCAACACGCTGGATGAGACAACCTGCACTGCAACGTGCTCTGAATTTGGCGGTCAGGGTCTCGTTCGTCTTAGAGCCACCAGTCTGTTGCAAAACTAGCCAAAAATTTCCCTACACTGTGACAATTTCTGGCAGAGCAAAAGTATTTATCACATTTCTATACCTGCATGACTGTAGCCATTACTGACTGGGTTGCAAGACTCAGGAGGGACGCTGGAGAGACCCAAAGCTCCCCTGGCCAGCGCTCAGCTGATCTACTAGGAACCCAACAGGTTTTAGCAGTTACCACATGACCGCTCTGGTTTTAGAGAGCAACTCGAGGCAATCTCAGCTCCTTCTCTCCTAACGTGGCTGTTCACCCAGAATAAAGTGGATTACTGCATCCCTCGGAGGGAAAAGCACTTAGCCCGGTGTTCTGCGACACGGGGCTGCTCAGGATCAAGGTGGATTTGGTGTCCATGAGGAGCACAATGTTTTCTGTGCGAGGGGAGGGAGGTCTCAACGCAAGCACAGGCTGCACAGATGCGCTGGAGTCCTGCAAATTGCATGGTGGAGAAGCTGCCAAAAGGAGCATCAGAGAAACTCAACGCTCCCTGCAAATATTAACTGATATTCATAACGGCAGGCAGGAACTACATACTTTTTTAGGCTGAAGAAATCAAAGTGAACAATTCCTAGAGCTCAGCTGGGAGCAAGTTTCCTCTCTAACAGCACCAGGGTGGTTTATATAATAGGATGAAGGGACACAGAGCTGCAGCTGAGCTGCTGTTTGCAAGTCCCTCAAGCTGTCAGCATATGGTGCTGCTTTCACAGGGGTCTGGGGCTGAGCCTAAACAGATGTATATTGGCAGAGAAACCGCTCACGGTCATTAAGCCAAGAAATCCAGTAGCAAGCAGAGTAAGAGCAGCTATTTTCAGACACCACTGGAGAGCAGCCAAACCCACAGGGTCTGGGTACATAGAGGTAAAGGAAGGGAATATGGCCCATGTTTGGAGAGGATGGTGGTAAGAGAAATCTGACTATATAAAACCCCCTGTACAATTGTGGAAGCAACACTGCCCTGAGGACAAGTATTTCTGGACAAATGTTCGTAAACTTTCTCTCAAAGCCTAACAAAAGCTACAAGCTCAAACTGTGAGACAGGCAAATGTTTTCTCACGGCAGTGACAGGACAGCATGTCGCAGCAACAGGAGGCAGTTGCCGGTCTTGCCCTGTTTAATGCTCTAATCTGTAAATTCATAGAATCATAGAATAGTTTGGGTTGGGAGGGACCTTCCAAGCTCATCCAGTGCCACCCCTGCCGTGAGCAGGGACATCTTCACCAGCTCAGGTTGCTCAGAGCCCCGTCCAGCCTGGCCTGGGATGTCTCCAGGGATGGTTCATCCACCACCTCTCTGGCCAACCTGGGACAGGCTCTCACCACCCACAGGGGCAACAATTTCTTCCTCATGTCTGGCCTGAATCTCCCTCCTTTAGTTTAAAACCATTTCATTTACCTCTTGTCCTATCACAACAGGCCCTGCTCAAAAGTCATGTTTCCTACTTTCCAGAAAGCCAGGCAAGGATTCACTAAAGTTTGCACCAACGCTGTGCTAATGCGAAGAGGTAGAGATTCATCAGCTTCATTTTAACCTTTGCACATGTTCAGTATGTGTAAATATATACATATGTTTTAAGATTTTAGTCATTTTGTTCACATGTCAAACCAGAACATGAAGAGGTTGCATGTCTTTGCACAATTCCAATTCAATTTTCCTTCATCTAGCTACTAGTTTTTGCTTCATAAAATACTGACCTTTAGGGGTATACGCTCAACTGAGGAGACCAGCCTGACCATGGAGGCACTAACACAATTTACAGCAACTAACAAGCAAGGCACGTATGTAATTAATACAGGATTAGTAGTTCAAAGAATTAGAAATGCTCTACCCTAATAAAAACTGGCCCAGGCTGAGGATAGCAACCAATTGCACAGAAGAGCTGATTCAGCTGTTGGATATAACCCAAAAATACCAGGCAGCAGAAGAGCACTGGAACTGAAGGCAGGGACTGTTAAAGACATGAGGACACAAAGAAAATGGTGAATTATTCTCAGCAACAACCACTAATTTGGGTACCCACACAATGTTAAGGCACTTAAAAATAACCAAGTCACTTTACACCACGGTATTGTAGAAGGCAAACTTGGCAATGCATTAATTTTCTCTCCGTCTTTTAGATACCTTATGTCTAATATTTCAACATAATCATTCACGCTCCAGAGCGACAGAATATCAAGATATGGAACAATCTCAGAGGTCATAGTTAAGTAGATGTTGCTTCTTCAGGGCTTGTTTTGCAGAGCCTGAGGATCTGTAACTCCCTGGGGACTTCAGCTGGCAACACAGGTGCTCAGCTTATATATACACATATGTGTGCATATATATATATGTGTGTGTGTGTATATATATATATATATATTTATGTATTACATCTGCGCCCAATTTTGGCACAAAGTCACAATGCAATGTCTTCAGTTAGCGATCTCAAAATGGGAATGTCAAAACTTTTCAGTTTATCAAGATTTTGAGAAAAAAACAGCAGGACACTGATTTTTTGTTTTAAAAAGGACGTACTTAATTTTTCCAAGATCTCTTCATCTGACATTTTTGGCTTTTTCTTTTGTTTCTCCGCGTTCCTGGCCAATAAGTCAGGTGCTGTTGTGCTGTTTTCTGAAGGAGAAGAAATAGGAGAGGTCGCCGCGTCTCTGGTCGGAGGAGGAAGGGGGTCTATCACGGAGCGGGTGTATATCTAATTTTGTCAAGAAAAACAGACACACATTAATAAATCAGACAGACTTAATCATGTATATTAATCTTGTTATTGTTCTGCTTGTTAGGGATGCATTAACAGCTAAAGTCACTAAGCAAGGATTCTCTTGTCCCCATTCCAAAGGATATTTGGAAGGCGCTTTTCGAGAGGGAACGGCTCCCACCTCCTCCCTCCCGCTCCCAAGAAAAGCTCAGCAATATGGATGAGGAGTCACAGTCAAAACCCAACTGTGACGCCAGGGGCTGAAGGAATTATTTCTGCTCACAGATTTGGTGTGTTCGGGTCGCGGAGCGATCACAGGGGGTGGAGCTGCGTCATCTTCATCATCTTCATCTTCAGAGACTGAGGGCACGGCGGGGGTCTCGGAGACAGCCTTCACATTCTGCATGTGGGGATGCAAAAAGCAAAAATAAACACCTATTATGACCATGAGCCAGCACTGGGCCCTTGTGGCCAGGAAGGACAATGGTACCTGGGGTGGATTAGAAGGGGGGTGGTCAGTAGGTCAAAGAGGTTCTCCTGCCCCTCTACTCTGCCCTGGGGAGACCACACCTGGAATATTGTGTCCAGTTGTGGCCCCTCAGTTCCAGCAGGACAGGGAACTGCTGGAGAGAGTCCAGCGCAGGACAACAAAGATGCTGAAGGGAGTGGAGCATCTCCCGTGTGAGGAAAGGCTGAGGGAGCTGGGGCTCTGGAGCTGGAGAAGAGGATACTGAGGGGTGACCTCATTCATGTTTCCAGATATATAAAGGGTGAGTGTCAGGAGGATGGAGCCAGGCTCTTCTCGGTGACAACCAGTGATAGGACAAGGGGCAATGGGTACAAACTGGAACACAAGAGGTTCCACTTAAATTTGAGAAGAAACTTCTTCCTGGTGAGGGTGGCAGAGCCTGGCCCAGGCTGCCCAGGGAGGTTGTGGAGTCTCCTTCTCTGCAGACATTCCAACCCGCCTGGACACCTTCCTGTGTAACCTCATCTGGGTGTTCCTGCTCCAGTGGGGGGATTGCACTGGATGAGCTTTCCAGGTCCCTTCTAATCCCTGACAGTCTGTGATTCTGTGATCGCTTGTTACAAACAAATTGTAGATGTTGGGTTAAGCTCCTAGCAAAGACTGCATTGAAACAAGTGTAAGAAAATAATTAGAATGGGCGAGAATGTCCCCATATCTGAAAAATACAAACCCTAAAGATCCTGAAACTTCATGAAGGAAGAAGGACTAGAGACCCAACTGGGGTCTCTCCGCACCTCTGGGGACAACATCTGGGTTTGGAAATATTTGTCCCTATTAACATTGCCTCTTTTTTTTTTTTTTCCTGCTTGCTTCAAACCCCAGAGATTTCAGACTTTAAATGCATCAATTTGCATCAAAATCTTAATGTTTTCTCTAAAAGCTGCAAGGTCCAGTTAACCTCAGCTATAGTATTGTGACTGAGAACTGAATCATCAGAGATTCTGGAAAAAGAAACTGGTAAAATCTTTTCACATCGCTTTTAAAATGCTTTCTAAAAGAAAATTTTATTAAAATTAGAAACACTGATTTTCTTTTAATAAAAGGTTTTATAAGTTATTAAAAAAAATTATCTGCAATTTTTTGCAAAACAGCTATTAGAAATCAAAGCCACTGGATTTGAAGTTCATGGCATCCTTTACACTATAAATATCTCCAAATAAACTCGGCGAGATCCTCAACCCACTAGACCAGTTCTGCTCGAGCATCATCAGTTTTCTAAGAGGGAAAAAAGTATTAAAATAAAGCCCTTTCTGAAAGGGGGGGAAAAAATGTAATATTTCACTGAACTTAAGATACGTGAAGTAACCAGTATCCTGATATATAATTGCTAAACTGCCTTTGACATAAGACAACAGCTTAGTCTGTTAAAAGCAACAAAAAACACACCTGTAGTGGGTATATCCTGAATATCCCCAAAATTAAAGGTTACCCAGTGTCTTCCAAAAACATCAGGTTATCTCAGTAGACTGGTAATTACTGCTTTTTTCAGAATTTACTTTAAAACCCAACAGCCTCGGGTATTCTAAGCTCCCTAGAATTGATGTACAGTGACATATACTAATGAACAATGGCAGAAACATTCTCCTTTTTGCGGAGGGTCCTAAATCATCAGATCTGAACCTGCTGCCTCTGGAAGGGAGAAGAAAGAGTTGACTCTAGATAAGAGTGCGGCAGTGAGAAAACAGGAGCTGAGGGAATGTCCTGGGTTTGTTAAAAACAAGTTTCTCTTTTACTGAATTTGCCTGTCAGCTAAAGCTTCATATTAGCTGCATTTTCCTGGAGAACCAGATACATGTTTTGGGAAACATAGCAATGGAATGCAAAGTTATTGATAAGCATGGATGGACATCTCGTGAGAGGGGGAACGAGAAACAGGTGACCAAGAAACTGACCAACTGTGTATAACATCCCATTCATGTGAATACTTCATATAAAAGTGGGAGATCACAAGGATCTCGTCCTTTTTGTCCCTGTTTTCCTTATGGCCGACATCAGGAGAGGACCTTGCTAGTCGTTCCTGTGAACTGAGGCCTAGTGACAGACTGAATCCAGCTCCAGTTGGCTGCAGAGTCCAGTCCAGGACTTCGGGTGCCGGCTCTGCAGTTGCTGAGACTTTCAAGATTGGTTTTGTATATTTTGTATTATTTTCTCTATTCTTATTAGTAGCATTAGTAAAATATTTTTAATTGTTCCAACTCTCTTCTCTCTGTCCTTCTTTCCCTCCCGATCGCCTGTGCTGAGTGGGAAGGGGGAAGAGGGAGCGGCTGAAGGGAAAAGGCCGCGGAGAGTGGGTTAACAATACATCTGCTACGGTTTTATTGTCACCCCGCAATCAAAACCCTCAACAGGGAACTGTGGGGTTTTATATATCATCTTCAGTTTAAAGTTTTGTTTCTTCTATCTCACACACACATACGGAAACGTTACAGAACTTTTCAGCTCGTGTCTCCTAACAAAGAAACAGGAGCGGTGCCTGCCCTGGTAGGGACAGAGTAAAGGTCAAGCAGAGAGGAGAACCTTTTATTTCCTTTCCTGCTAAAGATTAGTTTGGTTAATCAATATGAATCTACATTAGTTTATATCAATCAGATCTCACAGGTTAGTAATTAAACTTTGTTAGATCATGGATGTTTATAGAGGCATATAAAACCTGAAAGCTGAGCGGTTATCAAATTATAGGTACAGGGACAGGTCAGCTTCTATGAAAACAGAGCTATTTCTATCCCTTAATTCCTTAATTTCTATTCTCTACTTTCCTATTCACTAATAAAAGTTTCTTCTGTCCACTTGCTTGTCTCCTAGTTGAATGTCTTTTTAGGACAATTTGCCTGTTTTATAAACATATATTCAATATATAAATAGATATAGTTGATATTTTAAAACACTAAGCAAACTAAAAGTTTACACACAGCTAGCGCTACTTTATGCAGGTTTTTAAACCCCCAAACTTGAGACAGAATGTAAGTCTTACCAATGTATTTGATGAATTGTAATCCTCCGTTGATTTATCTGAAAGAGGCAGAGAATAATGTCATTATAAATGAGTTGTAAATGCAGCAGCAATGGGGGAAGGAGAAATGGACAAGCTCCCTTTGGAAGGGGCAGGAAAAAAGGCTGCTCCCAAACCTGGGCATGACCTCCAGCTCCCAAAAACAAGGTGACACGTAGTAGATACAGGAATAGGGGGTAAAAAAATGCTGCAGAGGGCAGGGGCCCCAGATTGCTGCTGCAGGAGGGTGGCATTTCCCAGAGCAACACCTGAATGAATATCGTCCTCCATCCATATACACAAAACATTTCCAGCGGGCTAAAATCCAGCAGAGGTGTTGCAGTTTGCCCAAGACCTGCAAGATGTTTAGTCTCGGCCACCTAAACTTCCCAGAACAGCAACAGAGGACACCACGAATCATCTGGTGGGCTTGTGTATCGCTACCCAGACACACATGGCGAAGGTTTGTGCTTTTATCCCTGCCTGGAGCCTTCATAATTAAGACCAATTCTGGTGATGTGGCTCTATCCTCTTAAAAAGAACCAAAGCAGGGAGTAATAATTCAAAAGGGAAGGAGTCAGAGCTGAAAGGGAAAAGGAGCAGTAGTTGCAGGAGTCCTCCAGGAGGCAGGTAATCCATACAAAGAAAGCACAAAACCTTTGCAGATCTGGTGCTTAGAGGAATCCAGCCAGCAGTTGTCAAGCACTGAGCAGCGTATTCCTCAATCACAACGCAAAGGAACAGAGGGACTGTTCGGGTTTGTTAAAAACAAGTTTCTCTTTAAGTGAATTTGCCTGTCAGCTAAAGCTTCATATTAGCTGCATTTTCCTGGAGAACCAGACACATGTTTTGGGAAACATAGCAATGGAATGCAAAGTTATTGATAAGCATGGATGGACCTCTGGGAGAGGGGCAACGAGAAACAGGTGACCAAGAAATTGACCAACGGAGTATAACATCCCATTCACGTGAATACTTCATATAAAAGCGGGAGATCACAAGGATCTCGTTCCGTTTTTCTTATGGCCGACATTAGGAGAGGACCTTGCTAGTCGTCCCTGCGAACTGAGGCCTAGTGACAGACTGAATCCAGCTCCGGTTGGCTGCAGAGTCCAGTCCAGGACTTTGGGTGCTGGTTCTGCAGTTGCTGAGACTTTCAAGATTGGTTTTGTATATTTTGTATTATTTTCTCTATTCTTATTAGTAGCATTAGTAAAATATTTTTAATTGTTCCAACTCTCTTCTCTCTGTCCTTCTTTCCCTCCCGATTGCCTGTCTTGAGTGAGAGGGGGGAGAGGGAGGGACAAAAGGGGGAAGGGGGGGGAGGAGAGTGGGTTAACAATACGTCTGCCACGGTTTTATTGTCACCCCGCAATCAAAACCTTGACAGGGACCCCCACCTGAAGCATGCATGAAACAACATCCATACCCACCCAGGAAACTAAAATTGGTGCAAAATTTAGCTGCCTGTTTTCTCCAGGGATTTTCATCACTGTGAACCCAACACCAACACTCTGGGATCTGTCTGCCAGATGCTGGCTGTAAGCTTCAGAAAACCTATGTGTTTTGGAGGTTTAGCTGGTTGACTTGACCTCCTTTTTTGCAGCAGGAGTGCTTGAGCAGCCAGAGAATCTCACTCACATTTTCCTTGAATAGGCAGATCTACTTGTTGATTAAACAAAAGAAGCACCACATGCAGTGACCAATGGCAAATTGGACAACGCAGGTGTATGTGAAGATCACCGTGTACCTGTGAAACTCATGTACTTCTGGCTGTTTGAGATCTTTTTTGAGTTGTAAAACTCCAACACGTCCAGCACTGCCTGGGGATTCTTCTTCTGCTCCGATTTGGTGATGTTGGAAGTCTGCAGCAAACGCGCCCATTGCTCCGGCATTCCCTGGGGGGAGATGGACCTTGTTAGCTCATCGTCAGCCTAATGTGTTTCACAGCACACCCGTTGTCATAGTTCTACTGTGAGAGAAATAGGGAGAAAAGAGGAGAGGAAAGGAGAAGAAGCAGTGGATTGATACCTTCCCAGTCACCGTCTGTGGGACAAGTCACATGTTCCTTACAGGGACATGCAAGTGCCACTCCGCTCATGGGGCTCTGGGTGAGCCCCACATCCTTTGAAAACCAAAACTCGAACGACAGAAAGGAGCAGACACAGATTCTGCAGTTTATGCACAGGTATACACATATTTCATAGAATCATAGAACTATTTGGTCAGAAAAGACCCTCAAGATCATCGAGTCCAACCATCAACCTAACACTGCCAAGTCCACCATTAAGCCATGTGCCTAAGAACCTCATCTATGTGTCTGTTCAACCCCTCCAGGGATGGTGACTCCACCACTGCCCTGGGCAGCCTGTTCCAATGCCCAACCACACTTTCTGGGAAGAAATTTTTCCTAATATCCAATCTAAACTTCCCCTGGCACAACTTGAGGCCGTTTCCTCTCATCCTATTGCTTGTTACTTCAGAGAAGAAACCAAGACCCTCCTATATTTACATTTATCCAAGAAAGACTATAGAAATAGCATACACTGATTATCTAGCACAACAAACATGGAACATTCACTTGGGTCTTCCTGTAGCATCAGATTCCGTAGATAAGAGTGGTTTGGTGCCTCCTGTAACCAGAGCTGGGAAAGCAGAGATGTTAACCTCACATATGAAGCTCAGAATTTCATGTCAGGCCAAAAATAAATACATCTGGAGTACAAGAAGAGTACTGAAGAAGAGACTGGACAATGCCCTCAGACACATGGTGTGAACTGTGGGTTTGTCATATGGGAGGACAGGAGTTGGACTCGATGATCCTTGGGGGTCCCTTCCAGCTCAGGACATTCTATGATTCTACAACCTGACTTGAACCCTTCACCACCAGCAAGAGCAACAGTTTGTGTAGATGAAGTGGCAAGTGACTGGGATCTTTTATCAATAAAGTTGCTCTCCCTGTTCAAAAGGATGGCTGGATACCACTGGTATATCTGGGTTCACTTGGGTGAGATTTGCTGACAAGCAAAACACAACCGTACACATAATTCAGGTTAGGAGAGCAAAGTCCACAAAAAACAGAAGCATATTAAAGACAAGTAAAAACAGCTTGCTCACAAACAACTTCTGCTGCTGTTGAACACTATCTCATAATTAAATTAAGAATAATAATATGATGAAATACAACTCTGTCTTCATAGTATTTTACATGTCAATTAAAAAAACCCATAAAAGCATCTGACATTTAGCCTTAGGAAAGCACATGCACATTCTGTCAGAAAAGTTAAGCACAGCTGTGTGTGTTCTAAAAGCAGAACTCTAAGACTCACTTGGTGGACACAGACTATGCTGTAGACCTAACCCAGCTCTAGAAGACGAGGGGAGGGGAACAGAGGAGAGATACACCATGTTTTGTTGTCCACATCAGCCAAATAAACAGGAAAGGAAAAGTCTGCTGACAGCCTGGGCTCCTGGGATGTGCCACGTTTGACAAACAGTCTCTCAGCAGGAATTAGTGGGTAAACTCTGCGGATGTGTTTCAAAGGAGATCAAACTAGATGATGGTAATAGCCTTTCCAGCATTACTATATAAAAGATTAATGGGTCCTGGCTCCACCCTGCAACACGCCAAACCACATGTTTATCTTTTCCTCCAGATGCACTTACTGTGAATTCTCCCGTGACTGCATCAAACCCCACATGAATTGTGTGTTCAAAGTCTGAAGGGAGGGAGATCTCCGGCCGCTCCTTCTCTTTTTTTTTATTGGCTGGAAGAGACAATAATAATAATAATAATAATAATAATAATAATAATAATAATAATAATAATAATAATAATAATAATAATAAAAAAATCCATAAATCCATCAAGCATTAAAATCTCCCCAGTAGCTTCCAATTGACTTACCCAGTCACACCCCCCTTTTGCTAGTTATACGATTTCGATCCAGAGCAGACAAACAGCAAGTTATAAAACTTTGTTACCTCACTTAAGAGCAGCCGCAGCAAGTGGACAACAAAAGTCAAAGTTCTGTAGCATAGGAGGAGCATAAGACAATGAAACTGATATTTTGGGTATGTCAAGTACCAAGTGGTAGAGCTGGACTCAAGAACACAAGAGCTATTTACCTGAAAAACTCACGCAAACTTATACAGGTCGGAGCAAAAACCACTGCAGTGGGAGTATATTGGAGTCATGCAGTTTTGAACATATTATTTTATTTGTTGTCTTAAGCAACTTTTAAAAAACAGTATTATGTGGTGTTAAATATACACTCCCCTTTCACATTTAGACAGGGACAAAATTAACTACAATTAGTGCTTATAAATTGCTTCCTTCATCCTACATCCTCAAAACAGAGCTTCTAAAGAAAACCAAATATAGCATGTGTGCTTCTGCTACAAAAGCCTCTATGAGCAAAAGCATTTATATTTTCCTGCTCACAAAATCAGCTAGACATGGTTTTAATAACAAGCTTTGAAGAGATAGAGCAAGAAGGCAGGACCTGGAAGGTGAGGAGCAGAAGTCGTGTAGAAACAGGAAAGGGAATAAATCAAAGCACATGCACCCTGCGAATTTTCAAGTCAGGTCTTCAAACAAGATTATCATTCTGCCTTGGATTAAGTTCATCCATATTCATGACATTTTAAGGACTCCACCTTTCTTTTAATATTCACTGTATTCAAGAAATTGAGAAGAGTTTAAGGACAAACCATGTTCTATTCGGATTTGCTGCTGCTTGCGCTTATAAAATAAGCACAGCCAGGAGGAGGTGACTAAACCACTTCTGTTTCCCAGCTGCCACCTTCTGTATCTAAAGGCAAATAGAATTTGTTTCGTGGCTGACATTCCCCAGTGCATTTTTGGCAACGTGAATGCCATATCTCGGGTATTTCAGAAATTTGTGAAGGCGACACTCAATATTGCAATTATTTAATACGCTGCTGGTGGCCAGTTGTGTAGAGAGGGTGAGTTTGTCCCAAAGGACCAAATCTTGTTTCTTTCAGTGCCAGCTCTGGCACTGTTCTTCACATCATTACAGAGTTACGCTCGTGATTTCTGGAGCAAGAAAAGGATCAGATGCTCTATTTGGGACACAAAGATGGAACAGATTGTTTTCGGTCCCTCTTTCAAACAAAGGGGGGAAGCTGAATCACGGAAGAGCGATCAAGGGAAAGGAGGACAGAGCTGCAGTGCTGGAGGAGCCATCACAGAGCGGGGAGCAAAAAGGAGACGGAGCAGCTGCAGCGTAGCAGATGGTGAGCATCTGCAGCGCGGGGGCTGCCAAAAATAAAGGAACAAGCAGCTGCATCCAGCAGGTAGACAGAAAAAGCTGCATGCGTTAGCGGTGGACGGAGAGCAAGATGAAAAGAGATGCAGAAAGAGCCAGAAGCACCGTTTTCTGTAGTCCTGGCTAAAGGATGAATCCCTTTCTCCAAGCCAAAGAGTGAGGTGGCAGCTCTGCTCATCGCTCAGGTGAGGAGGAAAAGGGCACCTGTAGTAGCACCACGGGTGGGGATGCACACCCACACGTGGTCCAGGACAACTGCCAAAACACATTTGAGTTCATCCTTAAAAAAGCTAAAGTTGCTATCCAAAAGTCAATACACTTAGTTTTGGGTTGGGTTTTCTTTAATTATTATTTTTTTTATTTCTACAGACAGTCACACACCTAAATCCCAACAAATATCTCTGCAACCAACCATTCTGGTAACTATTCAACCACAAACTGAGATGACTGCTGACCGCTAACTTATCCAGAGCAAGAGATGTCGCTCTGAGCAAGACTCAGCTACACAGAGCAGTAAAACCAGTTCTGGAAGGACTGATTAAATAATGGAATGGCATCTGTCACATCAACACTCCAGCTCTCTGTCCATGTCCAACACGTACGTAGTTTCATTATGGCTACGCTGCAATATAGAAACAGGAGGAGATTGTTCTGCATTTATGACTTAGGATATTTTCATACCCTTGAAGCAGTTAATGTTATCCCAATTATCTCGATTTCCTGCAACCCCTTCCTACAGCATCTCAACCCTTTGCATTTTCCCTGCCTCTCAACAGCTCTTTGGGACAGCTACCACAAGCTCATGCTAAAATCACTTTGGTTTAGTGATGACCTTACAGCCAGTGAGATCATAATTGCTCTCTACACTTCTTAAAATCTGCCTGCCTGCCCCAGTCGGGGTTTTATAGCACCCAGACTGACTTCACCATCATGGGAACACACATGAAGCTAGCACACAAATTCACAGATGTTCCTCCAGCAGTCTCAGAGGACAATGAACTTTAGAAGCTTTCGATCCAAAATCTGGCAGATCTAAAAGCCTAAACATATTATACCATTAATTACATAACTGCTTTTTGTAGCAGATATTGGTGTCATAGCAAGAGATATAAGACAAGAGGAATTAGAGGTGAGCACTCCCAATCTTGCTGAACACTTAATCCGCCTCTACAGAGATTGTTATCCTTGCAATGAATCAAAAAGCTTTGAAGAATCTTAAATTTAAAAAAAAAAAAAAAAAAAGAGTAATCATATATCTCATTAAGAAGGTCTTCTTACCACCAAGTGTTTTATTCCCACAAATACCTTGCTGACTTCTCATGCAAAACCTCACATGTCTTACAAGAACCACAGGTCTACAAGAGCCAAATTCATCCCCTCAATTGGGCTCAGGGCTCATCGGTGTCCCAGGAAGCTTCAGATGTTGACAACTCTTGTTGAAAGTCACACAAGCTCTGCATCTATTTTGATAGGATCCACCAGTATTGAGTCACCATATTTTCCAAATACCGGTTTGGGGGATTAGGCTGTGACAGAGGAAATCAGGACTATAAATTACATCCTAAATTTTGCAGGCAGAGCGTGGCACTTCCAGAACAGCCTGGCAAGGGGACACAGCTCATGTGCAAACATGTATGAGACCAGGGTTTAAGCCCATGTGTCCTTTACACCACAGCTCTATTCATAAACAGGAGTGGCACAATGGAAAAGACACTTTCCAAAGCACCTTCAGCTAGAGCTGCCCTTCCCAACCAGTAAAAGATGCCCTTGAGATGTTCCCCCTTGTTGGCCTCCCCTCTGATCTGGAGCCACAAGCTCTCAACAGGTCTGTCACCTGCTCCACAGCAGGATTCCATGTGTTTGAGCTGCATCCTTTCACCACTTTTCTCATCCATCATTTGTAAAGTGCCTGTTCCCTGCACAGAGTAAAAAGCTACTGCTTTTCTGAAGGGAGTGATGGCATCAACTTCAGCAGCTTTCATGATAAGAGCAAAACAGCCAACGTCTGTATTTGCCAGCAAAATTAACTGCCAAGCACTTCAGATCTTCACAGGCTCTTCGCAACCCCAGCAGAGGTTAAACACAAATCGGTGGTTACCCTGGGTAAAGCCCCAAAGGTCATGGGCCAAGGCCAATTGTCTGAGGTTCAACAAGGCCAAGTGCCGGGTTCTGCACTTGGGTCACACCAACCCCAGGCAGCGCTACAGGCTCGGGGAAGAGCGGCTGGAAAGTTGCCAGTGGAAAAGGAGCTGGAGGTATTGGTGACAGCGGCTGAACATGAGCCAGTGTGTGGCCAGGTGGCCAAGAGGCCACCAGCATCCTGGCTGGTACCAGCACTGGTGTGGCCAGCAGGCCCAGGGCAGTGACCGTCCCTGTGCTGGGACCTGGGGAGGCCAAACCTCGAATCCTGGGGGCAGTTTTGGGCCCCTCAGCACAAGAAAGGCCTTGAGGTGCTGGAGCGAGTTGAGAGAAGGGAACGGAGCTGGGGAAGGGGCTGGAGCACAAGTGTGATGGGAGCGGCTGAGGGACCTGGGGGGTTCAGCTGGAGAACAGGAGCTGAGGGGAGACCTTCTGATCTCTGAACTGCCTGAAAGGAGCTTGGAGCCAGGGGGGGTCGGGCTCTGCTCCCCAGGAACAAGGGACAGGAGCAGAGGAAATGGCCTCAAGTTGTGCCAGTGGAGGCTGAGGTTGGATCTTGGGAAAAATTTCTTCCCCAAAGGGCTGTGTGGCACTGGAACAGGCTGCCCAGGGCAGTGGTGGAGTCACCATCCTGGAGGTTTAAAAGACACCGAGATGAGGTTCTTGAGCACATGGTTTGCAGGTGACCTTGGTAGTGTTAATGGCTGGACTCGATCTTAGAGCCAAACTAACAAATAACACCCAAATCATTTCAGGCAAGAATCACAGAGAGGTGTCTGAACACCTGGGAATTTTATCAATGTTTACGCAGCAGGAGGCACTGGGAATTTAGTTGTCATCATGAGGTTAGAAAAAGTTTTCATAAAATGAAAAAGCAACTACTCTGAAGTGAACGTGATGGTGTTAATGGTATTTCTTGCTCAATAGGAATTAGAGGATAGAAGGAACCATTTTCATTGGGCCAGGTGTATTGCAACAGAAGGCTCTGCTGGGCTTGGCTAAACAAAAATCGCTCATGTCTTGAAGCATCTGCCACATTGGCCAATCTTCAGTAAACACAAGTATCTTCAAATCAGTGGCAGTCCGCTTGCTGATTTTACCCAAATCGTTCACTTTCGCAGGTCTCCTTCAAAATCCATTTCAAACTAGCATTTCGGGTTGTATTTCTTTTACTCGCTTATAAATTCCAGGTGATTTCTTTGTTCTCTGCAACTGCTGAGCCTGGAGGTTTAAAAACCCCACTCCCTTCAACAAGCCGACACAAAAATCCTGCAACTCTTTAGGATTAATACTCACAATGGCAAGTTCTAACTGAGATTCAACAAACTTGTAACACGGAGTTCATGGGTTTCTAGACTGCAGAATCAAAAATCCAGGTTTGTAAAACAATCGAAAGTTGCTGAAGGTATCATATAATAATAATAATGAATGTTGCAATATTTTGTAGAAAATGAACCTAGATCTTGGTTATTTAAAGTGGAACTACAACTGCAATTAGACTACTTGATAAGAAAAATTAAGGAGGCAGCCTCCCTCCTGGAGCTTGGGAAGTTGAAGATACTTAGGCCTGGCTTTAGTTACGCAGTGTCCAGACACCATTGCAATCTAGACTCTATAAAAAGCTGATGTATTAGAAAGTCCAAAAAATAGGTCAGATATAAAAAGAAACCAGCACATGCTAGGAGATGGAGATTTTGTTTCTTACCTCACTTTTCAAAAGATTCATGAGAGAGTTTTTAAAATATCCTGATCTTAAAAGTCAGAATTCCATGTACAGTTCGCAGTTCCTATCTCTAGTTCCATCTGTTACAGTCTCTCTAAGAAGTGAAAATTCCTTCAGTTCACAAGAAATGTGGAAGAATTTGTATTAACGGATTATTCTTAACAGCAAGTAGACAATACCTTACCCAAACACTAGCACATAGTGACCATACAGTAACATAGGACAGGCCTGGCAGGAGATGGCTTGTTAGTCATGCTCAACTCAAATTATTTGCTGTTTAAAACAACAAAATAAGCAAAAGACCTCCCCATGATCCCCACCAAAGGAATTGCCAATGCCAGCTTTAAATGGCAAGCTTGTAACTGGTACAAAAATGTATGTTTTTCAAGACCATTAAGGCCAAGTCAGGCTGGGAAGTGGCAGAGCTAATTCCAGTATTCAGGGACACAGTTCTCATAATTTAAGAGGGAGATAAAAAAAAAAGCACAAACCAGAGTAAGCAGGATGGATTAATCATCAGAAGAAACAGATCTACAGCCAGCACGTTATGTACCCCCAAAATGACCACAACAGTTCTGCAGAAAACACACACAAAATATTTTCTAAACCCTAAACCATCACCGTGCATCAGGTGCTTAACTAAGGTCATCCAGAGCAACATTCAAACGGGAATTTTATAAGAAACTAAATACTGTACTTTTATCTCCTGGTAAAATAGATCGGAAATATCGGTCCTTCTTTTTCTTTTCTTCTGGGTTGGGAGGCAAAGGTTTTGAGCCATGGTTTAAAGTCGCAGCATCTTTGCTTCCCGATCCAATCATAGTGCTGGTATTTCTCATCGGAGGAGCAGGCGGTTTGTCTTCTGTTTCAACTCCATTGTTCGACATCTTCAGCTGGAGAGGCCGTTACTAGGAATGGGAAAAACAAAAAGAACACCTATTTATTTGTTTATTATAAATTAGAATCGCACACAGTCAAATAAACCACAGACAGGTATTTGCAGACTGGCCTGTAATGTTATATCGACACAGACCAAGTGTGACAGTGACAAATCCTACTCAAGCTCCACATTTTTTCTGTTAATAAGACTATGATCAAGCATGGAACAGGCTGCCCAAGGCAGTGGTGGAGTCACCATCCCTGGAGGGGTTTAAAAGATGCATGATGAGGTTCTCAGGGACAAGGTTTAGTGCCAGATTTAGGTTAGGGTTGGACTTGATGATCCTGAGGATCTCTTCCAACCGAAACGATTCTACAATTTGTGTTATTGATCAACAAGAACAGCCTATTTCAGGATACAGCCTTAAGCAAACCATGGAGCAGAATCATAGAATCAGTTCAGTTGGAAGAGACCCCCAAGATCATTGAGTCCAGTCATAACCTAACTCTAGCACTAAACCATGTCCCTAAGAACCTCGTCGAAACACCTTTTAAACCCCTCCAGGAATGGTGACTCCACCACGGCCCTGGGCGGCCTGTTCCAATGCTTCACAACCCTCTCCATGAAGAATTTTTTCCTAACATCCAATCTGAACCTCCGCTGGGGCAACTTGAAGTGTAGGGCAAGAGGGAAATCAGTAAACACCAGGCGCAATTCAAACTGCCGGCAAGTTGCCCGCATTTTGTTCTGTTGGTAGTGTCAAACAAAACTAGGTCCTCCAACACATACATAAACCCTTAAGCAAATAATCCCTGCTGTGCGGATTTAAAGACAGAAGCTTTGGAACAGGGTAATAGATTATTCTGCAACAACTAGCTTGTTCCACCCAAATGAGATCAGCGTTAGTCCAGACACAGCCTGGCTGCAGTTAGTTCCTTCTGGAAACTGGAATTTGCCTGCATTATGTTCACAAAAGAAAGTTGGGAGTTAACTGCTGAACAAAGACCAAAGCAGGAACAGTTTCTGTTTGGGTGGAAAAAGCAGTTCAACCGCTTTATGAATTTCACAAACAGTAAGAGAAGAAGTTTCACTCAGCGAGAATTATTGGGTGGCAGAAAGGTAAAAGTGGTTTGCACTCCACAAGTGAGAAGTCTGGTTCCAAAGCCAAATCAGTTCTGGACTCCAGGGAGCTGCTTTCCATTAGGCTGGACTCAGAGGAACCACAATGGGTCACACTCTGAACAGATCCCACAACCACATGACGGTCCTACAACCACACACCACCACCCTGCCAGTCTTCAAAGACTTCTTTGGCTGCATTAAAAGACGTGCGGCCAGCAGGTGGAGGGAGGGGATTCTGCCCCTCTGCTCCGCTCTGGTGAGACCCCCCCTGCAGTGCTGGTCCAGCTCTGGGTCCTCAGCACAGGACACACATGGACCTGCTGGAGAGGGGCCAGAGGAGCCACAGAAATGATGCAAGGCTGAAACAGCTCTGCTGGGAGGACAGGCTGAGAGAGTTGTGGCGCTCAGCTGGAGAAGAGGAGCTCTGGGGAGACCTTTTTGTGGCCTTTCTGAACTTAAAAGGGGCTCATAAGAAAGATGGGGACAGACTTTTGAGCAGGGCCTGTTGCGATAGGACAAGGGGTGATGGTTTTAAACTACAAGAAGGGAGATTCAGGCCAGACATGAGGAAGAGATGTTTTTTTTACAATGAAGGTGGTGAAACACTGTCCCAGGTTGGCCAGAGAGGCAGTGGATGAACCATCCCTGGAGACATCCCAGACCAGGCTGGACGGGGCTCTGAGCAACCTGAGCTGGTGAAGATGTCCCTGCTCATGGCAGGGGTGGCACTGGATGAGCTTGGAAGGTCCCTCCCAACCCAAACTATTCTATGATTCTTTGGCCAGGCTACTGCTGCTCAGCACTAGCTGGGAAGATTTGCACCCCAGGCACGCTACTCTCACAGCTGCAGGGAGTTAAGAAAGGCCAATGCTGCCCACAGCTTTCTGAAGGCACCCAGCTGCAACACGTTAGACTTTGCTGAAAGCAGAAGTTCCCCCCACCTACCAAGTTGTAGCTGGTCTGCAGCTCCACCTTCTCCCCCACTTACTTGGTTCCTGGTTTCTTCACACTTGCTTTTAAACAGGAGGGCTGGCAGTATTGCACAGCCCTAAGGCTTTGGACGAGTCTTCGCACACAGGGAGCTTTGTAAGCAGTTTGACCCCAGCCCCGCTTCCTCCCAACACAACTGTGCAATGGCATTTTAAATGACAGACTAGCATTTGGGGTGTTGATTTTAACAGTGGGATAGTTTGGGGGTTTGGGAGGGGTGGGGGGAAATGAGCTGTGCATTTGTCTGGGTGTGTTCTGGCACGTGCCCTGTGCATCTCCCATCACTCGTGCTTCATGCCATTCTCCAGTATAAAACAGAGCAGAACGAAGCGACAGCTGGAGCGCCAGCCGGCAAGTGGTGCAAGCGACTGTTCTCCTTGTCTAAGCAGTGGAAAGTCTAAACTAAAACCCAACTGGTCAATTTGGCAGCCGCTGCTGCGCACGTATCCTGCCCAACATGAAGATATCGAGGCCTCACTGATGGACTTTGCATATCATAGCGTTGGTGGTTGGTATTGAACCAGCACAACTAAAGCGTTGGAAACGGCATAAGCCGAAGTGCCACATTTTGCGTTGCGTTTGTCTTTATTTAACTGTGAGAAAGCAAATTTCTGGGAAGGTGTCAGGAATACGCTGCAAAAAGGGAAGGAGAAGGAAAATGAGCGTCAGCAGCTCTGTGCCTGCAGGAGCGGGCACCACATTGGTGCTGTAACGCCCTGGTTTACACCACAGGGGGTTGAATAAAGGTGAATCCAAAGATCATCCCACCGAGCAGACCTCTTGGAGCTGCAGGAGGAGGAGATTGTCTCATTGCTGGGTCCCTCTTCCACCAAGGGAGGTGAGTAGGTAAGAATCGGTGCTTGTTACCTGCTGTCACAGGCATGAGATGAAGCGGGGGACAGAGTAATGGTTACTGTATTGGGGAATGGATGCAACATCAGAGAGAAGTTGAGTACAAGAGAACAGAGCGGCATGTGGCTCCAGGATGGAGAAAAATAAGTGAGAAGAGGAGGAAAACCGCCCGGATTACACATAGAGGTTGGCCGAGTGCTGGGGGAAGGAAAAAGAACATAAACAAAAAAAAAAAGACTATGAAAACATAAGAAAAACCTCTGGATGTCAAGCATCCTCACTCTGTTTCACCAGTGCAAAACCCCAAGGCCATCTGCTCACAGTTTCTTCAAATAAAGAGGGTATTTCAAAATCCCTCAGTCGGAAAGGATAGAGCACAAGTGAATTACTGTTTTACCTCAGGGCTAGAAGCACTGGCACTACAAGCTCTTGTTTATCTTACGTTATTCCCTGAATGAGCAAGTAACTGCTGAGAAGTTAGAAGTTGAACAAACAATATTGTTTTACACTTATTTGATAACTGCAACTTCCATGTGGGCAAAGCCTACAGTTCACCCTTTCCTTTCTTCTCCATCGCTCGAGCCCCCAGACCTTCCTCCTCCTCAAGGTCTTCTGTTTGGAGTTACAAGAGCTATTTAATCTGTTTGGAGATGGGGGACAAGATAAATTTTTCAACACACAAAACTGAGAGACTAGTTCTGCGGAAGTTATACCCTCTAACAGCAACACTATCATAGAGGGTGCTGAAAAGCCCTTTTCTATTCCATCACAGAATGTCGGGGATTGGAAGGGACCTCGAAAGCTCATCCAGTCCAATCCCCCCGCCAGAGCAGGAACACCCAGATGAGGTTACACAGGAAGGTGTCCAGGTGGGTTGGAATGTCTGCAGAGAAGGAGACTCCACAAACTCCCTGGGCAGCCTGGGCCAGGCTCTGTCACTCTCACTGAGAAGTTTCTTCTCAAATTTAAGTGGAACCTCTTGTGTTCCAGTTTGAACCCATTGCCCCTTGTCCTGTCATTCGTTGTCACTAAGAAGAGCCTGGCTCCATCCTCCTGACACTCACCCTTTATATATCTGGAAACATTCATGAGATCACCCCTCAGTCTCCTCTTCTCCAGCTCCAGAGCCCCAGCTCCCTCAGCCTTTCCTCACACGGGAGATGCTCCACTTCCTTCAGCATCTTTGTTGCCCTGCGCTGGACTCTCTCCAGCAGTTCCCTGTCCTGCTGGAACTGAGGGGCCACAACTGGACACAATATTCCAGATGTGGTCTCCCCAGGGCAGAGTAAAGGGGGAGGAGAACCTCTCTCGACCACCATATTTAAAGGGAAAACCAAAAGCCTGCTTATATGAGTCCTCCCACTGTGACACAGAGACATAGTCTATCCTCAAACTCAACATCAATATACTTTAAACTCGTGTTGCCTTCAGAGTATGCGGATGAAACCCTGTCCTGACAGAATTCCACCCACCTCTCCAGGGCTTTACGGCAGAGCTGAGCCCCCAGAGCACAAAGCAACAGCAAGGGGTCATATGCGGCCGTCTCCCTCACCGTAGCCTTGTTGACTGTGCAAATTCTCTTCTTCCTAAAATAATCTCCTGCCGATTCACACATAAGAAGGCTTTAAACAAACCCCCCTTGTGCAGGGCCTGCTCAGGTTCAGCAATCACTGGGCTTCACCAGCCGGCATAACATCAGCGCTACGACACTGGAGTGAGTCACTCTGCTCAGCGCGATCCATCCCGACAGGAATGCAAAGCGTCACCGGACCCAGTTACTCCCTTTTTCGCACCAGCACGACTCTGCTCTGCAGAGATATTCATCTTATGTTTCCACGGGATGATTAAGCAAACAGTGAAAGCAAGGAAACAGCACATGAACTTTTCAACTGCAGTCAGATGAGGGAATATGTTTTAGCTGCAGACACAATTATTCTCAACAACTATATATATATTAAAATACCAGCACTCAAACCAAAGCCCACAGACACCACTAGGAGGGCATAGCCATGATGTAGGACTATTATTTCTGCAGCCGTTTGGGAGTACTGAAAGTTCGGATTGTTTCAGCACACAGTACTTATGAAAATACAAGTTTTATTACACACCGCAACCTATGACTGCCATAAGACAAGTTAAAGAGCCCTTCAAATTCTCCCTGTCCTTCCCCAGCAACTTTTGAAGCTCATTAGCTAAATCAGATTACCTCAGCCTCAGCAGAGTCCAACAGCAGACCCGACCAACTCTCCTTTCATACCTAGAAAACACTTGTGCAGGCAGGAAGAAGTGACAGGCAACCACACACGAGGGGACAAGAGACTCAGGAACCCACCTGTCAGCTCAAGACAGAGCAAATTGAGACGCTGAACAGAACACGGCGCCCGCAGGTGCCAACAGCAGCATCCCAGAGTACAGACACACAAAGATCCACACAGGTCTGCTCAGCTGTGTTAGATATTAAAAGGCTCAAAATAGTGAAGTTTATACCTGTAGCTTCCCTGTAATACAGACACAAGCTCATGAGCAGTTCATCAAGCAGAGCAGGATCCCAACATATGTGGAGCCTTCTGGCACTACTGTGTGTACCACACACACACAAAAAAATAATAAAAAAAGAACAAATATCCTCTATTTATGTCATTTTTCCTTCTGGTAAACTGCATCATTTCAAACCTGACGCTCCACATTGAACTATAAGGTTCTAATGAGCTGGTTGTGTTTTCTTTGCTTTCCGTTGTAAGACAGGCAGATGACTGATTGCTAAAACAGAAAGCAATTAAAAACTCGGAGGAGCTGAAACCTACGCTACAATAGATGCCATGAAGATAACTACGTCCAACGCATACTAATTGCTGGAGCCAACATGAAAACTCATAAAAGAGCCATCTATAATTCATGCAGTCTGGCAAGACAGTAGCTGTAAGTTACTCGCTACAACTTACAGATGAATAAACTATATTAAACAAGAGATGGGGGAGGGAGATGCTCAGTGGCTGTTCCTCCCTCTCTGCCTCCTACCAAAAGGAAATATCATGTTTTTCCAATATGCTATTCTTCTGTTGTTGCCAGCATGAGGAAAGGGTGCCTTGCCCACAAAAGAGTCTTTGCCTTTAATTGAGTTGATCCTGATTAGAAAAAGCATTTTACCACTGCGCCGGTATCCCGGCAGCCTCCCACCCCATGGCTGGAGTGAAAATCTCCTTTTCACAGAATCACAGACTGTCAGGGATTGGAAGGGACCTGGAAAGCTCATCCAGTGCAATCCCCCCATGGAGCAGGAACACCCAGATGAGGTTACACAGGAAGGTGTCCAGGCGGGTTGGAATGTCTGCAGAGAAGGAGACTCCACAACCTCCTGGGCAGCCTGGGCCAGGCTCTGGCACCCTCACTGGGAAGAAGTTTCTTCTCAAATTTAAGTGGAACCTCTTGTGTTCCAGTTTGAACCCACTACCCCTTGCCCTATCATTGGTTGTCATCAAGAAGAGCCTGGCTCCATCCTCCTGACACTCACCCTTTAGATATCTGTAAACTTCAATGAGGTCACCCCTCAGTCTCCTCTTCTCCAGCTCCAGAGCCCCAGCTCCCTCAGCCTTTCCTCACACGGGAGATGCTCCACTCCCTTCAGCATCTTTGTTGCCCTGCGCTGGACTCTCTCCAGCAGTTCCCTGTCCTGCTGGAACTGAGGGGCCACAACTGGACACAATATTCCAGGTGTGGTCTCACCAGGGCAGAGTAGAGGGGCAGGAGAACCTCTCTGACCTACTGACCACCCCCCTTCTCATCCGCCCCAGGTGCCATTGGCCTTCCTGGCCACAAGGGCCCAGTGCTGGCTCATGCTCATCCTGCTGTCCCCAGGACCCCCAGGTCCCTTTCCCCTATGCTGCTCTCTAATAGGTCATTCCCCAACTTTACTGTGCTGGTGGGAAGGAGCAGGAGCTGTCCCCTGCTCTGCTCAAACACATTGCGAGCAGCAGACTCTGTCCCCGTGTGCGCCACTTTCATCCAAATCCCAGCAGAAAACTCACAGCAGTTTACCAGCTGGGTTTCGACACAGGATGAAGAGTCACTCATTCGTTTTGTTTCCTTATATCTTTGCATTGGATTAGGTCTCAAATACAGCGTTGCATTGAAGGAAAGGCACATCACACGTGTCCCACCTGAACAAGAGGCAAGATGTGTCCTTTTCCTCCACCTGGCAGCGGATGGAACTTGGGACACAGGCTGTCACAGAAAAGGGCAGCAGCAATTCACGCACCCTGGGGGAGGACAGACCGATTGTCACATTTAGAAACGATTTTAAAAAGCAAACTGTAGCATCTAGCTGTCTCCCCAGCCAGTGACTGCACATCTGAGTGCTGTGCAAGTGTGCCAATTAAACAAAAAAAATAGTCAAGGTCCATCAATGCATCAGCCCAGATGCGACATTTACATGTGAATTTTAAAAAGCTACAAATTGTCATGAAGTTCTAATAAATAATTACAAAACCGCAGTGTTTGCTCATCTATCTTTAAAATCTACCTGCGAGACTGCTGCAAGTGCTACCAACACCTAGAGATGCAGACAAAATCACTAAATTAAATGAAATCATGATTAAAACACTAAAAATAAGTACATGTTTAGAAGAGGACGCATCCGCCGCTGCAGCCAGAGCGGGTGGGTGTGCGGAGCGGGGGACACGCTCGTGGCAGATGGCCAGATGCTGGTTCCAGTCCCGCTCTGCTGCCGGCGTCATTTCCATAGTGCCAGACACAAAGGATGAGCGACCAGCTACAAGCTGAGGAATGCCGGAAGACTCCATGGCTTGGAATTTTAAAAGCTGAAAGACCGGAGGGTCCTTTTTAAAAAAATAGGCTTTAATTCAACCCCAACTGCTTGGGCCAAACACAAGAACTGCTGGGGGGGGATTCCCTAGCGTGTATTTTGCAGGAGGTGATGGACGCCACTGCAGTGGGCACTAATTCTGGGCAGGAGAGCTGTGAAATCCCCTCTACTCTGCCCTGGGGAGACCACACCTGGAATATTGTGTCCAGTTGTGGCCCCTCAGTTCCAGCAGGACAGGGAACTGCTGGAGAGAGTCCAGCGCAGGGCAACAAAGATGCTGAAGGGAGTGGAGCATCTCCCGTGTGAGGAAAGGCTGAGGGAGCTGGGGCTCTGGAGCTGGAGAAGAGAAGACTGAGGGGTGACCTCATTAATGTTTCCAGATATCTAAAGGGTGAGTGTCAGGAGGATGGAGCCAGGCTCTTCTCGGTGACAACCAATGATAGGACAAGGGGTAATAGGTTCAAACTGGAACACAAAAGGTTCCACTTAA
This sequence comes from Streptopelia decaocto, assembly GCF_964273445.1. Lineage (NCBI taxonomy): Eukaryota > Metazoa > Chordata > Aves > Columbiformes > Columbidae > Streptopelia > Streptopelia decaocto. Next base: position 208,263,134 of record NC_138663.1, on the reverse strand, counting down.
ATTTGAGAAGAAACTTGTTCCTGGTGAGGGTGGCAGAGCCTGGCCCAGGCTGCCCAGGGAGGTTGTGGAGTCTCCTTCTCTGCAGACATTCCAACCCGCCTGGACACCTTCCTGTGTAACCTCATCTGGGTGTTCCTGCTCCATGGGGGGATTGCACTGGATGAGCTTTCCAGGTCCCTTCCAATCCCTGACATTCTGGGATTCTGTGAAATCTCTTCCTGGGCAGATATACGTGCTGAGCCATCGTGCTGCACAGATACACTCCTAAAGAAGAACAGACTAATTATAACTGCTCGATTCCTAGCAACCGAGCAGAGTTCTCCGTTTGCTCAAGTTCAAGAAGCTTCTTTCTGTTTTAAATAATCAAGGCCCAGCTTTTGCCAGGCTCCACGGCGCGGGCCCACTCGTGACCCCGGTGACACTAACCCAGACACACGGAGGGTTTCAGTAGCACTTGGGCAGGTCAAGCCCTTTCCACCACATTAGGCTTGAATCCAAAACTGCAGAGGCAATGCTGGCTCAATTTGCCACGCTTCAACTTCGCTTTGGTTGTTTTCATGAATACCCAGCGGTGTCAAACAATAATTACTTTGCAGTCAATGTCAGTTATGCCCAAGTACCTGGAGTACAGGATGATTTCCCTTTAGCACTTGGGTCGCTCATGGTTTTGGAGCTGCAGAGAGCAGCTCCAGCTGTTCGCATCCCCCAGCAGCTGCCTGCTGGTTTTGACCGAGCGTTTACCCCATTCTAACAGCGCTTTTAAACAGCCCAAGAGAAATAAATGGCATCCATATTAAAAAAAAAAAAAAATCCACACTGAGACAGAAGGAACCAAGAGTATCATTTTTAAAACTTCTCAGCCTACAAATCATCCTCCTTATTTCCTCACTTCCAGAAGTGCCGTCTCCCCTCCCGCAGCTACGTGCCCGAACAAGCAAGTTCGCCGTTGCAGATGTCAGCATGGGCTGCATTTTCCAGCGCCGTACAGAGCAGCCTTGGCTCTGGTTCCACTTTTGCTCGCAGGAAGGCAAAGCTTCAACCGCACGAGTCGAAGTAGTGGCTGGAGTCGGAGCTTGCTAAGCAGGGTGGGAAAAATAAAGGTCTCTTGTGTTAAAGCAAACCAAAAGCCCATATAAGCAGGTTTCCTGGAGGAAATCTGTGTTCCGGAGGAAATGACTAAATGCAGCATAAAGCAAATATGTGAACACACAGTTAAAAACACCCTTGCTACTCTGCACCTAAGCCACTTGGCTCTAAGTCCGAACTGCACATTAGCAGCCACAGCAACTGAAAGCAGCGAATCATTAATCAGCTTTCCATTCAAAAGTTTCCAATCCAGAAGATGAACACAGAGCCTGTGCTCAGAATTAAGCCCCGCTACTTCAAATAATTCCTTGTACAATCTATTCATGTTTTAAATATATATAGTTTATCCACAAAAAGATAACATTTACACACACATCTTGTTAAATGCAAAGATTTGACATTTGCCATTTAGCAATGGGGGTGGGAGGAAGATGTCAGAAAACTAGAACATCGTCAGGTCAGGTCAACAACATCCCACGCGCACAGAGGACACCATAATGCAGCGGTTGGCAAAAATCCACGGTATGTAAATAGCAGAAAGTTTGCATTAACCTGCAAAAGGTGAGTTTTTCTGAGGGGAAAAGACGTCAAGACAGAGACCTGCAAAGAGGAAAGGGACCTGGGGGTCCTGGGGACAGCAGGATGAGCATGAGCCAGCACTGGGCCCTTGTGGCCAGGAAGCCAATGGTACCTGGGGTGGATGAGAAGGGGGGTGGTCAGTAGGTCAGAGAGGTTCTCCTGCCCCTCTACTCTGCCCTGGGGAGACCACACCTGGAATATTGTGTCCAGTTGTGGCCCCTCAGTTCCAGCAGGACAGGGAACTGCTGGAGAGAGTCCAGCGCAGGGCAACAAAGATGCTGAAGGGAGTGGAGCATCTCCCGTGTGAGGAAAGGCTGAGGGAGCTGGGGCTCTGGAGCTGGAGAAGAGGAGACTGAGGGGTGACCTCATTAATGTTTACAGATATATAAAGGGTGAGTGTCAGGAGGATGGAGCCAGGCTCTTCTCGGTGACAACCAATGATAGGACAAGGGTAATGGGTCCAAACTGGAACATAAGAGGTTCCACTTAAATTTGAGAAGAAACTTCTTCATGGTGAGGGTGGCAGAGCCTGGACCAGGCTGCCCAGGGAGGTTGTGGAGTCTCCTTCTCTGCAGACATTCCAACCCGCCTGGACACCTTCCTGTGTAACCTCATCTGGGTGTTCCTGCTCCATGGGGGGATTGCACTGGATGAGCTTTCCAGGTCCCTTCCAATCCCTGACATTCTGTGATTCTGTGAGGAAACTGATGTTCTTAAGAGTAAACCGCTGGGAAACTAAAGAGAAAGAAGACAACGCGCAAGAGCATCGTTATCAGACGAAGATATCCAAGATCCTCAATTAGGCTGAGGGGGAAATGCCACAACAGTTCAGCGCTAATTCCACTGAATAAAAGCAAATATAAGAACATCACTTATTATAGTAGCAGGCCCATTTTAAGGCACTAGGTAATTAGGATTAAGAGTTAATAACAGGACCAGAAATAATAGGCAAGGTTTTCCGCATCATCTTTGTGCAAGTCTTCCTGGGACATGGATCTTCTTATCCTGTGTTCTTGCTACAGTTACCTCAGCAGCTTTAAGTAGGACACGTGGATCTTCACTGCTACCTATTTAAACCTCATTCTCTCTCATGAACCAGCAGCATCAGCTGCAGCCACAAAACCCGACCCAGCGGAGACCGATCGAGCTCCCTGTCAGCATCGGCAGCAAGAAACTTGCTTCTTTCAATCCAGTTCCCACTGGGTGAGTGTCTCTACCGTAAAATTAGCAACAATACGAACTGTGAATTCAGCAGAATTTGGATTTCACTGATGGATGGCCTGCCAGTACGCATGTTTTATTCATCTCGAGACTGCTTTGTCAGGTTGGTTGCATCTCCCCTCTGTACTTAAAATGTTAAAAATCATTTTATGGTCGCTATTGAGCAGCCAAGAAGCTCTATAGACAGTGTTGTACCTTTTCCAAGTGCAGCCAAAGCTCACCAGATTTACGAAATGAAGACAATAACCAAAGTGATGTTCCAGGAAGCTATATGAGTCCAGGCCTTTGGTATAATATTCCCTCCCATCACTGTAAGTCACCTTGCTGAAGTCACACAGCTCCTTCCCATGAAGGTCATCAGCATGTGAATCAGCCTCCCCACGAGAGCACAGCATGCAGCAGATCAAGACACAGAGTTTTCTGATCATCTTCCTTGATTCTAATAGTTAAGATTCAAGGACGTTACCTACCAACACACTCAGGTAGAGGTTCCTGCTACTTACCTATAACCCTAAAGCTTCCCAAATGCTCAGGCACTCAAACCAATTCCCATCTCAGCATCCACCCCACTCTCTCTCCTATTGTAAATCCAAGGCAAGAGAGTGTAAAATGAGATATTTTAAATTCTGTAGCTAGCGCTACAATTTCACCTCTCACCTCCACAGTAACAGCTGTTTGCTCTAAAACTCAAGATACAAACAGGGCCGTCAGTTTTGGAAACAGCTATTTCACAGCACACAAGAAATCTCAGCATTTGTGCCTGAGCACGCCCAGGAGGAACATGTGGGGCTGCACTTCCCAAACCAATTTCATCCCATCCACATTATGGCATTTACACACTGCCTCACTCAAGTCCTGCCTCACTCCAGTCCTGCCTCCCTTTTTACCGAAGCTCATGTTTATACACCTGCGCGGCACAACCTGCACGAACTCCCCCTTTCCTGTTCTTACACCCCCCTCACAGAGGGATGTGGGGAAGGGAAATATGCTGGTTGTGGGAAAAGAGAACCTGGAAATCAATCCAGAACACAGAATCATGGAATGGCTTGGGTTGGAAGGGACCTTCCAAGCTCATCCAGTGCCACCCCTGCCATGAGCAGGGACATCTTCACCAGCTCAGGTTGCTCAGAGCCCCGTCCAGCCTGGCCTGGGATGTCTCCAGGGATGGTTCATCCACCACCTCTCTGGCCAACCTGGGACAGGCTCTCACCACCCTCAGGAGCAACAACTGCTCTTATCCAGCCCGAGTCTCCCCTCTTTTAGGCTTACGTGACCTGTCTCCTTTGCAAGTATAAGGTTCCTTCTTCTATTCTTTCTTTCTAGTCATTTCCTTTGAGCTGAATTTCCCTCCGTTCCTGGTTATTCTCATACTCCTCGTATTTGCAGGTGTTGATTCACAGCCTCCCAAGATATGCACATTTGGCTGCTTTTGTTTTTCAAAAGAGTCACTTCAGGCTGGAAATAACTTTGTGAACACTCTTCAATGTATATCTAGTTTTATCTGAGGAGCTTCAATATTCTATTTTAAGTAAAGCCGCAAAGTTGCATTAGTTTCTGTTGCTTGATTAAAATATTATAAAACAGACACCCAAATTTATGGCCTGCCATTGTCCAAAGTCCCTTCTAGCTTTAAAAGTAGAAGCTGGATTTCAGATTAATATACATTCTTTAAACTTCTAACATGGTTTGAATTTACATCCCCATAGGCGAAGCCTCCCCTGAGGGTTTCAATCCTTAATAAAATTAAAAACCCACAAAAACTTCATGCTTTTGTTGTGATCAAGCTGAACAAAGATACCTCAAATAGAAGTGGTGAAACCCCAAATCGCAACTTCTTGAAATGGGCTCTCAAAAAGCAGACCTGAGCAAATCAGCCCACGAGTCTGTCATTTTAATATCTTATCAGCAGATGGTTTCTGTCTCAGATCTGAGATGATGTGCTGTCTCCAGTCCCTGCTCCGCTGGCCCCCAACCTTTTCTCCCCCACAGAGCATCTCTATCCCGGCTATTTCCTTGGAGATTCATTAACTGCTCCTTCCTCAAAGCCTGAGATTATTGGCATTTTTCTCAGACTACATGTCTAAGTGTTTGAAAGACCTGTCAGGACAGAGAAACAAATAAATACAGAAAAATATCAATTCATCATCCTCTCTGTTACGACACCACAGGTAAAGAGAAGCCCTAAGTTTTGGCTAATGTCTTAAAGGCTGTTTTTCTATCTCGCATGCCTGTATATCATTTACATATCATTTCACACTCTCTCAATGTCAGCATCCTCAGAGGGAGGCCGTGAATTAGAATATTAATATCTCTAATTTAGGAGGCAATTAGACCAATAACAACAAACCAGAGCTGAATGTATGCTCGGAACAATCTAGTTAGAATTCTATTTTAATGAAAAATCAGTCACATAATCCTATTATCCCAAGGATTGCTTTAGGCGCAGTTCCAATCCAGCACATCTTTTTTTAATCTTTTAGTTCCGTACCCATAAAGTGATTAAATAAAACAGTGTAAACTACTAGAATGGTCCTTTCTGCACAGCACGTTCCTCTCCCAATTGGAGAGCTCACGAAGATAAAGAAATAACTGTTCCGATGTCAGTCAGCCACTTCCTAAGATGTTTAAAAAAAACAACAAAAAAACCCAAAAAACCAAACCAGAATTGAAAATTAATAAAATAAAAGCAGCATATATCATAGGCCAAGAAATATGGTTTTCACATAATTTGGTATTACACACTGCCTAGTTACTTCCATAAGTGTGCACACACCAGATCTCATTTCTACTAACTGGAATCCATATTAATTTAAACAAATACATAAACCACCACCCCCACCCCCCCACCCCCCAAGAGGTATATGGTCTTGGTTTTGTTAAAAAACAAGTTTCTCTTTTAGTGAATTTGCCTGTCAGCTAAAGCTTCATATTAGCTGCATTTTCCTGGAGAACCAGATACATGTTTTGGGAAACATAGCAATGGAATGTGAAGTTATTGATAAGCACAGATTCACATCTCATGAGAGGGGCAACGAGAAACAGGTGACCAAGAAACTGACCAACTGTGTATAACATCCCATTCACGTGAATACTTCATATAAAAGTGGGAGATCACGAGGATCTCGTCCCTTTTGTCCCTTTTTTCCTTATGGCCGACATCAGGAGAGGACCTTGCTAGTCGTCCCTGCGAACTGAGGCCTAGTGACAGTCTGAATCCAGCTCCAGTTGGCTGCAGAGTCCAGTCCAGGACTTCGGGTGCCAGCTCTGCAGTTGCTGGGACTTTCAAGATTGGTTTTGTATATTTTGTGTTATTTTCTCTATTCTTATTAGTAGCATTAGTAAAACATTTTAAATTGTTCCAACTCTCTTCTCTCTGTCCTTCTTTCCCTCCCGATTGCCTGTCTTGAGTGGGAAGGGGGGAGAGGGAGGGGCTGAAGGGGGAAGTGGGGGAGGAGAGGAGGTTAACAATACATCTGCCAGGGTTTTATTGTCACCCAGCAATCTAAACCCTTGACACATATAAATAAGGTTGTTGCCCAAATCCACATTGACCTCATGCATACAAGTCGTTCAGCCACAACCACTTGCTGTATGGAAATACATTCAAGGATTAAACGAGAAAAGAAAATTAAGATATTTCTTGAGCCCATTTCCTCTTCCAAGACACTTGTGGGAGAGAGGGCTGGTCAGCTCGGAAAAGTTGAACCTTAATATTTCCCTTTGGGCTTGCACTGAAGAAATAAGAGATTCAAGGTCTTTCACTTCCAGAAATAGAAATCCCCTTTTCAGACATTTTATTCTACACAGAAGCCAGCGGTGGGTCCCCAGCCATGTCCTTCACCGTCCTTATTCTGTTGAGCCTTTGACTCTGCCAAACTCAAACTCCAAATGCCTCTGGCTTATGGGGAAGCAGAGAAGATGCCAACAGACAAAACTAATAAAGCTCCTGAATCACATGAGCTATCTTCAGGTTCTTTCTTTTTAGCATTTGAGTACAGAAGTCCAAGGAAGTGGTGGATAGAAGCAGGTTTCACACACCCTGATATTTAGCAGTAAAAGCCACTTGACTCTTGCACAACCCTCAAACACCAGTGGGAAATAGGGTGGGACGGTCTCAGTGTCAATAGTGCAGGTGATTATGATGAAGTGGAAAGATTTTCTGTATTACAGGCTTTGAACAACCTTAAACTTTGAGAAAGTCTGTCTGAAGAGGCAAAAGCTGCAAGAGTGTAGACCCAGAGCAGTCTCCATGAATATGTAGAAGTGGTACCTATGTTCTTTTCCCCTCCCCACTCCCCTTCCCACTCTCCTCCCCTCACCTTCACACTCAAGAAGAAAATCATTACAAAGAAGGAAGGTCTTAGTTTAACCTGGCAAATTTTCACGGTACATTCAGAAAGCCAGAACAACTTGGCTTCGCATGCGTGCGGGATCAAGGACATCCACCCAACACTGAACCATCCCACAGGCCTGCAGGTTCAGGATCACGGTTGGGGTGCAGTTACAGAATCATTTTGGTTGGAAAAGACCCTCAAGATCATTGAGTCCAACTGTTCACCTAACACTGTCACTAACCCATGTCCCCGAGAACCTCATCTCAGTGTCTTTTAAACCCCTCCAGGGACAGTGACTCCACCACTGCCCTGGGCAGCCTGTTCCAATGCCCAACAGCCCTTTCCAGGAAGATTTTTTTCCCAATATCCAATCTAAACCACCCCTGGCACAACTCGAGGCCATTTCCTCTCATCCTGTCACTTGATACTTAAAGAGACCAACACCCTCCATGCTCCAACCTCCTTTCAGGCAGTTGTAGAGAGTGACGTCTCCCCTCAGCCTCCTGTTCTCCAGGCTTGGTTTGAACCATTTCTACACCATTAGCGCTTGCACTAATTAAAACAGCTGACAGCAGCAGTCACTCTGATGGGAGGGCTGGACAGAAGTGATACAGCTGTCAACCGCATTCAAAGAACCAAATTCTTAAGAGTTCATCGTTCTGGGGCCAGAACGCAATCCATCCAGCACGATATGCGGGTTTGCAGCTTTTCTAGGGTAGAATGTGTCAGAGAGTAAGCACAGCTGATGGAAATGCTAAAAAACTAAGCGCATTTGCCCGTTTCTCAGGGGGATTTAAACAGCAGGTGAGTGGTGCTGGTCTCTGGGACATGACCCTTTTTTATTTCAGCTATTTAGATGCAAATTGTTCCCCTTCCCTCCCCCTCTCAACACCATCTGTTAGCACAGAGGTTTAGACTGGCCTAGGGTGTAGGTTTTGGGGGAGGGGGATGAAGCATTGAGAAAACTTCAGTGGATGCCCTGATTTCCTCTGGGGCACAGTTTAGGGGAGAAGAGAAAAACAATCATTTTGCAATAGTATTACATTACAATAGGATTTTTCTCTTATTCTGCTGCACTTTTCCTACCGACCCCATGGATTTCCTACCCAAGAAAACATTCCTTGTCCAGCTTTTGGCCAACAAGCGACTTTATACAGTGACACTTGGAGCAGGTTGCTATGGTGTTAGCATAGGGAATGGGCTGGTATTGCAGGAAGTATCAAAGAAGCAAGGAATTAAAGTCTTAAATAATCCTGATGAAGTCCTTCACTACAAGGAGCAGTATTTCATGTTATTTTAGTGCTAGAGGAGCTACCTCATCTCTGTCTGATTTTCCCCAGTGAACAGCAATGTACTTTCAAGAACTTTTGAGAGGTTTGATTCATTAGACGTTTCACTCCAGCCTCTGGATTCTTCATAAGGGAAAGATTAAAGGTGACAGCACAGAGTATACTTTTAGGATGCTTGAAGATGATACACTTTTGGGAGGGGTGGTTGACAGACCAGAGGGATGTGCTGCCACTCAGAGGGATATGGATAGGCTGGAGAAATGGGCCAACACCAACCTCGTGAAGTTCAAATGAAAATGCAAAGCCCTGGGGAGGAATAAGCCCTGGTGCCAGCACAGACTGGGAGCCAACCAGCAGAAAAGCAGCTGTGCAGAGGAAAGACCTGGGAGTCCTGGTGGACATCAAGTTGAACATGAGCCTCCAAAGAGCCTTTGAAGCAAGGAAGGTCAACAGCATCTGGGCTGCAGGTCAAGGAATCCTTTCCCTCTGCTCAGGGCTGGTGAGACACATCTGGAGTGCTGAGTCAAGTGCTCACCTCCCCAGTTTGAGAGACATGGACATACTGGAGAGAGTCCAGCAAAGGATGATGATAAAGGGACTGGAGCATCTGACATATGAGGAGAGGCTGAGAGAGCTGGGTCTGTTCAGCCTGGAGAAAGAAAAACTCAGGAAGAACTTATCAATGCGCATAAATACCTGATGGAGCGTAAAGACGGAACCAGGCTCCTCTTGCGGGCAATCCAGCAACAGGACAAGAGGCAATGGGCACAAACTGAAATACAGGAAATGTATTACATTAAAATGTAAGAAGGAGGATGTCCTGGTTTTCTTAAAAAAAAGTTTCTCTATTAGTGAATTTGCCTGTCAGCTAAAGCTTCATATTAGCTGCATTTTCCTGGAGAACCAGATATATGTTTTGGGAAACATAGCAATGGAATGTGAGGTTACTGATAAGCATGGGTGGACATCTCGCGAGAGGGGCAATGAGAAACAGGTGACCAAGAAACTGACCAACTGTGTATAACATCCCATTCACGTGAATACTTCACATAAAAGTGGGAGATCACGAGGATCTCGTCCCTTTTGTCCCTTTTTTCCTTATGGCCGATATCAGGAGAGGACCTTGCTAGTCGTCCCTGCGAACTGAGGCCTAGTGACAGACTGAATCCAGCTCCGGGTGGCTGCAGACTCCAGTCCAGGACTTCGGGTGCTGGCTCTGCAGTTGCTGGGACTTTCAAGATTGGTTTTGTATATTTTGTATTATTTTCTCTATTCTTATTAGTAGCATTAGTAAAACATTTTAAATTGTTTCAACTCTCTTCTTTCTGTCCTTCTTTCCCTCCCAATCGCCTGTCTTGAGTGGGAAGGGGGGAGAGGGAGGGGCTGAAGGGGGAAGTGTGGGGAGGAGAGGAGGTTAACAATACATCTGCCAGGGTTTTATTGTCACCCCGCAATCAAAACCCTCGACAGAGGGGAAGAAAAAACACATCCGCCAAACCCACAACTTTTTTCCTGGGGGGGTGGGGGGCAGAACCAAACCACAGAACACATTGCCCAGAAAAATCCTGGAGTTTCCAACAGGTTGTCCAGAAAAACCATGGAGTTTCTACCTTTGGATGTGCTCAAAACCCCACCGGGCGTGCCCCTGAGCAAACTGCTCCAGCTGCCGCTACTTTAAGTGGGGGCTGGACTAGACCATTCACAGAAGCTCCTGCCAACCTCATCAGTTCTGCAACGGCAAAGGGCAAAAAGTGGCGGGGATGCTCTAAAGGAGAGAGACATGCAACGTCTTTCAAACTGCTAACCTGAAGTATGTGTTTATAGCCAACAGCATTGGAAGCCCAAATATAGTGATTAAGGCAAATTAAAAGAGGTGATAAGTAACCCTTTCACTGATTTTTATGCTCGCGGTTGTTGAGATCAGCACTGCAACACCCTCATTTTGAGTGTGAATGTGTGGAGTACAGTGCTGGTACTTGGGAGACACAAACTCTTGTCCCAGTTCACACACAGCCCTCATTTGTGACCTTGGAGGCACAAAAATGAGGGGGAAAACGTGAGTGCTTCATGTTTGCTCTGCCCTCCTCCCATCAGTCAATCACCTCTTCAAATAAGAGGCAATTTAAGTAGTTACAGAGCAACACAGCATTCTGACTGTTGCCAACACAAACACAGTATTTTCCTCCTTCTTGCACAGCCAGAAGAGGCCAGAACAACATATGATCTCAACTATTTGGTGACAGTCAGGAATTTTAGGTGCTTACTTCCAAACTATTAACTTCTAAACTGGATGCGATTCAGTATCTCTTACTAGAAAGCAAGATTCTGACAGACGTTGCAGGCGTTCCATAGAAACATTTCCTAAAAGCAAAAAAAAACCCAAATCGATTATCTGAACAATGTCTCAATAAATTTTTGCTGATATTTTGAAAGAATTCAAAGTTCTCCTTTTAAAATAAAAGTGCTTCTACTTTCTCTGCTTATGAAAAGTAGAGTTTTCAGAACATCGCTGTTTACTCTGCAGAATAAACCTTCTTTATGCACTGCTCTAAATCACCAGCTAATTTCTGTTTCGAGATCTCTGGCATTTCACCAGCATTACTGAGAATCTAAAAAACAGTTACTGCAAATCTTTTTATTTAACCAAGTTCCCGTTCACGAATCCAAGCGCGTGTATAAATGTTCGGGGCTGCAATCCTGCGGTTTGATCTGTAATACAAGGACCAACTCTCAGTCCCCTTGACTTTAAAAAGACAGAAGGATCAGCTGTGATAGCTAAGGGGTACTTGGCTTTAATGCTAGCAAGCCGCCTACTGAAAACAGTGGGAGTTTGGCCCAAATTAGGATTTCAGGATTCATCCCATGATGCTCAGTAACACTTCCCACACTGTACTACCTGACAGCTTCTGAAAACTGGCAAAATGCGAAGGACGCGCCAACAACATCCAAGATGAGGCTTCCAAGGGCGTATTTTGCAACAACTGAATTCAACCCATACCCGTCTGTGTGTTCTCGCGATTCCACGTTCAACGTGGTTTTCAGCGTGGTGATTTTAAAAGCACATCTCCAAAAGCTACTCAATGCCAAACGAACCAAACCCCCAAAGCAGGTGCAGCCAGGACATCACTGAACTCATGTGATAATTGCCCATGTTCGGTTCCCTGATGTTATCAGCGATTAAATAACGCCAACAACAGACAGATGCTTTTCTAGAACCCCATTCCAGCAACACCTCCCAAATTGTCACCTTCTCCCATGGATACATCCAGAACAGCCCTAGAATAACGATTACCACCCCCCAGCGCAACCTGGGATGAGGTGGATGGGTTTAGGGTCAGGAAGCATGGAGGTCCAAGAGCCAAATGCCGCCCACACGGTGCCTTTGTGCCCAGGTCTAACAGCAGGGATGCTCAGGAAACCCGTCTGCTACTGCTTGATGGTCTTTCCCACCCCTGTTCCACATTCTTATCCAGTCAATATTTCGATAACTATATGCCCAAGTTGAATGTTCCTCCGAGAGAAACGTGGCTGCCAACCTTGTTCAACCCCAAAGGGACAGCGGGTCTTGAAGTGGTTTTAAAATGACTCATTTTGGAGCAAGTCGAACTAAGCATGTGTGCTGCTGAAGAGACAAGTTCCAACTTAAAAGCAGCACTTAGTTATCAAATGACGAGAAGACTTCCACAGTTTAGTTGGTATGCTTGCATTTTACCCTGAAACCAGTCATTTTGTAAGATGATCCAAATGTAGGAGAAGGAAAGAAGCATGACTCAAATTAAAATAAAAGACATAAAAAAAAATCCCATAGTTGTCATGTTTTTGACTTACATTCTCTAGACAGGAAATCTTTAAGGCAAGCAAAAGCCTGTCTGCCCGCCAGTTCACAAACCCTTGATATCACAACCACATTTTTAAAATATTGCCTTCTTGAACGATGCAAATAAAAAGGCATAAGTAATTCTCTGACATGCTGTTGAAAACCACATACCAACACAAAATAGCAATTTATTGCATGCGAGACCATTCGACTATTACTTACAGCGTAATAAACAGCAGCCACACAGATACCATGGTCACCGCGGAGAAGAAAACCCAGGACATTCCTCATCCCTGGCTCCTGGAGTTTGACTGAGAGAATGTGAACTGCTCACAGAATCACAGAATGTCAGGGGTTGGAAGGGACCTGGAAAGCTCATCCAGTGCAATCCCCCCATGGAGCAGGAACACCCAGATGAGGTTACACAGGAAGGTGTCCAGGCGGGTTGGAATGTCTGCACAGAAGGAGACTCCACAACCTCCCTGGGCAGTCTGGGCCAGGCTCTGGCACCCTCACCAGGAACAAGTTTCTTCTCAAATTTAAGTGGAACCTCTTGTGTTCCAGTTTGAACCCATTACCCCTTGTCCTGTCATTGGTTGTCACCGAGAAGAGCCTGGCTCCATCCTCCTGACACTCACCCTTTATATATTTATAAACATTCATGAGGTCACCCCTCAGTCTCCTCCAAGCTCCAGAGCCCCAGCTCCCTCAGCCTTTCCTCATAAGGAAGATGCTCCACTCCATCATCTTTGCTCCTTGTTTGTCCCCTAGAAAGAAGTTTTTTAGTTACCCTTCCTCTTCCAGAGTTAAAATTAGAGATGGTATTGGGGTTTTCTTTCCCAGATGGGAAGACCTGGGAGAATAAACCAGATTCCAAAGCTTTCCAATAAGCAGGCAGACCACGCCGCCAGAGCTCACTGCTTAACACACATGTGTGAGCGTCCAGGGCACCCGTGGGGCAGCGCTGGGATCAGAGCAGAGCTACAGTTGGATGTTCTCCAGGGGTATTTTAGGAGAATGGAATCAAATTGCCACACAAACGTAATTGCCAAGTTTCGGTCTAATGTTACAGCAATTTGCTTGACACAGTTTATTTCAGAGGAAAGTCTGGTGGAGTAGTATTTTGTTGTCCAAGTTATTATTAATATTAATGTGCTCAAGTCCCCTAACGCAGCATTCATATCTTTGGCAAATGGCAGGATTCCTTCAAGTTCTGCTTTTGATAACAGAAAGTATTAGAAATTCTCTGTGCAGCCTGGAAAAACTATTTGAACAGACTCAGTTTAAGATAATCAGTGAGAAAGACGCAAAACAGCCTTCTTAAATGACCTGCTGCCTCCCCAAATCCACAAATCCAGAGCAGAGGATGTTTGGTCCTCTGCTTTCTCTTCCAGGAGTCGGTTCAGAAAGTCGGCCTGCAAGACATTTGCTGAGTATCTGGCCATTGCATTACCTGATGTTTCAATTCTTGCAGCCACCACAGAGCCAAATCACCTGGGAAACAAGATTTCCCTGCGTTCAACCCCACAGTATTTAAGAGGGGTCAGATTCTGACCCCTTATTGAAAAGGCTGCCCAGAAAACGCCTGCAAGATTAGCGTGTTAATATGCTCCCGTCACCAAATCCCTGTCTGCCCAGCTCTGACCCAGGCAACTCTCCATTCCCAAGCCTTGCAGGCATCTCGCAGCATCACTCAAAATCCACTCAGACCACCTGAGGTTCATCAATATGCATTCGGACCATCTGTTAAACCACTGTCAGAATATCTGTAGACCAGGGAGTCAAGTGTTAAGCAGCGACTGCAATTTCCCCTTGTTCCCAGTTCGCACAGAATTGGAATGTCACTTAAAGAGGGCTTTTTGCTCACGGTGCCACATGTGATTTCAGGTTTCAGAGTAAAGCCAAGCTGTAGAAAAACCATCTTTTTTTACATTATAGAGCGGGGAAATCAATCAAGCTGGAACGCAGCACTTTGTGCACCAGACAAAGCTTCCTGAGCGTAGGGTTAGAACCTGCCGCTACCTGACAGACGTCACTGGGGACAAACCCCACTCTTGATTTGTTCAAGGTGTTCGTTTGAATCAAAGCATCCACCTCTAGGAACAAAGACTGAAAGAATATTTTTGCTTACAATGGAAACTCTGTTTTAGTAGAATTAATAATTGGTTTGTTCAACTAGTATCTGAACTGCGCCTCTTCAAGAACTCAGAGCAAATGAATTATTGAAGTTTTAATCTAGAAAGCAAGAAGATAAAAGAGATTACAGCCCCCTAAACCAATTACAAGAGCCATGACATTCTGTAACATTGTTCATAAGAACTGAGCTCAACGTCCAGAGCCATCTGGATTATTATATTTTTCAACACGAAAGGGCTGTATCTCAACACTGAGCTTCAAGCCTAAGAGCATTTCTTTCTGAAGATGATTGACCATAGCGCAAAACAAGCTAAAGAGCACAAAAAGTAGCTTGAGTTTTATTTAGCAGGTGCATAATTCCAAGTACCAGCTTGAAAACTAGGTTGAGGATCCAGACACAGGAGGCACCAACCATAAATCAGAAGAAAAATGAGTCCCAGCCTCAGTCCCATGGAGGCACCAAAAATCTCTTTCATTTTTCCTCCAGTTCCCTAAGGTCTCTCCTTTCTTGAATCCCTGGAAGAAGGGCATTATTTTTGCTCTGTTCCACTTCGCACGGGGTTTCTTTTAAGTACAAACTCCCCTCTCCCCTTACTTTTTGGCACGATCTCCATGCAGGATGATATATTTTAAAGAGAGCTTGAGTTTGTAAGAACTGCCTTCCTATTCCACAAATGATATGAAGTGCTCCGAAGTCACACTGTGTAGTGACAAAAATTTGAGCAGTTTCCTGAGAGCCCTGCAGAGTGTATGAAAACCATTTAGTTGTCAAGTCACAACTGAGCCCATAAGCCTCATGGGTTTGGGGTGGTTTCTGAAGAGCCGGCCACACTTCTGCAGGTGACCTGGCCTGGAGCAAGGACACTGTTGGCTGGAGCCGTGACAGTGCAAACGTGACAGGCTAACGACAGCATCACTGGAGCAGGTTCTGTCCCACAGGACAACAGTTACTGCTTGCGGATCCCAAGGGAACTCCACTAGATATATTAGAAGAAAGATTTTTGCACACAAAGGTAGAGGAGGAAAGGGCACAAAGCTCTCAAACGCTATTTTAGAATCATAGAATAATTTCAGTTGGAATGGACCCTCAGGATCATCAAGTTCAACCATAACCTAACTCTAGCACTAAACCGTGTCCCTAAGAGCCTCATCTAAACACCTTTTAAACCCCTCCAGGTTTGGTGACTCCACCACTGCCCTGGGCAGCCAGTTCCAATGCCTGACAGCCCTTTCCAAGAAGAAATTGTTCCTAATATCCAACCTCAACCTCCCCTGGAACAATTTGGGCCATTTCTTCTTATCCTATCACTTGCTACTTGGGAAAAAGAGACAAACCCCTTCCATGCTTCAAGCTCCTTTCAGGCAGTTCAGAGATCAGAAGGTCTCCCCTCAGCTCCTGTTCTCCAGCTGAACCCCCCGGGTCCCTCAGCCGCTCCCATCACACTTGTGCTCCAGACCCCTCACCAGCTTTGTCCCCTCTTCTGCACTCTCTCCAGCACCTCAAGGGCTTTCTTATGATTATTTTGCTTGCTCTTCTGCTAGTTACACAAGTCCACAGCAGCACAAGCTGTGGCACAAACATTATCCACTTGTGTACTCTGGGCTCCAGGCAGCATGATATGCCTGCCCACGCTCCAAATCCACCTCGGGTGGCAGCGCAGGCTGAGCTAAGGGGACAAGCACAGAGCCAGGTGACAGATTTCAACGCAATACTGCTATTTCACCTCAAGCGCAGCTCCAGTTTTCTCTAAAAATGAAAGGCTTCAGTAAGACTATTCATGCGATTAAAGCTACAGAAAGCCTTGAGTCACTTGCTGGGTCACGATCCAGCTGATTCTAAGAATCTTTATGCAGGCTGCTTACCCAGAAATTAACCTACTGCCTTGGAAAGTGTTGCTTAATTTAGAAGAGTGATTACTTACAGCACCTGCTGCTAGCTTCGCAGCCTTTGATACGCCAGCTTCTCCAAAATTAATGCTAAGTCTTCCAAAATTATTTACATAAGGAATTAAGGAAAGAACTAAAAAAAGAGCGCTAAATGTATAACAAAACAATCAGCTGCGTTATCAGCAGCAATTGAAACTGTAAGTGCCAAAGCAAATAACCTGATGTAAAGCAGTCTGAGCCGAAGTCACACAGTCGGTCCTTGAGGCAGACTCGCATCCTCAGCCAGGCGGAACAGAAAACACATTGCAGAGGCTACACACACCAAACTGTGGACGTGCGTGACACCACCACCTCGGGAGAAGCTCCACACAGCAGGAGAACCTTTGCAAAAGGCTTTAAAGCCGCACTATCCATTGGCTTTAAGTCTAAAGCTAAACCCACAGTAGCCTTGTCCATTGCAGGCAAAGGAGGAAGGAAGAGAAAGGATGAAAGGACTAAGGAACAGGCTCAGTTCAAGGCTTTAGTCCTTCACCAGAATTTTCTGCTCCCACCTACCAATGGGGACTCAAATAAGCCCATGAGCCCTGATGGGATCTCAGAATCACAGTCTGGTTGGGGTTGAAGGGACCTCTGGAGATCATCCAGTCCAACCCACCTGCTAACGCAGGGTCACCAGAGCAGATCACACAGGAAGGTGTCCAGGTGGGTTTGAATGTCTCCAGAGAAGGAGACTCCACAGCCTCTCTGGGCAGCCTGGTCCAGGCTCTGGCACCTCAAAGGAAAGAAGTTTCTCCCTATGTTTAGATGGAACCTTCTACGCACACGAATGCCAAGGGAGCTGGCAGATGTCATTGCGAGACCAGTCTCGATAATTTTTGATTGGCAGAAAAGCCTGTAGACTGGAAGAAAGCAAATGGCACTCCTCATCTCCAAGGAGGAGGGCCCAGGGAGCCACAGGCTGGTTAGCCTCAACGTGATCTCTGGGAAAGTGATGGAGCAGCGAATTCTGAAAACCATTGCCAGGCACATTAAGGCCAAGAATATCATCAGTAGCAGGCAAAATGGCTTCACCAAGGGGAAGTCATGCCTGATCAACCTGAGGAGCTTCCACAGTGTCCTGGTAGACTTGGGGGGGCAGTGGATATCGTCTACCTGGACTTCAGAAAGGCCTTTGACATTGTCTCCCACAAGATCCTTATAGAGAAGCTGTGATGTAGAAGCTGGATAAACAGGGAGCTGGACTGAAAACTGGCTGGATGTCCAGGCCTAGAGGGTGATGATCAGTGGCACAAAGTCCAGTCAGAGGCCAGTCACCAGCAGTGTAACCCTGGAGGGTCCAGCAGTTTACAGATGACACCAAGCTGGGAGAAGTGGCTGACAGGCCAGAGGATCATGCCAATATACCAGAGGGACCTCAAGAGGCTGGAGAAATGGGCCAGCAGAAACCTCAGGAAGTTCAACAAAGAGAAGTGCAAGGTCCTGCACCTGGGGAGGAACAACCCCCAGCACCAGTAGATGCTGGTGGCCACCCAGCTGGAAATCAGCTTTGCAGAAAAGGACCTGAGTGTCCTGGTGGACACCAAGTTGAACATGAACCAGCACTGGGTTCTTACTGCAAAGAAGGCAAATCCTGGGCTGCATTAGGCCAAGTAATGCCTGCAGATCAGGGGAGGTGATTCTTCCCCTCTGCTCAGCACTGGTGAGTGCTGGGTCCAGTCTGGGCTCCCCAGTACAAGAGAGACATGGACATACTGGAGACAGTCCAGCAAAGGACCATGAAGATGCTGAAGGGACTGGAGCATCTCTCGTAAGAGGAAAAGCTGAGAGACCTGGAAGTGTTCAACCAGAATAAGAGAAGGCTCGGGGGGATCTTACCAGTGTATATAAATACCTGAAGGGAGGGTGCATAACAGATGGAGTCAGGCTGCTGTCAGTGGTGCCCAGTGCCAGGACCAGAGGCAATGAGCACAGACACAGGAGGGTCCCTCTGAACACCAGGAAACACTTTTTCAATATTAGGATGCCCAAGCACTGGTGTAGGTTGCCCAGAGAGCTTGTGGAGTTTCCATCCTTGGAGATATTCAAAAGCCGTCTGGACATGGTCCTGGGCAACTGGCTCTGGGTGGTCCTGCTTGAGCACAGGGGCTCAGACCAGATGATCTACAGAGGTCCATTCCAACTTCTAACAGTGCGATTCTGTGAAACACATATCTTAAATAACGCATCTTTCGCTTCTGTTTGCAAAACCAGGACATTTCAGAGATATTGGACACCTCCTTCCAGGAGAAGAGTTCAGAATTAAACATGGAGCCCTTTACCATGCAGGTCTGTCTCAGAGACCTGGCCCACTCGTTCATGTGCACAGAAGTTTGAAGCACTTCAAATCTGGGAGCTTATTTCTGTTCCTAATCAAGGCAGGGGTTATTTGCAAAAATTCGGCTGGGGTCTAAAACGTCCTTCATGCATTCAGACTTTTTCAGCAGCTTGAGAACACCTAACAGACTGTGCCTGCTTCTTCCCCTGACCCACATATATCAAGCTATAAAAGCTGCAAGCAGCCTGTACAAAAAGATTTGCCTTTTAGGAGGTGGAACAAAGAACATAACATTCCTGTCTGAGTGTAACAAAAACAGTTTGAACAAGGTTTCCAAAGGTCACAGTCATTACAGCCTCCCAGAACTAGAGGCACCCAGTTGCAATTCAAGCTACACAGCTCATCTCTTTCAAGCCTGAAAGCTTGGCTAAGTTTGCAGGTCTTTCAAGGACACTAAGAAAAGCACCGGAGCGCCTCAGCTCCAGACACTGGCTGTCTCCAAAGCCAAAGAAAACAAAGGAAAACTCAAAATATTGAGGTTTATGAGATCTGTGCGGGCAAAATCTCACTTTACTCATCACTTTACAGCTACGCAGCAGTTCAGAAAACTTCACGCTTCATATTATTCCTTAGGATGTTCTTATTTCTTTGCTTATGGCTTACGTATTCGAGTATCTTCTAATCTGTGCAGCTTTCAAAAACAACTGACTATCTGCTGTTTCACTGCACAATGAACTAACAAATGCTTGGAATAAAGAAATACCCTGAAATAGTTTTGGAAAAGAAAATGAGCAAGAGTTTCTGCAAAAAAAGGATAATACTCCTTCCTTACCCCGTTGCCATCCCCTTGGCCAACCCTTTCTGCCTTCGCTAGAGGCTCATAACATTTCAGGATCCTTTTCTATATTTTAAGGGAAGTACAGAAAACCATCCCTCCATAAAACACTCTCAGTGACAAAATGTTACTAATGTTGGTAAAAGAACAGGTCACACAAGTTTACAGCAGAGGAAGAACACCACACGGGTTTCCAGATTCCTGTCCAGCTCCTGTAATGGGGTTTCAGTTTCTACCTTCCAACCGCCCACTAATTTTGTGGGTGACCTCCTGAATACGTCTCACAGGTTTGCTCCTGGTTCAAACTATCAAGTGATTACAACACTTTACCCTGCTCTGTAAAAGGCACAAGTGGCATGAAGCAGAGATTTGGATTGCTGCTCCTGGCACAACTCCTGGAGTTCTTGTTCTGAGCCCTGACACCGGGGATGGGATTTTCATCTCACTATCAGGAATTTCTCTACAGTTTCTGCACTCTGAAGTGCTTAAATCCCTCAGCACATCCTCTTAGATTTACACGACTTACTTACACTGACATTGTTCCTTGTTCCCCATGTCTCTCATCTGACACCAGGCTGAATCTCTGTTGATCTCCTCCAGAAGCGAAGCAGATGCTCCAACCTACAAGATCACCCCACAGCAAAGCCCATCCAAGCTGTGACCTGACCATCAGATTCCTTTGTCTAAAGTGCGCTCATTTACATCGCTCTGTTGAACAGCTAAAGATCATCTGTTCCAAACAGTTTATCTTTGTCTCACCTCCTTGCTGATCTGCTCCTCCAAAGCGTGTCCTCCTTTCACAGGAGACCAACGGCAGACACGCATCAGGCACATACAACTGCAAAGCTGGAGCATCATCAATTACTACCCATCAGTTTTAAGTTCTAAACAGTTTTCAGGTTGATGGCATGAACTGCCACTTCAGTAAAATGAGACAAATAGAGCATCAAAACCCTCCTTTGATTCATTCATTTATTTGATGAAAGAACCCAGATATCCAAAGAAGAGCAACAAAGTTGGTGAAGAGTCTGGAGCTCAAGACTTAGGAGGAGGCTGATGGACCTGGGGGGTTCAGCTGGAGAACAGGAGCTGGGGGGAAACCTTCTGATCTCTGAACTGCCTGAAAGGAGCTTGGAGCCAGGGGATGTCGGGCTCTGCTCCCCAGGAACAAGCGCCAGGAGCAGAGGAAACAGCCTCAAGTTGCAGCCAGGGGAGACTGAGGTTGGATCCTAGTAACAATTTTTTCCTGGAAAGGGTTGTCAGGCATTGGAACAGGCTGCCCAGGACAGTGGTGGAGTCACCATCCCTGGAGGGGTTGAACAGATGCAGAGAAGAGGTTCTTAGGGACATGGGTTAGTGCTAGAGTTGGGTTAATGGTTGGACTTGATCATCTTAAAGGTCTTTTCCAACCAAAAGGATTCCATGATTTCTAAGCACTCTCTAGAGACAGCTCTTGGGGAAGAGATCAGAGGTATAACAAAAGGAACACGGACCTCGCTGAGTGGCATCAGTGTTTGCGCCCAGCTTAACACAGTGCAGAGGAACAGTGTCTGCCCTTTATATCACTGGATGCGATAAACAGACATGCCCAGCCTCTGCAGGGTCCTGACTTTAGAAAAAACATCATTGCCAACAACTACCAGGTCCAGCAGGACACCAGGAGGTCACAACTGTGCAGTCTGTCAACGGTTCAGGTCCAACACCACACTGAGATTTTGATAACAGGGTAGTAAAACTACCTCCAGTGTGGGAGACTTTCTGCAAGGGATGCTCACTTCAGCCCCTGTAAACAAGCAGCAGATGCTACCGACACGCCAGGTTTGACTCATCCAGTTCATTAACATCTTCACAGAGTTTGCGGTTTGTTTTTCATATTTCTCTTTGTGCACAGTGAAAAAGAGCCTCATTTATTTACATTCCCTGCTTCCAACGCTGCAACAATTGAGTTTTAAACACCTTTATCACTTCTTTCTTGTGGAGAGAAGAAAAACAAACAAACGACCATGCACACGCCCTGGATTTTCCCTCCTTAATGATACAGAAACATTTTACTAATCTGCTCCCTGTCTCTTTCAGGCTTTACAACTGAAATAAAATTTTAGTTGACAGCGTTTTAAAAAATATATGAAAAACCCCATGAAATACACAACTACCTCTGAAAGATTCATTTGTGATTTCCCATGCAATTTGTATTAATTCTAAAGCATTCAGAGAACCACTCTGACCCAATCCCGCTAGCATCGCTTTTAAATCCGAAGCAACTCAACCCGCTGCTGGTGACAACACTTTGATCACAACAGGCACCCTGTTCTGGTGAGATGGGTGAATCAAGTGTTGTAATTAGGACATTAGGAAACATTTATTCATGGAAAGGGTTGTCGGCATTGGAAGGGGCTGCCCAGGGCAGTGCTGGAGTCACCATCCCTGGAGGGGTTTAAAAGACGTGTAGATGAGGCTCTTAAGGACATGGTTTAGTGCTAGATTTAGGTTATGGTTGAACTCAATCCTAAGGGTCTCTTCCAACCGAAATGATTCTAATATAATACCCTGGCACCAGGCAACGTGGCAGAAGTCGTCTGAGACACCACCAAGCCATGAAAGGCCTTGGGGGCAGATTCACAACCCATTTGGCTATTCCAGCTACAAGGACAACCACAGGCACCCCTGTGTCTTCCCAGAACCACAAATCAGCGGCCCAAAATAAAGCTATGAGACGGGAATCGGCTCAATCCCTTCGGCTGTCAGCCAACCCTGAGCAAGTCCCACAGGTAGAAAGAACCTCGGAGAGATCAGAATCAGGCCTCCCATCCATGAGGCAACCGATTGCGCTGGCCCCTTCATCGGTCCCTCAGGGCTGTTTGCAATCTCTCACGAGAATCTGGGATATGGTTATGTAAAACAGATTCCTCGCCCTTAATTAAAATAAAGTTCACATGCACACCCTGCTGAAGGCAGCATTAAAGAAAAAAATAAAGACTTCTGTGAGGGATAAGTCACTTATAATTAAAAAAAGAACATCTCTGTGGGCACACAAGGGAGTGTGGAATGCTTGCCAGGCACCTGGATAATCAGTTCCTATGCAAAGCTGCAGTGGAGAGCCCTGGGGAAAGGAAGGGTCACACACACTCTCTTTCCGAGGCAATGCAGGTGGGATTTGCCCAGCATGGGTGACAGCTGCAAAGCCTGTCCCCAAATTCTACCTATTCTGAGGCCACAAGCACTAATTCTTCTCCACTGCACTAGTGTGCTCTAGTGTTAAAATCAAAGACCATCTTGTTTTATCATAAGTTCCCTGGCTGTAATAGAACAGGAGCTGACAGATGTTTCACGTTGAGCTTTACCTGCTGACTTTATCATTTAAACCTCACCCATGCTCCTCCCCTCCTTCCCAAAAGAAAGGCCATTTTAGCTTCTTCTTGGAAGTCAGCCCATGTCTTTGATGGTTTTAGCTGCCTTTCCACAACGCCACCATATCCTCCTGGATATGGAGACATGGAGACCAAAGCTACACTTCACACACAGGATGTGGGTCCATCAAGCATTTATATCGAAGCAAAATGATATCATTCATCCCTCTCTTGATGAGGATGGTGGCTTTTTTGGTTGCTACTGAAGTGATGTTTCCCTCTCCATCCTGAAAAGTGAGATCATCTCCATTTTTTTTACCTTTTATTCATGCAGCTTTCAAACAATCAAATAACCTTTTCTCCAAACTTGTAGAAGCTTAAGATCCTGACAGAAGTTTTCTGAAAATCCAAATATATTGCATCCACTTTAATTCTTTCTTACCAACACCAACTTTAATTCTTTCTTACCAACACCGCAAAGAACTTCATGGGGTAGGGCAGCACGATTTTCACTTTCAGAAGCCACACGGACCCTTTCCCAACAGTTAACATTGATCTATGTATTCAGAGATCCCTATTACAGACCTTTCCATTCCTGGTAGCGTTGACTCTTTGGTGTGCTCTTCCAAGACCCCCTCTAGAGCTCTTTTTATAGGTGGGAACAATACTGGCAGCTCCCCAGTCCTCTGGTACAGTGACATCTGTAGCGATAAATGATACAGCTTGGCCAGCAGTTCCTCAGGACTCTTGGTTGAACACCATCCAGCCCTGCTGATTTCTTACCTTCTAAGTCATCTATTTGGTCTTATTTTTCCTTTTGTATTTTTGTTCAATTATTTTCAGTGATGTACGGGTTACAAAAAGTGCATTTGATGTTCGAGCGTCCCAATACCTTCAGCAGTTAAGACTTGATATTCTTTGCTATGGCTTTCACAGAATCCCAGACTGGTTGGGGTTGAAAGGGACCTCTGGAGATCATCCAGCCCAACCCACCTGCTAACGCAGGGTCACCAGAGCAGATCACACAGGAAGGTGTCCAGGTGGGTTTGAATGTCTCCAGAGGAGACTCCACAACCTCTCTGGGCAGCCTGGTCCAGGCTCTGGCACCTCAAAAGTAAAGAAGTTTTTCCTCATATTCAGATGGAACTTCCTATGCCTTTACCAACTCCAAATAACCTTTTCACACCTTTATCATCAAGCACTCTTTAAAATACGCTAATCCTAATGGATTATTTTCTAAGGTACACAATATATATGTCCTAATGGATATAAAAAGCAAAATCCTAACGTCTCAGAAGGGTAGTACCAAGACAGATTGTTTCGCCCACCCGCTGTCCCTGCCCTCCCCCTCATGCCAACCTGTGCCCCGGCACGGCTGTCACCCTGCCTGTCCTTCCTGGGGGAGGTTTCAGATACCACAGACAGATCGGTGAAATTAAACTGCGTCACCATGACAGCCAGCTCTGCTTGAACACACCGTGGAGATCGGAGCACTAGCGACGTCAGTTTGGGACAGGAGCTATCAGGGCCTAAAGTCGGGTTTCTGTCTGGGCTCCTCCTGATGAGGAAGGCTGGTGCAAACAGAAGGTAATTTTCCTGCAATGTGATGATATTGATAGATGCCAGGCAACCTGTGAACAACCCCAGATTTAAATGTCTCACCCTGACCGAAGCACTGAAGCAGGTACTTTCCTTGCTGCCACACCACGTGTTTCTGTTCCTCACCCTGTGACACTCACAAGTTCAATGAAAATGCTCCTTTCACATGAGGTTGTGTGTGAAGCTACCTGCCTGCACAGGCACTTGTGGAGCACAGACCAAAACAGTTTCCTTCTTCCACACCCTCCATTTCTTGGCATTTACACCCTTCAGAAGCCCATAAACAGTCCTGCCCTCCTCCTCATTTTAAAAAACTACACAAGTATATAGCTCTTTTATCTTCCTTTTGCGTCAATCCCTCCAGCCCCAAAGTTGCTTTCCCTCAATTTCCTCCTATTTATCTGCTACAAAGTAACAACCATCAAAGGCGGCAAAAAAACAAAACAGAAAACAAAATCCCCCCACCCCTCACAGTGATTAGCAACATCAGACCCAATTTTCAGAAAGATATTTAAGAGTTTTTAAAAATACTTTACCAGCTTAGGTGCCAAATCCCAACAGTTTCCGAGGGAATCAAGCGCCCACGCGCTTTCTGGATTCCCACTAGATGCCTACCCACATCTTTCAGTACGTAACCACATGAAACGCTACTTTTGTTCTCAAGGTTAGGCTCTCTAAGTGCTGCTGAGACAGTCCCCTAACGTTCCCACTGAAACCCATAGGCTGCTGAGTTATGTCCCCAGGTTACAAAACACACACATACGAAGAAAACCCACAACCTTTTTTGTTCCTTCATGCCCAGCACATTTGCCCGAATACCTGCTGCACAGTTCCTGACAATATGAAAGTTTATCATCTTGTTTGCATCTTGGATATGAATTCTGAAGCACAAATGTTGCCAAAGTCTTTCTGTGCATATTCCAGGCTATGCAGAGATAAAGAGACATTATGCTATACCAGAAATGGTTTTTCCTGTTCCTCCCTGTGCCTGCTTGTTCTCTGTTTGCCCTTTACACCTGCATGACAGAGGAAAGAACATTATTTCTCCAGCACAGTTGTGTTTTATGCTCACTATGAGGCTTTATGGGCAGTGTTTAGGTGACAAGAGGGTGACAGAGACTCAGCAGCTCCGTAAATAAGCCACAAACATTTGTACAAGAGATGACTCCCGCTCTATTGCCCTTTGACTATGAACTGAAGGACTGCAAGATGGAAGAGGCCCAGCAGCATTATTTAACAATGTCAATTAGTGACTGGCAGCAGCATAAGCAACTTAATTCTGTCTTGGATTAAAACTATAGATCCAGCTGGATATCAGCAAGATGTTTGGGTCCAGAGGACAGATTATAACCTGCTAGGGAAAACATGCAGCTGATTCTGAATCATCTTTTCAAAGTTACAGGAAGACATGTAACACAAAGACGCACGATATTATGCAGGTAGGTGACGGGAAAAATCCCAAAAGTGCTCTGCTACACCAACAAATTATGCTGGGTGAAGCATCCAAGCCCCTACAGTGCGGCAGGGATTGCAAGCGTTGTGCTCACATCGAATCAAAGGAGGATCCAGAACAGCAAAATAACAGGAGGTGGGAGAAATACATGATCCCCCTGTGATTTTTCTGTCAGGCTTTTTCTCCTAAATACATTTATTAAAGGCAGAGAATCAGTTAAGGAGGAGCCAAAAGCCATTTTGTACCAAGGACTTTCAGATTCAGAGCACAAGCAGGTCCAGCAGGAGCTGACCCGGCATGTGCTAGAGGTTCAAAGAGCTCAGGGGCAGAGGAAGGCAAGAAATAACCAAAATAACAAGCTGTACACAGTAGGTACCCCAACAATACACCATGATTTTCAAGAGTAAAAAGGAACTTACTTGTGAGCTAATCCTGAGAAGCCACCAGATCTAGTTGTGTATCTTACAGCCCTCATATCCAGATTTGAAACCTACCGAAGAGCTCTGGGATCTTTAATGCTACACCACAGCTACACTCACTCCTGTTTCTCCATTAAGTTTTCTGCCAGGTCAGCTCACAGCCAAGTGCTGAAAAGGAAAAGCACCCTTGCCTTTGGATGGCTGCGTGCCACGATGAGCTCAGCTGTGTCAAAGCTTCCCCCCCCGGCCCCCATCGCAGCCTCCCAGAAGAAATTCAAGCGAAGAGCACGCTCCCAGCAGGTGGAGAGAGAACCCTCCCGTCCTTTCATCACGCCTTCGATCTCCAAGAAAACGCAAGTTCAGATTATACTTTTAATATTAATGCCGAGTTGGCCACATCAAAAGGAAAACAGCTGCCAACAGCCACATTCTTGCTTTATAGTTTTGTGATGGGGGGGTGAGGGCTGGTTTTTGGGGAAAAAAAAGCAAACAAGCTTTTCATCTGTTAGTCAAGAAGAATGCCAAGTCAACCACAGGCTTTTTTCTTCCAAATTTGTAGTTAGTTCATTAGCAGCTTAGGATTAGAGCCCTCACAAAGAGGTCAAACAGTCTCTATGCTGAAACTAGCACAGGTTATGATTTATATAGAAGCCTTTCACTGCTCACTCCATTCACACCCCCATGAAAATATAAAATAACGCTATCAAGAGCCCCACAATAGAAGGGAAGCACGTGAATTGATGAGAAAGGAGGAAGGCAGACCACAGAGATCACACATGCTCATCCTGTTGGATTTCAGATGGTTTACCTATAGCTACAGGAAGCATGGATTGGAACAGGATCTCAAGGCTTCGAAAACAAACACAACTACATCGCACATGGGATGAGATCACCTTGTTGAAGTCACTGCTCCTCGATACCGAGCCAAAGGAACAGGGTGGGACTCAAAGAGCAACTGAACATCACCAGATATGACAGACATCCACTATAATACTCAAAGCCTGACAACAGAAACAGGTAGGATATTAAGAACAGAAAGCAACTTGCTGTTAAGGTGAGATTCTTTTAATCTCCATGACCATTTACCTCCTGAAAGGCATATCGATGCATTTAATGCTGTCGGATGTCGCTGTGTGATGAAACTTTGTTGAAACAAACAAAAAAAGCCCAGACAAGCACTGTTGGTGGCATTTGGATTAGGTCCCAGGATGAGTAAGTATTGGATCAGAATGCAGGAAGGGCTCTTGGAGGATGTATCTAGTATTAGAAAGGACTGACTCTTAAAAAAAACAGCAAAGGGCACCTAAAATAAAATGGATGATGCAAATTAAACAAATAAAAAACCCCCATGATTCTGATGATCCCCTAATCAGCTGCAGGAGATGAAGGAAATCGAGCTGTGATTACTCAACATTGGTATTTTTTAAAGTAGCCAATAACTTTAAAAGAAGACACGGCACACAAAAGACATTTTTGGCTGGACCAAGTAAATGACTAAATTCTTACAAACGGGGCCAGCTCATCACTTCTGAATGTTTTTTCTTTTGCAACTTGATGTTTCAGAGAGATGCAGGACAAATGAAAACGCTGGTGCCCAGAAGTCTACAAAGACGACATAATGAGGTTTCTGATCATTAACCCACCCCTTCCACCTTCTCCTGCCCTGTCCCCCCAATCCCCTTTCACCGTGAGTAAACAGGAGATGAGTTTGGGAGGGGGGACTGTTAATAGGAGCTGGCAGGATGGTGTTTCCACAAGTATAAGTTTCATGTGAAAGCCAGAATTCCTACTATGACAGTGCAGTGAGTCACTTGACAACAAGTCATTGAGGCATTTAGATACTGGGTTTGAATTCTAAGAAATGACAGTTTTCTGCCCTAACTGAAGGATGTGCCTTTATTGAATCTAGAATTCAAACACAGCCGGTGACCGTTTGTCTCCATTTAAAGACAGCCCACACAGACATATCTACTGGTTGTGCTCTACTTTCTGGCTTTCAGGAGAGCCCTGAAGGAATTGTGTGGTTTTTTGCTATTATTTTCCTTGAAGAAAGTCCTGCTTTTGCCATTCGCAGCCCTGCCCTCACCTCCTCAGCCTTTCTAAATGAAACCTATACATTTTATCTATTTCCATATATCCCATCAAAACTGCTTGATAAAGAAAGTCAATCAGCCTAAGGTTTCCTCCCCTATCCAGTCTTCATCCTCCTCCCAAGCCCTGAAAAAGCTGCTTCTTGTTGGGACAGAGGACAAAATATTTTACCTCCCTGCTGCTCATCTGTGTTTGCCCAGTATCTTCAGGATCACAGATAGATGAGGATTCTGTTTCTCATCAATCTTAGGGATGGCCAGGGAAAGTAAAGACAGGCAGGAATCACCGAATCACAAAATCCCAGAATGTCAGGGGTTGGAAGGGACCTCAAAAGCTCATCCAGTCCAATCCCCCCACCGGAGCAGGAACACCCAGATGAGGTTACACGGGAAGGTGTCCAGGCGGGTTTCAATGTCTGCAGAGAAGGAGACTCCACAACCTCCCTGGGCAGCCTGGGCCAGGCTCTGGCACCCTCACCATGAAGAAGTTTCTTCTCAAATTTAAGTGGAACCTCTTGTGTTCCAGTTTGAACCCATTACCTCTTGTCCTATCATTGGTTGTCACCGAGAAGAGCCTGGCTCCATCCTCCTGACACTCACCCTTTATATATTGATAAACATTAACGAGGTCACCCCTCAGTCTCCTCTTCTCCAGCTCCAGAGCCCCAGCTCCCTCAGCCTTTCCTCACACGGGAGATGCTCCACTCCCTTAATCATCTTGGTTTCCCTGCGCTGGACTCTCTCCAGCAGTTCCCTATTGATGAACAGTGTTTCTGTAGAAAAGGAAAACAAACAAACAAACCAAAGGCTTAAATAGATATAAGTAAGGAACAGACACAGAGAAAAAAACCAAACAAGAATACAAAATTAGTTCTTAACTGCAAGTGAGGTTTAGTGCGATTGTCAGGGCTCCCAGCTATGGACAGAGAGACACCAACCTGACATCAGAGTCTACAGCTTCATCTAAGCGTCATTTTAATTTTGTTCACACTCTCCAAAATCTGGTTTAGGAACACAAGCCAGGCTAGTCTCAAGTCTTTTAGACTCTCTTGGCACTGGCCTGGTAGCAAACCAGACTCCTGCTGCTTTTTGTGAATGTTGGTACAGCCTTTTTAATCATTCTCTCTGCTACCAAGGGAGTCAAAATTGCATAGGAGAAGAATTTCTAAGACACGCAGATATAAGTGACTGGAATTTCTACCAGACACCTTATTACCAAGACATACAGGCTGATGAACCAGCAAGAAATTTGATAAGCCAGGAGTTAAAAGACAGGTTTTTCATTAGATCAACATAACTGTGATACAAGACTTGTCGCTGGTGCTGCAGTTCCCTCTCCTTCCTCCCCTCACAACTCCTCTGGTTTTCTGTAAGGCAACCCAGCGAAGATTTCAGTGATTTTGGAGAATTAAGTTATAACATTAATAATTTACTGCTAAGATGCAGTAGATACCCTCAATTCCCCCACAAAATTAGGAACTGGACGGTCAACCCAAAGTCTCTGTGTGCTCATATCTCATTATTTTAGACTCCAAGGCTCACTTGGATCAAATTCTGTCATTTCTCTCTATAGACAGGAGTGGGAGAAGTCTTTTTTATATGACACAGATCTTTGCATAGCTTTCACATCTCCAGGATCTTAGAACTAAAGAGA
Source organism: Streptopelia decaocto (assembly GCF_964273445.1). Taxonomy (NCBI): domain Eukaryota; kingdom Metazoa; phylum Chordata; class Aves; order Columbiformes; family Columbidae; genus Streptopelia; species Streptopelia decaocto. The sequence continues at coordinate 208,233,074 of NC_138663.1, read as the reverse complement.
AAGCATCAAACACCTTAACATATAACCACCGCATGCATATATTTTACTGAAGAACCTTACCAACTCCTTGGATTATCAGAAAGCAGATGGGTTAGATGAAGGGCTATGGGGCATTATCACTATTCATTTCTAGGCCTCCCCTTTGAATTCAGCTCCCAAAGCTTTTCCGTTGCCATCTGCAATCTCCCGCAAGCACGACGCTAAAGCAGTGACACTGAAATTGTACTCACATCTGATTCCAAAGTGGGACTGAAGACAAGCACAACGTCAGGGCAAAACAGGGACGTGAACTACGAGCTCGTGGTTAACATTTTGTGGTTTAAGAGGACAGTGTGGCAAGAAAATTCAATCAAACTTCTGTGGAAAATAGAAATAGCAGTGACCACATCCGTGAGAAACACCATCCACTTAACAATCATTCCAGGACCTTTGTTTTACACCTTTATCTTCCTCTTGCCTCCCTCTTAAAAAGAAACTAAGTTTTCTTGGAGCAATTTCTCATTTCAGCAAGAAGTGCCTTGAATCAAGTGGTCCAAACCCTATCAAAGCAAATCACAGAATCCCAGAATGTCAGGGATTGGAAGGGACCTCAAAAGCTCATCCAGTGCAATCCCCCCACCGGAGCAGGAACACCCAGATGAGGTTACACAGGAAGGCGTCCAGGCGGGTTTCAATGTCTGCAGAGAAGCAGACTCCACAACCTCCCTGGGCAGCCTGGGCCAGGCTCTGGCACCCTCACCAGGAAGAAGTTTCTTCTCAAATTTAAGTGGAACCTCTTGTGTTCCAGTTTGAACCCATTACCCCTTGTCCTATCATTGGTTGTCACCGAGAAGAGCCTGGCTCCATCCTCCTGACACTCACCCTTTATATATCTGGAAACATTCATGAGGTCACCCCTCAGTCTCCTCTTCTCCAGGCTCCAGAGCCCCAGCTCCCTCAGCCTTTCCTCACACAGGAGATGCTCCACTCCCTTCAGCATCTTGGGGGCTGCGCTGGACTCTCTCCAGCAGTTCCCTGTCCTTCTGGAACTGAGGGGCCATAACTGGACACAATATTCCAGGTGTGGTCTCCCCAGGGCAGAGTAGAGGGGCAGGAGAACCTCTCTGACCTACTCACCACTCCCCTTCTAATCCACCCCAGGTACCATTGGCCTTCCTGGCCACAAGGGCCCAGTGCTGGCTCATGCTCATCCTGCTGTCCCCAGGACCCCCAGGTCCCTTTCCCCTACACTGCTCTCTAATAGGTCATTCCCCAACTGGAACCTGGGGTTGTTCCTGCCCAGATCCAAGACTCTACACTTGCCCTTGTTATATTTCATTAAATTTTCCCCGCTCAACTCTCCAGCCTGTCCAGGTCGCTGGATGGCAGCACATCCTCTGGTGTGTCAGCCTTTTAACTAAAATCCTTTTAATAAAGATATTATTTAACAAAGTACAACGCTTAGTAAAGCACAGAGATTCACGTCGGAAATCCAGCTTTAAATCATTTAAGATTCGACAAGGCAATTGGATCTGTAGCCTGAAAATAGTGTTTCTGTATTATGGAGGCCATATGCATATTTCTGAAGGAATGAAGGAAAATGTGACACTTTTCCTTTATACGAACCAATGTTCCCTTTCACAAACTTGTTTCTTGAGTTTCTGAGCTTGAATCAAAGAGTTTCTCCTCTACATGCTTTGTTTTGAAATAGATTTGTCTGATTTGCTAAAAATCTGCCAGAATGTGTATGTGCCAGTATGCCCTGTAATTTTTGACCCTAACTACAGTGACCTAAGTCCAATTACACACTGATTCAGAGCACTCACAACTAAAGCAACTTTTAATACATAATACTATGACTAAGACTTCCAGTCTATTATCAGCATTTTACTAAATAAAGCTCAAACTGGGGCTCCACTAAGAATTAACACATTCTGTGGTTTGCAAAGGAAATTGCATTAAAATTTGTCTTGAATGGGGTCTTCCTGAAAGGATAAGGCCACACAAATTGTTCTGTTTCCAGAAGAGCTGCAAAATGTAATGAGAGTTTTAATAGCGTGTCTTATTAATTTTAATGAACTAATCAATATTGCATTTCTAATCCTGATCTGTTCGTTTGCAGCTAATTTCTTTTCCTTCTGTGCACTCCCTGGTCTTTGCAGCTGTTACCTGACTGTTAAATACCTTTTATTATGAAGGGACCCCAGAGTTCAGACTCAGGTGAGCAATTTAGTGAACTAGAAAAGCAGAGAATACACTATAAGCCTGGCCTTATTTTTTTTCCCCCTATACCTCAACACAGGCTGGGGTTACAAAGCTCAGTATTGGCCTCAAGCACACGCTGCACCGTACACAGAGGTTAGAACAGGGCCTTGAGCTGAAATCATAGAAATGAATCATAGAAATGAAATCACAGAAATGAAATCATAGAAATTAATCCAACAGCTTCAGCATTATAGACAGGACTGGGAAAGGGGGGTTGGAATATTCCTCCCTGTTGCTGCTGGGAAATCAGCTTTTCCTTCATCCCAAACAAGTCTGAACTATAGCAGCACATGAATTCTACATTCAGCTGTGACTTCTAGCTGCTCCAAAGCACAACTGAAATAAGACATTCTTGAAATACCTGCTAAGGACAAATGATAGATTCATCTTGGCACAAAGCCTTTACACTGAACTTGTTGGTGAAACTGCATAATGTTCACTTACAGATAGCTGGAGTAATTAAATCCAAGTTGTACAAATGGAATCACTTCTCTACTCTTTCTACAGAGGAGTTTGGGTTAAGCAGCCAAGCCACTCGTATTTTAAGATCAGCAGAGAATGTGCATTTGGGAATATGTAGGTACAGAAAATAATATATATTGGAAATTCTTTACGCTAAAGAAGTGATAAGGTACTTCACATTACACTAAGCTTTCTATATGTAAATGAGGAGAAGAACCACATGAAGCAAGCCCCTAGTTCAGATAAAAATATTTCTCACTCCAGCCTGTTTCATAAATAGAACATAAGCCCTGAGAAATGGGCTTCGTCTTGTATGAGAGACATCATCTAAAATATGTGTGTGCCTCTTAGAGTCATTACGTGATAGTTCAAAGCCCTACTGATGCTTAAACTAACAGTCCCAAAGTGGTGCTGTGACACCTTAGCAAGCCAGGCTGTCAGACTGTGTCCCAACCTTCCTCTGCTGCCATTCCTAAAGTCATAAAAATGCCGTGTAGATTACGGATATGGAGTGACTTTGTGGAAAAAGAAAAGAACAAGAGTCAAGAAGCAAGGCTTTACATCCCACTTGCACACAGCATGTACTTGCCACTTGATTTGCTTGCAGTCCCACAGCTACAGGCCCACCTGGATCCAGATGTTTGCAGCCAGATGTCACATACTTCAAGGGAGTCACAATATATTACCCGCATTGCCTCTTGCATGGTATTTGGGATAACAAAGGGCTACTGTAGAAGAAATAATTGCTTTTCAGAAAGTACATTTGATTACTACTTCTGATTTGGCCTGGTTTTCCCAAATTCGGATGTTTCTCCTATCCTGTTAACTTCTTTTTTCTCTCCTCTGTTTTTTTTAAGCCTAGAATGATAAAAACATTTCCCACCACTTAACTTCACCAACTCCAGGCAGGAAGTAGAAAATACACTTTAAGGCAGTTACATCAGCTTAAGAGTGAAATAAACTAGTTATAGATCAGGTCCAAAGAGCACAGAGCCCAAGAAGGAAAGAAACCAAGGAAGAAAAGTTATTGTTTAACCTGCATCTCAGATGAGATGCAAGAGATAGGGAAAGGCCATCCACTGGAAGCTGTAACACTTGGATTGCCAGTCTGAACAGCTATTGCAGAGCCTGGACAATTTACCAGAAGCATATTAGTACATAAACCCAGAACCGAACACTTCTACTTTCTCTTCAAATTCCCCCAGAAATGCGCTTAATCAGATGTTTTTTTTTGTTTCCCCCAAATGCTAAAATGAAGGGAACTTGTGAAAGCTGTGCTGCTACAGTGCATTTGCCAGGGGATTTGTTAGCAGTGCTGCCTGCATCCTCACAGCCAGAGCAGCAACTGCAACTCCTCCCAGCTACCTGCTGCCATGTACAACAAATTAGATGGGAGATAAAGAGGACCAGCGTGACTACCCAGAGGAATCAGCATTTTCAGAGTGCAACTCTCTGACTTATTTTTAAATGGCTACTGCAAGATGATACGTACCACATCCTAAAAGGGCCTTTTCCTCTCTACTGGTCATACTGGGAGCCTGGGGAGACTTGTTCAGCTCTGAGCATCTGTTTTCAGCTCTCAGCATCGATGTTTTCGCCAAGTGAATCCCACTAAGGGCCCTGAAACCGTAATGTGCACCCCACTGCCAGGTGCTGAAAAGGAGATGTTGTGGGAGGACCCAAAAACCCTTCTCCAGCTCTAAGGATGTGTCGGAGGAGGAACAGGACACAAGTTTGCCCCCCTGCCCGAAGCCAGGAGCAGTCATCACCAGTGGCAGCACTCAGTGTCACCCCTCACAGCCATAATGTCCACACCTACACATGCCACCACACACAGGTGCACCCAAGATCAGGAATTCCAAGCCTGGACTTAAGTTTGAGTAAAAACCTGGTCAGCATAAGCAGTGTCAGCTGGTTTTAAGCTATTCATGCCTCAAGAGCATCACACGCCTTATGCTCTGAAGGGAAGAACTGATCACAGTGACTTATGTGCTGCATGAGTGAGCATCTGCTGATGGTCCCAGTTCTGCTGCCACCAAAGGGAACGGACCACAGAATCCCAGAATGTCAGGGATTGGAAGGGACCTCAAAAGCTCATCCAGTGCAATCCCCCCATGGAGCAGGAACACCCAGATGAGGTTACACAGGAAGGTGTCCAGGCGGGTTGGAATGTCTGCAGAGAAGGAGACTCCACAACCTCCCTGGGCAGCCTGGGCCAGGCTCTGGCACCCTCACCAGGAAGAAGTTTCTTCTCAAATTTAAGTGGAACCTCTTGTGTTCCAGTTTGAACCCATTACCCCTTGTCCTATCATTGGCTGTCACCGAGAAGAGCCTGGCTCCATCCTCCTGACACTCACCCTTTATATATCTGGAAACATTCATGAGGTCACCCCTCAGTCTCCTCCAAGCTCCAGAGCCCCAGCTCCCTCAGCCTTTCCTCACACGGGAGATGCTCCACTCCCTTCAGCATCTTTGTTGCCCTGCGCTGGACTCTCTCCAGCAGTTCCCTGTCCTGCTGGAACTGAGGGGCCCAGAACTGGACACAATATTCCAGGTGTGGTCTTACCAGGGCAGAGTAGAGGGGCAGGAGAACCTCTCTGACCTACTGACCACCCTCCTAATACACCCCAGGCACCACTGGCCTTCCTGGCCACAAGGGCCCAGTGCTGGCTCATGGTCATCCTGCTGTCCACCAGGACCCCCAGGTCCCTTTCCCCTACACTGCTCTCTAATAGGTCATTCTCCAACTTATACTGGAACCTGGGGTTGTTCCTGCCCAGATACAAGACTCTACACTTGCCCTTGTTATATTTCATTAAATTTTTTCCTGCCCCTTCCCATCTCTAGGAACAGGGGTGCAAAGCAGTTCCTCCCAGCTGAGAGCTGTGCAAGCGCATAAGAAGCATCACACACTAGACAAATTATTTTCTCCATAAAAGCAAGCCCTCAGCATGAAGCACAACACATCTACATTCTCCCCAGTTCCTATACAGGCCAAGATATCAGGCTGAGAAAATGAGTTCAGCTCCTTGTCAGGCATAGAAAAAGATTATCACACAATACGCTTCTGGCACACAATATTCTTTTGCCTTCCCATAGGGGTAAAAAAGCCAACAGGAGATATTATTGTATCTGTCAAAGGGCTAGCAATCAACTAGAGTTCAAAGAAATATGACTTTTGGTTTTAGTTGCCTGGTTTCAGTCTGTTTCTTGTACCTCCTCACAAAGAGTGGTTGTTTTTCAGAGCCTTTACAAAGTCTATTTGCTTCTGTTATCTGCTGTTGACATGACGAACTGTAAACTAAGATCCCTTTAAGGGTGGGTCTCTGGATCATTTCTGTATTTTGGTACCGAGAAAAAGTCTATTTCAGCTCTAGGCAGTTTCGTACGTTGTTAACAATATAACGGAAGTGAACCATAACAACTAGATTTTGAAATGACAAAGCTTCCCCCATCGAGGAAGTGAGACAGGTGCATAAAAGGGAGAAAGGAGGAAAGAAGCAAAACAAAAAAACAAGTAAACAAACAAACAAACCAGGTGAAATTCATGCACTTGTAGTCAAAGCCGAGAGAAAAGGTCTGCCCAGACCTGGTAGAGGATACACAAGAATCAGCAGTAATGAAACAGTTCTTTGACCTCTCAGGCAAGAAGAGCAAGCATCAGTTTTTAATCCAGTGCAAGTAAAGCAGTCAAAACCACAATAAATAATCAATATTTTCACTTAAGGGAGTTATGCTGGACTTGGCACATCTTTCTTCCCATATTCTCCCGATGCACGGAAAAGCATGCACCAAAAGCCTTACATTTCCCTACTCTTTTTTTCTGAGCAATATCCAGAGCACACGTTGTGTGCTGCTTAAAACCTGCCACAGCATTCCCGTTCTCATGCTACAAAAGCATTTTCCTCTTCAATTTTATTTTTGGCTTCCATTTCCAAGTCAAGGAATGGTAGTTTAATCATCCCATTTAAAGAAGTTGGTCCCTCCCCACAGGACTCAGACTAAATACCCACCCAGCTTATCAGACTCCAGTCTTAAACTCCAGCTTTGCCATACAGTACAGCTAAGAACAGATTGTCCCGTGGCACAAGACAGGGGCAGTCCATAGTTAAACAGATTCCTTTCAATTTCCACCATAGCTTCTGTTCTCAGTGTGGAGATGAGCTTTACTTCTCTGACTTATCCACAGAAAACGCAAAGGGAAAAGCAATTCCTAAGCATCCAGTGAACACACACACACACACACACACACACACACAAACTGTTCCACAAGGAGGAGTTTTTCCAGCTTTATCCTAAAAAGCTGTGAGCAAGATTAACACACCCACACTAAGCGATGTTAGAACAGCGATGGGAAGATGCTCCCAGCTTTGCCAGGTAGTGTATGCAACACCAGGAAACTCCAGGTACGGAGAAGGGGGAGGTAATTCAGTGAAAGGCATCCATGAGTCACTGTACAAAGAGTAATTGCAAGCAAAGAGAACAAACACTCTTCCGTCTGTGCCCGGCACAGCCATTTCACCCAACTACAGCACCTGCTTTCACTTTGAAAAGCTTGGTTAAGTAAAGAGCTTTTACAGTTGTTTTAACATATACATATATATATATATATATATATACACACTCACCATACTTAATCACCACATAAAGTACATGCCTTACAGCCAGTAACAAGTACCCAGCAAAGAGCCAGGTTTTGACATCTATTTATAAATCTTGTTCCTGAAGAAAAACTCCTGGAGGTGATGCTGGAATGAAGATCAAGTAATGCTCAGCAGGAACAGATGCACCATGACACGTACACGGATGAAGCCAGCTATTCCCAGCAATCATGAATTTTAAGTCTGCTGGATAACAAAAGCAGCAAGAACAGGGATTGCAGGCACGGGAGAGCTGTAGATTGGGGCATTGCCAGACACAGTGGAAGAGAAAAGCGCCGCTGCCCCTGAGGGCTCGTCCTGCTGGTGCTGCCTCTCCTCGGGCTCCCAGGATCATTCAAGAGCACCCAGAGGTGCCACCCATCTCACGATGCCCCTTCACTGCTACCCACTCCCCAGGCAGGATCCCCTGCTTTAAGCAGGAGGCTGGACTAGAAACCTCCCTTCCAATACGAATTACCCCACGATCCTAAATTCAGCCTTGCTTTTAAGTACTTTAATAGCAAAAAGCCACGGTTTCATACACACACACGGGCGGTGGGGGTTAAAAGACACGCTCCCACCTCTCCATCCCAGAGCATCAGCCACACAAAGCCCGGGGCTGTATCACCCCATCGCCCAGCGAGGGTCCAGCTCCTCAATTCTTTGTGTTTGCGCAAAGCACCCGCCCCTCCAGCCGAAGGCAGGACGAGGTGCTCAGCAGAAACTCTGGGCTCAGAGCCGCGATTCCGACCCCCAGATCTGCCGCGGAACCCCAAGCATGCGGACCCAAACGGGCTTGCAGACGCGGGGGGAGGGCGAAGATAACTCCCTTTGTTAAACGAATGAGCCGGGGAGGCAGGAGGTAGGCTCGGTAACCCACTCCAAAAAAATATCTACATATCTATATATATATTTATTTAATAAAATAAATAAATTAAAAGAAAAAAAAAAGTCCGCTCAACCCCTTTGCAAACTTCCCGGCTACAAAACAAGAAGCGAGGAAATCCCCTTCCCCGGCTCGGCGGGACTCACCTTCCTTCCGCCCGCCGCAAGGTGCTGCCCGGCTCTCCGCCCGGCTGGCCGCCCTCCAGCCGCCCCTATTGTCGGCCCAGCACCGCCTCCCTTCGCCCTCCCCGCCTTGCCGCTGCCATTGGCTCCGGGGGGGCCCGCCCCGCCGCCCCCTCTGTAGCCAAGGTGGGCAACCGGGCACGGCGGGGTAGGGGCTGGGACCTTCTCGCTTCGGTCGGGAATGGGCTGGCGGGGGGAGGCTCTGCTGGGGCGCAGCGAAAAGTTTTCAGGGAGGGGATGGGGATGGTACCTTCGCGGTGCAGGAGATCCGGAGTTTGCTTCGCTTGGGTTGTGCTACAGTTGCTTCCGGCACCCTTGGAGGGCAGAGGGAGGGAGCGGCGTTGGCCCGGGGTGGAAAAGTCTTCGGCGATCACGCCATCGAGGGAGCAACAACGCGGGGAGTGGATCGCCGGCAATTATACCCTTGGCATGAAGCACTGTAATGACTTGACTTGTGGTGTTCGTATCGCACCGTGCTATCGCAGAGCCGGCTCCATTGTGCTGCGGACTGCGTGGCTGCAGATCCAAAAAAGGCAAGAATAACACGGGCTCTGCCCCTGCTGCTGTGTTGCACAAGCTGAGACGTCTATACCTTATATTGCAGGGATCCGGGTGTTTGCTTTCCCTGTGATCCAAAGCTCGCTGGAAACTTGTTGCCCCAGTTTATAGGAGTTTTCCGGCTCAGGGCTTGTGCTCTAAGAGAGGAAAAGAGGGATTTGATCGCACAGATGTACAGCTGCATCGCTCTCCAGAACAGAGCACGGGCATGGTGAGGTTGTGTACTTTGAACACGCTGTCTAGACATCCAGAAGTACAGTGTTAAGTGAAGCAGGTAGATAAAGGCAAAAGGGAGACAAATAATACAGGTCACCACCCAGATCTAACATTTATAATGAGGCAGCATGGCTACAAATGAGAGATTAAGACAATACTGCCACAGTCTTGCCCTTGCACTATTATCTGCTCCTGTGAGAAGTTTGTTTGGGAGCTAAACCAGCAGAAAACCCCACAAAAATAAATGAATGGAGGAAGTGACAATGCGAGTCTGGGGCTGGTAGGGAAAGAGAGCTGATGTCTGTCAGTTTAATCTGTTGTGGAACGGCACACTTAGAATTACTTCCCTCTGTTGGATACCTGAAGAGCAACTTCCTTTTGTAGCACACTTAAAATCACAAAGGCTTTTTAGAAACATGGGTGCATCCTGGTAATCTAAAAAATACATCTTGAAGCCAGGCAGGAGATTGGTCCAAAATACTCATAAACATGCCTTGTTTGGTGAGATATTTTACTAAATACATTCATTCTACCACCTACCAAAAAAAGGAGAAAGGTAATTGCAGTGGTTGACCTGGGGCCTGGCCCATATACAGCTGGTGGATTGTTCTAACAGACCCTGCTAGAGCTGTATTTATATCTGTGTAAAGGTACTTAAAGCAGCATGAAATAACCAGGGCTTTAATTATAGGTGCTCTTAAAGCCACCTGAAGCTGAGAAAAGACGCAGGTTAACTCAGTTCACAAATGGTTTCAATTAAATCTTTGTATATTGACTGCCAAGGGATCTCACCAAAACATTCAGAGCTGTATTCTTACGTTTCATTATTAGCCTGCTCTATGGTAATGCAGAATCCTAAAAAGATATCCTGAAGGGATATCCTGGGATTACAATACTACTTTCAAGACTCCTTTGTCTGGGTATTTCAGAGGGAGTTCCCCAAGCAGAAGGAGGGAGAGGCATTTGGGATGCCCATGAACATCAGAATGGGATCTAGAGCTACTGCTGCGAACCAGAATTTGGTACTTCAGAAAGGAATGAGTGAAATGTAGACCGTTTTATTTGCCTTCTAAGCACTCAGAGCAGAGAAAGTGCTCAGGGAGTTTTCAGGGAAAGGATCCGTCTTGCCTTGTACTCAAGAAAACGGGATTTCTTACACCTCAAAAAGGTCTCTTGAGTTGTGTGTGAAGAAGCCTGGCACCAGGCCCCAGCCTCAAAGACCAACTCTGTCGAACAATCGATTTCACAGTGATCACGTAAGAACCGCATTTGCCTCCCCTTCAGACATGCAGCAGAACGAGCAGTCCAGCTGCTGCAGGGCATAGCGTGAACATTTCTTTTTTGTCAGCAGTATCAGTATTGATAGTTCTTACCCTGCTGTGCATCTCGGCTCCTGAGCTACTCCCTGCACTGCATCAGCACAGCTATTTGTGCGGGTATTTAATGGAAGGAATCAAAGAGCTGGTTCTCCAGAGACTTTTTTTCCTGTGTATTTTTCAGCCAGATCAAATCCCCAAATATTTTGGCTGACACAATGCAGGGGGGACACATAACATGTGAAATAGCAGAAGCTAAATCTCAGCTGAGGGACAGTAACTTGTTATGACTTACCAACTTAGTCACCTGCAATCATCTGACAGCTCCTTCAATGGGCTCTGGCAATTAGAGACAAATTGGCCTCAGCCTACAAGGAAGAAACCAGAGTTCATGAATGACTTGAAAACTAATTACAAGTCTCCAAGTCTGGGTCATCAGGAAAGAACTGGAAAAAGAAAAAAATATAAGAAGAGTTATACAGTCATACAATAGACAATTACAAAGCTCCTCAGCCAAATATCTTGCTGCAAAGATGTAGAAACAGCAAGCAAAAGTGAAGGTGATGGTGGGTCAGCGTACAACTGCCTGGAGGTTTCTCACCCAGTAAATCAGAAGTCAATCCAGCAAAATAATGTTGTTATAGTGGTGTGAAGTGATGAGTAAGACAGACTATGATTCAGCACTGCCCTACATATCATAAAAGCATGTACAGCTCTTAAAATGCATGTAAAACGGTTCCAAATCAAAACTGTCCTAGTTTGTCCAGATAACACAATAGACTAAAGTACTGGCGAGTGTGTTTCTGGCCACAAATCTATGATTCACAAGAGTAAATGTTTTCTCTAAACACACAAAAGCACATCAGTAACAACCTTCCATTTCCTCAGTAAATTTCAGGGTGTTTTAGTGCCAGAAAAGCAAAATAGCGAAATAATGAAAGGGCCAGAACTACCAGTCGGTAGACAACAGCACCTGGTTCCAATCTTAATGATCCTGATGTTAGATAATGTGTAATACCCATCACAAATGAATCAGTTCCAAAATGTATGCAAGTGGCACATTACACCTGGTAGGTATTTAATGTGGGCACACATTTCCTACCATCCTGGAAAAAGGTTTGCTAAGATTCCTCTGCCTAGAATGAGTTCAAATACAGGGGTAAGAACCAGGATCACCCTTTTAGCAAAGCTGGCTCTGGATTACACTTGTTTGACCTCAGCACTGTCTGCAATTTTATCAACTGAAATCGAAAACCTTATGCACTACCATTTCTCTGTATTTGGCCATATCCAGTTGTTTCTGGATGAATGGTTAGAGCATTTTTCTGGACATGTTCCCACTTGCCACTTGGTCCTTCGTTTCTTTATCAAGAGGTTCACAGTAAAAAGTCAGGATCTGTCTGATACAGCAATTGCAACCTGGTACTTTTTCTGGATGTTTAAATCCCAAATCATTCAAGTCCTCCTTAAAGGTTACTTTCTTATTAATTAAATTACCCTGTAGTAGATTGAAAACGGAGAGGAATCTTCATGCCATTCCAATTTTAAATCATCTCTTACTGCTTCACTGAAGTCCTGGAATCTGGTAAAACCTCTGGTGATGAATACACTTTCACATTCCAGATCTCCTTTAGCCAGGAAATCACAGAGAGACAGCTGAGAGCACTCGGTGCTTTGGTGAGCAGGCAGCAAGTCAGGGTGAAATCCAGGGAAGCCACAGGTGACTATTTGATTCTGGAAGCCTCGTGTATCTCTGGAAGTCGAAGAATACAGATGGGTAATGGCTTAACAATGAGGTCAGTCTTTGATTCATTAGCTAACAGCTGAATCTAAGCACAAATATCCCAGTTTTGAGGCATGCTGCTAATTCAAGCTTAAGAAGATAGGGGTGGTTTTACCCTATACTGTAAGTTTCTGTGGAGTTATACTGGATCCTGGTTTTGACTTAGATTTGATGTGTTTTCTCAATGATTTGAAGAGTTTTGTTTCTTGCAAAAATATGATTAACCACTGGTAATTTTAGGTAAAAAACATATTCAAATGCCATAAGTTTTTTGGGGGGGCAGGGAGCAGGGCGTAAGCATCAAACGCATTGGTTCAGCCATTAGACCTATGCAAGTTCATACCAGGATCTGACCATTGACATTTTAATCCTATGTTGTGCAAGAATTTGTGGAGACAAGTGCCGTAACTGCTTTCAGATATTTAAACCAGTACCAATGAGCTCCAAAAGCAGGCATGAAACTGAAGTCAGAATTTCCTCTTTTAGTCTCCCAGCTACCGGCGTAACTGTACTTCCCTGCATCAGAACTTCCCTCTGCCTGCAGTCCAAAAAGCCCCTGTATGCATCTCTGCCCCTTCCTCAGCTGTTTCCTTAAATATCTAGTCCTACTTCTCCCATTTCCCCATCCCTCCACGTTCACTTAATCATTCACTTCATTTTCAAAAGTCCCCTTCCTTCCTGATCCCACCCAGCCAAGCTAAGGCGAGGATACACATATAGTCTAGACGCTCGTCTAGTGATGAGTGCTCTGTCTTAACTGGAAAGCACGACAGCAACTCCGCTGTGTAAAACACAGGCTGCAGATGGAGAATGAGGCACCCAGGGAGAGCTGGAGGGGCACCGCTGAGAGGTGGAGGGGGGAAAAGGGGAGGTTGTAAATACTGGTTATTCACTTGGGCCTTTGGAGCATGAAGGAACTTGCTGACGGTGCAGGAAGTGCGGAAAGCAGCACGGTAAAGGCAGACAAACATCTCAAGCACATGAGAGCGTGTCTCCGGGCTGGCAAAATACCTGCAGAAAGCACAGAATGAGATGTGGTTGCTGTGTCTTGCCCAGCTGCCCATACAAGTGGCTCTGGTCAGTGATATTGTGTGGTAGGATCTTTTCAAGACAAAGAATTAAGAAAAAAACAGCAGAATGTCACCCAAAATGTAAATTTGCTGCCCAGAACAGTGTTTCCAACAGACAAGTCTGTGACAGGCTTTCCTTAGGGATTCAACTCAGAGTTGCAGTGGTTTTATAACACACACTTAGAATCACTATTTTGTCCTATAATTTTCTAATAATTTAATTCTGTCTATTTTACTGGGACCTATGATCCTTGTCTGTGAGCATGTGGGGGAACACAGTAGAAATGGATTGACACATAACTTGAGCTCAACAACTCCTGCTGAACCAGTAATAAATAACACTTCTGAAAGTGAAATTAATCCAAATTGTCCTGAACTATGTTATTTAAAGGTCTTTTCCAACCACAACAATTCTATGATTATAACTTCAAGGCAATAAGGGAGATGACTGAAAGTGTCGTAAAACGGGCTGCAGTGAACTTACCTTTCATTAGGGGCTGCCCAAGTTTAATGGGCTATCTTATAAAGAAAATAATAATAAAAATAATTTTAAAATCAATTAGCTTTTCCTCTCTTCATTGATTTTTTAAAGTACGCCTCTGGAGAGCTTCCACTTCCAGTATCAGGCTTTAAATATAAAAAGCTAGGTAATCAAGAGACAGTCTGAATGAGACATCAGACAGGGACTACTACTCTAGGGCTACTTTATGAATCAAAACCTAACAAAAGCAGCTCATTTTTCCACACAGAAAGTCTTGGCTGCATTGGATGACACTAAACAGAGGAGGGTGAGCCTGGAAGAGATTGTAACAGTGTAATGGTATAACAAAATTAGAGTCCTTTGCTGGTTTTGCTGAGTTTATTCAAACTGAATGACTCTGAGTAGCCGATCCTGTTTTGACTGAAGCCAGGGAGAGATTTGCCACACATTTCAGAGAGAACAAAACCAGCCCTTCAGCCACAGCACCTCTGCCAGATTGCGTTTCACACCCTGCCAAAATGTCAGAGCTTGAATCACTTCAGTAGCTCGAGCCATTTAAAACTGGACTGAACAAAACCCTGGAGAATAAACTGCAGAGAGAAATCTTCCCCTGTGCTTTCCCTTATCTCTGCTATTCTGCCTCCCTGGGTTTCATGGGTAGCAACCAAAAACTGCAGAGCGCTGACAGACGTGCGGTCTCTGGGCGTTTGAGATGCTTCACTAGCAAGCTGTGCAAATATGAAACCACCAGCCTTCATTTCTACCTATTTGCATCGTGTCCAAGGTGGACTAAGTGGATCATCACATAAAGATTATAGAGTAGCTGACTTTGGTTTGGGAAAACTACATGGAATTTGAGATAGTTCTTGGCAACTTTGTAAAAGTCTTCAGCAAATGTAGAGACCCAGAGCATGCAAAGTATCATAAAAACACCAAGATAATTCTAATTGTTAGCTCATCAAAAAGCTGGAGAGATGGAACATCCATGTTGCCAGGTAGAGAGTGGCTTTGGTAGTTAATCCAATAGAGGGAGCTATAAAAATCTCAAGAGCAATTTGACTGAGGACAGTGACACTGGTAATTTAATTATACTGGTTGGTCACACTAAAACCAAAGTTACACGGGAGATATAGATCATTTCAGGCCTGCCAAGAGAGCTGGCCCTGCAGAATTCCTTTGATATGATGTACATCTCAGTGCTCTCCAAATCGCTGATGAGTCACGGATTGTTCTGCAGGACACAGGAAATCTTGACAAATTATTTTTATTGCATAATCCTTTCCAATTGCTTCCTCACATATGCATGCAGGAACTGCAGAATAACAGCATACAAGCCCCTGTGCCTTTCCACTGGCTGCCTTAGGATAACACGTAGATCTTCCAAAAGGATACAGGATACAACTGAGATTTTGGGAACATGCCATCCCCTGATTTTACATCCACAGAATCCCAGAATGTCAGGGATTGGAAGGGACCTTGAAAGCTCATCCAGTGCAATCCCCCCATGGAGCAGGAACACCCAGATGAGGTTACACAGGAAGGTGTCCAGGTGGGTTGGAATGTCTGCAGAGAAGGAGACTCCACAACCTCCCTGGGCAGCCTGGTCCAGGCTCTGGCACCCTCACTGAGAAGAAGTTTCTTCTCAAATTTAAGTGGAACCTCTTGTGTTCCAGTTTGAACCCACTGCCCCTTGTCCTGTCATTGCTTGTCACCGAGAAGAGCCTGGCTCCATCCTCCTGACACTCACCCTTTATATATCTGTAAACATTCATGAGGTCACCCCTCAGTCTTCTCTTGTCCAGCTCCAGAGCCCCAGCTCCCTCAGCCTTTCCTCATAAGGGAGATGCTCCACTCCCTTAATCACCTTTGTTGCCCTGCGCTGGACTCTCTCCAGCAGTTCCCTGTCCTTCTGGAACTGAGGGGCCCAGAACTGGACACAATATTCCAGATGTGGTCTCCCCAGGGCAGAGTAGAGGGGCAGGAGAACCTCTCTCGATCTACTGACCACCCCCTTCTAATACACCCCAGGATGCCATTGGCCATTGGCCCTGTCAAGCTGGCTCTGGAATCAGAAGAATGTCAAGTTGCCCTAGTCATGGAAAAATAACCTCATTTAGGATCTTCGGTTTAGACAAAATGCACCGTTGTACCTGGCAATAATTTCTCTGTCAAGGTTTCTGTCCTGCATCTCATCATCTCATGTGGGTTTGTTAATTAATAGTTTTGGGGTTGGCTATTTTCTGGGATATGTAGAAATTTTCTGGGATATGTAGAAATTCTTACCAAATTATTCAATTCTTACCAAATAATTAACTTCAGCAGCATAAATTAATCACCAAACCATCCTATGAGCAGTGTTGCAAATGGGGAAAATGAGGTAAGAGCTCAAGCAGTAGCCTCAGGCCGTGCAGCAAAACTACTGCAATTACGCTTCTTGAATTCAGGCATTCCTGTCTCTCACTTCTTTTCTCAGCCTAGATCAATCCTTTAAAATGTCTCTGAATGCTTCCAGTTATAGCAGATACAAACGCAGTGGAACAGCCCTGACTCAATGCAGTCACACCGAGAAATAGCCTTCAGCAGGCAGGTGAACCATAGGGAAGAAACATTCAATATTGCAGTTTGCATCAGATGGGCAACCTCTGTCCAAAGGCTTTATGTTAGCAGAGAGCAGCCTGGAAGAGAAACATGATATTGAAACTTATTCTCTCATTGACGGTGGCCTTTATCCCACTCAGACAGGAATATGTAAGCGTCTGTATAGAGAAAAAGGGCCTAGAGGCGTAAGGTAAATAATTTTCAAAGAACAGTGCAGAAAGTGAGCCAACTGCTGATGTATGCTGACTGCGTTTGAAACAGTGTGGGAAAGCTACTCGCTCCCAGGAACTGGGGTTGGGAACATTTAAGTTACGTGATGGACAATCCTCTGCTGTGAAATCTGTGTATGGGAGATTTCTTATTTTTTGCACATATGCCTAGATTTCTGAAGAGCACATTTAATAAAACCATATTCAAGAGGACCGTGCTGAAGTAATTGTTTTTCCCCTTTAATAAGTGGCTAGAAAACAATGAAGCTCTCAGTTCTTTACACTTCATAGGGGAGAAAGTAGAAAGAGCTGCTTAATCTCTTTCAGTTCAGCTCTTTTATTCTCATGGGTATCCAGTTGCAAGGTATCCGTATCAGTCGCTGAATTCTCAGCCGATCCCCGAAGCAAAGTGCATCCAACTGGAAGCTCTTGTTTTAACATGCTGGTTTAGAACCGACCAGGTTTCAGCATGAGCGTGTGAGGGTTGTTATGCCTAAATCCGTTCGACATTGGCAGAGGAGCAGTATCACCAAACCCAGAAGTGCTCGTTCTGATGATGAAATGCCGAGTAAGCGCTTTCACAACACTGGGCTGATCTTAACGCTGATGTTTGCGATCTAGAAGGAAGCAAGCTATAAAACTAAAGTGGGCATGTCACCAAGGAAGATTTGAATGCTTCCTGATTGGTTTTCCAAGTAATTATTTCATTTGCTTCTAACAGAAACTAGCCTGCGATTCAAGTATTACATGGTTTTCTTCATTGCAAATGAAGGTGTATTAGACCTGGGGTGTATTAGAAGGGGGGTGGTCAGTAGGTCGAGAGAGATTCTCCTGCCCCTTTACTCTGCCCTGGGGAGACCACACCTGGAATATTGTGTCCAGTTGTGGCCCCTCAGTTCCAGAAGGACAGGGAACTGCTGGAGAGAGTCCAGCGCAGGGCAACAAAGATGCTGAAGGGAGTGGAGCATCTCCCGTGTGAGGAAAGGCTGAGGGAGCTGGGGCTCTGGAGCTGGAAAAGAGGAGACTGAGAGGTGACCTCATTAATGTTTACAGATATATAAAGGGTGAGTGTCAGGAGGATGGAGCCAGGCTCTTCTCGGTGACAACCAATGATAGGACAAGGGGTAATGGGTACAAACTGGAACACTGCAATTGAGGAATCAGATGGCAAGATATAAACCGTACCATGGCATCAGCTAGGAAAGAATGGTGAAACCAGACAGTATTAGGGACTCAAATTAATTTTCTCCCATTATTACCAGGCAGTCTCAAATGCAAAGAGGAAAAAAAGGAACATAAATGTATTTATAGTTAAGGTAATAAATTAACACCTGTATGCCAAATTAATTTGCTAAATTAAAATGCTAAATTTGGCTCAGTCACTTAGCAACAGCTGCATCAGTTTAACATGTTTCCATTCTGCAGCTGTTAGCTGTCACCTCAGGCTGGAGGTCCCATCCCTCTAGCAAAGTCAGCAGAAGGAAAAGTGCGCCTGCATTTTGACTGCCCCACTCCAAAATCCAGTGCCTTAACTCACCTGCCTCTTTGTCACCTATCTCCAAGCTTGGCTTTGTCGTCAGGTTAGAAGCCCCAGCATGCATTCATTCTGACAGCTCTGATGTGAAGCAGTAACCCATACCAGAGGGGCAGAATAAGCAGTCAGACCTTAAACTGCCATAGCAATACTCACCAGAGCGTATCCATCAATGCCTGAAGTTAAGACAAAAGGGGAATTGCAAATAAGGATGAAAGTGCCCAAGGAAATATGGACAAGAAAACTTCCACCAGATTTTTGTCAGAGCGTGACAAACAATTCAGGAATTAGTTGGCCAAAAAGAATCACAGAATCGACTGGGTTGCAAAAGACCTCAGAGATCATCCAGTCCAACCCTTGGTCCAACTCCAGTCCATTGACTAGATCATGGCACTAAGTGCCATCTCCAATCTCAGTTTAAAAACCTCCAGGGCTGGTGGGTCCAGCACCTCCCTGGGCAGCCATTCCAATGCCTGACCACTCTCTCTGCAAATAATTGCTTTCTAATCTCCAGCCTAAATTTTCCCTGGCAGAGTTGAAGCCCATGCCCCCTTGTCCTATTGCTGATGCCTGGGAGAAGAGCCCAATCCCCACCTGGCTAGAACTTCCCTTCAGGTAGTTCTAGAGAGTGCTGAGCTCACCACTAAGCCTCCTCTTCTCCAGACTAAACAAGCCCAGCTCCCTCAGCCTCTCCCCATAGGGCTTGTGTTCAAGTCCCTTCCCCAGTCTTGTTGCTCTTCTCTGGACCCGCTCCAGCACTTCAATCTCTTTCCTGACCTGAGGGGCCTAGAACTGAACACAATACTCCAGGTGTGGCCTCACCAATGCAGAGTACGGGGGAAGGATCACTGCCCTTGTCCTGCTGACCACGCTAGTTTGGATACAGGAGCCTAAGGGCCAAAGGAAAGGGAGCTCTAGTCTTGGTCCGAGCTCCCTTTCTTGCTTCACTGCAGTGGTGATTCACTTGTTTCCTGACATAAGTGACTGTGTGTGCTGTGATGTGCATTCAGTTCAGCATTGGCAGGTGTGCTCGGAGGAAAATTCAGAGTGCAAGAAACTTTCCCAGCCAGAAAGAAATCACTTGACTGGTGATTTTGGAGGATTGTGCCTGTGAACCTACACAGCCAAACTCCAATAGGACAAATTTTTAAATTTCATATTTTGATCCTTAGATATTTCTGTCAGAGAACATCAGTGGAAAAAAAAAACAAAACACATCACATAAATTACAGTCACAGAAAGAGACTCTCTGTGGACTGGTTCTCACATTTTCTTTTTCAAGTGGATTAAAGCAATGGTCTGCCAGGTATGACCATCTACTCTTGAACTCCCTCAAACAGCGTGATGTCTTCTCCCATGCTGTCCTTTGACAGGACGAACTTAACAACATCCATAAAAATAACACTGCAGCCTCCTTCCCACCACAATGAAATTTAGGCTAAGGATGATGCCATCGTACCACTCAGCCACAAGGAAGCAGTCGGTATGCTGGAAATGATGCATGTTTTTCTAATCATCGTAATTTTTCAGTGTGTTTTCTCTCTTCATGAACAAAAAAAAAAAAAAAAAAGAAAAAAGGAGTTGACATTTTCTGTTTTTAGGGGTTTTTTTCTGTGATTACGGTGTACACACCGCATAGTCACAAAGGCTGCCACAATCTCTGCCTGCTGCACTTCAGATTTAAAAATTAAGCAGACAAAATACACACCTAGCCTAGGCCATACAGTCATTCGAATTCTCTTAAATACACATACCTGAAAATAATACACGAACCACATGTGTTATACAGACCAAGAGCAAGGTTTGCATCCAGTGTTTTTATCACTACCCACAATGGCAAGGCCATGGCTTGTAGGCACCACCATAACACTAATTATGAGCAATAATAATTTGCGAAGGCCAAACTCACAGCTCCAGCATGATACAAACACTTCCCAACTGCCTGCTGGTATGAAAGAGAGCAGGAGTTATTTTGGTTTTAGAATCAGCACATCCTTGGGTACAAATGGAAGAAAACCATCCAACATTGCAAGTATACGACTAATCTCTGTAACAAACAGGCATCATCAATATACCCAGGAAAAAGACCTAATAAGCTCAGTGGGCCTGATTCTCCTCTGTCCAGTATCCTTCATAGTCATTTACGACAGGGAGTAAGATACCAAGAGTTCATAATCTCTTTTTTAACCTCCAATTTGTTCTGCGCCATGAGTATATACATATTAGAGCTATTAAAAAAAACACCTTCAGAGTATTCACTACTATATTCACATCACTAATAAGTCCACTAAAGCTTTTGTTAGCTTATATAGGAACTGCACATGGTTCCTTCCTACTACAGGAGCTACGTTTCTTTGGGCAGACAGTTCTCATGCATAAGTAAATGCAGAACAGAATATGTGTGGGGAAACATGACAAAGAAGTAAACAGGATGCTATTATTAAATAAATTCAGATCACAGCTTGCCAGTGGCTATATCTTTTCCTTGTTTTCTTCCCCAAACCCTGTAAGGCAATGCGATGACTAAGAAGATCACAAAAACAGCAGCAGGTTATAAGGCCCACTTAGTAAGGGAAAATAAATTTAAACACGTAAACTTAAGTTACTTAACAAAAATAAATCAGCTCAGCAAGCAACCTCAATCCTCAGAAACTCTATAGGAAGTTCTCCACTTCCAAAGTGTTCCCCCCTCTTTTGTCTTCCAAGATTTTTTCTTAAACAGCAGTTATTTTCAGGCGTTCAAGGTGAGCAGAAATGCAGCTGAAATTACTGCTTTCTTTGCATGGCGTAAGGAATGCTTCTAGCATGTTCCAGCTACAGAACAAGTCTCCTGTCCAGCCAGTCACTGTCAAATGAAAGACTCTGCTTTTTTGTCCAACAAACTGTGTTGCCAAAATTTACTTCTCCTTCCAGATGTACCCTTTCCCTTCTGAATGTCCCAGCCTACCTGTCCTGTTCTTCACCCATTCCAAAGGCTGGGAGAGAGCCCACCCAGTCCAACAAGGAACTTGGATTTTCTACCTATTTCCCAGAGCATTTTTTCAAGCACGTCTAGATACCGGTGCACTAATCAGATAGACAAAACCAAGGCTGACAGAGAGATTTCCCTTTCAGGTCCACTCTGCAAAACACTTCCCAAAACAGCTAATTAAGTCCCGGTCTACTTCATCTAATACTAGAAATTGACCTTTTGTAGACTTAAAGACACTATATAGAGAGTGGACTTTGTACTTGCCCAGGACTTAACAGCAAAGCATGTCAAACACTCAGTCACTTCATCCAGTCATAGACAATTCAGCGTATCCAAATCACACAGGCCTCAAAAAATGCCCACAGACACAGTGACCCCAACATCTGCTAGTTGTCAACCCAGACAGAGCTTGGTAAACCCAGGATATGGTTCACCCCCTTTGTTGTTTACCGGCATGTTTTCCATGAGTCTTTCCTTTACCGCCTGTTAGCTTGATGCAGATAACGTGGCACAAAACAACCGGTTCAATGGGCTCACGGGACACAATCATGAAAAATCACAAGTAAGTAGGGGACTTTGAACTCGCCTGTTTATGTCATCATCCTTGCCATAATCCTCACTTCTGCCCGTTTGACTCCGTTTTCTTTGTGGCAACACATCAACTACTTCACTGAAGACCTGAGAGATCATATTTTTCTCGTCAAAACTCAGTTATTTTACAAAATAAATATATAGCCCTGTTGTGATACTGTGTATTTTGGTTAACTCCTTTTACTTTTTACCTGATCTCCACTTGCCTCTAAATCCTTCAGCTTTGTTGTAAAGCCTCCGCTTCCATCAAGGCCAGATTAGTGAGTCTGAGAGGTTTACTGGCTCAGCTGCAGTTTGCTGGGTGCTCTGCAGGTTGGTCAGTGAAGAATTAGCACATGCTTGAGACCTCTACAGAGATTTGGGTTTTCTTTAAAGTAATTTGCCATTTTGCTTGCAATGCAATCCCAAAGAAAGCATTATACAGCAGTGAAATCACAATGTCAGAGTGTTATTTACACTTTGATTGCAAGAGAACAGCTTTGCTAGCTGTGCCCACTATTTTTGTTTGCTGTGGTGTCACCTTCTGTGGTGGGGGGACATTATTAGGAACATCTACACTAGCACTTCTCCCTTATATAACAAAGTAATCGTTTAAGGTGTGATCACTGGTTCTTACTGCAGATCAAAAGAAGGCAGCTGATGAAACTAAAGTTTGTCTGAGCGCGTGAGAGGGCTGTTCTTGTTATTTCAATTGGAACAGAAAGTTTTGATCCTGCAGTTCATCCACATGCCTGCAAACTGAGCCAGATTCTCCTGTCAGTCACAAGTTTGCCATGTGCATTACATCAGAGTCATTCCAGGTGTAACTCCACAGACTTCCACGCAATCAGACCATGACAAATTTAGCCTACTGTTAGCTTTTTTTTTTGTATAATTAAATCTCTTATCCAGGCTTCTAGGATACAGTAGACACTTAAATGGACATCACAACCTCCTTGTATTAAACATAGCAAGTAAGTTCAAAGGAAAAGGGGGAGACAGAGCTGCCAAAAATGGTACTGACTTTGAAAAGTTCTACCCGGAGACCTGCAGACTGCTGGAGCAGAACGATGGCTGGAATCCATGGGGAGAGAGCTCTTCAGACAAGCTCCCTGACCTGAGGAAGCCCCATTCCCCCAGCTCAGTCAGAGGGGACTGCAGCATGAAGAACAAGACAGCCAGAGTGTCCTTGACCGCCTGCCTGCCTGAGGAGATGAGCGATAGTCACTCAGGCGTTCTCAGGGAAGACAATTCAAGCTGTTTCATGTGTTACAAAACCAAGCGGCTTATCTAATACTGTAAGAAATGCGTAGAAGCCAGAAACTTTCATGGTCACTACTGCTTGGCCAAATGACTCTGAGCTCAGTGGGAAGGAGAAGAATGGATGTGTTCGAAACCACAAGCATTTCCAGTGAAACAAAATTACAATCTCTGTTGTCTGTTAACAGTGCTCAGCCTGCAACATCCAGCTGGGGAGTTCTGACACGCATCAGCGGGGCTTAAGGATTTTAAAAGGTTTTATGTTACAAATGATTGCTAACCGACTCTGTCACCACGGAATTTAGAGCCCTAAGGTGGTAACACAAGATAGTACGAATTCTACAAAGATAACACGTCTTTTGTTCTGAAAGGCACAGTCTAAATAGACAAGTCAGTGGCTATGCACCACTATTTGTGTTCCCAAAACAAAGTTCATAAGTCTCATTTTTTTTCAAATTTAGCCCAAGTCAGTAGTAACTGAAAAATCTGGCCTTTTGACAGCTATTCCATGTTGTGACTGCAAAGCCTTACAATGCTTGTCTAGGGCTTTCAGGATCTACCTCTATACAAACAATATACAACATTAATTAAACACACAAAGGATGCTAGAACACTAATGAAATTAGCAAATCTAAGCATTTGAATGCCAAAGTGAATGTCAGCTGCACCACCTTAATTAATGCCCTTTGCATATATACCTTCTAATGGATTTTAATTGTCTGAGTTGGTGCTGGTTTTCCACAGCTCTGTTTCCTCATTTGTTTCACAAAAAGAACAACACTCGCTCAAGGGGGGATTGGTGTCATTTGTCTTTATGTAGCAAATGTAGGTAGTCTGAGTCTTAAGTAAACTGAATCTCCTTTTGAAATAGAGATCTTACCAAGATGAAGGTACAAAACCATAATTTAGGTGTCTCAGGGATGCAGCAGTAATCTGCCCTTCACAGGAACAGCAGCTCTGTTCTTTTTTTTCCTCCTTATTTCATGCATGTTTCAATGCCTTAGTCATTGCAAGCTGGACAAACCTGAAGAAAGAAAACATTTCTTTATCCTATCTTTTTCTAGGATTTTTATCATTATAGAACCTCAACATTTTTTCCTTATTTTTATAATACCCTAGAAGGGGGAGAAATAATCTCTCCAGTCCTATAGGGAACAGCTCTTGCTCAGTCTCAGCTTCTCACTTCCCCTACATCCTGTCATTTCTGGTTTGTTTGTCTGATATATTTGTCCCCACGCACACCAGACTGTTTAGGTAAATCTGTCTCTACTCCCCCACAGCCAATCCAACACCTTCCTAAGGCCAGTCCTAGTTTTCCTGTTCATGTCCCCTCTCTCCCACCACCTCCTCATCCAGTCTCTGTCATTCTCCCACCCACTGTTTCAGTTCACTGTTGAAGTTCAGCCCATCTCCCCAGAACACCAGAAGCGAGATTCTTTTTCAAAGGTTTCTGACTTGGTCACATTTAAGTCAATTTTCACATAGTCCTGACACACAATCCATCCCCTTGCCAAACTGGAAAAAACCACAATAGCATCCAAGCTTCTAAGATGTTTTAAAACTGAAAAACAACCTATTCTTTTCACACAGGGAAACAACTGAACAGCTCTGGCTGAAATTTCAGGGGAAAGTAGGGATGAGTCAGCCCCAGACAGACTCTTGGATGAAAAACATAAAGGTTAATTAAAACTAAATAGGTAGCCTCAGACAGTGGCCCCATTACAACTGGTTAAAGGAAAATAATAACTTTTATTGCAAATTATGCTTTCTCATGGTCTCCATATGAGCTATGATTACCCTGGTAAGATATCAGTCACATTTCTGAAGAAATTTGCAAACTTACGGTCTACAGACTCTTGACATCAGATTCATCTCAGATTGTAAACACCAAGAGAGGGAATTAGGTTTTCACGTTTTCACGTGCACTTGCTGAATACCTCACCCAAGGGGATCCATGCAGCTGATTATGATGTTTTGAATACATTTTAAATATGTTTTGAATGCATTGCATCCTTCAGCACACAAAAGCTGTATATACAAATGTTTGTTTCTCCACATTCTCTTTTCATCCGAACCAGCAGGATTCATTTTCCACGTAGTATTACAAGTCTAATTCCTTGGTTCATTGTAAGTCTGTGTCTTGGAATCTTAAGTATTTATTATCCTTGTGATTGGTGGTTTACCAGTTTGAGATTGTGGAATTGGACTGGAGTGAGTACTTTTGCAAACACTGACATAGAATCCTATAAAACCAAGGTTTAAGTCCTAGTTCATTAAAAAAAGGTTCAATCTCTGTCTCTTTAAAGTATATTTACTTATGAAAGAGAACATACATCTGTATCCCTTTATTGACCTTCAGTTTCAGTTTTGCTCTAACATGTAAGTCAGTTTTGCCTTATCCTACCTGGGTCTGATTTGACTTCTGAGGGGTTGGGCTGAAGATTCTGAGAACAGACTAAGAAAGATCCTCTGTTTGATCCCCCGCTTAATTAAAATCCACTCTTCCCATTTTTATTTATTGCTTAGACAAATTAGGCAGAGTCAGTTTTGCTCTAGTGAACCCTGATAAAAACTGGTAACTTGACTTCGGCTTTTCTTTAAGATTGCTTCCCAGGCTTCTTGGAGGTGGATACATTTTAGCAGGGAAAAGGATTACTGACAGTAAACGAGCCCGCACATGTTTCAGCCGTGACTCTACGAACCTAAGTGATAACACGACTGGAAAGGAAACCTTGAATCATGAATTCGTGTTCTCTGCTACTAAAAGTGTGGGAAGCAAAATCTTAAAATAAATGTGTTTGGTTTTTTGCTTAGAAATCTTCTCCTACTTTACATTTTTTGCTTATGCCTTTCCATTTGTTCTTTTGTCAACTCTGTATTTTACATTAAACAGGTTGTCTTTCTGCAGAGCATTAGCTTGCCCCGTGTATTCCGAGACAGCAACTAGAGACATTTTAAGATTTCATTTGCCTTCATCTGGGCACATCTTAGTGCTGGTTCGCAGTACATTAGCAGCTGGCAACTGCATCCAGATGTTTTACCTCTACACTTTCTGCAAATCTCCTCTCTTCTATCAACATATTTTTTCCTTATGACTTTGTGATTCATACTGTCAAATTTCACTGGATTCCTACAACTCCATTCCTCAAGGTTATGCAGTGCTTTCTATATGATGCTCCAGCCCTCTTTTGTTTTGATCTTGCCTTCCAGATTTATGTCATCAGTAAATATAATTAGCAGATTCTGTCTTGCCTGAAAATTAGCCCTGAAAATATTGTTCGCTTATTGTTTTCATATGTTTTGTTTGTATTGTATTACTGCTCTCTGGCTTCTTTATAAGCGCTTGACAAGTGGATAACCACATAGATCTAATTAAAAAAATGTGTTTATCTAAGCAGCAGAGTTGTTATTGCTTCTGTCAGTTTTTCCATCAAAGATTTTCTATCAGCTTTAAAGTTGTCATTGTTCAGTTACTTGGCCACTGGCAGACTGGGAAATTGTGATGGCACTTTAGTCCAATCCCTCAATGATATTCCAACTATAATGAAACAATCTCATTTGTTAAGTTCAGAAATATTACCCACTGAGAAGCAAGGCAAGTACTCACGTTTCTCAGAACTATTTTTCCCAAGATTTCTGAAAACTCATTTCAGTCACATACTGAATTGTTTTCTGAAATCCTGAGGGCTAGAAATCAGAGGAGGTGGGAGAAAATGGGTGTTTATAAGAAAAGCTTCAATTCCGGGAAACTAGTGGCATCACAGAAAATTAGTAATTGCCTGTAGTTATGTGCTGGCTGAATCTGACCTGAAACCAATTTTTGTTTAAAGGTGACACAGAAGCTCAGGCTTCAGAGCCTTTAACATGGCACCTCTCAACAAACTAAAACTCAGACAAAGGTAGAAACAGAAAAATTGAGAAGTGGCAGGTTTCACACAGAAGTTGTTTCAAAGATGTGGTGTCTCAATGTGGTCCTTCAATTACCTCTGATTATCCATCTTGAAGGATGGGGTGGGATAGACTTTATAGAAGGGCGTGTTACAACAGGACAAGCGGTAATGGTTTTAAATTAAAACAGTGGAGATTCAAGCTGGACATGAGGAAGAAATTTTAACAATGAAGGTGGTAAAATACTGGAACACATTGCCCGGAGAGGTGGTAGATGCTCCATCCCTGGAAACATTCAAGGCCAGGCTGGACAGGGCTCTGAGCAACTTGATCTGGTTGGGTTAGATGCACTTTGAAGGTCCCTCCCAACTCAAACTATTTTATGATGCCTAACAACTTACGGAGGAAAGAAAATCTCTTTACACTTAGTGCCCGCATCCCACCCCCATGAAAACTTCTAAAGCTTCAGTTGACTCAACTTGGGTCCAGCACGGCTGGAGGGAGCATCTGGGGGACAGGGGTCCATACTTCACTTTGATCTTGTGATTAAGGTACAGACTTAGGAGTCCAGAGGACTAGATGTTGCTTAGTTCCTTCACAAAATCCAGAGCCTTCCTGTAATACCAGGCAAGGCATTTAACTATCTGTTGATTTACTACGCAGTAAAATTAATAATTTTCTACTGTATCTTGTAACAGTGCTGTGAAACATACTTTTAATGTTCATGTAATATGAAGATCATTACAAGATCATGGCTATTACTAATTCTTTGTATTACATTAGGGTCAGAGATCCCATCTGAGATCTGATTGCATGCTACAGTGAAATGATCATCCATCCATCAATTTACACTGTAAATTGACAACTAGAAGGATGTAGACAAGCAGAACAGGAATCAGATCAAGACCACAACACAAATAATTGCATAAAAAGGATTAGACTGCACCTCTCAACTAAAATACCAATGCTTTGCTACCAGATTACCTCATCTCCCTCAAGTCAATGATTACTACTACTTAGAAGTAGTCCATTCAACACCTCTTCTTATGCTAGAAAAATATATGTATTCAAGTATAAAATATAAGTAAACAAAAGATGTCGTAACCCCCCATAGAAAAAGTCCTGTATCTGTTTGAGTGAAATGAAGGAAACACAGTTGTGTTTAATAAGATTTAATCTTATTAAACTTTCAAAGCAATTACGTGAATGCAATGATAAACAGGCAAGAGACATCTCCTAGTGCTAGAAGCAACAACATCACTAACATAAACTTCTGCCACAGGGAGCCACTCACTCAAATTGATCTCCCTGTCTAACGCTGAAGTTTTCCTTCACTTCAGCTTCATGGCATCAGAAGCAGACAAAGAACAAATGCACCTTATCAACAGGGACTCCAGCAAAGATGAGTTTACAAAATGCTCTCTCTGAAGGAAATCTTACAGGACAGAGGCATGCTACAGCTCAAAGGGAACACGGAAATATAAAACCAGGCATAAATCATGTTCCTTTTCCACGGTTCCACAATTTTTCCTTTGGCATCAGAAGCAGACAACTTCAGAGCCAACTAAAAGTTGTGATCATTCCCTTTATATCTGTTTCTTCACTCACCTTTGGTCGAGCTTGCTGCTGCAGCTGATTCAAATCCTGAGATAGGTTACCTCCTTTTTTTCTCTTAAAATCTTTCATCACCTGTTCATAAAGAAAAGCAGAGCTCCCATTTGCTTTCTAAACTACTCCTATTGTATTTTTGAGGCAATAAGCAACACATGAGTCATTATCACTAACAATTAAGAGAGGGAGAACAAAAGAACTCACTTCTTTCCCACAAAGAAGTTTCTGGCACACTTGCTAACCCACATTTTTTGATAAATGCTTTAATACATGTCAAGCGAATGTGATGTTTGATAGCAGGTTCAGAAGGGTGCTTGGCAGGTGTATGCAGACACTGGAGAGATGATTTATACTCGAGTACACAGTTTACCTACAATTAAAAGTTAATTCAGGAATTGCTTTGGTAGCAAACACAAAAGGCAACATGACTAGTGCAAGCCCTCCTGCTCACACAGTCCAGCAAATGCCACTCACAGCCCAGAGCCATGAAGGACAAAGTAAAAATAAGTATGAACCAGGCTGAAAAGTTTTCACAGAGTTTGTTTTGCTAAAAGCAAGAGAGCGTGCTAGAAGACTGCTGGAGTCCAATTCTCTAACTCAGCCCAGCAAAACACATATGCATATATAAATATATTACAGTGCTACATGAGACAATACAGTCCCTCTTAATCTTTTTTCTAGCCTTGAAACCAGATTTGTACAAAAATACTAATTAGAGCCACTGTAAATAGCAGTGGCACTTTGCTGGTTTTGTTCCACGGCACATTACAGAGGCAGAGAAAGCTCATTATCTGTGACAGCAACTGGAATTCATTAATGCATCTCTCTTTCCAAGTTCAGCAGAATATTTTGGTTTGCTCTTACGTAATTATTTTTTCTCAGAAACACCCACAGGTAAAAAGATAACACAGCAATGATAATTTTTGTTGATCTATGGCACCACGCATAATAAACAGAAGCAGATAATTCAGTTTGTTCTTCTGGAGACTGTTGTTCTAAATACTCTTGAAAATTAGTCATTTCACCTCAGGGCCTTCTACTGGGTTTTCAGCATTTACAATTCTTAGAAATGTGGTTCTATGGAAAAATACTTTGAAAGTTGGGTGCAATGCAAAAATGGAGACAATAAACACTCACTTGATGGACTCCTTGTTCAATACAGGACCAGGTTTTAAGGCAAGCAGCTTGATCCTGGAAAAAGCTTCAAACAGATGGAAAGCAACGCGATGTGAACAAAAGATGAAGGACGGCGCACTGTGCAATTTTTGTTCGCAAGTGTCACTTTACTATCGTGAATGGGGCTGTGGCAGCTAACAGCAACACTTAAGAAAGGCAAAGCTAAGTGTGATTTTGTA
Source organism: Streptopelia decaocto (assembly GCF_964273445.1). Classification (NCBI taxonomy): domain Eukaryota; kingdom Metazoa; phylum Chordata; class Aves; order Columbiformes; family Columbidae; genus Streptopelia; species Streptopelia decaocto. The sequence goes on along the minus strand of NC_138663.1, from coordinate 208,203,240 downwards.
TTATATAACCCAGAAGGGGGAAAAAAACCCAACAACCAGAAGTGGGATTAAAAAACAAGAGCCTTTAAACAATTGGAAGCTTTTTTTCTCTGCCTTTAGCTTTTGTTTGTTTAAATTTTTAGCCTTTTGGATTATGTGAGTTTGTCTTCAAAACCAGGAAAATTAGATCCTTCTGTTTTTAAATCAAAACTGACAGATATAATCACTTGAATTCAGGATCTTGGTCTTAGGGGGAAAAGAGAAATACTGTAGCGCTCACAAGAAAATCAAGAGCTCTGGCAGCATCAGTCAATGCAAGAATCTTTGCCAACAGGGCCTGCTTTGAAATCGTCATTTACTTAAACCTAATCTATTTTTCTTCCAGTTGTATTCAAAATTTTCTTTAAAATCCTAAGTCTACATGCACTACTGCAGTAATAACAGGTAAGTTCATAGAGCAAAACATCTGGTTTTGTCTAATGTTGAAAGATGTGTCTATTATTATGGAATACTGATTTTATTTCTAGTAATTTGTATATGTCTTGTTGCATTAAAGATTACAAACAACAGGTGGCTTAGAGACTTCGTTTCTCCACGATTCACCAAATAACATTGCTTGTTAGATTTTTTTAGGAAAAAAAGTGCTTCCCATCAAAGCTAACAGCATGATCAGAAAACAGAAGCCAGTGGTAGAACTCATTTACTGTGCAGGGTGGCCAGTCGTGACTGAAGAGCAAATAAACCTTTTGGTCCTTTCGTAGGAGGCAGTAACCTTTGGTAGCAGAGTCAGGGAATGGATGGGGTAACACAGCTTCAGTTAGAATCACAGAATCATTTTGGTTGGAAGAGACCCTCAGGATCATCAAGTCCAACTCTAGCACTAAACCATGTCCCTAAGAACCTCACCTAAACACCTTTTAAACCCCTCCAGGGATGGTGACTCCACCACTGCCCTGGGCAGCCTGTTCCAATGCCCAACAGCCCTTTCCAGGAAGAATTTTTTCCTAATATCCAATCTAAACCTCCCCTGGCACAACTTGAGGACATTTCCTCTTGTCCTATCACTTGCTACCTGGGTGAAGAAACCAAGAGTTGCGGGTGCCTGAACTCAACAGCGTTTTGCAAATCCAAATTTTCAGTCTAGTGGCTGAGCCTAGTCACTGTTATTACACTCACATTAGTAAATTAAACAAGTCTGGGACCAGTCTCTTCCCCTGAGGCTAACTGGCACAGCACATCCAACGTTCATTCTAGTACAGCCTCAAAAAGGCAGTGAAATCACACATCTGCCTACTGGGGATGGCAGGATATATCCTCTAAACAGTGTCCCGGAGAATTTTGGGAAACTGCTCATTGGCCCAAGCTAAAACCATGGAAGGATTAATGAGAATCAGTTGAAACAACTGAGCTCCAGTGCTCAGGATTATCCTGATGCTGTTTAACGTGCTGGTATTGGCAGAGCTTTGAAGAGCCTGTACCTTTTTTGTACTTTGATGTGTGCCAATACCCTCTCCAGGTCCTTCCAGCAATATCCCACACATGCGGCAGCATGTCGTGCCCTAATATCAAGCACTCTTGGATATATTGGCCAAAAGCTCACGGTTGTGCACTGAGCAATTTCCCAGGTTCTTTCCTAGTGCTTGTGCACCAGGATTCCTGTCTGCGTGGCAGTGTCGGTACAGCAGAGCTTCTGAGTGCCCTCTGGTGCAAAGTCTGGCACTGTCAACCGCTGTGAATATCACCCAGAAAGCAGTGATGTTCTAAACCTCCACAGCCGCTTGCTAGGAAAAGCTGTGCCGAAGCTGTGCTTGAACTTGCCAGGGCCTGTGCTCAAAGATTTTCTGTTTGGAGGCACTATGACTACTTTTAGTTTCTGTATCTTATTCATTACCAGCTTTAAATGTCAGTGGAAAGCTACTGATTTGAGGGAAAACCAACTAACCTACAACAGAGAAAATACAGGCACAGGAATTCTGTACTATACAGTTAGCTGAACTATAGATTCAACTCATTTGGAATTGTTCATTAACATTAAAGTTGTTGAAAGTGTTTGCCAGCATCTTCCATCATCATAATGCCCAATTTCGCCCCTGCAAAACCCATCCAAGAATTCTTGGCATGTTGACAACCTCCAAATGACTCAGCCTCCCATAGGAAAAAGGAGTAGATAAGGGAATTTTAGGAAGGAAGGGTGCTGAAATCATGCACAGAGCTAAGAACAGTTAACTGAATAACTGCTACAGAGGAGCAGGAAATATGAGGGCTTGGGCAGAGAAGGAAAGGAGGAATATACACAAAGGGGAAAGAAAATGCAAGCATTTATATGCCTGGAAAGAAAAAATGGAGAAAAGGATGTGGAGGGTCTCTGAAATGAGGAGAAAAGAAAGTGGGGAGTATCATAGCACAGGGAAACGATTTATTTCTGGTATAGTGCAGGCAGCAGCATAAGCGAATTTGGTACATGGACGAGAGAACAGATGCAAGGACAACCTGGAATGAGACACAGAGCCAGCAGTCCTGCCAGGAAGAAGAAACTGATGAGCCTAACTCGTTCCATTTCAAGAAACTATATGTTAAAAAATAAATTTTAGAAAACAGTCCAGGCTTTAATATTCGTTTTTACAAATTACAAAATTAAGGGCTTGCACTTCTATGTAGAAGATCCATATTCTCACCCATCAGTGGCAAAACACAAAATAAAGCTGCTACAGGATCGTACCAAAGCAATTGTTTGGAATGACACTACCCTCTGGTGGTAGAAAAATACAATTCTATGTATACCAGGAGATGATATATTTGAGGCTGATTGTACAGGCAACTATGGCTTGTTTGACCCCTTATTCATGTCATTGGCACCATCTATTCTTTTTAAAAAATAGAATAAATTCCAAACCCACAATTCAGTAATTCACCTTAACAACATACTGTTAAACGATACATGCACTTTATTACCCTGTGTTATGAAATGACACATTCATGACCGGTCCTAAGCACCAGTAACTGTCTGAGGCTCTGAAATAGACTGGCAATAATTTTTATGTTCTCTGGCAACGTGCAAGAACAGGAACAACACACGTGGCTGTGTGTAGCTACTTAAGTAAAGGAAGTAACACAATCATAAATTCCCAAACTGTGTACATTGTTGCCAGTGAATTCAAGAGCGCATAAAGCTGTGGTTGGAGGGAAAAAAAAATAGGGGAGCCTATATAGATGTGTTAAAAGGCAGCTTTCTTATTCTGATCCTTACTTCTAGCAGCACAATCCTTAATTCCATCCAAAAATTCTTAAAGGGTATACCTTTTTTTCTTCCATATTAGAATTACAGAACATCATTACTGAGAAAAGCCATTGCTTCAATTCAGGGTTTTTATTAAGGTGCTTCGGGACTTAGGTAATGCCTTAACACAGTCATTATGTCTCCTGCCTTCCCTCATTCACATTTCTTGACATCTAATCTTGTACAAACAATAAAAGCCAAATATTAACCACCCTGACATTTCTCTCTTTCCTCTCTTTACATTATCACTGCTTAACTGTTGTTTGTTTTTTTTTTTTTCCCCTCCTTCAAAACCACTCCTATTCCTCATAGCTAAATGATCCTCTTGGAACCTGAGTCTTCCAAATACTCTTTTATCCCCAAACTTCCTAAGACCACGTGTCTCAAGGGTCTTAAATTTCTGGAAATGAGGAAGAGCTGCTTGTGTCACTCACTCCCTCCTAGAGAAATTATTCTACGTTTTGCAACTTTCATCTTGATGGCCAACCTTCAACTAAAAGTAAGGGTTTGCTTTTGTTACATGGAAGCAATATATCACTGTATTGCCCCCTTGTAAGAAATGCACTGTGCAGACCTTGATCGGGCAAAAGTCATTCCCATGGTCTGATAAATTGTCATATTTGATGCCACCTTGTGGCAAAAATGCTGGATCCTAGAAATACTCAGCATTTGTTCCTCCTTGCAGGTGCATTTAACCGCAGTAACCGCAGCCAGCATTGCTGCAGTTTTATAGCTCGTAAACCCAGGATTTTAGTACTCCTAAAACTGCGGCACCAGCCAGCGAGGGAAAGGACAAAAAGCAGGAAAAAGCACCACAAAATGCATTTATTCTTTGCACATGTTGAAGACTAAAGTGGTATATCAAAGCACACACAGCACAGCCATTCGTGTGCTCAGAGCCCACACACACATTTGTCTCTCCTTGCCAAAAAAACACACGTGGTGAGAGGTGTAATCCCTTCTGAACACATAATTGCAAAATAGCATCACAGGTAGAGACTAAAGAAAAACTCAGCTCCAGCCTAATAGGCCAGGAACCATTCACACCAATTGCCTCACACTGGACTCGCCCTTCTCAGTTACTAGGCACACAATGTTATCCTAAAGGAGCCCATGCCTATTTTTTCAGGGCTGTCCCAAGGCCATTTGGGGTCTGCTATGGCAGCCAGTGTTGCCACATTCTGCAGCATGAGGACGGTACCTATTTTTAGCGTTAATTCTACGGCAGAAGCCTGAGAATCACCACCTGCCTCCTCCCGGCGCTGTGTCGAACGCCTTTCAACCTGCAAGCGAGCGGGAGGAGAAGGCTGAATTCATAGAATCACAGAATATCCTGAGTTGGAAGGGACCCACAAGGATCATCGAGTCCAACTCCTGTCCCTGCACAGGACAACCCCACAGTTCACACCGTGTGTCTGAGGACGTTGTCCAGTCTCTTCTTGAACACTGTCAGGCTTGGGGCCGTGACACCTCCCTGGGGAGCCTGTTCAGTGTCCAGCACCCTCTGGGTAAAGAACCTTTTCCTCATATCCAACCTAAACCTCCCCTGGCACATCTTGCTGCCATTACCTCAGTTTCTATCGTTGGTCACTAAAGAGAAGGGATCAGCGCCTGCCCCTCCTCCTCCCCTTGTGAGGAAGTTGTAGACCCACACACTTGTGCAGCAAGGTTCCCGAGAGCGAGGGAAACCACTTTACGAGCCTTCAGCCAGGCTCAGGCTGCCAGCACCACCTCGGTTCTTGCCCCCGGGCCCTTCGGCTGGGGGGCGGGGGCAGGGGCCGCTCCGCTCCTCATTTCTCCTCATTTCTCATCACCTCAGCACCAACGGCCGCCCGACCCAAGCGCGGGAACGCCTCGCGCACCCCGCTCCCCTCCCTCCCGCTCTTTTCGCCCCCTCAGCGGCGGCCCCGCGCATGCGCGCTCCCGCAGCCCCTCGGCCGGCTGAGGAGGAGGAGGCGGGGACGGGGACACTTTGCCCCACCCCGCGGCGGGGACGGACCTTATTCTTTAAAGGCTTTCGCTTGTCAACCGAGGTGCCGCGTTACCAATTCGGCTGAGGAATCGGCTCCCGTTCCCCCGCGGGCGGGAGCGGGGGGCTCTCCCTCTCCTCGCAGGCTGAGGGGAGCGGGGAGCTCCGTCCGCCCCGCCGCGGAGGGGCTGAGGAGAGGCAGAGCCCGCTTCAATCCCCTCCGCAGTGCCTCTTGTCCACCTTCCTTCTCCTCACCCGTTCCCTGGCGGGGAGAGGAGTCCCGCAGCCTTCCCCCTGCCAGGCTGGGCTCCCCTGCCCTTTGCTCCCCGCCGAGTGGAAGGTGAGTCACGTCGAGCAGATGGGGACACAGGCTGGTTCCTACCCCAGAGGGAAAGGCTGGGCACTTTCCCTCCCTTTCCCTCTTTTCTTTCTCTCCACAGGTGGTGGGGCTGGACTGAGGTGAACTCTTTGGCCTTCGCAACCCTCGCCATGGCCATCGGCGGGCTCGGGAGGTCGCTTCTGCTCATGGCCGGCATCGTGGTGGCGGTGGGACTGTGCCGGAGATTGATCCGCCGACAGCTGCGATCCCACCAGCACCTTTACGCTTTCTTTCTGGAGATGTTCAGCACCTTCCAGATTTGTGCCTGCACCAACGAGCTGTGCATGCTGGGCACTGTGGACCCCGAGCCGCACACGGCGCTCACGCTCACCTACGGTTTCAGCGTCCTGCATGGCCTGACCCTGACCGGCAGCACCTGCAACCCCTGCGGCGCCATGCAGCCCATGTGGGGCAACGGGATGGCCGTCAGGATGGGGGGACTGAAGATCGCCGCTCAGTTCGTGGCTGCGTTGCTCGCCAGGATGTTCATGTGCTTTATCTGGAGCCTGGAGATGACGGAGCCGCATTTTGGAGCGCTCTTGCAGGGCTGCAGCAACCCCATGCAGACCACAGAGGTGCAGGCGTTCTGCATAGAACTGCTCTTTTCTGTTGTTTTCCAGCTGACTGTCCTGCGAGTGGAAAGTGTTAATCCCAAGTACAGAGTCCATTTGGTTGCTCTTCTAATCACCATGCTCGTGTATGCAGGTTAGTCTTTTTTTTTTTCTCTCTGTTCCTGCAATGAGCTTGTAACACAAGATTATTTTTAAACATTTTCTTAGAAGTGTTGAGATGCAAAATTCTTTTTCTTACATTACAAAAAAAAAAGCATCAAGGAAAGTCTTTGCTCCTACAGATGCAGAGTTCGTTTGGAGTTCATATAAAGTTTGCCTGGTTAGATTCCAGACAGGTGTAGGATGAAGAGTTAAATGAGTTGTGAATTTAAAATGATGTCAAGTCTATAAATAAATAGCATTAAGAGTTTCACAGAACACTGTTAAATACCTCAGTGAAGCACCGTTTCATAATCGAACTTTATATTGCGTGAGAGATTTCCTACAATGTGCTCTGATTTTTAAGTGACATTGGGAGAAAGCACCACTGTCTGCATCAGGAAAAAATGCTGATTGTGCAGTGGCAGGGTACAGACCGGTAATATGGAAGTTCTGCATTGAAATAACGCATAATTCATATCACTGCAGTTTATTTAACTACGTTAAATCCTTAAATCAGAAACAGGAGTGGTTATTGGTAGAATGCATACTGAAATGATACAATAATACCCCTTGTGAAACCAAATCTTAAAAAAGGAAAAAAAATCAGTGTATCACGGCATTTACGAGAGTCTCTTGTCTCTGTAATGCCCTGTGTGTACATGTCCCTTCCCCTGCGTGTCACCTCATGCCTCCCACAGCTGGGCCACTGTCACCAGTGTAGAGTCTCTGGACCAGTGAGGGGAGTCAGTCCAAGCTGCTTTCTGCTGATTGTATCAACAATCTCCCCAGGGAAGTGCCAGAGTTGTATCACTTGAGGACCCGCCTGCAGAGACTGGGTTGTACTGGGAAGGAGATTCTATAGTACAGGGAGGTGGGAGAGATGGTTACGGAGCTTCTTGCTTGTGCCTCAGATCCCATGACAGAGAAAGTCATCTAGGAAATGACCCAAGCCATTTTTGAGAGAGGGAGATCACTCTCTTATCTCCAAATGTCTGGGATGTTATTGACATCTTGCCCAAAAGGCTTAGTGTATTACGCCATCTAACCTAAAAGCATATAGTAGAATAATGTACCGTCAGATTTTCAGATGTATTAATGAGAAAAGCTTCACTCATGAAGTTTAGCTGAAATTAGCTAAGACTTGAGAGAATAAAATAAGTCCATGGAGAATTTTGAGAATTAATTTAGCAATCTGAACTACTTTCTAAAATTATGTTTTGAAGGCAAAGGCGAGGTGGTAGTGTATTTTAGCACATTAAATATATTTCTGAATTGCTCAGGAAAAGTGTAGCCATAGATTATCCTCCCTCTTACACAAGCATAGAAAGCTGGATTCCTGATGGTTAACATTCCTTTGCTGCTTAGCAAATAGTCATATAAATTAAAACGTGTCATATTGTCTTTCTCTTTGCTAGTTCATACAAAGAATTCCTGCTCAGTGTCCTTGGCCAAGCTGGCCTCATATCTTTCTCTAGCAGGAGAAGGCTGTGTACCAAGTCCCCTTCCTTCTCATGAACTTGGATGTGTTATAACTTATCCAGTGTAATTGTTCTGCTTGTACTTCTAGGAAACATCTGACTCACTGCACCCAGGCCTTTTTTCACAAGCACAGTTTGTATGCTACTGTGTGCACAACGCCCTGTGCTACCTGGGCATTTTTCTTTCAGTTTCTTTTAATCTAGAATCAGGTCTACAGTAAAAATATACGTGCATTCCAGAGACCAGATCCTGAACCTGTTTTTTTCCTCTCCTTAGTGGAAAATCTGATTCTTTCTTGTTTAGTTTGCTATAAGCTTCCTGAGGTTTGCACTCTTTGCTGTACTCTGTTTCAAAAGGAGAGGTGGAAAGTCCGGTCCTCCCCCAGCAGGGGTCATGAGCCCGATGTTTACTGTGCACTCCTAAGGTGTGGATTGAGGCCTTCTAAAGTAGTGGAGGGTGTAAACCCCAAGATTCCTATTGCTGAGCTGTAACACAAGCATGGGAGCAGGCTGCTGCTGTTCATTTCTTTCTGTGATGAAGTCACAGGCTAGCACCATAACAGATTTCTTTTTCAGTAGAAGGTTAGGTAGGTGTAGGACATCTTAGAGGTTCTCAAACCTTTCTTGCTGCCTCTTTCCCTCTGCCCACATCTACACACAAACTTTCCACAGGATATCGTCCATTCTCCCATCCCTCTGTTTTGAGGGGTGCAGATTGGGACCCCCTTCCTGTAGCCACTCGGCACCACGTCCTGACAACACACCAAGCAGCTGAGCAAAGGGCCTGGTAGGTGGCCACAATCTGTGTCTGGTGCATATACCAATGACAGAACTCCAGGGAATGGCAGGAAGATGTGCCGGGGAGGTTTAGGTTGGACATGAGGAAAAGGTTCTTCACCCAGAGGGTGTTGGACACTGGAACAGGCTCCCCAGGGAGGTGTCACAGCCCCAAGCCTGACAGTGTTCAAGAAGAGCCTAGACAACGTCCTCAGACACACGGTGTGAACTGTGGGGTTGCTATATGCAAGGACCGGAGTTGGACTCATTGGTCCCTTCCAACTTAGGATATTCTATGATTCTATATACAACCCATGGTATATCCTGTGGGTCTCGTGGTGTAACTGTAGCCACATCTGTCCAACTCCATTTTGAGAAAGGGTATTTCGTACACGTAGTAGGAGGAGTGTCTTCCAAATTGGGGGTTATGGCTAGTGGCCTCTGGCCAACCAAGTTCTCTTACAGGCTTTGAAGACAGGCAGATGCTTAACTTAGCTGGGCTGGATCGTTCTCAGAAAATCTGCACCTCTTGGTTAACTGTTCATGAGAACTTGAGCGGTTCTTTAAGAGGAATGGGTCTTTCTTGGTCACCCAGCAACAAAGGGCAGGGCACTCAGTGCAAATTTAGGCAAACTAGTAACATTCTTCCTTTTTCTTACAAAAATATCAAGTAGTTCAGAATACTGTATGAATAATGTTTTTCAAACTTTCAGTTGACAGATACAGTGTTCTAGCTAGAAACTCAGGTGCATTTAATTTACAAAATAAAATTCATTATTTCTTTTTATGCTGTCCTTTTAAAAACCAAATCAATTGTGCCTTCAGGACCCATGCTTTTTAGAGTTACGAATGAATCAGAAATGTTAGAAAATACATCTCATACATAGTATATCGTATTTCATTCCGTGAATTATGTTCTACTATACATTTGAAATCTGTGTCCTGTAAGAAGGAGTATCTCTTACTCCATATCAAACTTGACTTGGGTAAAATTTTTAAGGGTAGCAATCTGCCTATGGTTTACACTAGTCTAAATCTATTGATACACATACAAGGCTCAAAAACATTAAATTGTATTTATATTGTTTACTAAGTTAAAATAATTGTTGACAAGTCACTGTTCTGTGTACCCCATCAAAAGTATTTAGGTATACCATGCAGTTTAGACCAACAAATAACATTAGCTTTTACAGTACTTATTTTCAAAAATGACAAGCTGTTTCTTTAGTTTTTCTTCTACTTTTTTCATAGTAAAAAAAAATTGATTTCTAATATATAAATCAATTTACAGACCAAATTTTAATACTAGTGCATACTGTACACAAAAGCTCCAATACTGCATTCACTCTGTTTCTTCCGCTGAATAAAAGGAAAAAGATAAAGTTATGTCTTTGCATATTAAGCGAATGATTCAGAAGCTAAAGATACAGACCATATACATGTTGGTAAAGAGTATTTTTTTATATTTCCTTTGGGGAAGTATTTAATTAGAAGAAAAAAAAATAGCTTTTGAGGGCTTTTTCATTTACAGGCAATATTACAATTCAGTTGGAATTATATGAAATTGGTTAGATGTTTCTGAGCCTAATATATCAATGTAAAAATGACATACATGCTTTTAATCCTGATTTTTTTCCTAAGTTTGGTTTTGTCTTTAGTAATTTAAAAAGTTAAAATAACTTTCTCACACATTGTGTGGAGCATACATTACTTCACCTTAAGTTTTCATGTGTACAACATCAAAGATGTTCCACTTCTGCCAGAAGATCATGTATCTTTTCTAGTACACAAACTGAGATGTTTAATAAATATTTATTAAAGATTATAGTAGTGGCCCTGGCCTGTGGTTGATGTTCCAGTAGTTATTAGTAATGAATATTGAAGAAATACAGCAGTTAAAACTGTCTAATGCTTAATGTTGAGAGACAGCAACTGAGAGTGGAATTATACTCTTGAATGTGTGTTTGTGGATATAAAAGCAGAAGCAGTGAATTTATAAATAGATTAAAGCAAAGTAAATTATTGTAAATTACTTTCCCGGCAACAGTGGAAGATGTTAATGTGTCAGTGTGCAGAATAACAGACTGCACAGTAAATCTGAGTTGCTGTTGAGAACAAGTGTAAAAACAGAGTCAACTGAGTAGGTCAACAAAAATTAAAACCTTCCCAAACTGTAATAATGGTAAAAGAGATAATGAGTGTATAGAAAGAGAAATACAGCAGAAGAGAATGACAACCTCACTAAAACTTTCTGTAAATGATTGAATGCTTGTAACTAATTAGTATTACAGCAGCATGGTATTTGTATTAATACAAAGGGTAAGTTCAAAGCTCATGCTAGCTTATTTGGGAAAAATTAATAATAAGCTTTAAGAAACCAAACAGACACAATTCTATAATATTTCATGGGAATAGATTAATAGTTAGAACAGATATGGGTGGTTAGTAACTGACAGTGCAGAAATACAGAAAATGTTGCTGTAAGTAATGTTTATTCTGCAGGATTGCAATGAGAAGAACAACATATGTCAGAATTAAAAACATTTACCTCCAGGTTTGTCTGCACTGTAATTACAGTTTTGTCTCTACAACGTAATATGTTCAGATCTAATTACTTAGAGAATGTTTAGGCAACTTCATTTACATCTGAAGTCAGAAGCAAGGAAAGATGCTTGGCTTTTTTTAAGCTTCTTTTTTCAAGAGAGTGGGGTCAGGGTTGCTTTTATTTTCTTTGAATAACATATAGCATGATTGTGAATACTTTTCCCCAAGTTATTGCAATACGATAATCTTAGTGTTCTAGAAATTGATATGATAATATTAGAGTTTTATTAAGAAAGTCTAGAGGTCAGTTTAGCAAGAACAGCGCTTGACAATTTTTTCTGTTATTCCTGCATATGTGTTACATGCAGCATAGGGATGTAGTAAAAGCTCAGTATTTCTTTAGTAATATTTGTGTAATTTCTGTCTCTTCTGAAAGCACCATACAGACTATTAGCGAAACAACTCATAGTTTTATCAACAGAAACATTCAACATTAGCCAAACCCATCGCTATAAACATTATTTGCTAGAAAGAGATAAAGGAAATTATAGCCTACGCTTTGGATAATTTAAAACATTTTAGAAAACAGATAAACAGTTAAACATAGATCATCTGGTAAATAACTAAAGAAGAGTTCACCTGTTCAAATGGTTTCTGCTAATGCATTTTATTGCAGAGTGTGCATTTCAGTGTTCATTTAAAATAAACATTAAGATGGTTTGATTTCATACTGTTTACATTTTATTGCAGGTGGAAATCTCACAGGAGCAATTTTTAACCCAGCACTGGCTTTTTCATTGCATCCAAATTGTTTCTATGAGAAGTTTTTGAGTTATTCACTAGTATACTGCATAGCACCGTCCTTAGGTAAGTTCTTAATACTTGATATATTGGAGAAAGTTTTATTTAGTATATGGTTCAAAAAATGGCTATTCATTATTTGATAGCCTGTTCATTTTCCATTTTAATTAAAATCCAGAAAATAGTCAATTATAATTATGTGTAAAAGCCATTGGAAATCATGGTTTTGTGTTACAAATGTAAGCTATGTGTTTTAAACTTGTTTAATGCTCTGTAGAGCACCTGTAGCATTTTGTTTTGTGAATCAAGCATCTAATATTGAGTTTTAAACACCAGTTTTATTCACAAAATATCATCTACTGTGTTAGGTAATATAATTGTTTAGTTTAGACATCATGTTCAAAGTCTAAGTACTTTTGAGACATTTTGAGCAAGGTAATTTACCTACTAAAAAAAAACCACAACAGCGCAAATCTAAATGGAAGAAGGTTAGTGTTTAGCTTAGGGTTAACTAGTTAGTTATAAACTAACAGCTGTTTACTCTGGAGTGTGAACCTTTTGGAGCTGCCTGTTGTTTGAGGCTTAAAATCCAGCCTGTTTGAGGTGTGCTGCGTGTTCTCATGCTGACCAAAGGCCCACTTGTAGAATATTAAAAAGGAGAAAAGGTTACCTGAAAGTAATTATTAGCCTGATTAAGTTCAAAAAGAGAAACATATTGATCAGCGTGCAGTTGCTGTCTTGCTTTCTGACAGTGTACAAGAGCATGGGGAAGATTAATTAAAAAGAAACCCAACAACAAAACAGATATTAGGGTAGGTGCTTAAAATATGCTTTCTCAGTTATGACTATTGAATCTTTTATTCCCATAGTGTCCAAACTTTGCAGTTCTCATTCTGTGTTTTTCCCCCAATTACTGTTGGAAACAATATGTTCTTAGTTTAAGAATAAGGAATGTTTCTATTACTAACCGGAATTTTTCTAACTTAAATTATGGTTTTAATTTGGAAGCTACTGATTTTTAACTTCCAGTTGTGTGCAGATGAAAATGCTCTATGTAATACTGTCAGTTGTTTACAGGTAGTCCCTACAAATCTTGAGCTTTCTGCTTAGAGGGTAAATAAAGCAGCAGTCTGCTAATCCCAAATTCTTTCATGACCGTTAATCCTATTAGAAGGTACAACAGTGATCAAGGTGCAACAGTATGTGAAACATACACAGGAAACATCTCAGAGTTACAACAAATGACTTATTTTTCTTGTTCAGGTTCATGTCTGTGCATGTTCTATTCACATTGACTCAGTTAAATATGGAGACAGAATTTTTAGTCTCAAATTCAATTTAATATAATTTTAAGTTATATATCCAAGCAGGATGACTGAACAGTAGGGTAAGCTTGATAAAAGCCTGTGCACTGCTCCAGTTAGTAGCTAATAAGATGTTTTAAGGAAATCTGATGAGCATGATCAGTTCATCAGCATGATCAAATATCATTGATATTTCTCAGAATTCAGGTTTCGATTTCTGGTATAGGGACTGATTTCAACCTGATAACCATTTTGACATTTTCTAGGTTGTAAGTATTTGAGATTTAATATTTTGGCAAGTGATATAAAGAAACAGGAGGCATTCCGAAACACTGTGTTCTGCTTATTTACCAAGTCGCATCTTGCAGAACTGCTTTGCAGAAAGGCTTCAGGTGCTTTTGGCTTAAGAAAAAAGCAGATATTAACTCAAATGGAACTGTGACTTGAGGAATTTAGAATGCAATTAGACAGCAATGTTACAATTCTGTGCAAATTCATAAACAGCAGTTTATCATTAGTTAACATATAGAAAATACATACAGAATATACTGAATGTTGTCTCTTAATTTATGAGGGAAAAGAGACTCAACACGAAGCAGTTGTAAAGATGTGAATACTTGGGACACATCACTTTTTGTGCAGTGTCACTACTGTAGCCAAACATTTGTTACAGATCTCAAGTCTGTGGATCACCCAAAGGGCCAAGGAGTTAATTGGTGATATAAAGACCTCATTACAAAACAAGGGAAGCTTTGTGGATACATATAGACCTTATCTTATAAACCAAGAGTTGTAAACAAATGTAAGGTCTCTGAGGTGGAGGTATTGAGGAGATAATTATGTTTGAAAACTGAATTGATGAATGCAGGAGCGCAGATCCACAAATCTAACTGAAATGAAATTTTTCTGACACTTTCTGAAAATAATGGGATCTTTTTTCTTCAAAAATTGGGCCAAATTATGATGCCTTTAGTAAAATGACCTGTTATGATAAGATTCTTGTGAAAAAAACCCTCTAAGCAAAGTCATAAAAGTAGATGATGAGGGAAGGGATATTTTAAATTTAGTTGTAAAAATCACTTTCAGAAGCCATTTGTCAGCTGAAGTACCATTTCAGACTTTCTAGGAACTGGCAGAGCCATAGTGATAGGCTAATTTGACATCTCACTTTTCCCAGCATCAGCATCTTAGATGGTTACATTACTTTGTTCTTATTTTGGGGGATTCTTTTTGAAGTCTATTAATAGGGTGGGTGGGTTTTTTTTTGTGCTTTGCTGTAATAACTACCATGTGTAGAACTATGGACTAGCATACCATGAAACTTAAATTGCCTGTGCAAAGTGCAATATGATCTCATTTATGGGCACAGCAAATACCCATGAGGACAAGGAGACGGAGACTGTTCTGTGTATAACAGATACCCTGATCTAGCCGAAAGCCACTTAACCGTCAGCTTCAACACATAGAAAAAGAGGTAGATTGATTATCACCTTCACAAGAAAGGGAGAAAGTGGAAGTTTTCTTTTAGGATAAGCAAATCTACTTGTGGTTTATGGTGTTCTATGCATATAATCTGGGAGCTGTAGTTAAGAATTCATTTTTCAAAATGGCTTCACTGCTGTTTTGGTGAAGGTGATTCTCCAGTAGCACTAAACCATCCAATTTCTGCAGTAAATATAGATGCCAGAATGTGTTTATGCATTAGCATAGGCAGGCCTAAATTCTGCACTGTGAACACAAAAGGAGTAAGTACCAGTGAAACAAAGATAGTTTCTGTTTTACTGCCAAAGGAATTTGTGTTAATTGTCCCAACAGGATTATAACACTAGTAATGATGGGGACTGAGCTAATGCTTCTCTTTCAGTACCAGCTTAGCATCCTGCTAGGTTTCTAACACTGTAAAAGCAGAATCAATCGCCATTTCTTAGATCAGTTTTACCTAGAAAAGACTAATATTATAGTACTTTCTGATATTAGGAAGACTAATACTGTTCCTTAGAAAAAAACAAACAAACAAACATTTTTTCACCATCAGGATAGAAAATAAATGCTACAAAAGTCACTTAGCAGTAGATGTAAATGGAGGAGGTAAGCAAGGGAGAAGGCCACAGGTGAAGCTTTCACCTTTCTGCTCAGTGGAGAAGGCATTCAGAGGTTTCCATTAAGTTCAGTACACTTAAACATGGAGCTTCGCAAAGAAACAAGAATTGCAAGTCCACGTGCAGTGACTTGATCAGCATCGCAGGGACTCAATAGCAAAGGGTTTCAACAAACAACCGTCAGGAATCTCCTCCTCCCAGACCCTGGTTCTCTGAGGGGTTTCCAGCTGTGCAGGCACCATCTGACAGAGCAACTCTCATGCAGTGAGTGGATGCAATCCAGGAATTTGCTAGAAAACTGTCACTAATCCAGTGTAATTCAACCACTAAAGGGTCAGTGAGCGGTAATCCTGAACTTGACCTGCTCACGAACAGGGAGGAACCGGTGGCGAATGTGGCCACTTGGGTTGTAGTCCTCACGAGAGTTCAGGGTCCAGAGGAGGACTGGGAAAGTAAAAAGCAGAGATGTTTGGACTTTAGACTTCAGGAGAACAACATTCTGCTTACTTAGGGAATTGCTAGGTCAGTAGTAATTCCCTTGGAAGCTCCCTCAAATGGGAGAACTATCTCACAGAAAGGTGACTTTTCATAAAAGCTTACTGAGCTCAGTAACACATCTTGATGTGCAGTTCGTTACACTGGGAGTTTTGACACAAAGCTGGCTAGACAAAAAAGCTTCCCTTTGTACAAAGGGGTGCACGTGAGAAGTAGAAACAGGGACAGGCAGCAAAGGAGGAGTATAAAAGCTTTGCACGTATACTTAGGATCAAATCAGGAAGGTCAAAGCTGAGCTGGAACTAAGACCAGGGACATCCAGGGTTACAAATATACTAATGAGGAAAAATGTCCAGAGAAAATGTGGGTCTGTTGGTGGATGGGAGAGAGAACTTGGTGATGGGTGACATGGAAAAGGGTGAGGAACTCTCCCCCACACCACCTCAGTGTTCCCAAGCAAAACTTGCTCCCAAAACTCTGTAAAACACTAAGGTTTCGGATAAGGGACAATAAACAGTGAACGAGCAACAGGGTAGGAAGGACAGAGCAGCTGGCTGAATGCAAATCCATTTTCTCTATGGGGATTCACCTAAAAATGCTGATAGAATTAGGTGATGTTATTGTTGTCCATTATTTATGGGATGTTACGGCAGCTGGAGGAGCTTTCTGACAATTGGAAACGTGCCAATACTGTGCCTGCTTTTAAGGAAGAGGAGGAAGAGAAAGGGAGGCCAAGAAACTAGTTGGACTCACCTCAGCCACGGGGAAGATGGTGGAGTATCTCATCTTAGAATCCATTTCCAATCATTTAAAAGACAGAAAGGTAATCAGGAATGATCAGCACAAGTTCAGTGAGGGCAATCCACCCTCAGCCAGCTTGTGTTCTGTGATTAAATGAATGTCTATAGGATGTCATATACCTTCACTTTAGTAAGGCTTTTGACACCATCTCCCACAGCATTCTTGTTTCAAAGTCCAAAAAGCAGGGGTCACGCAAAAAGACTGTTAGATGGCATAAAAATTGGCCAAACCAATGCCCTCAAAATGTAATAATCAATGGGTTGACATCTGTTTGATTGATTGGCCAGTAACATACAGACTTATCCTGGTGTCAGTGCTGAAGCTGCTGTTCCTCAGGATGTTCAACAGTGGCCTGAATGCAAGTTTGCTACAAGGGTTTGTTGTCTCTGCAAGTACATGATTCAGAGAATTGGGGGCAGCCAAACTAGGGATGTTATTGTCTCCCTCTACTCAATGCTTGTGAGGTGGCATCTGGAACACGTCTGGTCTGGAGTCCCCCTGTTCAAGAGGAATGTGGAGAAAAGAGGGGGTCCAGCAGAGGACTACCAAGGTGGTAAAGGGCCTGGAGTACCCATTGGTGAGGAGAGGATGAGGAGACTGGACTTAAGCTGACAAAGATGAGATGAAAAGGTGATTCAAGAGCAGTCAATGGTTATTTGAAGAATTCTTACAAGGCTGATGGAGATGAACTGTGCTGGGTATTGGCAGACGATGTAACAACAGCAAGGCCATTGTTGGGGTGTGTGAGGTCCAGATTAGACTCCAGGAGAAGGGAAAAGCAACACTAGAAGAAGTTACCTGGAGAAATGCTACAGTCTCCATCTGTGGAGGTTTCTTGGGACACTGACCTATCCAGCACAGGCAATAGTCCTGCACTGAGTGGGAGGCTGGACTAGAGACCCTTTCCAATAAGCATTTTTGTGATCTAGGAAACCTCATAACATACAAGCTGTGGGTGAGGAACGCTCTCAACCAGAATCACCTTCTGAAACAGAATATACTGATTTTTACCAGGAGTTAAAAGAAAAATAAGTGGTCTTAATACTCTGCAGAACATCTCTATCTAACTTTACCATTTTTCAGCTTCAGAATAAACCCTAATCTAGAATGATATTCAAACAAACAGAACAACCCCACTCCTATATGTGTTTGCAGTGCCTACAACCGATGCGGTTATCGAAACAGACACTGGTAGCAAACTCTGCCTTATCTGGTCAGCTGAGGAATGAAAGTTTAGTCCCTGGTTCTGTCATTTGTACATCCAGTTCCATAGAATTCGTGATTCTAAAGAAAAGAGGCCTGGTGCAGCCACAGGACGGTGCACGTATTGGATTCACCTGGTCAAACTGCTTTGGCTTGGCTTATACAGACCAGAATTAAAACATTAAATATCCAAAGAAAAGCTACACTATCATCTCATAAGGATCACTTGCATGGTCTCTTGGAGCTTTCTTTGTGAAAATGATTGTGTTTGCAAAAAAAATCCCAACTGCCTCTAGCCTTTTCAACAGAAAGTTCCATTTTTATGCAATCCCTGCTCTATTGTATGTTAGATGTTCAAATACTTGAATATAACATTTATTTTCAATACTGGTACTGTGTCCTTGTCCAGTTCATTTAAACAAAGGTCCTTTCTGTATTTTCTGTTTTCAGGTGCGATACTTGTGGCTTTTATATGGGATGAAATTCTTCCTCGGATATCCTGAGACATCAAATTCTGAATGAAAAATACTTTCAGCACCTGCAGACATGAAGCTTTCAGAAAACGGTTGACATCAACTCCTATGCCAGTTGTATTTTCAGATTTCATGTTTGAAAGACTTGACTTACAGCTTTGTATTCAAAAACTTTCTTTGTAATAGCGTATTGGGATTTTGAGAGCACCTGCCAACACTTTTAATTAAACCAGATGAATGTGAAGGATTGTTAAAACATTGAAACTTTGTCACTTTAGCCATAAGTGCCATTTGCTGACTTTTATTACAACAGCATGCAAAACTAATTGTAGAGAAATACCCAGTCCTTTTGAGGTTTGATTTTTCTAGGATTTCTTCCTATAGAAGGCACCTGCAAAAGGGAGCTGAAGATTTCATTCCTATAGTGACCTCATCATATTCCTACTTGCAATATATGCACCTCTGAGAGGAAGAAAGGTTACGCTGCTCCCTAGAAGAGTCTCCACAGCTCGATTCTGGAGGTACCCTACACCTAAAATACAAATCTGTAGGACCAGCATTGTTTTAATAATACCCAAGCGCAGGTAAGTAACCCCTCGCTGCCTTTTGGGAAGGCTCTGCCCCATCCTGTCCCAATATAGTCTGTTGAATGTTTCTGTCGGTTGGGAAGAGCGGTAATAAAGTGCCAGAAAAATTCTGCAGATGCACATGTTAAAGTGTATTTTAGACAAAAAAAAGATCTCCTACTTTACCTGAGATTACTGCTGCCTCATCACACAGTAGAACAGACACTATATAGAGGGATGAATCATGCAGAACATGATTTTTTTTCTTGATTTTATGTAAATCTTATGAGATATTTTTCTTGAAATAAATGAACTTGCAACAGAAGAGAAAAAATAAAAAAGCTAAAAACATGGGAAAGCTACATCAAGGGGCAATGGGTACAAACTGGAACACAAAAGGTTCCACTTAAATTTGAGAAGAACTTCTTCTCAGTGAGGATGGCAGAGCCTGGCCCAGGCTGCCCAGGGAGGTTGTGGAGTCTCCTTCTCTGCAGACATTCCAACCCGCCTGGACACCTTCCTGTGTAACCTCATCTGGGTGTTCCTGCTCCATGGGGGGATTGCACTGGATGAGCTTTTGAGGTCCCTTCCAATCCCTGACATTCTGGGATTCTGTGACACCCTTTGCAGCCTCAGCTGAGAACACCACCAACAGGTACCATCCTCAGAAGTTCTGTTTCTAGAATGAGGTTTCCTTTTAATTTTTATATATGCCCAAATCTATTTTTCAAATTTAAGACTAAATTCAGTTTTTCACTCTACAGTTACTGGGTGTGAAAGGAGAGATGGTTACAAGTTCCACAACAATCTCAGCAGGACCCTTGTTGCCCAAATCACCTTGCAGACCATTTTCTAAGAGGAAGGGAGGGAATCAAACATGGTTTTTGCACAGTAAAATGAGGAACAGAGTCTTAAACAGCTGTTGTTGTCAGTTATCTTTTTTGCAAGACTTTGAGAAGTAAATATTTTCATGTAATTTCTTACCAGTTGCAATAAAACCTTTCTCATTTTAGTTTTCTGAGGTACGTTTAAGATTCTAATGCAAAAGGAAATCAACTGATTGGATGTACTTTTCATAAAAGAGAGTCTTAATCCAAGACCCTGTATTGAGTCATAAAAATAAAAGGGAAAAACAAATAGCTTTTTAATACATTGAAGAGGACTAGAACTGCTGGGTTATCGTTCAGCAGTACTTTGAGCCCATGAGGCCCACGGGTTAAAGGTCTCAAAAATCAACCTTAAAGAGCATAAAAACAGGCGGCCAGGAAAAAGAGAAAGCAGAGATACAAACCTATGGGAAGCCAAGATTTGTTAGATGAGCGGCCCTACTTCCATGTCATTTTTGACAGCCTGCAGAAGCAAAGTTCATAAAGCAAAGAGGTCAGATCTGACTTCTGTTATGTCTACATTGTTTATTTTGGCATGATATCAGTTTAAAAAACACTCCACAGTTTTAAAAAAGCTGATGCAGATCTGGGTGATTAAGTAGTTGCTCTGTTTATAGCCACTAGAAGCAGAATTAAAATAGACAAGCCTTAAATTGGCTGAATAAGGCAAAAAAAATAAGCACAAAGAATGAAAACTAAGGAGATGAATTTAACTGGGTTCAGTAGTACAGAAGAAAATTTTACCTTAAAAGTAATGAATGCTTATGAAGCGTAAGTGTTCCCAGAACACTTACAGCTTAAATACAGAGTTTTGTTAAAAAGGACTTTTCTCAATGCAACCTGCAGGGCTCATCCACATTTGTTTCTACCTGAAATGAATCTTTCTCCATTGATTTGACTGGAGGCATCATAAAACATCTTACTCTTGCAGCTCTGCACCGACACAAATTCTTATTTCTGGAGCTTCCTACTGCTCGGACATAGTGTCTGAGAACTGGGAAGAGCTGCCGTGTAGGTCAACTGTGCCCAGCCTAAGATACACCAGAAAAACAATGAAACAAAAAGAATTCAAAGGCACTTTGAACCATGAATGCTGATTTAGAATTGTAGGAGCTTTCTTGCCTCAACTACAGTGCTTATAGATTTTTAGTGCTCCTTATGTGTCCCATGTGAAGATTCTGGGTTGAAGCAGATGATCTCCAGAGGTCCCTTCCAACCCCAACCGTTCTGTGATTCTCCAAATCCTAGTGCAAAAATGGAAGCTTTGCTCTGTACCCTGTTACACTGCACCCCTAACAAAACCATGCATATATTTACATAAATACATATATACAAAGGGGCTAAGGAATACATTCTTCTGGAATGTCTTGTTGCTAAATACTTTAGTCAGCAACATCAATAGTTCACAAGAAGATTAAATCATCACTAATTTGCCTGGCGTTCCTAAGGAATGTTCAACAAAGAGTGGTTATAATTCTCACGTAGCTTCAAGCCAAACTATATCCAAACAGACTAAGCAGGGCAGGGCCACTCAATATGATTCCAAGACAATACCGACATAATTATATCAGAAAAAAATAATCATGAGTCAACAGCAAATCAAATGAAAATGGAACAAGTTAATTTTCATTTGAATATTGGGGGGGGGGGAGGAAGAAAAATAATTGAAATTTGCTGCCATTGCCCCATGGCAAAACCACCACCACACAGGCAGATGAGACAGTAAAAGCTCCAGCAGGAGGAAGCTCTTGGCAATCTAAAGCTGGGTTCCTAAATTTGGGATGTGTCGCAGACTTAATTCTGTCTTGCCCTTTTATCCTCCCGTCCAGGTAAATGATGAAAATAGCCTCACTGGACTTTTTTTTGTTATAGAACAGAGTGCTAAAACTCAACCGATGTCAGCTCAGAGCTGCCAGCTGCTCACTGAAGTAAAGGACAGAGAACTGCAACACCCAAGTTGGTTGTGAGATACAAAAAATCTTAGTTTATTTAACAATGTTGTTAACACTTAATACAAAGACACAAGACAGTTCTGTTTTTCAGGACTTTCCAGACTGTATTTCATCTCCTCTACCACCAAAACTCCGCTCTCGGAGAAATGAACGGGACAGCACTGAACTGAGAAATCAGTTACTTGAGGGACATTAAATTCAGTTTTGCTTTTAATTCTTGGCTGACCTGATTTCCTTTTCGTCAAGCTTTGTAACATTTTTATTTCCATTCTACTCCACTAATGCAATTCACAGGTACAAAAATAAGGGCAATTCTAGGACAATGTAAAACTCTGTTCTACTTACAGTTTTATTCTGAAGTCCTAGAATTCCTACAAAGGCTTCTTTGAAATGACCCCTGATCAGCCCCATTCAAGTGTTAGATGCAAGAGGTTTTCATTGTTGGTTTTGTTTTGTTTTTCTAAATAACCCCATAGTGGTCACAAATGTCAAACCCTGTTTTAAATATCTATAAAAGCATTTATTGACCTAGATGTCTAAGCTTAGGTCATTAAAAGAAAGGTTAACTCCCGATAGTCACTGCAATGCCTTCAGTTTTACAGCTTATTCTGGAAGTGCCACAAGTAGAATCTGAAAGATACAAGACACCAAGTTTATGTCATTGACATTAAAAAACAAGCTTATTCATCTTTACTAATCATGGAATAGTTTAGGTTGGAAGGGACCTTCAAAGGTCACCTAGTCCAACCCCTGCCATGAACAGGGACATGTAGGTGAAGATGTAGTAACAACAAAGTATAAATCATAGAGTCATTTTGGTTGGAAGAGACCCTCAGGATCATCAAGTCCAACCATAACCTAACTCCAGCACTAAACCATGTCCTTAAGAACCTCGTCTAAACACCTTTTAAACCCCTCCAGGGATGGTGACTCCACCACTGCCCTGGACAGCCTGTTCCAATGCCCAACAACCCTTCCTGGGAAGATTTTTTTCCTAATATCCAATCTGAACCTCCCCGGTGCAACTTGATGCCATTTCCTCTCATCCTATCACTTGCTACGTGGGAGAAGAGACCAACACCCTCCATGCTCCAACCTCCTTTCAGGTAGTTGCAGATAGCGATAAGATCTCCCTCCCCTCAGCCTCCTGTTCTCCAGGCTCAACAGCCTCAGCTCCTTCAACTGCTCCTCAAGACTTGTGCTCTAGACCCCTTAGAATCTGTTGTTTGCAGTCACAGAGGACAGCGCTTTACTGCAAACCCGCACATTTTCAGAAGTGCTGAGCATCCTTTCCCTTTGGCAGCAAAACTCCGGTCAGCCAAGGACAGCACGCGGTTGTAGGTCCATGCCCTGGAAGACCCCGCCACACACAGACACACCAGTTGCTTCGGAACAATCACTGCAACCTCGTGATGGGACAGACAAAACGCCACTTATTACAGTGGGAATGTCCCACATCAACTGTCGGCAAGTCTTCCAGGCGCTTAGGCAGGCAACTGTCACATCTCATTAGGGTAACGAGCAGTGACGTGCAATACGAGCGTCCCACAAGGGCATCGCTTTAGAGGCAGGGCGGCGCGTTGCTCTCTAAAGGATCACCAACAAGATGTTTCTGGAGATTGTTTTTGCAGTTCAGAAGGCTAAAAGGGCCGAGCTGTTCCACACAGCACTGAGAAGATCACAGAGTGCAGAACTGATCCACACACGTGCTCAAACTTGCTAGTGGGGTGATCAGCACAGACCTCCAAGAACTGTTCCTCAACACCACCTCCACCAGCACTTTTGGGCTTCTCAGAGATCTGCTGCCAGCCAATAACTCTCCTTAATCCCACTCATGTTTAAATCAGGACAATAAGCATTCCAATTTCAATTTTCAACAGCACTATTTACTTTTTTTTACTAAACCATGGACCAAATTAATCTTGGAGATGTGAGTCATCAGAGCCAAGTTTTCCATTCACACTTGACTAGAGCTGAAGAGTTTTCCTTAATTTTAAATCTGTCCATTATCAAAGAAAATAACTATCCAGTGGCAACACAACCAGTATATTGACTTTATTTTTGCAAAGTCCCTCTCAGGGTAGGAAGAACAACTGAAGAAAATCTTGAGCTCTCACACCAAACAAGAAATACTAATTCAGGCCCAGCAGCAGGGGTTGAGATCAGAAAGTGAACACAGGGCTGCTCACAGACTTTCAGAGCTGCAGGACTATTAACAAAGAAAAAACAAGGAATGCAGGAGGAAAACGGATGCGCATCAACCACAACAGCCTTTCTGGGGCACCGCAGCCTCTTTCTCAGTGACGCTGTAATCCCCAACCAACTACTTCTGACCCATTTCCATTGATTTTTTTAACGTGTCACCTTCCTATTTGTGGCCCTTTCCTCCTCTCCTCCTGTTCCTTTCTCTGTCCCCCAAGTTTTTGGGGTGGATCACAACCCCACTGTGTTTGTGCATCTCCACAAAGTCACAGAATAATCCGTTTTTCCTCTCCCACCCAGCACCACGGAGGAAACGCTGCCACATCTTGTAATGCCACCGGCAGGAAAAAAGCAGTACAGGTTGTGGAAGGCAAGAGGGCACAACCACCTAAGCAGAGTGTTCATCTCTAGGTTGGGCACTTCTGACAACAATCCCATCCAGATTGCTCAGGAACTTTACCGGGAACTGTTCCTACTCCACTTACAGCAAAGGAAGAGCTGGACTTGCAGCGCTGTGAAGTGTTCGCCCCCTTGAAAGGCCTGGGAAATCTTGTAATGATAAAATAATGGATACCGAGGACAGTAACTTCCCAGCAATGGCTCCAGCGTTCACGTATCAGCATCTAAGAGCCTCTGTGATCACACCATTTTTAAATTTACTAAAGAGCTGACCTGTCTTCTAGAAAGGCACAATGATAGAGGTTACCCACGTAGCAATCATTAAACATCTTTCCAAACCTGTGATAACCACAGCTGCCTTTTCCTTCTCTAAACCACCATCATCCTGCTATCACAAGATACATCCCATAGGAGATCTGGGATCGTTTGCCTTACACAAATTACAAAGTCGGAAGGCTCTGCAGGACTGAAAAGCTTTGGTGTTGGAAGACAGAAGAACTTACAGAATTATACGTCTGCCTCAGTGATCGACTTCTGCGTCTTCAAACTGCCCCGCGACTACTGGTGCTGTGTCCACCTCCATCCCATCTGAAAAACAACAGTGACGTGACTCGCGAGCAGAAGATGGAATCACAGGAAAGAGAGCGAGTGCCCTCTGTTGATAAGACACGGCCAGAGCAGAAAACTCCCCTGCTGAACTTCTGAAGGAAACCACTGTCCCCACAAGCGTGTGGGTTTGTTCCAGCTCTACCACTCCACCGCTTAAAGACGCCACCGCTTTCCTACAACCTCGTCTCACCCTCTCTTATTAAGACTTAAACACTCAATTTAAACTGTTTCATTTTTTAAATGAAGTTTCGGTGTAACAAATGGCATGATTCCATCTAATAGCTTTAATTACCCTCCAACAGAAAGAGGTTGGATCCTGTTCTGAAACTGCTCTCAGCCATCATCAGGTTGAAAAAGAACCAAACTGAACAATTGCTCTATGTTACAATGTCGAAAAACAACAGAATTCTGAAACCAAGCAGCCCTGGGAATATTAATAATAATAGCAAACCAAGAAGCCATACCTAACAAATAAGATTCGTAAGGCAAATAAAGTGGATAAAGATGGCTTTGAGAAACATGACATACTTGCTGTCCAGTTTATTTCAAAATGTTGGGGTTCAGAAACCTGATGAAATATTCAAATGAAGGGCATTGCTAAAACATAATGTAAAGAAAAGCTTAGGTGATATACTCATATAAATTTATTAGAAGTTGTGGAACACAGAACCTATAAACAACTGACAAAGCAAATAAAGATTAAAAAAATCATCCCTGTGGACGAAAACAGATGAATTATTATTCTGGTGACTAGTGCAGGCGACCTGATAGCTCAAATTCACAACAGCTGCACTAGTTTTCATCCTTCAAAACTATCAGGTCATAATAAACCACTGAGATTTGTATCAAAAAAAGACGCAATGCTACTAAACTACTCTCCTGTTCTTCTCCCAGATGATCTATTTCTCCAGTGAAAACAGCATGTAGAGAAGGCAAAATTTGAGAGACTAGGGTTTTCTTTTCTCCCAACAAAAAGAAACCTTAAAGCCACCTTTGAACAATCAGTTAATGAAGAGACAGCGTCCCTCAGAAAAGCAGATTTGTTGTTTTAGATCTATTCCAGTGTATTTCAATGATTATGAATTCACACTGAAGAATTAGTGAGAATTATTAATTTACTATTTAAGGTATTTAAAAAAGAATAGTATTACCTGTTTAGAGTGGAAATTGTTTCCAGTGTAGACTGACAAGCGGAAATTTAATCCTAAATCAACTTCACCCTATCATTATTCCAGGAAATCCTGGCCAGACTGGAAAATCACTGCTTTCGTATATTTTAGCATAAGAAACACACTTCTTACCTTCGTACTCCCTGACTGAGTCTTCTGTTCTCACCCCGGCCATGTTGTACTGACTGCTGACAGACTGGGCCAACATCCCTTCCAACCTCTCCAGCGTGGCCTGACCTTCTGCCGTTAAATGCAACAATCCTTCCTCGTAAGTGCAAAACGTCGGGATGTCACCTTGTTCTAGCTCTGCAAAAATAACAGCTTATGTTCAGCAGCAGCCTGGATCAAGTCATGGCAAAGGAAGAATGCAGTTAAACAAATTATTCTTAAATTAAATGAGATTAAAAGGCTTCTTATGACAGTTACAGAATATACACTGGGAACGGGAAAGTCTGATTTTTGTGTCGTGAGGCTTTTTGCTGAGTTCCAGTGATTCAAAGACTGGTTGGGGTTGGAAGGGACCTCTGGAGATCATCCAGTCCAACCCACCTGCGAAATTTGCAACAGATTTTTCGGCAGATTTCTGAGTTTTTATACTCTGTGCTATTAAACAAGGAACTTAATAGACTAAACCATTCTCGTGGTAGATACCACAGAAGTTCCAGGTATCCAAGTGCTGGTAGGTATTTCAAAAGAAACATCAGTTACGAACCGTGGGCCTCAACATCGTACTCGTCCCCTTCGTAGTCATTGTCTGAATCTTCGTCGTCGGGGTCTGGGTGCAGAGCTTGGCATTCGCACATCGCCGCAAACATGGCTTCCACTGCCGGAACACAAACCAACGCAAACCTTAATCGTTTCTCCAACAACAGCCCCAGAGACAAGAAATCCCAGACTGAGTGATTAGAGAGACAGAGAATATTCTTTGCCAGAGCCACCACTAAGTGTGTATTTAAAAATATCACCCCAGCAGCCATGCTAGGAACAAATCATAGAATCATTTTGGCTGGAAAAGACCTTCAAGATCATTAAGTCTAACTGTTAACCCAACACTGTCACTAACCCATGTCCCTGAGAACCTCATCTCCACATCTGTTCAAACCCTCCAGGGATGGTGACTCCACTAGTGCCCTGGGCAGCCTGTTCCAATGCCCAACAACCCTTTCCATGAAGAAATTTTTCCTAATATTCAATCTAAACCTCCCCTGGTGCAACCTGAGGCTGTTTCCTCTCATCTTCAAATCAAGTTTCCTAGATCCAGCCTGATGCTTTAACCTCTTAACAGCACTTTTCCATTATTTCTTTGACAATAAAGGCTTATCTCCGGATGATTCAGTCTGTGATTACCCCACTACAGGATTCCTTGTAGCTTCTAATAAGTTAGATTATTAAAACTTGGATCCAATTGTAAGTTCTGCACCGGACAGGATCCAACTGCTTTCCAGTGCTAGTGTCTGGACATCAGCATGTTCCTCATTAAATTATCACTGACTCAAATATCACTGAATTTGTAATGAAAAAGATGTTTCCCATACAAGTTCTCTGCAAGCATATATAGATAAAATTATCTATGTCATGTATTTATACTTAGAAGTCTCTATATTAAAGCATTGGAATTTTCCTTCAGAAGCAGCTGCTTGGAATATTAAAGTTTCAAGCAAGATAAAACAATTTGCTTCATTCTTCTCAGCTGACAGAAATCAATTAGAGAAGGACACTACGGGATCATGTCACTATATCCCAGTGTTTTCCACATATAGGCAGGACTTCAGCTAAAATGTGATTTCCCTCTTCACTTACAGGCTGATTTGTCGCTAGGTACAAATCTGAATTCCGCAATTGGTTCAGCATCATCATCACTGTCTTCCTCCTCCTCCTCTCCTTCTGCCAAGGGAGCCTCTTTTGTCTCCGCTTCTTTAGGAAATTGAAAGATGTAAGAGAAACATGTTTACTTTGTCCAAAAAAAGTCACATTTGTTTATTCTTTCAGGAACAGACGTAATCAAGTCAGAAACCTGGACAAGAGAGGCACAAACCAACCCACTCCCATTCACATTATGGATGAGTTACATACAGCATCTTGACAACACTTGAATCCACGTGAAAATGTCTCTATTTATAATTATAACACTTTGGTTTTCTGTAATGCTCACATGATGTATCCACGTACATCAGGAAAACTGCCTGGGTGTTATTAAAAACAACCATGCTTAATAAAAAGCTCCACAATTAACAATCATCATAATTTACTTGCACAATGCTATATATGTATTTTTTTTTAAATACATGAATTTTACGTATCCTTTAACAGTCATTAAATCAATGAACATCCAGCGTGGCCTCTCAGAGGACTGTGACCTTTCCAGAAGATCTCTACTTGATTTCTCCCCTGTTCCCAGCCGGCCCACACGACAGCAGAGCTAGAAACTGCACCCGGAGCCAACAAAAACTGCAGGCAAACCTGTGCTTCTCAACTCCTGTGCACTACGTATGGGAATAAATAAGCAATAATGTGATATTTTACTTTCCATAAGCACAAAAAAAAACCCACAAAGAAGGTGGCTCCAGTTCATCTCTTTGTGGATGGGGATGCAGAATTATTTTCTACAGGGGAATAAAAGAAATATAGTTAAGGCTGTTCCACCGAGAGTGGCTTTTCTGACATACAAAACGGGCACCACTCAGAATATGAAGAAGCCAGAGAGTTGTGGTCAATGGGGCAGAGTCCAGTTGGGGCCTGGATCTAGTGCAGTGCCTCAGGGGGCAGTGCTGGGGCCGGTATTATTCAATATATTCATCAATGACTTGGAGGAGGGAATAGAGTGACTGTCAGCAAGTTTGCTGGTGACACCAAGCTGGGAGGAGTGGCTGACACACCAGAGGCTGTGCTGCCATCAGAGACCTGGACAGGCTGGAGAGTTGGGCGGGGAGAAATTTAATGAAATAGAACAAGGGTGAGTGTAGAGTCTTGTATCTGGCAGGAACAACCCCAGGTTCCTGTATAAGTTGGGGAATGACCTGTTGGAGAGCAGTGTAGGGGAAAGGGACCTGGGGGTCCTGGGGACAGCAGGATGAGCATGAGCCAGCACTGGGCCCTTGTGGCCAGGAAGGCCAATGGTACCTGGGGTGGATTAGAAGGGGGTTGGTCAGTAGGCCAGAGAGGTTCTCCTGCCCCTCTGCTCTGCCCTGGGGAGACCACACCTGGAATATTGTGTCCAGTTGTGGCCCCTCAGTTCCAGCAGGACAGGGAACTGCTGGAGAGAGTCCAGCGCAGGGCAACAAAGATGCTGAAGGGAGTGGAGCATCTCCCGTGTGAGGAAAGGCTGAGGGAGCTGGGGCTCTGGAGCTTGGAGGAGACTGAGGGGTGACCTCATTAATGTTTACAGATATATAAAGGGTGAGTGTCAGGAGGATGGAGCCAGGCTCTTCTTGGTGACAACCAATAATAGGACAAGGAGTAATGGGTTCAAACTGGAACACGAGAGGTTCCACTCAAATTTGAGAAGAAACTTCTTCTCAGTGAGGGTGGCAGAGCCTGGCCCAGGCTGCCCAGGGGTGTTGTGGAGTCTCCTTCTCTGCAGACATTGAAACCTGCCTGGACACCTTCCTGTGTAACCTCATCTGGGTGTTCCTGCTCCAGCGGGGGGATTGCACTGGATGAGCTTTCGAGGTCCCTTCCAATCCCCGACATTCTGGGATCCTGTGATTCTGAGCCAAGAAGCTGCCAGGCAGCTGCCCCAAAAAATTAAGCATCCAAAAAAGCCACACAGTCCTTTTCCAAGTGCCACCCGCAGGCGCAGCGTTACTGCCAAGCCCAGTGCTTTATTTTCATGAAGTCAACTGCCAAGTGCCTTTTTCTAAAAAAGGGGCGAGGAAAAGGCACACACAGGGTGCAAGAAAAACTTCCAGAGGAAGAACAGAATGTACCCTGCCCGACTGAGAAATGAAGAAAGTGGAGAGGTTTGGGTTTAACGCTATTTGGTGGTTAAAACTGCAGGCCAGGGATAGACCTGAAAACTAAAGAAACCTTCTGCTTGTGGTAGAAAATTCACTGTAACTAGAGCTCAGCTATTTAAAAAAACAAGCAAACAAACACCAAAAAAACCCGACAAACAAAAAATCACCACCAAAAAAAAAATAAAATAAACCCCAAAACCCGTCTATTAAGGATTTATAGATAAGAACTATCACAGAGTATCTGTATTTTCAAACATCATTATCAGAATGAATTAAAAGCTGGAAACGTCTTCAGACAAGGCTCAGTTTACTTCAAAATAAACACAGTTAAAGGAAAATGAGGAAGAAGAACCAAGAGGTTTACATACATGTTCTCTTGTTATTTGTAGTGATAAACTGTCAGAGAATATTAGTAACATAAGAGAAGGAAATAAAGAAGAGTATTAACAGCATAAAATCGCCTCTCCCGCTTCAGAGTTTTGTCAGGACTTTGAGTATACAGAATAATTAAAGAAAAATTAGATGTCAGATTTTAACTTCCAACTACAATGACCAAAAACATGGAAAAATTGCATACACTGAAATAGAAAGCTTGTCTTCTCAAAGTCAAAGCAAGAATGGCCAAATGTTGGTTTTGTGGTAGATCTACAAAGATCCATTAAGCCTGTAACATGAGCTATTGTCTTTTTTAACAATCTTGTGAAGAAAATGAATGAAAGCTTGCAGGGTAATGGGAAACAGCAGGAATTCATAAAGCCTGAATAAGGTAGCAACATTAACATAAATTCAATAAAGCAACAACGATACTCAAGCTGGAATCACAGGGAGACTGCAGAGGAACTGACTTGTTTAAAATGAGTATGAGAGAAAAGAACCGATATTCAGCAGCTCCAGCTGTAAATAGTCACATGCTGAGAGTAGAATTGTACAGAGGTGACTGTAAACAAGGGCAAAGCTATAGTTCTAAAATAACCATCCTTCAGGAAAACTGACATGAAAATATAAGATATTACTTGAATGAAGCAAATCATTTTTAAAAAGAAAATTTAATCTTTTTGAAGAAGAAATCACAGTGCTCGGGACTGCGTGGGAACACGAAGCAACGCTCCGGGCCTACCTTCGAATTTGGCGTTCACCATGACGTACAAGTGCTCCCATGGGTAGGCGGTCAGATCCCTGGAGACAGCGTGTAAACTTATGGTGGGATAATCCAAGGAGAAGCCAACTCCGGAGTTTTCCAGCCAAGACAGGCGACTAATGAGGGGTTAAAAAAAACCCACACTGGTTAGAAAAGGAGGAATCCAAGGTATCTGACTCACGCCTGCAGAAACACAAACCAACTCAAAAAGCGAGTAATTCGGGACAAGGTGCTTACCCACTCTCGGGTAATATGCAGTCCCGGACCTAACCTAACTAGCTGTTGCAATGGCATTAATTGATGGTTGAGGTAAAAGAAACCTTTTCTTACAGAACACGAAGCTGAGCAACCTAAACACATCTCAGCTTTATCTACATTTGCAATAAAACCCAAGTTTCTTTCCATGTCTGTTCATTTTCTCCTTCCTGTGGATATCTGTCATCCCAAAGATAATTACAGTGGTTCCGGAGCGTGATTCGTAACTCAAACTGTTAAAGGGTCTTGGATTTTTCAAGATAAAGAGAAGACTATGAAATGAAAAATCACTACCATCATTTCTGGGGGATTATACATCTGATGAGGGTACAATATAGCCTGTATGTAGGAAAACCACCAGTTCTGTGATCAGCAGGGCTAAAAAAGCCCAACTCTGGCACTAATCCGTGTCCCTGAGAACCTCATCTACACGTCTGTCCAACCCCTCCAGGGATGGTGACTCCACCACTGCCCTGGGCAGCCTGTTCCAATGCCTGACAACCCCTTCAATGCAGAAATTTTTCCTAAGATCCAACCTCAACCTCCCCTGACACAACTTGAGACCATTCCAACACCCTCCATGCTCCAAGCTCCTTTCAGACAGTTCAGAGATCAGAAGGTCTCCCCTCAGCTCCTGTTCTCCAGGCTGAACCCCCGAGGTCCCTCAGCCGCTCCCATCACACTTGTGCTCCAGCCCCTCACCAGCTCCATTCCCTTCTCTCAACTCGCTCCAGCACCTCAAGGGCTTTCTTGGCGTGAGGGGCCCAAAACTGCCTCCAGGATTCGAGGTTTGGCCTCCCCAGGTCCCAGCACAGGGACGGTCACTGCCCTGGGCCTGCGGGCCACACCAGTGCTGGTACCAGCCAGGATGCTGGTGGCCTCTTGGCCACCTGGGCACACGCTGGCTAACGTTCAGCTACTGTTGACCAACACCCCCAACGTGGTTTCCTCCCTCTCACAACTTACGTGCTCTGACATCTGCTTCCCCCCGTTTTCACTCTCGTCCCTAACCACAGGAAGACACAGCACAGGTTGTCACCACTGAGCTGTTTCCTCCTTCCTATAAGAAAGATCAACGTCTTTCTAGCAAACAAGAAATCAAACCCAAGCTCCTCTTGGGTGTCTGCGATTGGTAAAGTCATATAGTGAACAGAAATACCGAGGGGCAGAGAGATCTCATCCCCACACAAAACCCAGTGTTTGCAAGTTTTTGTGGAGGGACAAAGCCAAGGAAAAGGTCACAGAAGATCCTCGCTGTGGGAAATGAGGCTGAGACCAAGAGCTGGTGAAGTAGCAGCGAGGAATTTGTTTCCCAGCCTCAACCGGCCAGCTCTCAGTGTTTACAGCTCTTGATGGAGAGTCAGTTCACGGATCCAAAGCCGCATTGTCTGCCTGGCTCTCCCACAGCACGACACTCAGGCAAACGCTGTTGTTTTCTATTCATCACCAGCAAGTGACCCTGGTAAAAGCTCTGTGACACACTCAGAACGTGTTGGGAGGAAGCTGGCAGACACAAAAATGTACTGAAAGCAAGTTAAAAGGAGATTCAACATCATGTTTCGAAAGCAGATGCTGCGTGAACAGAAGCCTTTGTATCTGTAACCAAACAACTAAGCAAAACAGTAACTGAAATTCCAAAGAGATTGCTTTCCTCGAGGAACACAACAACACTAACAAGTTCGGGTGGATCAAAAGCCCCTCAAACAAGATCACTCATTTTATAAACACATCCAAATTTAAATGTTTTAAAAGACAATTCACTCCTCAGTGCATGTTTTAGATGACATTTTTGCTCTAACAACACGCTTCTGCTGCAGAAATAGATTATATTTAGAGTGCTTTTCCATAATTAAAAAAAATTGCATTGCCTTAATCAATAAGCTATCTTCTTGAACTAAACAATGCAGGGAGGATTTAAAGCAAACTACAATGAGCTTGGATAACAGATTCCCAAATAGCTCGACTGCTGCCTTGTGAGAATATGCAGTGTCCCCATCATTAACACAACATCAAAGTTTGGCCATGAGCTGACAATGTGCACTTGCAGCCCAGAAATCCACCCGCGTCTTGGGCTACATCCCCAGCAGTGTGAGCAGCAGGTGTGGGAGGGGATTCTGCCCCTCTGCTCTGCTCTGGTGAGGCCCCCCTGCAGTGCTGGTCCAGCTCTGGGTCCTCAGCACAGGACACACATGGACCTGCTGGAGAAGGGCCAGAGGAGCCACAGGAATGATGCGAGGCTGGAACAGCTCTGCTGGGAGGACAGGCTGAGAGAGTTGGGGTGTTCAGCTGGAGAAGAGAAGCTCTGGCGAGACCTTACTGCGGCCTTTCTGGACTCAAAAGGGGCCTGTAGGAAAGATGGGGACAGATTCTGAGCAGAGCCTGTTGCGATAGGGCAAGGGGTGATGGTTTTAAACTAGAGGGAAGATTCAGGCCAGACATAAGGAAGAAGTTTTCTATAATGCTGGTGACTAAACCCTGTCCCAGGTTGGCCAGAGAGGTGGTGGATGCCCCATCCCTGGAGACATCCCAGGCCAGGCTGGACAGGGCTCTGAGCAACCTGAGCTGGTGAAGATGTCCCTGCTCATGGCAGGGGTTGGGCTGGATGAGCTTTGAAGGTGCCTTCCAACTCAAACTATTCTATGATTTTATGATTTCAGAGAACCATAGTAATACCATGTTTTTAACGTGCCAGCTGAGCTGCACTCCCTTGCTCTGCTCTTGCCTTCTTTAAAACTCCATTTACAGTGGGAACAGTGGGGCTGACCCCTCACTGCCCTCCTTGGGGGCCTCCCACACACAACAGCCCCCCCTTATCCGAGTCCCCCACAACCCCTTTTGGGCAGCAAAGACCCTCACAACGACCTCAGAGAACAGAGCGACTCAGGGTGGGCCCCACACTCCCCACAGGGAGATAAACCCTTGAGAGAGAGTCCCCACACATGCCACCTTCTCCCCTGGGTCCCCACCCGCCCCCAGGGAATCCCCCCCAATAAGTTACACTTGGGGGTGTTGATCAACAGACGTCTGAACATGAGCCAGCATATGCCCAGGTGGCCAAGAGGCCACCAGCATCCTGGCTGGTACCAGCACTGGTGTGGCCAGCAGGCCCAGGGCAGTGACCGTCCCTGTGCTGGGACCTGGGGAGGCCAAACCTCGAATCCTGGGGGCAGTTTTGGGCCCCTCAGGCCAAGAAAGGCCTTGAGGTGCTGGGGGGAGTTGAGAGAAGGGAACGGAGCTGGTGAGGGGTCTGGAGCACAAGTGTGATGGGAGCGGCTGAGGGACCTGGGGGGTTCAGCTGGAGAACAGGAGCTGAGGGGAGACCTTCTGATCTCTGAACTGCCTGAAAGGAGCTTGGAGCCAGGGGGGGTCGGGCTCTGCTCCCCAGGAACAAGTGACAAGACCAGAGGAAACCGCCTCAAGTTGTGCCAGGGGAGGTTTAAATTGGATCTGGGGAACAATTTATTGCAGGAAAGGGCTGTCAGGCATTGGAACAGGCTGCCCAGGGCAGTGGTGGAGTCACCATCCCTGGAAGGGTTTAACAGATGTGTAGATGAGGTTCTCAGGGACACGCACCAGTGACAATGTTGGGTTAACGGGTGGACTCGAAGATCTTGAGGGTCTTTTCCAACCAAAACGATCCTGTGATTCTATGATTCTGTGAGGTCGGCCCCCTCGGGAGAAGCCCCGCACTCCTCTCACTATCGGTATCCCCGGTCCCGCCGGGTCGGGCTCCCGCAGCCCCTCAGAGCAGCCCCAGTACCTCAAGGCCTACGGGGGTCCCCAGAACCACCACCACCCCACACGCTCCGGTGCCGCTCCCCCTCACCTCTCGGCGATGTAAAGCGTGCCGGCACCCAGACTGCGCCCCGCCAGCACCGCCTCCGTGTCAGGCTGCTGGTGCCGAACGCCTTCGGCCGGCGGCGGGAACCGCTTCAGAAAACTCATGGCGCCGCCGCCGCCTCCCTCCTCCACCATCGCCGCCTCCTCCGCGGCCGCCGGAAGCGGAACCGCCCCGGCCGCTACGGGAAGCGGAGCTCTCCGCGGTGCCCGGCCTCTCTAGGCACGTCTCTATGGTGCTGGGGCGGGGGGGCGGGTGGCGGCGCCATGTTGGAGCCGTTCCCGCCCTCACGGCCGCCGTCGTCCCACAGGGGAGGGGACGGTGTTTGACCGCAAAATGTCCGTGGTCCTGAGGGGGAGGCCGGGTGTATCTCCAGAGCGATGCTGTCTGTGCTCCGGCAGTTTTTTGAGTAAAATTTTCACGATCTGGAAAAGAGAAGGAGCGAGGAGCACTGAGGTGATCCCTGACAGGATGAGCATAATTTGGCTTGTAATTGTCTTGTTGGACAAGCGAGAAAGGAAAAAAGCAAACACAGCAGCTTTTCAGTGACCGTTGCCAGATCACGGAATCACAGGATCCTGTAAAGCCGGGGTCTACAAAGTGGTTTTAAAAATAATAACTCAGATCTGTAAGCACTTCTCAGTTGTGCATGAATAATGTGAAATTATGGTGCCTGTTAAGGTAACATAGGGGATCCAAAAGGGAGATCTTGAACGGTATCTGAGAGGTGTAGATGGATTTGTGTTTCTGTGTGGGGAAAACTGCCATGAACCATCATCCCTCACTTGTTTGGCTTGTGGCATCTCCACAAAGACACCAGTTTTCAGGAGCTCGGTGGATGTACAGAGACAATCTGAACATTGTGTGTCTGTAACACACCTGTATAATCACAGAATGGTTGGGTTGAAGGGACCTCTGGAGATCATCCAGTCCAACCCACCTGCTAACGCAGGGTCACCAGAGCAGATCACACAGGAAGGTGTCCAGGTGGGTTTGAATGTCTGCAGAGAAGGAGATTCCACAACCTCTCTGGGCAGCCTGGTCCAGGCTCTGGCACCTCAAAGGAAAGAAGTTTCTCCTCATATTCAGATGGAACCTCCTGTGTTTCAGTCTGTGCCCATTGCCCCTCACCCTGTCCTTTTCACCACTTTTACGTGGATGGGCAGCAGCCAGTTCCTGATGGATACACCTGGAGTGGAAAAAGAGTCACAAGTACCTGAATTGCTTAAAGGGGATCCAGCTGATGTCCCTCAACAGTGAGCGATCAAGTTGAATTAAGCCACTGCAACAGAGCAACATGGAGTTCGTTTCTCCTCCTACAGACAAATGTGAGTCTCTTGTGTCACATACCAAAAGAAGACTGGAAAAAAGATGCTTTATGCCTAGGCTGGGAAGTTGGTTTTGAGGACGAGGCTTTAGGAAGGAGAAATCTGCATTTTCCTCATTTACAAGATCCCGATACATTTTCCAGTACAGAGTGCTGCATCTAACAGAAGTTGAGTGAGTGAGCAGACATTTCCTACAAGTTTACGAATGAAAGAGTATTTAACATGATGTGAAAGCTCTTTTCCTCAGCTCTAAAAAGTGAATCAGGATTCGCCCCCACGTCAACACCTGAACATCGGACACCCAAGAGTGATTTAGTCAACCCGGGCTGTGTTTGCAGGCAACGGGCAGCAGCAGGTACCTTTGCAGGGTTAGGAATCATTTTAGGACAGAAGGGGGGACTCGCTGCTCAACGGGGACCGTTTCTCTGCTGCCTGCTGCGAGGTGGCCGGTTTAGACCAAAACACCCAGAGTCTGTCAAAAATGCAAGTGTAAAATTCCGGCGTTGCGTTTGGAGCAAGGGGATGGATTTTAGAGCAATTTCTCACCACTACATGAACACGCTTTTGACTATAAACACAGACACATTCAAAGAAAATAAAAGATTGACAGGTGTCAGGGATTCACACAGAAATTGCCCTTTTCTTCAGTTCACTTGTCTCCCCCTGATTTTTCCTGTTAAAGTCCAAAAGCATCATTGATGTCCATTGCCACAGACATGAGTCAGAACATATTCGCTGCTTCTCCTCAGGCCCCCATCTGGTGGTTTTTCAGCCTAAATAAATCAACCGAGCTCCTGTCTCATTACTATCACATAGAAAACAGCTGGAACAGCCTGTCCAGATACAGTGCTGGCTGCAAGTGTGACCCTCACAAACAAATCCTGGTAACAACCGGGCAGATTTTCCGCCTTGCTGTAAGAATTCACCACTAATTGAGCGATTATACAACTCCAACAGCAAGCGAAATGGATGTTGTAAGGTAAACACCGAACCCTGTTCCAGCTTCTGCTTTTTGTCAAGTGCAGCTGTTTCTTCAAAACACAGTCTACTTTGTACATCGAGTTATTTCAATGTTTTATTATGACAATTTACATGTCATATTTATATGAAAGAAATGACAGTAGATATTATAACAAAAAAAAAAAACATTATGAAAGAAAAGTTACACAATTGGGCCTCCAAGCTATAAAATGGCTTCAGGCCCAGCTTATACACAAAGAGTTCTGACCAGACTGTAGTGAGAGACAACGCTGAACAATTCATTAACAAAAATATTGGCACCAGCCTTGACATTTCTTTTTTTACTTCATTTACAAGGAATACAGTATTTAAACAGTTGTGTACTGCGAATCTAAAAACATCAGCTGTTAATAAACTGCAGTTAACCCTTTGAGCACTGAGGCCACCATGACTTCCATTTAAAAAGAAGTTGTAACGCATCGTGTTTTACATGCACGTGATATTAGTGGTGTGTGTGTGTGGGAGACGACAGTGGAAGCACCACCCGATTTATGTGCAACAAGAATTAACACTTCCAGTTTATTTCAACGTTATCTCCCTCCCCGCACACAGTGTGTGTCCTTTCAGTCCTTTGATACTGTAATAAGTCATGATTGAAGATTGAAAAGCCAAGGTTCAGGACTCCAGAAACGCAAGGGTTAAACTCTACATAAAGAGCTTCAGCTTGTGGAACTTCACTCTTTAGAGAAAGAAAGCAAAAGTGAGGCCAACTGTGAATGAGACCATTTTTTAAGGAACTCAAGGTTTCTTTGCAAACATAGAAACAGCAAACAGGAGTAAGAAAAAACTGTATTTTGTGTATCTTAAATTTTAATGGTCCTATCTGGCAGGTTGGATCTAATTCTCACAGAATATTGGAGGAGAACTGTTCCGCGAGTGAGTAACCTGGGACGCTGAGTATCCCCGGTGTTTGACGTACGGGCTCTGCGCCTACGTGGGAACCATCGCACACCGAGAACGGCGACGTTCTGCTTTGGCACCGGTCACACACCAACTGCCGTGGGACGGCTGTGACACAGGTAGGAACCGGCGACCGCCTTGGCATTAATGACAAATTGATTTAATTGCGTTAGAGGGAGGAGTACCGTTGTCGTGAATACAGGAATAAGATACCGTACAAGATTTTAGAGTCCATATAGCGAATATGAGATGGAAAACTAAACAAGACGCATAGCTTTATGATTCGGATTCCTTTTCTACCACTAACTCAAGTAGCAGATTAGTATCTATTAAAGACTTTTAACGCTCTAATTAACAAACGGTGCGCTGGTAACTAGGCCTATCATATGTTTTAGTAGGAGGACTTTATGTCCATCGAATCATTTAAGTCAAGTTTTGTCAGACTAATCTAAGTATCACTAATCAGTTGTGTGGGACATAGGAACAAACAACAAAGCAAACTGTGCGGACTCGGACCGATGTCCCCAAACGTTGTCCTAATGTTCTATGGACTGATCCTAATTTTCTCCATGTTGCACTGATGGAACGTGACCGACTCCCTCAAGGAAGGAGACCCGAGAGATGTTCCTGTTGCTCTGAAGGTCAAGATAAGACCTACATTGGAGGCCTTGCGTTGGAAATACAGTCTGTAAAGGGCGTTTAAAGTAGCTTTAAGGCCTGTCCAAGCCCCGTCTTGTGAATGGTTTGCACACACATTTTTCCATTCCGCTTCCCTCCATCTATTCCCCATCTCCTGCTGGTAGCGGAACGAGCGTTCCAACCGCAGGAGGACGCGACCGTCTGCACCTGGGGAACCAGTGAGACCGACTATACACAAAGTGCTGCAAAGTGCACAAAGTAAACCAGCCGAGCGGCCAGAGCCGCTCTACCCTTCAGCTCTCCTTAGAAACCTTTGGGGTTCTACGTAGCAATAGGTTTTGTGAACACGTGTGCCTTCGTGAAGCACCGTGTCCCCTCTAACTGCTCTATTGTCCCCTCTCCTGCTCCTCAGCTCAGGTGTGGGGTGCCAGCATTTACGAAATGATAGTCAAAAACCCAAGCTGTAGGATTTCCTTTTAATTGCAGTTAAATCTGGAGCCTTTATACCACATATTCAATTATAAAATCATCTCTACTTTAGAGTGTTTTATCCTTTCCCCCAGAAGCTGTACACATTTTTAAGTGTCATACTAAGCAATATACATCTTTTGCAATATACAA
Organism: Streptopelia decaocto; assembly: GCF_964273445.1. NCBI lineage: Eukaryota > Metazoa > Chordata > Aves > Columbiformes > Columbidae > Streptopelia > Streptopelia decaocto. The sequence goes on along the minus strand of NC_138663.1, from coordinate 208,163,469 downwards.
AATAAGTTAAATTACTCTGAAGCATTGGGACAATCAGTTCCCAAGCACATGTTTTTGCTGTTTGAAACTATCTCAGTTACACCTAATCTAAAATAAGAGCTTGGTAAGTGATGCATGTTTTCAGAAGTAACTATTATAATCTTTGATACCCCAAATGCTGGGTGTCCAGCTTCAGAAATCATTTTCAGTTGATAAATATTGCTGAAGCGAGACCTCTCCGCTAGGTCTCAGATTTGGGTACCCAATGCTAAAGCACCGAAAATTAGTCATATAGAATCATACACCAGTTCATACTGGTCAAAAATAAGGATCATTTCTGTTGGATTTTTTATTTCCTGCCTTCCAATGTTTCAGTGAGATATAATCCCTACCCCAACTGGTAAGGAAGGGGAAGAAAGGAAAGTAAGACGACCAGGAAATGTGGGCTTGATCCTGCAAATCCTTATTTCAGCCAATATCCTACATGCTTCTGCATTAGTTTTAACCATGTAAGGAACTGCAGAATTGTGCTTTTTCACATGAATTGCTGCGGCTTCCCCCACCATATTCAACACGTGTTTCTTCAGAAAGTTATTGTTTTTGTTTGAAGATATTTGATCTTTCATATATATTTATACATGTAAGGCTTTTACATACCCAGTGAATCGGAAGCATACGACAAATGTAAATAAATATCGAGGGTGCGCGCTGTACATTATATCCGTATTACAAGCCTGTGAATAGTAGTCACTGCACATGTGCCAAAACCAATTTTCGAGGCCTATATATTGCCATTTTGAACTAGACGATACAAATCTCTTCATCAGACCAGTTCTGGGATCTAGCATTACTGCCACGATTTATTTCCATTACTGTGTACAAAGTGAGTTAAAAAAGCAAATGCTCATTTACTTCTCATAAAAGAAGCTGGTGAAAATACGGAATTTGAAACGATTATTTGAATGTTTAGACTGGGTCTTCCTATTGAAGAACGTTGGAAACCAAGTTATAAGCGCCTGAAAACAGAGATATAAAACGGACACCATGACAACGCACTATTAAAATTCTAAACCAGTTGGAGCATCTGGATACCAATGCACTTCAATGATAGATACGAAGACAGGACAAGTGTACCACTACCATACAATTTTTCTCTTGTCAACTTCTTTTTTTCCCCTTGATGTTCTATCAATAAGGTCTCTCACCAAGAATTTGGACGCAGCAATTAAAAAACAGAAGTGAACAGAAAACAGGTCCAACTAAGTCATTAGCTCCTGCAATATGAAGAATAACTAACACACTTCAATCCAAAGAAATCTTGATGGTAACGTATTTCATAAATGAGCAATTTAGGAAATAAAAGCATCTCTGTTTCTCTTGAGTGCTGGTAGGACAGAGCAATCCTGATGCAGTAATTTTGCAATGAAATTCAAGATGTATGAAGTCAAACTGTCAAAGAGCTGATTGTTCAGCGCTGATTTTCCTACAAGATTTCAACACCAAGGTGTTTTTTTTTCAGTAGTTGCGTGATGTCGTTTTCCAGTTTAAAATCAAGAATATGCTCAGGTTTAGCCGACTCTACAACTAGAGGACAGCACCTGCGCTGAAACTTTTGATTTCTTAATTCTACCACCCTTCTGGCTAATTAACACACCAAATTCATTAATTACAGAGCAACCCACTGTGCACTTTGTCGCTGATAGTCACACGAGCTGCACGCAAGAACACAAACGGACATTGTTTATTCGGTGACAGAAACCAGGTCCATTCCTCCCCTCAATCTATACGTTCATCCCCTCACCAAAGCTACTTAAAGCACACACAGAAATCAATTCACTTTCTTCCCAGTTACACTCTTTAAGTTTGCAGATAAAAAAGACAAAGCCTTTTAGTGACAACCTGTGTGGAATAAATTTGTTCAATAAATGTTGAGCCAACAGCTGCTTGATCTTTTACTCTTAAATCCATTATATTAAAAAATAATCCACGGCAAGCTTTCTTTCACTGTTTCTCATCCAGTTTGTTAGCCCCAAATCACACCTGGAGATCAGTACTCAAAGATATTTAATTGTTGATCTCAGAAGGAGTAAAAAAGGGCACAGGACTAAGTACCTGGAGGACATTTCCAGTCTGGAGATATTTTCCACCAAGCAGGAAGCTTTAGAAATGAGAGAAATAAAGAGTTTTAAAATGTTCGACTTTCTCGGATGCTTTTTGGCAGTTTTTACTCGTGCAACATTCCCACAGGTCTAAGGGGAAACTCTGGATCCCGGGGGATGAAACTGTCTCAGGTACCAGAGGCGACTTCTTAGAAGAGAGAAAAGTTGGTTTTGCAAAGTGACCTATAGAAAGTAAAAACTTGGTAACAACTTGTAAGGACTTGACGTTCCAATTCTGCTTCCTGGCCTTTCCTGCTTTTATATCGCTCCCTAACTCAGTTCTCAAGTTTTCCCTGGTTGGTATATTCACTATTGTAACTCCTTTCCTACATTCACAATTACTTGTCTGTGAAGTATTTAATATTTGGGGATGACTCTACAAGCAAGAATGTTTACTACAGACACTAAAATGCTCCATCAGGCAGCAAAACAGAAGATGGCACTGCCAAAACGAATGAGAAACCATCGGTTGCAAAGCGTTGCTGCATGTGAATCAGTTTGCACTGCAAATATTAAAAATGCCCAGCAATTATTAACATTGGAAAGTAGAAGCCGTATGTTCTTGCTTGTTTTAAAACACAAGTAGATTAGAAGTGTAGAAGCACAATGTTGATGCCCCTCCCAGGCAAAGAAAAACACGATGGTAGTGTAAAATGCTACATCTGCTTTTTAAGAACTCATTCTAAGCTTCTGCGGCTTTTCACTACCCTGTTTTAATACCTGCTCATGAAAACAATAGTTAACATCGATATGGTGGAAAAAATATGCAATCTTTAATGGAATTAAACTCTCATTTAGAAACTGAGCGATTTCTCATTGTTTTCAGTCACAAGCTTGCTTAGCGCAGCAGATAACGAAGGAGTTCCAGCTATTTGCGGCTCTGACAATTTTAATTGTGTAGCGGGATACGTGCACTGCTACAACCCAAATGAGCGAGAGTCATGGAGTGGTTCTGATAAAACTCACAGAGAAGGAGGTGGGGAAACAAAACCAAGACTTTTAAGGCCAGAAGACAAGTAATTTTTAGACCTAGGTTTTCTAGAGAGGTATTTAGTAAAGGCCTAATGCCAGTTTTATTACAAGAAAACAGAAGTGCTTAATGACCGACTAGTAAATACAATATAATGGAAGGGGATGGGGTGGGAAAGGACAACTCACTCCTTGGTGGCAGCAGCAGTTTCGGTGCATCCATTGCCGGCAATGGACATAAACACCAGTCAAAAATCCAAATCTCAGAGCAAAAGGATTAATAACTGTGACCTTTTTGGATTTCAGCGCTTGGCAGATCTGTTTGAGCCGTGTGTGTGCTCCGACACGTCCAAATGCTACAGCCTGCATCTTCAATCAGAGTAAAGAGAAAACTGAATGCTACCCAAAACAAATTTCAGCTTTGCTCTTCCTTATGTGCCTCATATTGTTTGTTTTCTTTTGTCATCTTTATTTTCTTGAATAAAAGCACATATCACTTCACTGGATGAGATGTCTTGGAGCCAAGCGTTTTCTCTCAGCAATGCTGCCTTCTTGAAATCAGTTGGTCACGTGGCAATTATTAAAATGTATATTAAGAAAATTCTAATGGCCAAAGGCCAACACTACATTCAAAACCTGCTAATAGATCCAGGCAGATAAGTAAAATCAAAACAAAAAACACACACACACACACACAAACCCCAAAGAGAAAACCTCCAAAAGGAAAACTGTTCCATTTGTTTACTTCAATTTGAAGTAGATATTAAGAACATGAATGGACCAGTCACGGTTTATTTGAAAACAAAAATATCCCTCAATCCTCTGACGTGCTGTCGTTCTGTGGTCAACGCCGTTGGGACAAACGCATTTCACTCCGAAAACTCCAACGGATGGTGAAAAACCTCGGGTGGCCGGGCAGCTCTTTTTGTCTGGCAAAAGTTTGCAGCACGTCAAGACGCCGTCCGACTTACAGACTGACTTCCCAGCGACACGTCCTCCCGCCGGGCGCCGTGCGGAGAGCGGCGGATGAACTACGCGCAGGATCGCTTTACAAACTCGTGTTTCGACTGTCAAAAACGTCATTACAGTACACTTTACTGTACAAACACTTTAAAGGATGTTTATTAGGAAAGTCTGCAAGTCATAATGGATAGTAGAGTTCTTGTTTATGGTACCTTCTTGGCCTCTAATAATTCTGTTTGCCTCCTGTATTAAAATCAAACTGCTTTTCCATGAAGGTGATTACTAAAATGAGCTATGGTATGTTAACCTACAACTCACAAAATGAGACAGTACAGACATTAATTTGTTTTTTAACTGTCTGTTAAGTTGTAATCTAAGTTGTGAACATTTAAATATAATATATATCTCATATGAAAAAGCTAAAGCACAAGTGCTTCTGCATCCCCTCCCACCCCCCACCTTGAGCCAAACCCACCCCAGTTCCGGTTTGGGCCCTGACCGATTTGGAATGCTTTCTTAGGCCACCCATTTCCACAAATTTGTACGCACTCAGGAAATATAAAGTCAAAAATATACAAATCTCTTGTTGTTATAAGGTTTTTGTGAGTGAAATTACCCAGGACCATGGACTTGGAAGGAGAAAAGGTGGGGGGAGGGTTAAGAGAGGGAATTTACAGCAATCATCTTCAAAGTTCAAAACTGGTCACTTCACAGAAAGACTGCAGGACTGGTGAAATTCTTGCTTCTAAAAAGTGATACTGTAGTGGAGAATTTTCTAGGAAAAATAAAACAGCTTTTAATAACTGGCCCGCTGGTATGAGCTACCGTGGAATAAATTAGCACAAAAATGGAAGTCTTATAACTGTTCACTGTTACAGACGTAATCAACAAGGTCAGTCACTCTCAAAAGTTCGTCTTCATCTTCCTCCGGCCCTACCACCTCCTGCCCGCTCCCCGTGCCGTTGGGCGCCAGGCTGGCGCTGGCCGTGCTGTCCTTGGGCGCCTGGGTCTTCTCGCCGGGTTTGCCAATCAAGTTCTCAATGGTTTTCCCTGGGCTCTGTCCGTTGGTGGAAGGCAAGTCCACCAGGCTGTAGTCCAAAGGGCTCTCTACTTTCCCTACGTTATCAAAGTCATCTTCGTCGTCGCTTTCTATCCGGTAGCAGTGCTTCTTGGCGTTGTCTTGAGGAGCTTGCGGCGCTGGCAGCTTATTCGCAGGAGCGGGGTTTTCCGCGTCGTCGTTGGCGTTTTCGCAGTTGTCTTCGTCGTCCGTTTCGATTCGGTTCAGCCGTTTGCGGACAGGCCTCCCTTCATCTTCCTCGTCCTCTCCTTCCTCCTCAGAGTAGTCGTCTGCACTTCGCCGGCGTTTTCGAACTAATCGCTTCGACCCCTTTGTGGATTCGTCATCCTCGGAGTTCTTAGATGCGTAGCTCTCTGGAATAAGCAGCAGACTTAAAGCCGTTAGCAAATCTGAGCACAACCAAAACAATTACACTTTATTTTTCACCTTTCACACTCATTAAAAAGCCATTTCTCTCTCTCACCACACACCTTTCCATCTCCTTCCTCAGTTTTCCCAAGCATGTCAAAATACTTGCATTATTACTACTTTTAAAATCAATTGGTCAAGAAGCAAAGACTTAACAATTTGTTGATATTCTGGTTTCCCATATGAGGAACACCAGAGGCTTTGGAGGCTGATGTGTTCACCCCCCAAAACAATAACTGCATTCCAGGAATAACGCAGAACCTTATCCCTCATTTCACAGCACCCACTTTATACCCTTCCAAGAACTAAGATCCCAAACAACAGCTGCACTATCATAAAAAGATATAGATCTATATCTATACATATATACACAAGTATTCCCCTGCCACTCCCAAATTATATACAACTTCTTCCAAAGCACATGAACGCTGCCTAAATGACACGTGAAGCTTGTTGCCCTTTAACAGAAGCCTATTGGTTTTTTTGGCGAACTGGAATATCACCTACACGCTGCCAACCTTCCTGCTGACCCTTCATGGCTTCAGTGAGAAAAGATAGAGGCTGAAAATTTAAACGGCAAACACCACTTGATGTCTCCATTAGAAATGCATGTGAATTGTTATTCTAAAAGGGTATTATTTAATGCAGGTTTAAGTTGCGTGAGAATCAGAGTTGCTGTATTTTCAACAGAATTACACTTCAGTAACACTTATGTTTTATAGCACATCATGGGAGCTGTGGGAGAGTACTGCAATGGCACCCAGTGGTGCTAATTTTAATATGCAAAAAATCAGTACCAAAACCACCTGAGGAAACGGGATTTCATGGAGAAAATACATTGTTAGTCAGGTAGCGAAAAACTCTCTGCAGTTCTCAGAGAGCGTATAGATCCTCTTCCAAGAACAGAATATATTGAAGTGTATGATCAAATTTGAGATATTATATGGTTATATTACATACTTGTTTCCCTTCATCTAAAAGGATCCGCTAACACTCTAAATTCAGGCCAGCACTTCCAAAACTTACCTACAAATCAGAGGTGCTCGGCATTTTCTGAGGAAGCCGAGCACCCATTGCAGCCCTAACGCTCAGCAGCTCTGAACGCTGGACCTGAGGTCTCGTAAGCTCACCCACAATGCGAAGCATCCAAAAGTTGCTTTTGTAAAAGTTAATTTTACATCTGAACGCACACCAGTCGCTCACGGTGTGACTGATGTTACGAGAGCAGGTTTCCTCTGTGCTTATCATGGGAGATTGAATGAATCTTAACCACCAGCACAAATATAATCAGGGCACCAAAAAGAATACTTTTTAAAAGAAGAGAATCTTTAAAGACTCATAAGATGAAGCTTTGTGGGCTCTTAACAGAAAAGCGGCCAAACGGTTACATGAATGCCAGTTTTGGGATCCCAGCACAGTAAATTTGGACCTGGATGTCAGGATTAGGGACGATGATGACTTTAAGAAGTGATCGTAATGGTGCACCGTGAAGTACCAGTGGCCTGGTTCAGAAAGAAACAGTTTCTGAGAAACACCACAGAATTCTAGAAAGAAGGTTCTCCAAAAATCTCTGAATTATATACGGTCTTCATGCTAATGCTGACATATATTAGCTCCTTAGCTGTTTATTTTACCTTCACTATCTGAAGTGGAGAGCCTGCGTTTATGAACTCTTCTTAACTCCTTTCCGTATCGGACACTTTTCTGGGAGCCATCACTTTCTGAATCTTCCTTATAATTAACTTGTCTCTTCTGATTCCGTCTTGATCTTCTCCTCCTGGTTTCCAGATAATCGTCGTCACTGTAATCTGTGTACTCACCGCTCTCTGTAAAGAAGAAAACAGTGATGCGAGTTACTTCATTACGGCAAAACTGCATTAATTTCGATAATAAAATCATGTACTCTTCCGGCACTGGAGCATCCCAACCATCAGGGCTCATTACCCTGACCCATTCCAGGCTCATGGTATCAGTTCCAACCATTCATCACCAGCGTAGAATTGCCCGGTTTTAAAATCTTCTCACAAACCTTTTTCCACATCTCCCTCAAACTCCTCCAGAACAGGTTTCCTTCCAGTGTTTTTCTTCCCTCAGCTCTACTGGTGCCAAAGATGCCACCTCTACAATTCCTGACAGCTGAAACAACCGTACTGAATCAGAGTTGATGATGCACGTTACTGCTGACACTGGAAAGGCCTTTCTGTTTTTAAAGTTAATTGTATTCTACTCAAACATCTTTAAGAATAGGTAGATGAAAAACCACTGACAAGATGAAACTCCAGGTAAGACCTGAGTTATAGAATTTAAGTCTCACTTGATCGTGAGTTTGCTTAAAACAGAAACTGTACAGAAGAAACTTACCATCATTCACAGTTCCTCCTGCACCCATCTACTGCAGCTCGTGTCTTTAAGAATTAAAGTTATTTGCATCACTTTAAATAGCCTTGAATCAACTTCAGCTGCTTTTTCACCAAGCTGTGCCAAAACAATGATCCCAAGATACATTTCTATACGTGTCACATACTGTTCCTAAGTTATTGATTGACATGACCACAGCTCAAAGCGACATCCTTTTTCCTTCCTAAAATGCTGAAGAAAGAATCAGAGCAGCTCAACAACCACCACCACCATCTTCTGAGAGAAACTCCATCTCTGGAGACCGAACACAAAGCCATTCACAGCGCACCTTATGTCTTTAGCTCAAAATAGGGTTAAGGCAGGAACTTGAGGGACAACTACAGGGTAAAAGACCAAAATATCAGGACTATACTCTTAGATATGTAAGGAATCAGTTATTTTATCATGGTCGTGTGTCCACCAGGACACAAATAGTTGCTCCTGGGCATTAGAGAATAAATGAACAACCTCTTTTGATTCTCCAGCTCAATGGTTTCAATCCTCTAGCTCCATCGTTAAGAGTTTACAATGGGTACAGTGACGCATTCCAGTTAGGGAGAAACAACTATTGTCAGTGCATAAAACTATCGTCATCTATCCATGTGTGAACCCTCCTGCTGGAAATCAGCACTTCAAAGCAACTCACGCCAACACGATCATCTACATTCTAGATACACATAAAACACCGGAAAGGTAACACACACTGCAAAAAGTTGAAGCTCCAGTGAACTTTGTACCCTAAATTCATTATAAAAATATGTAAAAATATCTGGGGCTTTCTAGGATTGAGTCTCCAGTGAAGCAGAAACGCGGAGGACAATCTTCAGATGTTTATCTTGGAAAGATAGAAGTATTGCATAGGGATTACACTCAAACTTCAAATTGGGCAAACAGCAAACGAACTGGTTGAAGGACAAGTAGAACAAAGTGAATTATTCACTTCTCCTGTGATGCAAGGGTTTTTAGTTAAAAAAAGATCAAAAAAGGATAATCATAGAAGAAACAGATTCAAGGTGTTATTACTTGCTTTCAAGCCTACCAGAGAACACAGAGTGCCAGAAAACTGAAGGAATTATTCTTCCATACAAAATGAGGGAAAATGTTTCTTTCAGAAGTTTTTTCAAAGGTATTTGGAAGGTCTTCAAGTAGCTAAAAAGTGCATTTTTGGCTCCATCCTTTCTCTTCCCTACAATCATGTTCCAAACAGGAAGGTACAGGGTAGATGAAACCATCCACAAAGGCATTTTGAATCATAACACAAGCATTCATTTAAATATATAATTACTTAAAATGCTGAGAACCTCATACTCAATAGTAGTTTCCTGCACAACATTCGCAGCAGAATGAGCAGCAAAGTGCTTTAAAGCAAAGGTGACACCTTAGTTAGCGTCCGTCATTACAGGAAATCGAGACTTCCACTCTTCCTCTCCACAGAGTATTTAATATATTTAAAGACTTCTTATGCTCACCAGATTCTCTGCTTGAATTCTCCTCAGAATCTTCATCTTCGTCATCCTCAGAATATCTTTTCTTGACTGTTTTCCTTCGTAACCGCCTGCTTTGCCTCATGGGCCTGGAGACGTGTCGCCTGGAAATGCGGGCACAGAACTCCGAATCACTGTCTTCGTTGGATGGAGGGTCATCTTCACTTTCATCCAGATTCTCCTCCGATATAACAAACTCATCCTGAGATCTGTTCAAAGAGACACCACAGACAACAGAGACAGGTATCAGAAATAAGAGATTGAATCGGTATTTCTATTTTACAAGTAATGCATGAGCGCACTTGAATGGATCAATGCGCTATTAATTCTGTGAGATTTCCGCAAGCTACACTCATTGATCGGAAATATCCAGCGTATTTAACTCAGGGTGCCACTGAAATGCCCTCAGCACGGTCACAAGTGAAAAACAAAGCTCAAAATTTACATCTTTGTTGTATAGATTATCCATACACTTGGGAAATTGACTCAGTGACTGGTAAAGCTTTAAGTGTTGATCGTAAAGAGCCTAGAGCTCTTCACTGAGGCATAAAGGCTGTATAAAATTATTATTAAATTTATTCATGTTGGGAGTTCCCCAGACTGAACAATAAGAAATCCCACCGAGAGTTTCAGTTAACCAGAGCAATGCTCATTTAGCATTTAAAGCTTCACATGACACATTGTTTTCTACAGTATAAACCACTTCTTTAGCTGTTTTCGAACTCTGTCTCCTAGAGAGCAGAAATCAAGAGCTGTTTTCAGAACCTGCATGTCAAGTTTTGTGTGCTGCAAATGGGGAAATTTTACACTTCCAATTCTGAAATGCCAATCAGGGCCAATAAAAATCCCACAAAATAGGACGTATTTTTCAAAAGGAAACAAGCAGCCTCATTGTAGCTGCATCTTTGTTATGGATTTCTGGTAGACAGGCACATCGGGAGGTTGTAGCATGAAGGGTGTTCATCTCTTTGCCCACATAACAAGTTATAGGATGAGAGGAAACGGCCTCAAATTGTGTCAGGGGAGGCTTAGATTGGATATTGGGAAAAAATTCTTCCTGGAATGGGTTGTTGGGCACTGGAACAGGCTGCCCAGGGCAGTGGTGGAGTCACCATCCTGGAGGGGTTTAAAAGACGTGGAGATGAGGTTCTCAGGGACATGGGGTAGTGCCAGGGCTGGGTTAATGGTTGGACTCAACAACATTGAGGGTCTTTGCCAACCCAAATGATTCTACGATTCTATCATCAGTCAGAGGACTCAGCTGCTTCACTAACATAACCATGTACAGAACCCCCCAGTGCAGCCTCATACCAGTAACATTCCCAGAACACCTTTTACTTAAAATACAGATTGGATTATTTCAGCACGTGTATCCAGAGTGCGGTTTTTCCAGTACAATGATGTTCCTCTAAGCCAGGAGGACTTTTGCTGACACCGTGCAGAGCTGTTCCAGCACTGGGCACATGCTCCAAATGATCATTTCAGAGTCACAGAAGCCTGTAGTGGTCTGTGACTTGTGGTGGAAGTTAAACTGCAACCTTACCCATCGCTGATCTTGAATTCATCCTCACTCTCTTCTTCATCCAGATTACTGTCACTATCCAGGTCATTTAGTCGCCGTCGTTTCTTGCGCCGTGCTGCAGCAGCTCTTTGCGGTCGCTTGTTTTCTTTCCTTTCTTCCTCCAGGATTGTGGAAATGTCTTTTCCACGGTGACCTGTGATATTAGACATGTCTTTGCCTCTGCCAATGCCTGAATTCAGTGATAGAAAAAGGGGGGGGAAAAAGAGCAAGTTGATTTTTTGTTTATACTTTTCTTCCATGCCTATAGCTTCAGGTTATTCTCTGTAAAGCAGCATATTTTGTCTTGCAAGACTGTTTCTGGAGTCTTGTTCCTGCCACACACAGCCCCAGCTGTGGTCACCTGGAAATACTGAGGTCCATGTGGAACAAGGTCCACGTCCATTCTTATACTCAACCCCACCCCACATTATTGCCTAATGCTTTGTGAATGGACAGTTATCAGAAAATACATCATCTTCATAATGATTAAAACAATTCTTGGGAGATGAAGTGTTGCAGTTGCTGTTTGGCCAGGGAGTGGAGTTCCTGAAAAGCTGGTTTTACTGTTGAGACTTCATTGGGTTTATTATTTTAGTATCTTTCTGCTGAGGAAAGGCTGAGAGAGCTGGGGCTGTTCAGCCTGGAGAAGAGAAGCTGAGAAGGGACCTGATCAATGCTGATCAATATCTCCAGGGTGGGTGTCAAGAGGATGGACCAGACTCTGTTCAGTGCTGCCCAACAACAGGATGAGGGGCAACGGGCACAGACTGAAACACAGGAGGTTCCATCTGAACACAAGGAGAAACTTCTTTCCTATGAGGTACCAGAGCCTGGAACAGGCTGCCCAGAGAGGTTGTGGAGTCTCCTTCTCTGGAGACATTCAAACCCACCTGGACACATTCCTGTGTGATCTGCTCTGGTGACCCTGCGTTAGCAGGTGGGTTGGACTGGATGATCTCCAGAGGTCCCTTCAACCCCAACCATTCTGTGATTATACAGGTGTGTTACAGACACGCAATGTTCAGATTGTCTGTGTACATCCACCGAGCTCCTCAAAACTGGTGTCTTTGTGGAGATGCCACAAGTCAAACAGCTGAGGGATGATGGTTCATGGCAGTCTTCTCCACACAGAAGCACAAATCCATCTACACCTCTCAGATACCGTTCAAGATCTCCCTTTTGGATCCCCTATGTTGCCTTAATAGGCAACAAAGTACGTGAATAAAGTGAAATTATGTTCAACTGAGAAGTGCTTATAGATCTGAGTTAATATTTTTCAAACCACTTTGTAGACCCCAGCTTTAAAGCAGACCAGTTCGTGAACCCAGTTTTTATAGGTGACAGATGTCAATAGCACCAGCTGCCATTCTAACCTCAAATCCAAAACTTTGCAAATTAATTGTAAGAGTGTTCTTGTCATGCTTAGCCATTGCATTCATATATCAAAACATTTACAAGCTGAATTTAACTATCAAGACCAAATCAATTTTGGTGTCTTTTGGCAGCCTGACATGGCCATTTCCAGGAGAAATTATTGAGTTTGATTCCAAAAACACAGCAGTAAAAACTGTAAACTACAAAGTGTAAGGGGGAGGACTATATTTGTTGCTTCTGGTATCAAAATACATTTGGTCTTAATCTTCTTATCACCACTGCAATGAAAATAAATATCAGAAACATACCTCCTCCATCAGCCTCCTTGATATCATCTTCAATTGCCTCATCAATTGCCTCATCAAATTCATCAAACCTAAAAGTAACAGCTTTCATTTACCACTTGGAAGCACACCCTAATTAAATTATCTTACGAAAACATACCTCAAAAACTAGAACTGTTTTAAAGAAATCACACTGCACAGACAACGGGCTGGATAGATAATAAAATTACAGAAATAATGGGCTGGATTGATGATAAAATAGCAATTTTTATTTAAGGTGTGTTTATTTCTACTTGCTAGCATATTATTCACCATTGCCTTCCTGTCTTCTTATTGATCTATGTGAACAGAAAACCACTTTCATTTTACATAACACGCCACTGAATTTAACAATATATAATTGCTGAAAAGCACCTAAAGTAAAATTATTCATCCTCGATGTTCCTTGAAAACTTATTTTGGATCACTTCTTTCTCCTCTTAAAGCTCGCGGTAATTATACTTTAGGGATCTGCAGCGTGCTAAACTGAACAGATAAAATATACTGTACACAGTAGAGACAAATATACATACATACAAGTAAGTTAAAATGTCATGTTGCATAAGGTCCTGGTTTTGTTAAAAAACAAGTTTCTCTTTTAGTTAATTTGCCTGTCAGCTAAAGCTTCATAGTAGCTGCATTTTCCTGGAGAACCAGATACATGTTGTGGGAAACATAGCAATGGAATGTGAAGTTATTGATAAGCACAGATTCACATCTCATGAGAGGGGCAACGAGAAACAGGTGACCAAGAAACTGACCAACTGTCTATAACATCCCATTCATGTGAATACTTCATAAAAAAGTGGGAGATCACGAGGATCTCGTCCCCTTTTCCCTTTTGCTTATGGCCAACATTAGGAGAGGACCTTGCTAGTCGTCCCTGTGAACTGAGGCCTAGTGACAGACTGAATCCAGCTCCGGTTGGCTGCAGAGTCCAGTCCAGGACTGCGGGTGCTGGTTCTGCAGTTGCTGGGACTTTCAAGATTGGTTTTGTATATTTTGTATTTTCTCTATTCTTATTAGTAGCATTGGTAAAATGCTACTAAGAAGGAGGGGAAAAAGGGGGAAGGGAGGGAAGAGAGGATGTTAACAATATATATGCCAGGGTTTTATTGTCACCCTGCAATCAAAACCTCAACACATAACTAAACAGGACAAACAAAAGCAAAATATTTGAGTACATTTGTCCTGCAGCAGCTTTTATAAGAGTGCTTAAATCTCTGCATGCCGAGTAATTCATTTAAAAGGAACAGCAAAGGGAGGAAAAAGGATCCCGTCCTTTTACACAGATGACTTCAGTTTGTTTCTTCAGTTATGAATTTACATCCCATAAAAAAGGATTGTTACCTGTATCACGCCTTGAGATACAACATGCTAAAGTCTGAATTTCATTAACAATGTAGGAAAGACATTTTATTTAGATGTAAGTTTTTCTTTTCATTTTTAAAAAATTATTAAATTATTAATTTTATTAAACTATTATTTTTTAGATTATTAGATTTTTTACAATACGAACAACTAATAATTGGACAATACTTTGATTAAAGATTCAGTTTCTCGGTCACGAAAGAAACATAAATATAATTATCTTGCTCTTCCATAGTTATCTCCAGCAGAACAAGAAAATAATAGATCTAATATTACTCCGTATTTCAACAGTAAGCAAAAACACTTTTTCCCTTAAAAACCAGATGATGGATTTGGAGTCTCTCTATATTCCCTAAGAACAACCGCATGGTATGTTAAAGGCAGCTTTACTCAGCAAGGAAGTAACTCTGCAATTATTCCATCAATAAGATTAGTTCCACACGACCCAAATGTTATTTTCCATCTATACCACTAAAAAAAAACAACCAACCCTCTCTTTAAAATGTGAGAAATCACTTAACACTTCCAAATCACCCCTAACAACCTGAGCTCCAACATGAGCAGCCAGCTCCTTGTCCATTAATAGGACATAATTGCTGCTGCTTTATTCCCAATGCAGATTTCTGACAGATGACTCAGGTGACAAAGGGTTTGCATCTCTTTAGAGAACCAGATTTGGCTGTCAGCGGAATAAGATGTTCAGCATTCATTAATATTAATATTTCCCCCCACTGAAGGAAAACATCCACAATTCCCACTGACACCAGCAGTGGACACAGAAATCTGAAGTAAGCGCAATATTTTCACAAAGTTGTGTGTATGACTGAGTCACTTTGCATCAGAAGATCAACTTTTTTTCCAGAGCAACATTATACAAAACATTATTTCCAATAAAAATTACTGTCTTTGCACAACATGTCACACCAGAGGCCTGACAGGCAAGATGTTTATTCTCTTGCTCAGATGCTGCCTGACTGGTCATGAGCATATTTGCAAATCTATATAACCTCAAATAAACAATTTCCCAAAGCAGCAATGGCATTTTTGTTACTGCGTCTTTTGCTGTTAATTGCCAAAGCTACCGAGGACCAACAGCTAAGCAAGGTCAGGCTGAGTTTTCTGACTGACCACGACCTGAACCATGGAGCACCTCAAGGTAGTTTATAAACCGCTTTGGTAACGCATTGAGAACAAAAGATAATATAAAGATCATGCCAAATTTTGTAAACTTTAGTGACCTGTTCTACTTTTAGAATGCAGAGAGTCTAAATATCTTGGAATTCTAATTTACTAATTGCATTTTTATCACAATTTCCCTAAAGAGTTACAGACCATTTTTAGACACACTGTCTCAATCACATTTTGAATTTCATGCCCCTTTCATGTATAGAAGCCATAAGGTGGGGGGAAGAGAAACGGGAATTTAAGGCCTTTACACACAAGTCTGCCTTCCAATAGAAAGGAGAGGTACAATTCGCCTGCTTTAACCTACTCCAGAAATTCCAGTAATGCCAAAGCCTTCAATATTCCTGAACAAAGTACCATCCATATTTTCTTCATTTAGTGCATTATCCCTTCACTAGACCATCTCACCTGTACCTTTGCATTACTGCTGCAAGCACAACCGGTATTCAGAGGAAAGAACAAACCCACTTGAGTTGGGGCTCGCTTTTAAATGTAAAAGTGCGTATGAGAACCAATGGGTTGCTTAAGAAAAACAACAGTATGAGTTTTCTTGGTTTTACAAGCTATTGAAAAGAGCTGCCGACCTGTAGCTTATGCACTTGCGGGTCCTGGTAGACCTCCTTTCAAGCAGCTTTGATTTGGGCTTTTTGGAATCTTTCTTCTTTTCTTCCTGGCCTTCAGGTATTTCTGGCTCCTGTTCACATAACACAGAAGCGTCAAAAATGTTTTATCTCCCCAAACCCTCCACGCTCGTGACTGAACTCGTATGATACCGATATTTGTATGATCTAGAAAACGCATCCACCCAACACACTTTCCTTTCGAATATATTCATAATGACTTGTTACAGCAGAGTTCACATGAACAAGTGCACATATTGCCCTTATTGGCAACATAATTTTGCAATTACAATGTTTAGGGGTTCAGGCTTGTGATTGTGCGACAACACTGATGGTGCCTCAGGTGCTACTTGCAGGACTAATAAATGCAGCAACTGAACAAATTATTGGTGGCATCTCTGCATACCAAGCACAGGGACACCTTGACATGCTGCAGTCTCAAAATTCCACACAGGTTAATTTTATGACATAGTTTCCAAGTTATTAATTAAAAAAATCTGCCCCCAGGCTTAATTTATCAAATATTTGCTCCCAGCCTGAGACTCTTCGAGTTTGTCAAAGGTGTTATTTTTCTGCTATCAAGAGACAAGGAGAAAGTTTGCTTTATTATAGTCAAAGTCTATGTTTAAAACAAACAACAGTTTCATTTTAAACTATTATACAAGGAACAAATTATGATCTCCAACAAAGACATTTGGGTAAGACTTAAAGGAATCACTTTAAAATATATTTAAGAAGTGAGAAGAGGCCATTGTCCCCGAATAAAAACATCTTCCCTCTTCTGTAAAAGCATCTGTTCGTAAAATACTCAATGTTTATACTTTTTAACCATATGTGACTTCAATATACAATTCTTGGAGACAAATGTAATACTTCTCATAGATAATACATATGTTCCCTGAATCATAAGCCAGAAACATTTGTTACCATCAGTTCCAATGGAAAGCTGTGACAATTAGCTCAGATCTAGATAATTATACAACAGACAACAGTGTTAAATAAATTGAATCCCACCTTTATAAACTACAGATTAGTGGAGCGCTCTACATAAAACCCAACTGTAATGGGTGGGGAGGTGATTCTGTGATCATGTGTGACACCAGTTGGCTCTAATAAACATGATAAACATCCCTTGTTTCCTCTGCTAAATTCAATCTCAGTCTAAAACAAAGAGCCTAGAATTATTTCTGACCTGTATATAGATTGATTTTCCCTTCCAAGATGCTACTGGCACTTCTGACAAAGCACTAAGAAACTTCTTCCCTGACAGGTTTGGAAAATAGACCGATAATACAATAGACACGCAGTAACTTACCTGAGGGGGAATGATGTTCTCAATACTGATACCCACATACACCAAGCGTTCTTTTCTTTAGGAGAGAAAAGAGAAAATAAGCTTACAGAAAAACTGCAGATATCTAAAATAACGCTGTAATTAGCACTGTTTGGAGCTCTTACTATTGCCAGGCAGAGGCATCCCAAGAGGATGCTCCAATAGAAAACACTTTAGTTGGAATTACATGTTAAATCTCATACGATTACATTTTCCTACCTGCATAATTTAAGAGATTTCCAAAGAATTCTGACAAACAACAGTACCTGAAGACTGCGAGCGCAATGGAAATGATTGAATTAGGGTGTAAAAAGCAATTAAAACACAAGTGAAAAATAATAATGATGTGATAGAGACTATAATGTCAGATCCGTAACTACAACTGACCCTGGAGGTGCTGAAAGATAAAATGAGAATTCAAAAATCACAATGAACTGGGAAAATTCTCAAAGACAAGATGCAATCCAAAAAGGACAAGTTCCAGATTTTAGACTCAGGCAGGAATAATCAACTCTAGAAACACCTGGGAGCAAATAATGGCCTACATAGCAATTCTTTGTTAGAGGAGAATAACCCAACAAAGCTCAGAGTCCAAATGCTGCAGGAAGAGCTGTCACCAAACTGGATGGGGAAGTGGACACTTGGGAAGACCTGGAGAGGTTGGAGGAGCGAGCCAAGAAGAACCTTATGAAGTTTAACAAGGACAAGTGTAACGTCTTGCACCTGGACAAACAATCCAGGCTGGGATCTACCCAGCTGGGAAGTGACCTGGGGGACAACAAGCTCCATGTGAGTGACCATTGGCTGCTGCAAAGGACAATGGGACACTGGGCTGCATCAACAGGGGCATCATTATCCTGCTCTACTCCACGCTTGTCAGGCGAAACCTGATATACTGTGCTCGGTTTTGGTCCCTGCTACACAAAAAGGATGTGGACAGGCCAGAGAGGGTCCAGAGAAGCACCACAAAGATGATCCAAGGACTGGGAAACCCCTGAGAGAACTGGGCTTGCTCAGCCTTGAGGAAAGAAGGTGTAGGGGGGACCTCATCGCCTTGTTCGGGTATTTAAAGGGTGGCTACAAAGAAGAGACTTCCTTTCTAGAAGGAGTCACAGGGAGAAGATGAAGGGTAATGGGTACAAGTTACTTCTGGAGAGATTCTGATTGACACAAGAGGGAAATTTTTCATTATGAGAACAATCAGCCATTGGAATAATCTCCCCAGGAAAGTGGTGGATGCCCAAACCTTGGACACTTAAGATTCAGCTGGACATGGTGCTGGGTCATCTTGTCCACGTGGTGCTTTTGCCAAGAAAGGTTGAACCAGATGATTCTTGATGTCCCTTCCGACCTAGGTTTCTGTGAATATTACAGATGGATGCATGAAGAGGACAACAGCCTACAGGAGAAGTGAAGGACACCTGCCACGGCCACCAGCCCTGCTCACATGTAGCTGGAGTACTTGGTGCCATCCAGGCACCACACATACTTGAAGAAAGACGTGATCCAGCCGAAGAGTTTAGAGCAAGTCAGTAGGAGTTAAAACAGTGCAAACACATGCTGCTGAGAAAGGCTGAAAAAACAGGGTAGATTGGTCGTGTGTTCTCTGGACCAAAGACAGGAGAGAGAACAGCACTCAAATACAGGAAAGCCTGTTTAAGGAAAAGCGGGATGACCTTGTCCACAGCTGGTAACAGGATTAAACCAAAGTTGGCAAGACTCAACTTAGACAGTCCCAGTAAGCTTAGCTTGCCTCATCTGAATTGCCCTGGGCACAACCCTGGCTCCTGGTCTCTACTTGCAGCTCTCAAAGGACACAAGTCTCCCATAGGTCTGAAGAACAATCTGAAGAACAAACCTGCGCGGGCAAAAGGTATGAACTAGGCATTTGCCACCAGATCTCCAACTTTCAGGACCCAGTGAAGCATCATATCAGTTGAAATGAAATCACACAAGAACCTCTTAGAATCATAAAATCACAGATTCTGAGCTCAAGAGTCTCACTCAACCAGACCCAGACTTGTGAAGTTACGGTGAGCGGTTGCGTGGGCACAAATCGCATCACACTCGAGTCGCAACAGGATGCGTCATGTACACAAGTCATCTAGACTTGGACACCAACACCTGTTTCCGATAGATTCTTTATAGATTAATGAAACTAAGTAAATTTTAGAAGTCTTCTGACCAGCACTATACTTTTTTATCCAAATAACTTCCTAGAGAACTCTTTAGTGAAAGATTTCTGCGTATTATTTTCTTAAATAACATGAACAAGCACAGTTCTTAAAGCAATACTGACCAAGAGTAAAAACAGATTTTAGCTTGTTTTACAGCCAGAAAGACCATGAACTTGGACAAGTCTGTATCATTAGATCTAAATTACAATATCTGGCTGTGTATAAAAGTGATTGGCTTTGTCTCCTAATGTCGGTTCTCCAAACTGATAGATCAAAAGAAATCTTCATCCCTCTGAGCACCGTGAGGTCACATGAGGAAGAATTTTGCCATACACTGCAAAAATCAATATGCTCTTCAAAATGAGTTCAAGTAGCAACTTAAGGCAAGGAATACAACTGCTAAAATGAGAAAGGAACTGGAAATGTACACATTTTAGTATTCAGCAACTGTCTTCGATAGTTTCATTTACTTCTAATTTTTTGTGATGCAAAACATCAGGAGATGGGTGAGATGAGGAAAAGTCAGCTGGTTTTTAAGTGTGACCAGTGAGGCTTTCAAGAGCTGCTTTTCTTCTCCCCAAGTACCAACTGCTTAAGAAATTATCAAATAAATCAAGCCAACCCTGCTGAGAGAAAGGTCTTCAAATGCAAAATGAAGTAAAAAATGCATTCCTTGTTAGCACGTAGCACACGGAAGCTCAACACTTTAAACATTTGATCCAAGAGGTCTCCAACACAAGAGCTGACTAATTGTAAACTCTTCCTAAATGAACCCAGAAAACATTTTCTCTCATGTAAGCAGCTGTGAAAGTTGCTACAGGGAAACCATGAAAGTGTGTGTGAAATTTGGCCTGGGAGAAGCAGAGAAGTGATTTTCCATCAAGAAGAAGTCAGAGGCTCTACCATGAAATAAAAGGGATCCATAAAAGCTTTAACAACTACTCCACCTCGCTGGTAGTGATTATAGAAGTCGGTGTGTACATAAGAAACCTGAAATTCAGGCAGGTTCTTGCAGCAGCATCTTGAATTCATAAAGAAAAATAAAGGTATCACTTTGATCTATGTATTTGTAAGTCAATGTGAAACCTTAAGTTTTCATTAAAATAAAATAAATCCATGACAAAACGCTTTGGGGGTGCGGAAGAATAAAGCTGAGGAACTGAATGCATTTCAGTCAGATTCTGAAAGCTAGAGAATAATCAAAAGAGCACGACAGTATTACTACTTCAAAAAGCACGATAGTAACGCTAGTTCAAAGAATCTATTAAATGCGTGTGCCCACGATGAGACCGTTGCTTTTCTTCTCTTTGCCAAAACGACAGACAACACATCCTGTGAGTTTACACAAACACTACATTAATATATTTCTATTCCCTAAACCAACCTGCTTGAACTTTTACACCTCTAACTGTTAAAAGATTGTATTTTTATGCAACACTAGTGGCTTTAAGAAAGCAAGAGAGACTGGGAAAAACTTGGATTTCATGTCATGTTTGCCAGCGGAATATTTACCAAAATAGGCACAAAAATACTGCTCACTAGCAATAAATCCTCCCACCGTAAAGCAAAGCAGCAGACACAGCTCTTTGTGTCCCGCACTCCTGCACAGATGGAGGCTCGCTCCTAAAAATAGCTCATCGCTCTATTCCCAAGGCTGCAAATTCACTAGAATTGGCAAACCAAGGGTAATTTTACTACAGAGTGATCTAGATCTGCTGCCAGCACTGGGCCCTTGTGGCCAGGAAGGCCAATGGTACCTGGGGTGGATTAGAAGGGGGGTGGTCAGTAGGTCAGAGAGGTTCTCCTGCCCCTCTACTCTGCCCTGGGGAGACCACACCTGGAATATTGTGTCCAGTTGTGGCCCCTCAGTTCCAGCAGGACAGGGAACTGCTGGAGAGAGTCCAGCGCAGGGCAACAAAGATGCTGAAGGGAGTGGAGCATCTCCCGTGTGAGGAAAGGCTGAGGGAGCTGGGGCTCTGGAGCTTGGAGGAGACTGAGGGGTGACCTCATTAATGTTTATAAATATATAAAGGGTGAGTGTCAGGAGGATGGAGCCAGGCTCTTCTCGGTGACAACCAATGATAGGACAAGGGGCAATGGGTTCAAACTGGAACACAAGAGGTTCCACTTAAATAAGAGAAGAAACTTCTTCATGGTGAGGGTGGCAGAGCCTGGCCCAGGCTGCCCAGGGAGGTTGTGGAGTCTCCTTCTCTGCAGACATTCCAACCCGCCTGGACACCTTCCTGTGTAACCTCATCTGGGTGTTCCTGCTCCATGGGGGGATTGCACTGGATGAGCTTTCCAGGTCCCTTCCAATCCCTGACATTCTGGGATTCTGTGCTCTAAGCAGAAGCAGTGATGGCAGGAGCAGGGGGTACTTGATCTGTCACTGTCATTGTTGCTGCTGCAATGATAATAACAAATGGGAGATGCGAAGGAAGCTGGAAGCAGTCTGGGATTGTTCTCTGCTCTTCCCAGAACCAAATGTATCTGCCACAAATATAACCCCGCTCAATCACTTTCTTTAAAAGGGGTCTCACCTGGTGAAATTTGCCTTTCAAGATACAATTCATGCAGAGTTTTGTTCAATAATGCATACAGATGTTATTCAATTTTGCAAATATGTCCTAAAAGGTATCAATTATGCAGACCGCGTTTCATGTCCCTCATTTTCAGGTCTGAAAACTGCAGGTAGCATGTTCCAAACATTAAGGATGTTGTTTATAAATGCAGCAGCCTGGTTTGCATTTACCCTTCGGTAATGGCAGGGGTCACAACATTTCATTCCAGCTCAGCTGACCCACTGCACTACAGCAATTCCATCGTCTTGTAAATTCAGCAAAATTTAACAGACTCTGAAGCAACAAGACTCTAAAAATCCCATTAATTCAGACCATCTTTGTAACAAAGTCAGGACTTAACCTTGTGTACAGCAGGAATTCTGCACACGGCTGCCAGTATTATTAACACTCGCAGCTGAATCAGTGCTGAAAATCATTTAACTGCTGGTATGGAAAAGCCAAATTTGTGTTCAGGCACCTTGTCCAAGTTTAATACAAATATATTGGCTTCTCTACCCCAATTATTGGGCTTTTTTTCCCTTCTTGCAACCTCTCGCAGCATCGTGCCACCAATAACCTCTCAAATCAGTGCCAAGTCAAAACTGGTCCAATTCCCAGTCTCGTCGCCACTTTCCCCCCAGTCCCCCATTATTTTAATGCTTGTTGAATTATTACTACCCCTCTGTAGAGCAGCTCGCTGTGAATACAACCAACCAGTAGTACCTGCGTTCCGCACGCTCCTTCTTTTTTAAGACAACATCCAGGTCTTGTAGTTGTTCTTCTAATTTCTCGCAGAGTAATTTCTAAGGGAAGGAAACACAATATCAGTTTCTTTCATAACCAACTCTCTTCATGTTGAGCTAATGTTCAGACACTTCAACTTAACCTTGGAGAAACCTGAGGAGTACATACACCCGGGCGCACATACACCCGGGTGCCTGAGTGAATACATGCACAGTGGTATCTGTCCTTTAATTCTTGGAGAACACAACTCTGTGGAAACCACAGTAAAAAGCAGAGATATACTCCAGGATATTTTTCTTACCAAATGTTCCATATCTTAGAACACAATATTTAAGGAGCCATATGTAAAAAATTACTTTTTATGGACAAATTGCGCCTTATTCCAAGTTAACACCCGCATCGTGCTATTTCCAAGGACGATCTTCACGCTTTTATAAATCTGTCATTTTTCATATTAATTAAAAATTACCAAACAGCAAGAGCACACGGAGATGCTCCGACTGCAAGCTGAAGTCTCAAACTGCTTAAGGAAAACTTTCTTACATATTAAGGATCATCATTACTAAAAATACTCCTCGGATGACAACTAAAAATCAGCGCTCGATACAGCCACATCCAGTGTGGGTAGTTTGCTGCAGGGCAACAGCCCTTTTGCTAAAGTAATTTTCTAAAAGTAAGGAAGGGGTTTGGGATCAGACAGATTATTTTGTAAATGTGCATAAATGATTCAACATTAAAGAGCAGCAGCATCACACGCTTTTTGGCTTATTCTCCCAAGCACCATCCCTTGCTATTCTAGACGGAATTTAAATTGAAACTAGACACATGCACTGATTTCTTTTTGGCAGAAGCAGCTTCCAACCTTCAAAAAAGTGTTTCTATTCGTTTCTTTCTTGACAAGGACAACACTGACTTCCCAGCAGGGGCAAACTATACCCTGGGACTTGTTAGAAATAGCAACTTTCTCTTTTGGGAAAAATATTTAGACATATTTTTAATACTAGTTTAGTCTGGAGGTAATTTAAGCAATGATGGGAGAGGACCAGTGTGGCTGGAGATTCATCCATCACCAGCAGAAAGGAAAGGAAAATCACCCAGCAAAACTGTTTTAGTAATAGGCAAGAGGGAAGATCAGCATCCCTACGATTCACCAGAGTCTATTTTTTAACAGAATAAAAACCAAAATAACTTGTGAAAGGAGAGCAAAAGTCGAACAAGAACCGTACGTGCTGGCAGGGAGGGCAGAACCACTCTCCGTCGGGGATGATCATGAGTGGAGGGCGAAGGCAGGCGGTGTGGTACCCGCTGTCGCAAGAGTCGCACAACAAAATCTGTGGAAACCAAACGAATCCTGAGTATCTTCTGGCATTCACGACACATAACGAGCTCCAGAACTATTTCCCCAGCCAACACAGAAGCTCTTTATAAATACTTTGGGCTGTGCCAAAACCAAAAATATAATCCTGTTATCACTTATCGCTAGGAGTTTCTGGGGCCAGCAGTGGTTTTTATGGGGAAGTTTATATATCACAGTCTATTTTAACACCAGATTTCCTCTTATTACGTGTTCTCAGGCACTTCAAGCTACTGGATTACATAGATTGTGTGCCCACAGTGTGGAATATGGTAATGCTTTCCGGATCCGGGACTAAGTGGAAAACTGCACACAAGATGTGGTGTGAACTGTTTTCCCTGTGCACCCACGTCCACACAAAGCAAACCTGCCCATTTCCACAATCACGATGATTGTGTGTCCAAGAGGGTAGAGACAAAGCCTTGCAGGCTCTATGGGGTACATAGAACTATTAGAGTTCATACTTAACTGGGTAAAACTTGAGATATCCCTTCCCATTAAACCTGAGGAACAAAGCTGTGCGAGTATCCACCAGAATATTTATCTCTAACATCCTAAAGGTCAAACTTTGTCTCAACTCTGCTACAGTATCTGTCCCACACCCGAGAGTGTGTTTATTTCTGTGGATTCATAGCAGGACTGCACAGTACGATTTCCCAGATAAACAGAAACTCATGATGGTGTCTACCATTAATGAATAAGAACCAAAACCAATAGGAATAGGGAAAGCTTCACTGTGCAGGATTTTGCTGTACCCAGTGCTCAGGATGATGCGCAGCTGTATCCAACGAGGATGACTACGGAGCTGTGACCATGGCAAAAGATACTGGAAGGCATATATTGCATTGTGGGGTTTCCTTCTTTTAAATGTCTCCTCTGTATCCCTTGAGATCGCAGACACAACCCCAAATCCTCAGCCAGATCAATCCTCAATGGGCTAAATCGTGTTATACCTCTTAAAAGAATCATAGAATGGTTTGGGTTGAATGGACCTTCCAAGCTCATCCAGTGCCACCCCTGCCATGAGCAGGGACATCTTCACCAGCTCAGGTTGCTCAGAGCCCCGTCCAGCCTGGCCTGGGATGTCTCCAGGGATGGTTCATCCACCACCTCTCTGGCCAACCTGGGCCAGGCTCTCACCACCCTCAGGGGCAACAGTTTCTCCCTCATATCTGGTCTAAATCTCCCCTCTTAGTTTTTAACCATCACCCCTTGTCCTGTTGCCACAGCCCCTGCTAAAAAGTCTGTCGCCATCCTTCTTATCGGTTCCTTTTAATTATGGAAAGGCCAAAATAAGGTCACCCCAGAGCTTCTCTTCTCTAGGCTGAACACCCCAACTCTCTCAACCTGAAGACATTTCAGAGGTGGTAAACAGAAGAAATAACTTCCCTCCTTATTAAACTCATCTACTGTCATGGATTTAGAACCTAGAAAGTATTCTCCTACAACCAGCCCCCCCAGAGGACAATGCGCCTTCAGATACCACCACGGTAAATCCACCAAACCTGACACAACAGCAACCTTCCCCAAAACCCACCAGCTCGGGGTGGTTGGGAAGGCCACACTTCTTGCACGGCTCATCGTCATCAGCAGGTGCAGCTTCCTCCTCCTCCTCTTCTTCCTCTTCCTCCTCCTCATCGGAGTTTTTTTCACTCTCCGAGTCCTCGCTTTCTTCATTACTGGAGTATTTCCACCTGCCCCGTGTTCGCGTCCCCGTCCACCGAACTTTGCTTCTCTACGAGACACACGGTTGCAAAGAGAAAACACAAAGGGAGCTCACAGAGTTTCTTCCCAGACCTCGACAAATATTTGTCTCTACAGTGATTCATTTCAATCAGAACAGCAGAAGTGAATTCACAACATTTCGATGAATGGATTGTGTGTCAAAGAGCCTTAAAATGCAACAGGATAACAAGGAGAAAAGAAATCCTATCTACCTGCAGAAAGAAAATCTCAAATGTCCTATTTTGACAAGGTAAACTTGCTTGCAAACATGGTAAATTCCACATTTAAACTTTGTGATGACAGCTTTCCTCAATCCAAAGAGAATATTTTCTTTCCAGGCCCCCATGTACAGTTTGTGTCTTTTATTGTGCTTTAGGAGACACGTTTGCACTCTAACAATTAAATTAACTTCAGTGTTTCTGGTGTTTTCCTCTGAGATGGGCACACTTTTCTGAAATATACCACTGCACCCTTTAAGTGCATTACTTATATCTAGGTCTGCTTTCCAATTTATACTTCTCCGCTTTCAAATTTATACTTTTCCATGAAAACTGATTCAGTGGATGCTTCTTTTTCGCTAATCAAAGGGGCATCTACCCTTTTTACCACAGCTACCTTAGTAAAGCAACCATACGTCTTGCCATGCATTTACTTGGGCTTTCCACCTTTTTATTTTGGACTGGAAAATGACACCTCTTATTCTCTAGATGTGTTAAGTTTTAATATAGTGACTTGTTTAAAATACATTTTGAATGAAAAACAGACAAATTAAAATTCAGAATATTATATTAGTTAAAACTGCCTTCTGCAACTAAGGTATTTTATATTTAAATGAACATATCCAACAGAAAAAACCTTTTCTTATCATCAACTTATTTCTCAGAGAAGTCATTCTCTTGTAACTCTTTCCCCCCACCAGACATTGAATAAGGAAAATAAATTTCCTAATCTGTTTCAACCCAAACATTTCTCATTTTTGACTGAACTACTCATAGACCTGAACCAGACAAATGATCACAGAATCCCAGAATGTCAGGGATTGGAAGGGACCTGGAAAGCTCATCCAGTGCAATCCCCCCATGGAGCAGGAACACCCAGATGAGGTTACACAGGAAGGTGTCCAGGCGGGTTGGAATGTCTGCAGAGAAGGAGACTCCACAACCTCCCTGGGCAGCCTGGGCCAGGCTCTGGCACCCTCACTGAGAAAAAGTTTCTTCTCAAATTTAAACAGAACCTCTTGTGTTCCAATTTGTACACATTGCCCCTTGTCCTACCATTGGTTGTCACCGAGAAGAGCCTGGCTCCATCCTCCTGACACTCACCCTTTATATATCTGTAAACATTAATGAAGTCACCCCTCAGTCTCCTCTTCTCCAGCTCCAGAGCCCCAGCTCCCTCAGCCTTTCCTCACACGGGAGATGCTCCACTCCCTTCAGCATCTTGGTTGCCCTGCGCTGGACTCTCTCCAGCAGTTCCCTGTCCTGCTGGAACTGAGGGGCCACAACTGGACACAATATTCCAGGTGTGGTCTCACCAGGGCAGAGCAGAGGGGCAGGAGAACCTCTCTGACCTACTGACCACCCCTTTGTGGTTTGCGAGCATCCTCAAACAGACCCACCAGCCACCACCAAGCCTCTGTCTAATAAATCCAGAGGATTTAGGGGGTGTTGTTTTAGATTTGCCAAGTCCACTAACTGGATGACAAACCCCGTTCCTTTCCAAAGCTGACCAAACAACCAACCCTCAATATTCCTACATACATATTTATTCTCCTTATAAATAAAGCTGTGGGCACCCTTTATTCCCGGCTAATAAATCTGTATTACCTTGTTAACCTTGGCATTTGGCTCCTTCTCTTGTTTTTTTGCATCTTCTTTCCGTTCGGGTTTTTGCGCCGCCGCGGGTTTCTCCTCCTCCTCTTCGGGCCGTTTTTTGTCCGCTTTCTGATCCCGCGTCTCCACAACTTTGGGGGTAGGTTTGGATATTCTCGGCGATCGCCTCAACGTGCGCCCAACGCCGACCTCTTCCGGCGGCGTTTCCGTCTTTCTCTTCCGACTGGAGATCCTGATGGTTAATTTAATTCCTTCTTTCTGTCTTTCGGAAGTTAGTTCTTTATTATCTGTCGCACAGCTTCCTTCTTCAGAAACTAGCTTATATTTAAACTTGCTTTTAGGTGGCGGAGATTCCTTTTTACTCTCCGAGGAATCCTCTGGATTAGAAGTATGGGCATCATCTAATCTGTCCGGCTCCGTCTTGGCAGTTTCCATCTCTTCCTCTTGTTTTTCAGGGCTGGGTTTTTCTTCTACTTTGCTCTCCTCGG
This sequence comes from Streptopelia decaocto, assembly GCF_964273445.1. Lineage (NCBI taxonomy): Eukaryota > Metazoa > Chordata > Aves > Columbiformes > Columbidae > Streptopelia > Streptopelia decaocto. Next base: position 208,135,384 of record NC_138663.1, on the reverse strand, counting down.
GTACAGCTGGTTGACTATGAGAACCCTCCTCTTTCAAAACAGGTTTCTCTAAAGGAAGGGGAGAAGAAGACGCAGGAGGCATCTCAGCAGCTTTTGGAGAATCAGGTTTCTCCTCAGACTCCCCTTTACTTTGCAAAGTTTCTTCATCGGATAGCACAGGCATTTCTGCAGGACTAGAGGCCTTTGGGGACTTCTCTAAACACTCTTTGGGTGGCGATAGTCCATCCTTTTTGATTTGCACGGCTAATTTCTCTTCGGTTATTTTGGCACAGTCTTCCGAATGCGCAGATTCCTCCACGACCGTTTCGGCAGTCGCGCTGTCCAGGGATTCTTTTCCCACAGGACTAGATTCCTCCTTTAAAGGCACTTTCTGATTAGAAACCTCAGAGACCGCAGCCCCGATCTCCTTCAGCACCGTCACCGCGTTTTTCTCCACCTCGCACGTTTTTGTGACTTTACTCACGGAATTGAGGGGGTCCGACACCTTTTCCTCACTTTTGCCATTTTTCAACGAGCCGCTCTCTTCCTTTGCGCTCGCGGAGCGTTCGGCCGCATTTTGTATGACGCTCGGGGTTATTTTTTCGCAGCTCACCTCTCCATTTACCAGCACTTTCCCATCGGGACATAAAGCTGTAATCGTAGGGACTCTCTTAAAAGCTTCTTCTTCTGGTTTCCCCTCTTCCTTCAAAACATCTTTCGTTGGAGTAACACATTTACACAGGGGCCCCTTGATGGGACTGTCATAATCATCTGTCAGCTTGATCTCTCGCTTTTTAAGGGGTATTTTCGCCTGCTGGTCGTTTTTAAGTTTCTCGCTTTCTTCCACAGATTTCTCCACAATTTCTTGGGGAGTTTTGACATTAACACAAAATTCCAACCTCTCCGGCTCATGAGCTGCTATTTTGTCCGTACAACTTTTTACTTCTTTCAAGTCTTTTGGTTCTGGTTTGTTTTCCTTCACCTCTACCTTAACAGGCTTGACGTTTTCTTTAAAGGAGTCGCTTTCTTCTCTGACACTTTGCTTTTCTTCATTGTATTCTGAAGGTTTATCTAGTTTTACTATTACTGGCAATTTTATAATTTCTTTTTCTTCCACCTTCTCAATTTTCAGCGCATTTTCGTCCTCTTTGACCACAGGGAGAGGAAGGTTTTCCAGTTCCATTGGCTGTTCCTCCACCTCCTCTTTTTCTTCTTTGATTTTTAATTGATTTTCTGTCAACAGAGGAAAAACAAGTATGAAGTGACCAAGGGACACAAAGGATTACAAACAGCATCCATCAAAACAAAAGGCAGATCTGAAAAACCCAACGAACCCAAACTCCCCCACAAATGAATGAGGAGGAGCCTGGTTGTCTAACGCTGTCAGTCAATGAGTGTGTTGCCAGTTTTTAGGTATAGAATCACAGCTCAGTTTCATTTTATACCAAGATAAACTTCAATTTCAGTTACTATCAGCAGAATTCTAGATTTAATCCTCCCTTTTACAGACGTCTCAGCCCCTTCTTTAGTAGTACCATGATTCTTTCAGAGGATACATAAAACCTAAGTGATGGGCACACGAAGCGTCGACTTGAAGTCTCGCTTGAGCTTCTGAATTACTTCACAAACCAGAACATGGGGTGCGATTCCACGGTCTTCAAGTGAAATCCCACAGAGAAATCAGTCCCGTTTGTGCATGTTTTTATTTCACGAAATACTCAACTACTGTATATCAATGGTTCAGAGAAAGAGGAGACACTCAACATTACAACTTATGGCAAAATTCATCTCAATTCCCTGGGCAATGCCTACATCTCCTATGGACTATCAAAACACAGTAACAGACAATATTCTACATTTGCTTCATCTCCTGCTTCTAAAACAAGCTCAGTGAGTAGTAGCACCTGCCAGAAGACCCTGCAGACTAAAAAATAAGGTTAGACCTACTTTGCTAAGTCAGTTTTAGGTCATTAGGATTTGAAGCACATTTCCAGCATTCAGAAGAAACCATATTTTGTTACTGTGTACGTAAGCCTGTTAATTTATCATTACCACAGCTTCTTAATTCCTCAGTTTTGTTCCTTTACCATACTTTTTGAGCCAGCCAGGGATAGCGCTAATTAGAAAAAGCAAATATAATAGCACTACATATATCACAACAGCATCTTCTACCATCTGGAAGACATTATTGCAAGCATGCCGTAACTCCAAATGGAGTTTGGAGGGGGGAAAGTACGTGACAGCTAACTTAGTTACATTAAAGAAAATAAGCATTTTAGAAAAGAGCGGTGAGGAAGAATTTATAGGCTTTATAATATTTTTCAAATACGAAGCATGTCTGCAAATAAGACTCAGCAATTAGTACAGCAGTAACAGATGCATCTACAAATAACATTTTGAAGGCTCAAGGCTGTTTTTTTCCCCTGTCACAGAAGTGAGCCCTTGTAACAAAAAAGCTGCCTATTTAAAGACATTTGTCTATACGAGTGAGATATTTTTTGTGTCCAAATTCTTCCACCCTCCCTTCACCTTTTTGTTCAACCATTTCTTCCCATCACCTGCTGCTTTCCCCCAAACCACATCAAGGATCACCAGAATTCCCAGACTTCTCCATACTGAAAATCAACAGTTGTTCTATGGTTTAACTCCTCGAACTGCTCATAAAGCATTTTGCATCTACATATGTGAAATCCATACGTATGTGAAATATATATACATATATATGGAACAGGCTGCCCAGGGCAGCGGTGGAGTCACCATCCCTGGAGGGGTTTAAAAGATACATAGATAACGTTCTTAGGGACATGGGTTAGAGGTGGACTTGGTAGTGTTGGGTTAACAGTTGGACTTCATGATCTTAAAGGTCTTTTCCAACCAAAATGATTCTATCATACACAAAATGAGGCAGTTGATGCACAAGTTGTCTTAACGCTATTCGGGTCAATCAATCAGGCTAGGAAAAAAACATTGGTTCAGTTTACCTGATTTTTCTATAAACTAATTTAATGCTATTTGGGAAGCGGCCAAAGCAAACAGGCATCAAGTCTTCCAATATAGTTTCACTGTGCCTTATAGCTCCTCCTGAATTCACAGAATTGTATTAGAGAATAGAATGACAGAATCACTTTGGTTGGAAAAGACCTTGAAGATCATCGAATCCAACTGTCAACCCAACACTGTCGAGTCCACCTCTCAACCATGTCCCTAAGAACCTCATCTATGCAATGTAAATATAATCCTATCTGAAGCAGAGATCTCGCTTACGTGATTTACGCTGGCTGGACCAATTTTTAGTGAGAGAAAGGCAAGATCAGCACTTGGAATTAATTCTGCACTGTTGGTAACCACACAGGTCGTGTTACTCACATGCACAGTTAGATATTGAAAATACATTAGACCAAAAGACAATTCTGCTGGTGTTCCTCACAATTTACTGCAATTTCTACAGTAGCCTTTTAATGCTTCCACAACAACTCCAATTTTATGTGTTGTATTTATTTCTTCTGTTCCACACTCTTTGTTACAAAGAATACGAGCAAAATAGCAAGTCTTTTTGCTACTGAGAACCAAGACAGGCCTTGGCTAATTCCATATATCCAGTTAACTTCAATAGATTGGAAGAAACACATACTGCCCTGTTTCCCTGAAAATAAGACCTACCCCAAAAATAAGCCCTAGCATGAGTTTGCAGGATTTTTGAGGATGCTCAAAATAAGGCCTACTCCAAAAATAAGGCCTAGTTACAGTTCATTTAAAAAGTCGATTTAAATGGTGTCCAAGCAGCTTAACATCTAAAAAAGTAAAAAGTTTCAGAGCAAAAACATAAGACCTTGTCTTATTTTTCAGGGAAACAAAGTGGAATCTTTAAATCTTGTTTCTGATTGTGAAAATCTTTTCCTTTATTTTAACAAAATTAAGATACCAGCCAGTATCCGGGGTAAAATGACTTGGAGTAACAAGTTTTTGCCTTTTCCTAACCTAAAAAAGATCAGATTCTTATAACACAAAATATTTCAGGCTAATCAATATTTAGTAAAAGCAATTCACAAACAATCAACTCAGGTAAGTTGTTAAATATGTGCAATGACATGATAATACGGACGGAAGAAAAGTTGTTTGCTAATAAGAACAATCCAGTGGAAGCAGCTAAGGACCACTTCTAAATTATTTTAGTATTTAAATTGTTTTAACTTAAGCTCATGCCTACTTGAAAAACCATGTCAACTGTGAAATATTTGAGGTAATAATCTGTATTTTTTTTATGCAAACTCCAAAGTAAAAACAACATACCAAACACTGTATGGATTTCAATCGTGGCATTGCACAGATCTTTTTAAAATTTTCATGTTGCTAGAACAGGACAACCACAGAATCCCAGAATGTCAGGGATCGGAAGGGACCTCAAAGCTCATCCAGTGCAATCCCCCCATGGAGCAGGAACACCCAGATGAGGTTACACAGGAAGGTGTCCAGGCGGGTTGGAATGTCTGCAGAGAAGGAGACTCCACAACCCCCCTGGGCAGCCTGGGCCAGGCTCTGGCACCCTCACTGAGAAGAAGTTTCTTCTCAAGTTTAAACAGAACCTTTTGTGTTCCAGTTTGAACCCATTACCCGTTGTCCTATTATTGGTTGTCACTGAGAAGAGCCTGGCTCCATCCTCCTGACACTCACCCTTTATATATCTGGAAACATTCATGAGGTCAAGTCTGACAACAGTTCAACACCCCACAAAACCATACAACGATGGATATTTACAATACTACACAAAATGTACAGCAAAACCAAAATGACTTAGAAACCAATTTATACACAGCTCTTCTAAATAAACTCTTGAGCCTAAACATGCACTAAAAAACTTCCAACAATATTTATAATTTCAAAGCATTTCTTATTGACTTTGAACAGAAACACTTTTTGTTTGTTGCTTGGTTTTGCTGGGGTTTTTTTAAGTCCTAATACACTGACTTTCCATTAAGCTAAAATTTCCAATGTTGCCCCAGCCCGATATTGAAAATTTGAGAAAAGAACACAGAAAACCTTGTGTAGATGCTTCTTCGCCCTTCTTGGTGTCTTCATCTTCTATGCTTGGGCTTTCACGTGATGAATTCTCCTGCTGAGAACTGTTGGTTTTCAACAGGGCAGGATCAATTTGCGCTTTCAAGAGCTCGAGGGTCTCGGCGAGCTCGTTGCGGTTTCTGAACAAAAGAAGAAAAAATACACATTGTCTGATAAGCCACTTACTCAACCCAAAGGGATTCATAAAAAACAAACATGCACCATCTGTTTAAGTGAACGCTGCCCTGAAAACATTCTATACAGCGAAACGTCCATCCCACCAGAGCAACTTCATGTTGAGAAAAACTCCAATTTATCCAGACCACAATAAAATCACTTCTATGGAAGGACCTTATTTATCCCAAGTCTGTTGAGTCTGGATCCAAGCTGCTACCATTCTTTTATTTATTATCTTCCTACCAATCCTCACTGTTTTTTCTCAGCAATCTTTTTTCTCTCAGCAGACTGAATTGTAGTTTTCTGCTCCTGCACCAAAGGAGCAACCACATCATCCAAGTGATATTCGCCAAAGCGATTAAGTAATTTAGATTTTTTTTTTGCAAGTATCCATCCCAAACACATGTAGAAAACAATACAGAGGTCTACAAAACTCAGCTACTAAAGACAATGAGAAAACGATTGTGAATCCCTATGCGTGCACATCTCTGCGCACTCTAACTCCTTATTTCACAGAATCCAAGAATGTCAGGGATTGGAAGGGACCTGGAAAGCTCATCCAGTGCAATCCCCCCATGGAGCAGGAACACCCAGATGAGGTTACACAGGAAGGTGTCCAGGCGGGTTGGAATGTCTGCAGAGAAGGAGACTCCACAACCTCCCTGGGCAGCCTGGGCCAGGCTCTGCCACCCTCACCATGAAGAAGTTTCTTCTCAAATTTAAACAGAACCTTTTGTGTTCCAGTTTGTACCCATCGCCCCTTGTCCTATCATTGGTTGTCACCGAGAAGAGCCTGGCTCCATCCTCCTGACACTCACCCTTTAGATATCTGTAAACATGAATGAGGTCACCCCTCAGTCTCCTCTTCTCCAGCTCCAGAGCCCCAGCTCCCTCAGCCTTTCCTCACACGGGAGATGCTCCACTCCCTTCAGCATCTTTGTTGCCCTGTGCTGGACTCTCTCCAGCAGTTCCCTGTCCTGCTGGAACTGAGGGGCCACAACTGGACACAATATTCCAGGTGTGGTCTCCCCAGGGCAGAGTAGAGGGGCAGGAGAACCTCTCTGACCTACTGACCACCCCCCTTCTCATCCACCCCAGGTACCATTGGCTTCCTGGCCACAAGGGCCCAGTGCTGGCTCATGGTCATCCTGCTGTCCCCAGGACCCCCAGGTCCCTTTCCCCTACGCTGCTCTCTAATAGGTCATTCCCCAACTTATACTGGAACCTTATTTACACTGGACATCTTGCTATAAAAAACAAAACCTTAATGAATAATGAATTTGAGCGATGATTAAACAGAGTGATTGTTTTCCTAACGGACCGCAATAATAAAGCTCTCAATTTCTTTTTTCGAAGTAAACATTCAGCCATTTATTTTGCCCAGGTTTACAGGAAAAAAATAAAAAGCTTGGAAGTGCAACAACTCCGAGATGTAGAATCGAGTGAATTTAAAGCTATTTCACATTTTGCGGTGCATTGTTGTGTTTTTCTGCTGGGTGTGGAATGTCAGAACTTTCCCAGCAAAAGAAAAAATAGGGGGAAAATAGGAAAACCAAGGGAAAAAAACAAGTCAAAACCCAAGGAAAACCAAAGAAAGGAATACCTAACAATGCACTTCCAGGTGGATCCGTCCTGGTCGTCCTGCTCCTCTATGTACATCCTGACGTTGTGCTCCTGGTCCAGCTGGTACCAGTACATCAGCCCATCCTTGTCGCGGCCGATGGGCTGCAGGCGCATGGCATCGGCGTCCTCCTCGTTAATGATGTTCTTAAACTTGAGATTGTCATCGAACTGACATTCACAGAGATACTGAAAAAAAATGAGAAGGTGGAAGAACTGTTAAAACATCAAAATATACACAGAAATAAAAAATCAGCTCAGTTCCTTTCAGTGGAATTTGCAACTTTTTAGTCCTCTATTGGATCTGTGAGTTCACTATAGCTACTGGTTTATTTTCCAGACCATGTTGTTTTTAAATGATATATTATGTATTTTTTCTTTTATTCCTGGCCAGCTCAGAAGTTTGGTTTTAGCTGATTTTTTACATAGTACCAATGATCTCATTCTACAAGAACACACGCGCATAACTTGGAACGAACCCTGACGGTTTTCTCAAGGCTTGAAAAGCTGAAATCCCATCTTTGCCTTTGGAATGCAGGGAAGCTTAACTAATTGCAAGTTAATAAACATTTTTTCAAGCGTACTGCACACGTAAATAGCTATTGACAAAACAGTAAGTGCAAAACAAATTTCATACAAAGTGTGATAAATATGCAGAGTGTTACATACGGTTTGGCCCCAACCCATTGCCATGAGCATCACGTCAGCTACGAGATCAGCTCCATATTTAAAATATCTACTTACAGCTCAGTCAAGCTAAATTTGCAAGAAGTTTAAGTGAGTGAAGAAGCCACATCGCCAAGATATTTACGTGAATACAGAAAAAGTCATTGAGAAGCTTTGTTGATGAATTTGTACCTTCAGAATCCCCAGTTTGCATTCAACACTCATTTCTAGGTAGCCTTTTTTTTCCATCTCCCAAGCCCAAGTGCTGTTGAATTCTTGGCATATCTGTCACAGACAAAATAAAAGATTGCTCGGGTTAGTGCATAAAGGCAACTTTTAACTTTTATATTAAGTACAGCTCTGAACTGAGGAGTTATTCTTGTGCAAAATCTCCCATTTTTCTATTTCTGACGTATCTATTTAGAATATAAATTCTCTCGAGTAGATGCGATTTCTTATCATGTGTCTTTACAACAGCTGCCAAGCTCTCTTGGGGCCCCCAAATCCTACAACCAATGTGCAGATAACAAATGCAACTAATATTCACTCCATGCTGTGGAATTATTATGCTTTAGAAAACACTACAGATCTTGGGCCTCGAGTCATTTGATAAATATTTTAAAATATCTTAAGTATCGGGAATTTTGATTTACTTAAAGTAAATAAATTCAACGACACCAATGTGGGAACGAAAAAACACATGATGAAAAAAGTGGCAGTAGAGGATAAAGCTCTGCTGAATGGATTCATTAAAACAGTGCAGTCTCCCAACCACCAAATTATTGTTAAACAGAAGATACAGTCGCTAAGCTACCTAGAAACTTGTAAATCACACCTGAAAGCAGTTTTCTCTAGAAACGGCAGCAAAAATAACCCCAAATTTCAGCTACAGATCAGCTAATTCGTGTTGTAAAACTCCACCTGCGCTACAACCAAAACCAGTGCAGCTGCCCCTCCTCTGTGCTACTTACCCTCTGCTACCCCTAGTACGGACAACGGTGTAAGTGAGCCGAGGGTAAGGCTGCAATTAGGTCAGCTCAGCCAGATTGTAAATCATACTCTGACTTTACAACCTGGAGAGAGCAGTGAGAGTGTTCCCTGCTCACAAGGAATCCTGCCCCAAAGAACCACAGATTGTCCTGAGCTGGAAGGGACCCACAAGGATCATCGAGTCCAACTCCTGTCCCTGCACAGGACACCAGCAAAATTCACACCATGTGTCCGAGGGTGCTGTATATCAAACCCCTTGCTAAGGGCATGTGCCAGTCGCTGTTCATTACTTACTCGTTAAGTACAAAAGCAATAACAAGAAGTTTCAAGTGCGTGGTTGTCAAAGCAAAAGCTCCGAGACATCAGACATCTGTTCCAACTCAAATGACTATGTTTTGACAATTAAAAACCCGATGATCATGTTTCCTCCTGACAAGTACTGTCACAACCCCGAGCTACTGATCCCCTTGATTCACTCTCTGCTGAAACGTTCCATCTCGGCCTTCACAGAGGGATGTTTCACACCCAGCAAAAACCTCCTGCACCCTTCAGAGTGCTCAGCACCTTCCAAACCTGCAACAGATGCTGAAGTATCTCCCTCTCCAATATTTCCAAAGCAGATACGATGGCACCTGACACTTAACATTACCACGCTCCAAATGTTCCCTTTAAAAAATGAAAACAAGAAGGTGAAAGGCACAATCTGCTTGGGTGGTACCATGAATTTTAACAATCGGGGCAGAAAAAAAAACTGTGTGCAGAACATGCCGATTACAAGGCTGAAGGTTCCAGATGGACCAATCCAGAGAAATCTTATCTGTACAAAAATGCAGAACACGTTTGACAATAGTCAGGTAAAGCATTTTGAAGACAGCGCAGCCTGAATTAACTCAACTACGTGTTTCTCGAAGAAAACCAGCTGAGCTGCGCAGTCCTTTTAGTTGCTAAAATGTTTAGGACAAGCTATTTCGTTACCTCGGTCATTCATGATGTACATTCCTTGCACAGGCAAAGTCAGATTTCTGGAACCCTGTAGCTATTTGATTTCATATAGGACTAGTGTGTCCGCTGGTGAACCAATCTGTACAGTTCACCATCAGAAGAGGGAAGGGACAGAACTCTCGGCAACCACGTTTCACTTCCTAACCCAAAATATATTCATCTGTCAAAACAGCAGCCACGGCCTGGAGACAATTTTTATTATGCTCTTTATAAGCGTGACAGTCAAATAAAGCATTATCTTATAAACAGTTGGTATATAAATGAAACATTAGTAATATATACATATAAATATAAATAACATGTAAGTTGGAACACCCTCCGCTTAAAGTTTCCTCCTAAATAAGAAAACGGTCACGTCTGGAATGATCAAAGCATCACATTAGTAGTTTCTAACAAAGGCAAAACAGGTCAACGCTGCCTCTTCGGGTATGTCAATAACATATCAAACAACACGACAAGAACACTCTCGATGCTTCCACACCTTTTCAGTTTTTTTCCTGGCTTTTGGGGCATTTTCCAATACTCTGTTGTTTTCCTAAATTAATTATACTACTTCAAAATAAGGACAACATTAGCATACCTCTCTAATGAGTTATAGTCAAATTCCTTTGTTCTTCAAGGTTCCTTTGAACCACTGGCTAGAATAAGCTCCAAGTTAGCTCTGGGGACGGTTAAATGAAGCAGAATTCGTCACTGTTTACTTGGTCCTCACAGGACTGCATGGGAGGGTTTCCTTCCCACCTTTTCCACACCTCCTGAAGGAAGATCTTTCCAAACTACCCCCTCGTAGACTTGTTTTCTCCCTCTGCTCACCACACAAGTGGTAAAAGTGGCATCGGTGGGTACGGAAGTTCACTGCTCGGAGTTGGGTTTTCTCTACCTTGCTGCAATGGCTTTTTGGTATATTAAAGATTTTTTAAACACAATTCAATAAGCACAGTACTTGGTAATGTGCAGAAGTTACATGAATTATTACGTGATTATTTTAAAACATCATCCTAAATACTTTACAACTGCTTAAGAGGTTGGATTTAACCTAAAGCCCTTCAGCTTATTTCCTGACATACTCCCAGTCCTAAACCCATCATTTTAAGGCTACACAAACCTCAAAACAAATCCCCGTCTCTGTAAAGCTTCCAGATAGCACCTAAGGGGACAAACTGCAATGGGATTTGCCAAGTGGGCAACAAAGATGCTGAAGGGAGTGGAGCATCTCCCGTGTGAGGAAAGGCTGAGGGAGCTGGGGCTCTGGAGCTGGAGAAGAGGAGACTGAGGGGTGACCTCATTAATGTTTACAGGTATATAAAGGGGGAGTGTCAGGAGGATGGAGCCAGGCTCTTCTTGGTGACAACCAATGATAGGACAAAGGGTAATGGGTTCAAACTGGAACACAAGAGGTTCCACTTAAATATGAGAAGAAACTTCTTCTCAGTGAGGGTGGCAGAGCCTGGCCCAGGCTGCCCAGGGAGGTTGTGGAGTCTCCTTCTGTGCAGACATTCCAACCCACCTGGACACCTTCCTGTGTAACCTCATCTGTGTGTTCCTGCTCCATGGGGGGATTGCACTGGATGAGCTTTCCAGGTCCCTTCCAACCCCTGACATTCTGGGACTCTGTGAAGTGCCATTATTCGTGTCGTTGCTATTACCATCAGGTTGTATTTCTAAGTAAGAAGCGATCATGACTGTGCAGACAGTACCCAGACTACATTCTTGTGGATCAAAAGGCATATGGAATATATCCAGAGGGGAAATGGTAACCCATTTATTTTGAATCTCTGTATATTTTTATTTTCGGAAGCAGCATAAATTCTTTAAACTGAAAACTACTCGCATAGGAGGTGCCAACAAAGGCACAGCCGCAATTAAAATACCAATATAGAATTATGGAAATGATGGGATGCTGCATTTTCACTGAGGCATAATGACATTTTCATCTGAGCTGTGCCATTCTGAGCACGCAGATATCAATCGCATTCATTTATTATTAACACGTGCTACAAGAACTCTGTGCGGTTAGTCCCTGCATGAGCACCAAGCAAACCACAATAATTAAATCAGATCCAGACAATTGGTATCAAAATGAATTGTTACTGTGCAAATCTCTCTGCTCAACTGAGCCTGTTTGCAGGCTACGAAATCTCCTTTATTTAGGGTCTTAAGGCTCAAGGAAGTATTTTACAAGAAGGGTGACAGTGTACACTCTTCAACATTTTTACCCAAGTCTAGACAGACTGAAAGTTAAGCTGGGATCTTACATAAAGTCTGGGCATGCACACGGATGTTGGCCCAGGGCTCACCGTAATTCATCCCAACAGCTCCTCACAACCACATTCCAACACTGCGGAACAAAATGATATTGTACCTTGATCAGATATTTTTCCCATCTGTCTGCCGTGACGGACTTGCCAATCTTTCGCATCAGTTTCAAGTGAAGCTCCACCAATTCCTTTGGAACTGCGGTATAGAGAGAAAAAACAAGAAAAAAAGAAGTTAGTCTGGTGCAAATATACTTCAATGTTAAACACTCGTAACACTGAAACAAACTGAGAAGTTTTAATCAAACATAGTAAGTTCTGCTGAAGAGCAGCCCCATCACTGAGAGATGGAGGAAGGTTCATTTAATCACGTGAGTCTTTTTGTTTAGATTTATATTCAGGGTGATCATTGCCCTTCCTTAAACACAAGAAAACCGTGATAAATATGCAATTAAAACAACAACTGGGCAGTAATGATGTCAAACACCTACAAAAACACCCCCGAGAGCAGCACAACCTGCAGCCGCCTCCAGAAACCCCAAAGCCAACCTGGAATATCACGGAATCCAGACAATTTTTGGCTGGGCGTGTGGTATGGGAGAAATGTTCCAGAAACACTGTCCTCACAAGTTATATACTTTGTTATATACTTGCTCTTGTACCAGAGGGGTAGAGAGGGATGAGAGATGTGGGGACACCAGGAATATCAGAAATCAAAGTTTTCCAACTAAATTGTATTTATCTCTTGGCATTGGATACAACACCAACATCTTGTCTAAACTCACATCTGTGATTTAGAAATCGATCTGGCACCACCAAGTGGCAAATTTGCAGAACATCACTGTTTATAAGCTAGAGAGTAGTATCACTTAAAAAACACTACGTAATTATTAATGTGAGCTTTCTCATTTGTAATTTGTTGAGAAAAACTTCAAGAAACAAAGTTTAAGTATTTTTATTTCTCTACTCTTTCCATACAATTGTGTTTTCTGAGAGCATTTTCATTACTCAATGCACACACAGTTTAAAAGTGTCATACCCCAGAGCTTTTATAAGCCTAATTTATTACTACCATTTTTCTGCTGGTCCTGTGGCACTGACTTGAGACAGGATAAACCGCTGGGATACCAAATGTGTTTGTTCTAAACTAGACATTACTGACATTTCTTGAGATTTCTATTTCTTTATACAACATTTTAATATCTGTGTGAATCTTTTCAGTATTTAATTTGATTTCAGCCGATATTTCTCTTTCAAAAAATGCCTCTATTTTCAGGTGAACAGAGGGAGTAGGTAAAATAGCTGTTTGATGGAAATACTTGTGTCATTTCAAATCATCGCTGCTGGTTTGCAGTCAGAAATTTAATATACAAATTCCTTTAATAAATACATAAAGTAGCAGCCTGGTACCCCAAAAGACACGTCTTTTTAATATGAATTAATTGTAAACAACTCTAAACTAGCCCCAACTTTGCATCTTTTATTCCATTTATACTGTTTCCATTACCACTGCCTATGAAAGAAACCTAACACATCTCCCCCCTGGCTTTCCTAAAAATTGATGCACTTTGTAATATTAAACTACCACATATTTTAAGAGGAACAAGTTCAGGTCTTAACCCCGATAGGTGCTGAGTTTTTGGCACCAACAAAATTAAGCACAAAGCATTTTACACACACCAGCAATTCTATCGAAGTCAACTCACAGAATTAAACCTCGGCTTCTGTGTTTGTGTGACATGGAGTTGTGCCAAAGCATTCAAAATCTTGCCGGATCAAAGCTTTTGTTCTCTATCTTTTATTCTGTTCGCTTGGCTTTAATCAGATTTCTTTTTGATGGGTACACACTGATTGGAATCCTAGTTTAAAGAAGCCTGGGTGATTTGTTTCAACTAATCAAAGCCCCAGTCACTGCAACAACCTTTGCTGGACTGTTAGTCTTAAAAGGACAAAAAAACAACAACTGGGAAGTAATTCTGCACATCCTTGCTCAGCACTTACTGTGATTTCTGTCAGTACCTATAGAAACCTCACCTTGATTTTTGAGATTCCACCTCTTGCATTTCTGGGGTATTGACAATGTATCACTGTGGTTATTTTCCCAAATAAACCCCACCAAAAAAATCAAATTCATCTTCCATTTATAACCCTCCTGAGATGTTTTGCATGGATCGTAACAATATTAACAACAGGATCTCTAGGTCAGTTTTTCGACGGTTCCCTATAAGGGCTTAGAGGAGTCGCACATTGTCCTCCTTGTTCTCAGGAATGAGGTGGGAGTTTTGGAGAAGAAAATTGATGTTTGGTTTGCAGGTAGAAACCAGGGAACGTGTGAAGTGCAGCCTGACCAGGAGAAGAAGCCAACGGGATGGAGAAATAAACTCGGTATTGAAACCAAAGTACCTGGAAATAATACTTGGATCACATGGAGCCGTGTACACCTGAACTGCTCAGAAATACCACCTAAAAAGCAGTGGAAATTCCATCTTTTCCCAGAACATGTATTTGGAAAGGAGTACAAGTGGACCAGAAAATGAGACCAACGTTTCAGTCATCTCAGAAATGCATCGAGCCGCCGTAACTTTAACTTACTGTTCAGAATATAGATTTATTGACAGGAGCGGGGCATCAATACAGCTCGTTGTTACAACACTCTTCTAATCCTACTTGTAACACACCAAAGATAATGAACATGAGATGTAATTACTTTGGGATTGTGGTGTTTGGTTCTTTTTAAATGACAACGGTAGACTATCATCTCTGGTTTAAAATATCATCAGCATTCAAGCGGGACCTGCATAATTCATTCCAGGAACTCATAGATAACCCAGTAATGTTTTGCATTTAAGTTTCACATAAGGGAAGGCGCAATCCGAACCATCTTTCTTGCATAACAGCCATTCCGCAGAAGATTTTGGCAAAAAAGGGTGATAGGACATACACAAAAGCCCCAAATCTCAATGACAGTCTCAAATTTCTATAAAACTTTGATTTTTCTGGAAAGCGCGCTCTAAACCCTTGATAGAATCCACTTAACTGGCAGAGAACTAGAAATGGTGCCATTTTCAAAGAAAATCTGTTTCCAATAATCAAGTACAATTAAACCGTGGTAACATCTGCTAGATATTCAAAAATATAGACTGTTATAGGAAGAAGCCATGAATCAGAAAGAGTGACTCACTGTATGTACAATTATAGGGCTTCTGGTGGAGTTTGCCCAATTTGTTAAGTCCTGCACTTTCCCGGAGGGCAGGTTCTTCTCATAAATATCCTTTTAACATTATTCTACCAACTCCAGCATTTCAGGGAACGTCCCATACATCAGTCACATATTTCTAATAAATCTGGCAAAGACAAAACTGAAATGGAAGAGGAAAAAGTATGAACACGTGGAAACCCCATCATCTGGTCAGGAAAGCCATAGCTTACCAACACCTACACAACCGCAAATTAAAGACCTTGTTGTGGGTTCTCATTAACACCTTCCCACATAACCACAACTCCATTCACCTCTATTTTCCCTGCCAAAATTAATACGCTCACAGCTGAACACTCACCTAAGCAAAACTGAAATAAAGGTGGAAAACAAAATGTAAATGACAGGCAAAGCCCTGGGTCTGGAGGGAGGATGGGAGCAATGTGTTATTTGAAAAATGATTAAAAATTATAAAATTATTTGTATCAGGTCTGGAGCACTGGACATGGAGGGGAAGATCAGAACCACGATGTGGGCGCTTAGGGGGAACGGAATGAGAAGCGGGAAGCCAAGACCGCCAGGTGTTTTCACGCTTCAGGAACACAAACAGGTCTTCCCAGTTATACCAGCAAAACCTTTTTTTCTATGCTAACTGGTTTTGGCAAGCGGAAGGAAAAAGTGAGTTAGAGAATATACAGGGGAAATATTTCCTTTAAGAGTTTGCCCTTTTTCATCTTTCTGCCTTGACCAAAATTACCTCTGCGTGCCGGCAAATAAAAGCACGTTAAGCAGGTGGAAGCCGAGACCAGCAAGATCATTAATCCTTTTCCTGCCAAGGGATGCGAGCTCACAGTAACCTGTACAAAATCAATGTGTATTAGCTTGAGGCACATGGAAAAGCAAGAGCGTCTTCTCAGACATCGGTGACGAGTTACTATGTGCTCAATGAGCCCACCGCACACCAACCATGCACTTAATTCTCTTTATAGACAAGCCTTTATCCATACATTTTCTTGCCAACTTATTCTTCTCTAGGAACCAACTTGTTTCTTATCTCAATTCTTCATATAAAAAAATGGGAGATCCCTATAGTTGGGATGTGTTATTAAGAAGTTTATAGGCCACAGAAAAAAAATTATCAAGTCAGCATGATAAATAAATAGAAGGACAAAACCTCTAAAATGAACCAGGCAAGAAGTTCTAGCGAATCTCTGAGAAATGACTGTGATATTAAGAAGCCCCATATTCATGCAGCAAGCTTGGGGTCAAAATATTTGAAGCATTTTGAATGACGTGTTAGAGAGCAGTGTAGGGGAAAGGGACCTGGGGGTCCTGGGGACAGCAGGATGACCATGAGCCAGCACTGGGCCCTTGTGGCCAGGAAGGCCAATGGTACCTGGGGTGGATTAGAAGGGGGGTGGTCAGTAGGTCAGAGAGGTTCTCCTGCCCCTCTACTCTGCCCTGGGGAGACCACACCTGGAATATTGTGTCCAGTTGTGGCCCCTCAGTTCCAGAAGGACAGGGAACTGCTGGAGAGAGTCCAGCGCAGGACAACAAAGATGATTAAGAGAGTGAAGCATCTCCCGTGTGAGGAAAGGCTGAGGGAGCTGGGGCTCTGGAGCTGGACAAGAGGAGACTGAGGGGTGACCTCATTAATGTTTACAGATATCTAAAGGGTGAGTGTCAGGAGGATGGAGCCAGGCTCTTCTCGGTGACAACCAATGATAGGACAAGGGATAATGGGTTCAAACTGGAACACAAAAGGTTCTGTTTAAATTTGAGAAGAAACTTCTTCATGGTGAGGGTGCCAGAGCCTGGCCCAGGCTGCCCAGGGAGGTTGTGGAGTCTCCTTCTCCTTCTCCATTCCAACCCGCCTGGACACCTTCCTGTGTAACCTCATCTGGGTGTTCCTGCTCCATGGGGGGATTGCACTGGATGAGCTTTCCAGGTCCCATCAAATCCCTGACATTCTGTGATTTGACCTCTGTAATGTTTCCCAACAAGAAAAAGCAGTAGTCAAGATTATCTTGCTGATAAACTCCCTCCCAGTCCCCATGCAATGATCCCAGCCCAAAACCACTTTCACAGCTGCCTGCAGATGAACGGCAACCCATGTGGCCAGTGCTTTCAACTGGGACCAAAAAGCCTTTTCCACTGTCAGTTCTTTTAGAATCAAAGTATTAGAATCGTTTTGTTGGAAGAGACACTCAAGATCATCAAGTCCAACCATTAACCCACCCCTGGCACTATCCCATGTCCCTGAGAACCTCATCTCCATGTCTTTTAAACCCCTCGAGGGATGGAGGGGCTGGATTGTGGGCAATGGAAGAGGGCAGCAGCCTGTTCCAATGCCCAACAGCCCTTTGGGGAAGAAATTGTTCCCAAGATCCAGCCTCAACCTCCCCTGGCGCAACTTGAGGCTGGTTCCTCTCATCCTATCGCTTGTTCCTGGGGAGCAGAGCCCCGACTCTCCCAGCTCCAAGCTCCTTTCAGGCAGTTCAGAGATCAGAAGGTCTCCCCTCAGCTCCTTTTCTCCAGCTGAACCCCCCAGGTCCCTCAGCTGCTCCTTGTTAAGACTTTTGCTCCAACCTAACAGACCTTTCTTTCCTTTGAGGTGCCAGAGCCTGGACCAGGCTGCCCAGAGAGGTTGTGGAGTCTCCTCCTCTGGAGACATTCAAACCCACCCGGACACCTTCCTGTGTGATCTGCTCTGGTGACCCTGCGTTAGCAGGTGGGTTGGACTGGATGATCTTCAACCCAACCAGTCTGGGATTCTCTGACCTCGCCATCAGAGCTGCACAATGACCCCAGTGCATTGTAGTCCTTGCTGCAACCAGGGTGTGACCTTAAAATTCAGCTCTAATTTTAGCTATGAGGTTATTTTCAAATATTTAGAATTTATTGCATATTTGTCCCATTTTTTTTTTATTCTACCCTCTTCCATTGCCCACAATTCAATCTGATTTTTCTTGTACTCTCTCTCTACTGCCCACCATACCTTCAGTCACCTTCTCATTGCAACTGAAACTTTATTAAAATTATATGTATTATCACCAGCATAACTCTTGAATCTGGAATTAAAGACCATACCAATCTAAACAAAATCCCTACACACAGGTTCAGGTGGTTTTCAGCAGCCCTCTAGTAGTTAGAAAATGGTTTAATCTTTCACAAGTTCCCTCTATTTCAGTCTCTGGCTATTAAGCTCCTAGCAGTGTTGGTTTTTTTTTTTAAACCTAATATACTAAGCAACAGCAGAAAGGTTAACAAAAGCAAGACTGATGTTAGAATAAAGCATAAAATTTAGGAGGAAAAGCATGCTATACTGTGCAACAAAAGAGAAATGGAGGTGGAAAAAGAAAAAAGAAGATTGCTTGGAAAACAATGCAGGAAAAAATAGCACATGAGCTATTTTAGAAACTGGAGATAGCCCAGGTAAGGAAAGACAGTGAATAAAAGGCCCATTTACTGCCTCAAAAAATGTACTGAATAAAACATGGACTCCAAGCCCACAAAGTCCGGACTCGTGAACAGCGAGTGAGAAAAATCAGGCTGCGGTAGCAACATGTGAACAAGCAGAGTACGCTAAAAAACAGGTACCGAAAACATCAAATTGTAACACATGGACATTGTTCACGGTTATATCGCTCACGCTGACCACACGTGTATTTCAGATATCAAAAATCAAGAGCACTTGACTTGCTGATCCGTAATTCATGCACGGACAAGCGCTTGACTCTCTGGAACTGCTGGGATCGCAGCCTGTAAACGTGATGACACAGCGGCACAAGGATCTTTCATTCTGCCTGGTAAAAATTGGGAAATAAGATCTTCTAAGGAGACTCTGGGGTCCTCTTGCCTGCTGAGGCATCTCAGCCTCCAATATAAGCAAGACTTTTAGACTGTGAGCAAAAAATCCTCCTCATTTCCCTCCTTGGCACTGAACTGTGTCATTACAATTCTCAAATCGGGAGTAAGTGCGACAAAGGTGAAAGGCAACCAGAGAGATGACACTTCAGTAGTGGATTCTGATTTATTTATCTTATTTTTTAATATTCACTGGAAGAAGACGCAGGACAAGAGCTGCAGTGGATGCTAGTGCACCCAGTTTTGGCACTGGGAACCCTGTGGAGCGTGTTGCAAATACATTTCCCACAGTGCAGAGACATAAGATGTACAGTGGGTGCCCTGTTCTGCCACTGGTTTTGCTGTAGTAAAAAAAAAAAACAACACAAAAGCAGGTTGATCAGATGGAATTCTTCATTAGGAAGAGTGTGACCAGCAGGTCTCTCTACCCTGGTGAGGCCACATGTGGGGTACTGGGTCCAGTTCTGGACAAGGAATTACTGGAGAAACTCCAGCAGAAGGCTACAAAGATGATGAGGGTTCTGGAGCATCTTTCTTATGAGGAGAGACTGAGAGAGCAGGGGCTGTTCAGCCTGGAGAAGTTGAGAGGGGAATTTATTTATGATTAAAAATAGCTCAAGGTGGGTGTCAAGAGGATGGACCAGATTCTTCTCAGTGTTGCCCAACAACAGGATGAGGGGCAACAGGCACAGACTGAAACACAGGAGGTTCCATCTGAATATGAGGAGAAACTTCTTTACTGTGAGGTGCCAGAGCCTGGACCAGGCTGCCCAGAGAGGCTGTGGAGTCTCCTTCTCTGCAGACATTCAAACCCACCTGGACACCTTCCTGTGTGATCTGCTCTGGTGACCCTGCGTTAGCAGGTGGGTTGGACTGGATGATCTCCAGAGGTCCCTTCAACCCCAACCAGGCTGTGACATCTCCAACAGGAAATGCTGAAGGGGCATGTAACCAGAAACACAACCTCTCTCCAGAAAGATCAGTAGCAAAATGAAGATTTACACCCAGATGTCAGTCTGGGCTGAGGCATCTGCTGCCCACTGCAGTAATGGAAGTTTACACTTAGAAGAAAGCACATAAGCAAAAAAATTTGAGATGGCAACATTTACCTTTTGATTTAACACTAAGTACTTACATAGCCATTCAACAAATGGTAACATTGAATTCAACGCCTTCATTCAACCGCAGAAGGTTAAAAATTACCGCTCCTACCCCTAAGAGGGTGGGACAGTCACAAGGCAAGAAGCTAGAAAAGAAATGCAAGATTCAGGGGCCCAAAGAAAGGCGAAGAAAAGGAAGAATGAGTCTAATTCCCATGAAAAATGAGCCTGAGCTTAGTCCATACTCCAAGCTCCCAGAATTTTTTAGGTATTTTACTATGAATACCTTGGAAAGGGCAGGAACAGAGCAGTAGAATTCATCTAAGCAAATGTAGATATTTATACCTGAGCCAGTTCCATACAATAAATGTATAGCTCATGGAAAGAAAGATACTTTTAGGAAGAGTCAGCTCATCCTCAAATAAACATCTGAGCTCTGCTAAATACATTAAGTGAGATTAATTCTGTTGTAGAGTGTCTGGCAAGTTTTTCCAGTAAAAATCAATGTATGTAAGGTCTTGGGGACACAGGTTACCAGTGACTGAGGGCACATGTCGCTCCTAAACTGTTACCTAAGCTCTTATGCTCCACTTTAGGCACCGAGTTACCATCGCAGATCTGACCTGAGCTCATAAGGTTTGTCCTG
This sequence comes from Streptopelia decaocto, assembly GCF_964273445.1. NCBI lineage: Eukaryota > Metazoa > Chordata > Aves > Columbiformes > Columbidae > Streptopelia > Streptopelia decaocto. The sequence continues at coordinate 208,114,831 of NC_138663.1, read as the reverse complement.
CACAGACATTTCTAGCAAACAAAATCAATTCTCTAAGCATGGCAGCATTCAGCTTCAAGAGAAAGAACATATATCCTGCTATATTAAACTAAATTAAAGTATCCTCAGTCAGGGAAGTGAAAATCAAGATTAAACATATGAACATAGAGTTGCATATATCACGAGTTAAGGTGGCTTCTGCTTCATTTACTCACATAACTAACACGCTTCTTTCAATGTGTCCTGTTGGAGGATAAGTTGAATATAAAGGTTTTTTAGTTCATTATATGAAAATGAGATCTAAATGCTTTTTAATTCCTTACTTTATTTACTAGAAACACCACTCTGGTGTCAGTTTTGCTATATTTCCCAGGCACTGTCTGAGAGTTTTATTCAGCGTTAACAGAAGAAGGATGTTGATTATACTACAAAAATCACTTTCTCCTCCATCTCTCTCTTGAATAAAAAGGCAGTATTAAAAAATTCACTTGAATAAAAATCACTTTTCTAAAGCAAGTTTCATTACCAAGGTCGGGGATTATCATTCCTCAGTCTTCAGTGGAAAAATAAAAGCCAAATCAGAAAGAGTTACCTTGTTTCATATATCAAATGAGAACTACTATGAAGATATTTCTGCCCTTTTTCAGGTTCAGCTTCAAAACCAGCATGTTTTGTCACCAGTGACCCAACCTACACTTCAAATATGTCTCATTTTATTCTGGGATTCACCATTTCATCATTAATTTACATAACTTTACTGAACAATATCAACAGGTGAATGTTTCTTGGCAGTTTCTCTATAACTGTCAAATATTGCAGACACCTCTTCTTGAAAATCTAGTCTTACAAATTTTGGTCTCCTGATTAAAAACATATATATATATATATATATATATATATATGTATATATTTAGCTTGCTGCACCCTAAAGAAGTACAAGAACATAGCCATGCTACAAAGACATACATTTTATATCTTGCAGTGACTAATTTCTGTAGAAAAACTGAGTACCGCTCAGTAAGTATTTGGTATTTTGCAAACAGCAGCATTATTTGAACGCAAGTTTTCTTTGAGCATCAGCAAACTTTGCAGGTGCAGCCAATGCAAGTCAACCTGAAATACAGAACATGCCTCCCAGCTGGAAATAAGCAACTGAGCTTGTTCTGCTTTACGGTAATATCAGTTCATTAATTTATCAGCAGTAGAGACAGAGCACATTTCAGAGACTTGGGCAAAACAGTCATTAAGACAGTAACATTTCCAGCAGCTCACAAAGATTCCTGGGAAAGGCGGCAGCCACACAGCTGGATTAAAGTCGCTCTACAGATGAATTCACAATCACAAGCCTCAAATTTTACAAGTTTAATCCAATTAGCAGAGAGTTTGAGGCTTCTTTTCAATGGTTTCACAGCTAGGAGCAACTTGTTCTCCGTTATTTCTTAAGAAAACCAAGAAGTAAGTGAGAACAGAAATTTAAGAAGCAAAACTGGCCAAGACAATTGCTTGACAAAGCGCTAGTAGCACATGAAACCACTGTGCGGCTTTTGGGCAACTTTCTTAAGCTTAGGTCTAAAACAGACTTAAAAAGCAAATCACTTATTTCCTCATGCAAGTTGATATTTGAATCTCATACAATGTGAGGATTCACACAAGTTTCATTCCTTGAAACACCCAACTCTGAAGCATAAGAGTCTACGAGCAAACTCATGTTTTGACCTGTTAATTCTATTAAAATATCTACCCCCGTCAACACTAATTCTTTTCATTGCAAGAAACAGTTATAACTTTGGGGTTGTTGTAGTTTCAGAGGGGTAGCCAAGACTGTTGGCTTTGGGGTCGACGTTATCTATGGTCTATCTCGGCAGCCTCAAAGCCACAGCCCAGTTTGCCAGACTGGAAGGGCTCTCAGCTCCCAGTAACTCAGGTTTGGTGCTACCAGCCACCTTTTGCACCACTTTTAATCTGAGCTACAAAGAAAGATGAGTGTAACAGCCTGAAGGGATTATGAGTTTTCAGCTGCCATTTGCATATTGCCATCACTCAGAGCTCGTGTCTGACATATAAAACCCTCCAATCTAAACAAGCACGTGTAGGTGCTATCAGGGTCAGGGAAGAGCCTCAGGGTGCCGGCAGAAGGAAGGTGCCACCGTATATAAAAACACAACAATTTTGGCTGGAAGGGACATTTAAGATCATTGAAGACAACCATTAACTCAACATTTCCAAGGCAACCTCTAAGCCATGTGCCCGAGAACCTCATCTCCATGTCTTTTAAACCCCTCCAGGGATAGTGACTCCACCACTGCCCTGGGCAGCCTGTTCCAATGCCCAACAACCCTTTCCTGCAATAAATTGTTCCCAATATCCAATTCAAACCTCCCCTGGTGCAACTTGAGGCCCTTTCCTCTCATCCTGTTGCTTGTTCCTGGGGAGCAGAGCCCGACCCCCCCTGGCTCCAAGCTCCTTTCAGGCAGTTCAGAGATCAGGTCTCCCCTCAGCTCCTGTTCTCCAGCTGAACCCCCCAGGTCCCTCAGCCGCTCCCATCACACTTGTGCTCCAGCCCCTTCCCCAGCTCCGTTCCCTTCTCTCAACTCCCACCAGCACCTCAGGACCTTCCTTGGTGTGAGGGGTCCAAAACTGCCCCCAGGATTCACGATTTGGCCTCCCCAGTGCCCAGCACAGGGACGGTCACTGCCCTGGGCCTGCTGGCCACTCCAGTGCTGGTACCAGCCAGGATGCTGGTGGCCTCTTGGCCACCTGGGCACACGCTGGCTCATGTTCAGTCACTGTCACCAACACCCCCAGCTTCTTTTCCACCAGGCACTTTCCAGCCACTCTTCCCCGAGCCTGTAGCGCTGCCTGGGCTTGGTGTGACCCAAGTGCAGGACTCAACACTTGGCCTTGCTGAACCTCAGACAACTGGCCTAAGCCCAACGATCCAGTCAGTCCAGATCCCTCTGTCTGGCCTTCCCACCCTGCAGCAGATCAGCACTCCCACCCAACTTGATGCCTTCTGCAAACTCACTGAGAGTGCACTCAATCAACCCATCCAAATAATTGATAAAGAGATGAACAGATCTGGCTCCAGTACTGAGCCCTGGGGAACACACCTTGTGACTGGTCACCAACGGGATCTGACTCCATCCCCACCGCCCTTTGAGCCCAGACATCCAGCTGTTTGGTTTTAGCCAGCAAAGAGCTGGCCCATCCAAACACACCTGAATCCTCCCACTGAACCGACATCCCTAAAAACCAACAGTATCTGGAAAATATCAAACTTGTGCCATCGGATCTTTGCTTTCCTGTACAGCACGAAACAGGTAGAGGGAAAAGAGAACAGATCTTGGCAGTAGAACCTGTATTTATAGATACAATTTGGAAAAGAAAATGATGAGCCACAGCTCATGTAACCCAGCACTCGTTTTGACAGCAACCACCACCTGCTGCTTCAGAGCATGGGGAACGAAACCTCAGAGCACACCTATGAAATCACCTGCCCCTGCGTTATTATCCTTGAAACCTCTTTTTAGCTACAGCCTGTTTTAACAAAGAAGTAAGAAAATCCATATTCTTCGCTTTATTTTTAAATATTTTCACTACAACTCAATATTCACTAGTATCTAAATCTTTTTGAGCTCTGGCCTCCATAATAATTTGCAGCAATCAATTGTAATTACAGAACATGTGAAAGGCATTTAAACTTGAATTACTTTTCAGCTTCATTCAATACACTATTTTTCTGGCTTTACAATATAAAAGGAACGCAAATCTCTAGGAGCCTTGCTTCATGTGCATTTAAGAATCTCCTCTGAATTTAATGGTACCCTTTTCTACAACATTTCTTTTTGGTGGAAACTTTCAAACAGTCCTCAGTCTACTGACCTGTCTGCGTTATCTTTTAAGATGGAGCAGCCGCAACTGAGCCCTAAAGTCAAGATTAAGGGAAACAGTTGACAATACGGGATGTATATACACACACCCAAAATAAAATATCCTACAAGTTTTACATATGATTCCCAGCCCATTCTAACATCCTATCTGCTATTTTCTTAATTTTTTAAACTCCAGCCCATTCTATGCCTTATCTGGTATTTTCCTAATTTTTAAACTCCAGCTGCATGTTAGTAGAGGTGCTTTCTTCTGACCTATCACAATACCACTTAGAATGCTTTGTTGATTAAATATTCTGGGATGTATTCATCACAGTTTCTTTTCTAATGCATATCTATAACTCTTTCATCTGCAGTTTTGCTGCCCATTCACAACACTATTTTCTCCACAGCAGCGTTTCCCCTTAGTCCAGATTAGCCAGCTTGCACCTTGAGCTTTTTTCCTAACCAACTCCTCTTCCTGATTTCTAGGCAAATATTAATTGTCCATACCATAGAAAAAAAATTGAGTAATACTACATATACCACAGTGACCAAAAAACCCCTATTTATCTAACCAGCTTCCTGTGGGTTAATCAGTTTAAGGTTTGCGATACTGCTGATTCCGGTTCAGTGATACATTCCTTGATGTTCCTCTAACCCTCTGCCAGGGACAAACATAAAGCAAATCCACCCCTCAGCTAGTCCGTATTTAAAACAAAGAGCAGGAACGCAGACCAGTTTGCATAACGTGTTGGGCTGTAGATGGCAATGGCTAAAAACACACTCCGTGGCTTATCTGATTCCTCCTGCCACAAAGAATAATGTCAAAGAAAGGGCTGGGACTGAGAGCTCCTGTTTTGGTCATGTCAGGTAAGGCTGCTGTGGAACACAAGTCAAGCACTTTAATCAGTGACCTCCTTGAAACACTTTACATCCATATATATCTGTCAAGCACGATCCATCTATCCATGCTACAAAAGAACTATCCCTGCTTTCAAAAGAAAATAGAATATTTTATTCAGAGAATAAATAATATAATTATCAGAACTATAAAATCACAATTTCATGAAGTTTATCAAAACCAGTTGTAAAAGCTCCTTGCTTTTCATACCCTACATCTTCGTTCAACTCTTTATAATGTACTAGTCACTCTGTTTTCCCCTTCCATACTCTACTAAAAGTTCATATAGTTTTACAGCTCTATTTCTAACTTTTTCAGGTGGCCAAATGAGTATCTAAGCCTGGCAACTCCATGCGCTTTCACATTATCATTGTGTTCCAGCACACCATCTCCTAACACAGCACTTTTATCATATTTCATCTTTATTGCCAGAAAAGGCAGCGTAAGTAGAATAAAGAGATCACAAATTAGCCTAATAATGACACCTTATGCAAAAAGGTTATTTCAGTTCTCAGCAATGTACTTATTTTAATCCTTCTATTAACCCATGTTTCTAAGGTTCTTTTTATTTTTACACAGGACACTGGTCTGTCCACACATTCTCCAAATACACCTTGGACTTTTAGCTTCTTTCTACCACCCACTATGAGCACATTCTCCTCCTGGACCTCACCAGGATTAGATTTCTACCTTTCAAACAACTACTTGGCTAAAAAACTTGGACATTGAGCCCTCGTGCTTAAGTTCACCATCCTATTCCCATTTATCAGACAAATGCATTCAGAGACCTCTCACAGCTCTGCAAGCATTTCAGACATAGTGTTTTCATTCCTTGACTTCTGACTCGTCCTGGTCTCCCTTCTTATAAAGGCTTCGTCTTCCAAAAGCTCCCTTGTTATCTTATTCATTTTTCTTACCTGCTGCTAACCGTTTTTTAACCTTCATACAGATCGCCAACGTGTTATTTAGGAGTTCAGCTAATACTGCCTGCTACAGAATCTATCAAAGCTTAAATAAGCATTTCAAGGGACAGTTTCACCAATAATAGAAGCACCTTTTTGCAATAGCAACTTTAGGCTCAGCTTAAGCTATTTCCCTTTCAACTATTTCTCACCATCCCTGGAGGTTTTTCAACTGAGATTGGACATAGCACTTAGTGCCATGATCGAGTCAATGGACTGGAGTTGGACCAAGGGTTGGACTTGATGATCTCTGAGGTCTTTCCAACCCAGTTGATTCTGTGACTACCACCTCCAGGCAAAAATGGGGTTTTTCGGGTGGGTTTCTTGTCATCGCATCCTATCACACATCTCTCCCTCTCGGATTCTTTCTTGCAGTGTATTGTTGATTACTGCACGGACACCACGCTCAGGGATCAAACTAAAATCTCCCCACTTCTATCATCCACTAATTAATATGGCTTTTGTGAACCGCTGCAGTTTGTTCTCAGGAGGAAACAGTTATAATCCTGGTAGTCATTAATACTAAAAGGCAATGAACGTGCCCTGGCGCTTGTGCTACTAGATAGCTGTAGATGAGCTGGAAAACAGCCAGGGTGGTACCAGAGGGACACAGACCAGAGTAAGAAAATCAAGTGATTACTTGCTCACAAACTTTAACCAACTTCATTCAGCATCAGCGCTTTGCCAACCAGACCTGACTGTTAGGCTAGAAAACCAGTTATAGCCTAAGACAATGAAAAAAGCCACAGAGCTTCATGCGATAACCACCATTTTCTTGGAAAAAAGGGGATTTGCAAGGCTGAGACTGGTGAAGTACAACTTGCTCATTATCCATTCTTCAAATATCAATCAAGCCTGTGAGTTCAAGGGTAAACAGCACTTTTCCCCAAGGTACTACACGATCTAAATGATCATAATGGAAAGAAATCTAATACTAAAGCACAGCTGCTGAAACACAGAATCTTTAGAAATAGGCCTTCCTTCACTTTGAAAAATTGTTTGTTTTCCCCAGACCATTACAGACTTTGACAGGGTCACAATTTCTACTGTAGTTCTGAGAAATTCTCCGCTGCTCGAGCTTTAAGAGCTTTGTTTGGCTCTTGGGGAAGAGAAATAACTGCATCAGGTTGACGGCAAACTGCGTATATGAGAGACTGACAAATGCTAAAGGCTACTAAGAAATGCTTGTTAATGCTAAAATGTTTGTCGAGCTTTGTAGAACAACTGAAGCAAAGGAGAGTTCATTGATTTGGGGAGAAGGGGAGAGAAGTGAAAGGGTAATACAATAGGGTGGGAAGATCATCTTAGTGTTAGGAATGGCCACAGACCTTGTTATTCCACAGCTGGAACCAACTATGCTCTTACTGTAAGGCTGGAGGAAACAACAAAACCTAAATATACACACTTTTTTATGAGTTTTATTATTTCCCAATGATTTTAACATTCGGAAACAACCAGACAATTTTACTGAATGCCACAGCCAAAGCCACCCATGCATTATTTTCACCGAATCACAGAATGTCCTGAGTTGGAGGGGACCCACAAGGATCAAGTCGAGCTCCTGTCCCTGCACAGGACAACCCCAAAATTCACACCACGTGTCTGAGGACGTTGTCCAAATGCTTTTTGCCTAAGTAGGGAACGATGAAGAGAACCAGGAGATTCCTCCCAGAGGAGCAGAAGTTGTCCTGAGAAGATATCAGAGAACACTTTATGTATATCTGCCGTAGCTTGGACAAGTCCTGAATCTCTCCACCAGCTCCAACTGCTGTAAAACCTGGAAGAATGCAGTTGTCCTATGGCCCAGATAAATCTTGATGTTAAAATGGAGACCTTCAAACAATTGGCTTTGAGGCAGCAGCGAGCCACAATATTCTTCAGCAGGGTATTTATTTATCATCTGCCCCTTCTTGCCAAGTTCAGGCCTTTGGTAGCTCCCCTCCTCTCCTTCACGCCACACCAAGGAAATCTTTCCGCCGTCATCTTCTGTCTCCAGCAGGGTAACTTATCCAAGTCACTAAGGAGGTTCTCTTCCCCCCTCCTAAATCTAACAGGTTTCTGCCTGAGGGCCACAGTTTATCAGCTACCAAAGAGCACAGAAACACCACAAATATTGTTTGAATCTTCATATCAACAACACTATGAGTTTTCCAGAAGTTCCCATGAGCTTCCAAGCATGTCAGCTTTGGGCGGGCTCAGAAGTGCGTGTACCAGGCAGTGGGCGCTAATAATTGCCCACATGTATCTGCCAACTGTTGGTACACCACACATTATTAGCTTGGAGGAATTCCATAAGAGAAAAAAAATTTGCATTCACAATAGGTGTAGAAAACCAGGAGGCTCCTGAGTTACAAACTACTTGATGCAAGGAGAAACTTGTACAGCTTCTACAGAACTCTGAGGTTGGCCAGGGCCAAGGACAAAGCACAGTGGTGATGGATCGCTGGACAAAACAGAGCTTCCAGCCTACACATGATGATGGTGTCACGCACAACTCTGATGTTTATGAAGTTCTCCGAATACAAATATACAGCAATACAGCCCATGGGACTTGTTTCAGTAAATTGTATCTCACACTTGCCAGAAAAATTTCTACCGGCATTCCTGGGTCTTACACACTTGTCCTGAAATAAACCTTAAGACTGTGACTTGGAAGTACTATCAGAAGGTTTTCCTCCAGTTCTGAACCATCCAAAACATGCTGGAATTCAACAAAGCCACCTCCCAAAAAGCATATTACACCCTTCCACAATGGAGGCACATGGTTCAACAGCATCTGCATGATCCCTAGAAGGGCCAAGCCTTGGAAGGGGCTTCAGATCTCCTGCCATGGGTCATCCATGACCAGAGAGGGGCATCCCAAGGGTTTTTCTTTCACTCCACATGGCTTCTGTCACCTCTTTCAGATGGGCAGGGTTACTGGGAAAAAGACCTGTCTTCCGCATCAGGATCATTAGATGATGTGAAGTTTAGTTCCAACTGGCGTCACCAGCCGAAATACAAGAGTCAACACGCCAGCTCAAGGGACATAAAGATATGAAGTCTCACCATGGAAAAACTAATGAAATAGGAAAAAGTAAAACAAAGATAGTTATCTCATAAAGAGTATGGATACATATTTCCAAGGTAAACTTAATTCACTTCCTAAATGAATAATCCACATGTGGATAAGGCATAGAATCATAGAATCATTTTGGTTGGAAGAGACCCTCAGGATCATTGAGTCAAATCATAACCTAACTCCAGCACTAAACCACGTCCCTAAGAACCTCATCTAAATGTTTTTTAAACCCCTCCAGGGATGGCGACTCCACCACTGACTGCCCTGGGCAGCCTGTTCCAATGCCCAACAACCATGCTGACCTTAAAGCCATATTAATCTAAAGTGACTGAAGTGTAGACAAGAGTTTATTATGCATTAGAGGTTTATTTGCTATCAAGTCAGTACAAGAATGATTAGCCCTGCTACTTTTGCAGAATTTAACTCTTTTATTCTGTTTCTGAATTTCAGCTCCAAGCCACTGGAGTCTACCTTCAACAAATCGGCTAATTTGATAGTCAGAAACATTAGAGGTGTAGAACCCCCATGGTATTCAAAACGGAAACAAGCACAGATGTAATACACCATGTTCTAAAGTTTACTAGATGAGTAACTCTCCAATAGTTTGTTACAAAATTAAAACCACTGCATTTTACTAACAGGCGGTGGATTAATGGCTTTGGCATCAATGTTTTGGTTCAGTCCCTAAGTGCAGCAGGAAAGCAACGATCTACTTATATTCCACATTTAGACAAGCAAGTTCAGCCTGTGTTCAGGTGATAACGACTGATTCGGAACCACAGTTAAATTTCTTACCCATAACGGGAAGGGTGTGATAAGACACGAACACGCAGACCTGCAGAGCAGATGAAAAGTGGCTGATGCAGCTTTATGGCAGAAGTAAGCCCATAATATTGATATATCCACACACTTAATATGTTTAATGAAGAAGATTCAGCAATATATAGTGTGTGAATAAACTCCACCCATCCAGCACCACAGGTACTACCCACATGGGATGTCAGAACTTGTTCGTTTATGACAGGACACCACATGAATCAATCTTTCTGCATTGAAACCAGCTAATAAATCTTAATGATAGTATCAATTATTAACCTTTAAGTGAAACAGTGTTTAATAGTACTTCCATATCACATTTATCTCCCACTTTCAGTACTAAACAATGTACTGTAGATATTACAGGTTACTGCAATATATCGTGACTTTACCTAAAAGTCACATCAAACCCCATAACTTCTGATCAATAGTACACAAACATGCTTGATATCAAGCATTACATATGAGAAAAATCAATCACATTAGCAGAATGCTACTTCAGTACCTTCTTTTTTATACACCTGATCTTGAACTTGAAGCCTGTCAAATTCCTTGTCATTAGGTCAAGTTGATCTTTGCTGTCTATAATTAACAGCTACAAAGTTTTAGGTGTGTTTCTTCGATACAAATATTGAACAGCAGTTTAAGGCCATGTTAATTATTAATTTCTTCAAAGAATGTAAAGAACCCTTAAGCTTAATGTTATAAAGCTTTCCAGAGGTATTGGAATGACAGTAAAAAAAGCCCCTGACATAACCCACTGAAAAAAATGAGTTTGGGATCCAAACTGATCTGACAAGAGAAAAGATGTTAGGTGTCTAAAAGATTTAGAAAAATAATGCTGCTTATCAAACATAACTTACTGGCAGCTTCAAAGACTATATATTTTTTTAGTTCCACAATGTAGTGTCAGGTATTTTCTATTAAAAAAACCTATAAATAGTTTGTGCAGATCTTCTACAATCCACCTGCCATTAACCTCACTCCTCACTACAAAGACAGAAAAGGGGAAGATGAGAAAAGATTTACAAAAATGAACCATCTCAGCATCTTTCTTTATACCTCTTAAACCTGAGCCAACATGGCCAGAGTGGTTTTTATCACTAAACTCCAAACAAACAAAACACATTCATCCTGTAATTAAGCAACAAACTTCTAGGCTGGGTCAATCAAGAGTCAAAGGAGATGAAGTTGGAGCAAAGTGTCTCAGCCTGGAAATCCACCCCCAAAACACAGTTGCTGTTTCCAAGACGGCCTTTAGCACGATCATCACCAGCAAGATTCCGATGCAAGTTCACTGTTTTGCTGAAAGAACATGCAAAGCGTGTGGACGTGTTACCATTTCAATCAAGAGCAAATCAAAGCCTCATATTGCTAAAAAAATAATCTGCAAGAACGGATGAGCTACCACAGCCCAATGCTCTTTGAAGACGCCGCAAGAGGTTCTCCCATTCAAACCAGCAAGAGTTTTGTGTAGTCATGTGTAAAATTAGATCTCTGTTGTGCAAGCTAACATTCTCCTAATATTTTCATTCACAAGAGACCAAGTGCTTAATTAACATTTATACCCAATCTCAAGCTATTTACCAATGCCAAGGAAGTGGTGATTTGATATCTTGGTTCCTTAAACAGCCCTAAATACAGATACAGCTCTTGCTCCTATCGCACGTATTTACTATTTAAATTTGCAACCGCTTTTCTATTGCAAGTAAAACTGTTAGTAAAAAAAGACTGTGTATGTTTGTTGGAACAAGGGAACAATATTGGTGTCCTGTGAAGATTTGTTTCAGCTTGCACAGTTTTGCATGGGAAGGCAATAGAAATCCAGTGCCGTAACACGCCGTAGGATGATCTGTGCTGTTACCTTAGTTTTGCATCTATAAGTATAGTAATACAAAGGCGACGGCACCTCCCAGCCCTCAGAGTTTCACTTAAAATCACGTATTGAGGGGATTTTTAACAAATCTTACAAGAAAATTTACTTTTTGAGACATATCAGCTGGTAAATTTTGTGAGTTAACACCGTCACCATCTTGACAGACACTCAACTTGATTCTTTCCAAAAAAGATTGGCGTAATTGCAACCCAAGTCACAACATTGTACATAAAGCAAGGGTAACTATTATCAAAAGGAAGGTAATTATTCCTCATCAAATAAAATCTTCACCAGACAACCACAGTCTCATTACTTTGAATAGCTGCAACTTTTAAATGAACCACCAGCCGGAAAAGTTATTTTATTGTACAGCTTTCCTAAGAAGGAGACTATTTCCACACATATATATATACGCCCTAAACTATACCAGTTTATCCCACCATTCCATAGCAATGGGCAAAAACTGACACCATACATTCTTATTTTCCTATTCAAGCATAATACCTACTACCCACCAAATCCCAAAGAGCATGTTAAATTTGTTTGCGCATTTCAAGACAAGACCATATACACAGCTAGAACACCTAACTCACTACTAATACATGTCATTAAGGAAACCAGGTTAGACATCCAATTAATAAATAAGTTCTTTGTTCTAATTATTAATAGGAAAGAAAATATAACTGGCATACAACTAAGGAACAACACTCAGACTAGAGCTCCTAGTTCTTGAGGCTCCTGATACAAATAAAATAATTTCTACTAACATCTTCTAAGACTAGAAAATATAGGCCACATTTGGGGAAAAAGCAACACCACCACACACAACCCTCAAACCAAACACCACATTTGAAGCTGCTGAGTGTTTGATAATAAACAACAAAACCCTAAATTATTGATTCCCTTCCTTGATTGCAAATCGGCATAGAGAGGAGTCCCAAACAGCCTTCAATGGGCAGCTGAGATTTAAAACTTGGTCCAGGTTCTAAGAGGTTCAGGAAAAAGCAGCACCTTGAGGTTTTACAGCTATTTGCTTGGATTTTGTTATGTGTTACTGTCAAGCAACGGAAAAGTGAAAAAGTGAAACAAACTGTATAGAAGTGAAACCAAAATCCCTTCTGGACTCCAGGGAAAACTACATACAGTTGGTAAATAACACATGTTCAGGATAAAAAAAGGATCACTTCAGTTTTCAATCAATGTTTAGCAACTTTATGACTTATACCCTTAAAAACAACAAATAAAAATCATGTAGATAAATCTATTCACTGCAACTGTTTTTTGTCCCAAAAGCATCAAATACACCAGGTAACAGCTACCAGCAACACAAACCAAGCCCAACGAGTTGGTTGTACCAAAAGAAAAGCCCTGCCATATAAGTTGTCACACAAAGCAACAAGAATCACCCAAATTTGTTTTTCACACCTCCAAAATAAATGTAAATACATCAAGCAAATACATCATCTACACCAGACACCAGCAAAAAAAACCAAAGTAATTTAGAGATGAGGTTTTCAGGAGCTCAAACTGCTCCCATTTGAGAATAACCCATTGTGTGCCAAACAGGATGGGCAATACGGAGAACACTTTAAGAATCTGGCAAGTACAAAATCAACCCATAATGCAAACTCCATAAAGCAAGTCATTTGAAAGCTTCTTTAGAAAAGCATCATGCTGTTGATAAACCCCTCCCTGCTCATGCAATTAAAGTTATCAGGAATTATTTTTTATAACCAGACGCATATTTTTCAAGCACAGGTCACTATCTCATTTTATTTTAATTTATTCTGCAGTTCACACAGCAAATTACTCTTACACACCCACTTATGTTCTGTCACATAGTAAAAGCATTAGTTTTCTTTACAGACATCACTTTAAAAGGAATATTTTAATTAAAAATTTAAACTTTTAAGTGTGTCGCTGTTTTTTATGAGTAAGTTTTCCAACAGGTTAACAAAGCAACGCTTTTTCTAATGAGTCCTTTATATAACATAAGTAGTACAGGAGCGCGGGGGAACTGAATATAAATACCTATTTTCCAGCAAGTTAACCTTGGTTTTAAGAAGTTAGCGGATCTCATCTGTCTTTCTCATATTGATCAGGCACCGGGCAACACAAGGAGACAGTACATTAATCTTATTTCATTTTATCTCAGCAGCGGCCGTTGCGAACTCACAGACAGGACATTCGCACTTTGCAAAAACAGCGATTTCCTTCACCCGAGGAAAAACAGACACGCTGATTTAATCCCACCTTACAGGGTGGGTTTGGTGGGGAAGGAGGCGAGGGTGTTTTGGGGGGGAAAAAAACAGGGGGTGTTGGACCAAAAGCAGCCCCGAGCTGAGCTTTTCCAGCAGCAGGAAGTTTCTGTGGGGCCTCGCCGAGCATGCGCCGTGAGCTCCACGCTCTCCCTATGTGGCAAGAGTGCAGAGGCAACAACCAAACCAATAATAGAGACAAGAGCAACAAGCACCTTCCCCTCTCTATTTCTATCGCCACCCCCACGCACAGCCCTTCTCAACCCCCCCCAGGGCCTGGACCTTCCCCACATCCATGGCAGGGAGAAGGAATTAAGAGTCTGGCAACCCAAATGTGCTGCTGGAAAGAGAGGAGAGGGGAGGAGGAGCAGCTTGAAAGAAAACAGTGGAGGGCACAACCCTCCCCTCCACCTCACACAGCTCAGGTGGTGCTGGGGAAAGAGCAAGGAGAGCTTCTCCCCCCCCCAAAAAAAAAACTGCAAGGGGGTTGAGGGGGGCTAGAGAAGACACAATGGCTGGCTGGGTGTCAGGGGGGAGATGGCCTAAAACAGCAGCTGTGGGGACAACTCAGGGCTTCTCTGTGCCCCCCCACCCCACATATCCAGAGAGGAATGGAGGCGGGGTGAAAGATCAGGACGTTGTCTCCTGTATGCGTCCTTGTTTCAAGGGAGATGTAAAAAATGGACATATACATGGAGGGAGCGGGGCGGGGGGGAGAGAAGCAACCCCCAAAGCTGTGGGGAGGAGATATAAGAGCTGCACTGCCAGCATCAGGCTGATCAAAAAATAGTAATTTAAAAAATAGTTATTTTAGCTTGTCCTCCTTTCTGCAGGAGTGCCCCCCGCACAGAACTGGGGAGCAAACCCAGAAAAACGGGGTGTGTGTGGGGGGGGGTCATGACCAGTAATAAGGAGGAGAATGGGAGGGGGAAGGTCCCCCAGCTCTACTGTGGGGGGAGGCAGCTCCCTCCAAACACACAGCTGCTCCCCCCGAAAAAATAAGGGCTGTGCTGGGGAGGAGGCACAGGTCTATCCCCCAGCGCCCAGAAAATGGGCTGTGCTGGAGGACACACACAAATCTATCTCTCCTCCTACAGAAATACTGTGGTGGGGGGGACACGTCTACCTCTCGCCCTAAAAAAGCTGTGCTGGGCAGCGGGGGGACACAGGTCTACCCCTCCTCCCAAAGAAGGGCTGTGCTGGGGTGGACAAGTCTCCCCCCACTCCCAAAGAAGGGCTGTGCGGGGGGGGGACACACACAAATCTACCCCAAAGGGGCTGGGGGGGAGACAGGTCTACCCGCCCCCCCCGGGGCGCCGCTCCGGGAATCCCAGGCCCCTCCTCTCCCTCATCGCGCTCCACCCCCGGGGCCGGGAGAAGGCGGGGGGGGGGAATAGCCCCGGCTCCCCCCTCAGCTCCCCGGCACCCCTGAGCCGGCCGGGAGGGGGTATGTGGGGGGGGAGTTGGTATCCGGGCCGCTCACCCTGGTCTCCGGGCTCCTGCGGCGGCTGCAGAACGCGCTCCAGCTCGGGGAAAGGCAGCTCGGGTAGGTCCAGCAAGGCCCCGTAGCGTTCGAGGAAGGAGCAGACGACGGCGAAGTTGGGCCAGGAGCCCGGGCAGCACGGGCCTGCCGGGGGAGGGGGAGGCGGAGATGGAGCCGGAGGAGCCGCCGCCGCCGCCATCTTGGACCTGAGGATGGAGAAGGAGCCGGGAGGGGAGGAGGGGGCGGGGGAGGGAGGGGGCGCTGTCGAGCCGCGCCGCCACGATCCCACAATGCAACCGCGGGACAGGGAGGGGAGGGGGGCGCCAGCTAGAGCGGCGCAAAGCGACACCTCCCGCCTCGTGCGGCAGGGGGAATGAAAACAAGACGGGGCGGCCGTTGGGCGGAGCCAATTATGACGGGGCCTGAAAGGGGGACAGCCCGGCGGTTTAGCCAATCGAAGAGCGCGAGAGGGCGGGGCTTGCGGGTAGCGCTGGCCAATGAGGAGGCAGCGGGTGGTCCCGCCCGCCCCCGCGGGAGAGGCGGCGGTTGCGCGGCGGGGCAGAGGTCGCGCGCGGGGCGGTGAGTGGGGGCGCGCAACGGTCGTGACGGGGCCTCGGGCTGAGGGGAGCGGGGAGGGGTGCGGCCTGGTCGGGGTCTGCTCGGCGCCGGCTCCCGGCCCCGCGGGCGGGGACGCGTTCTGTGGGGCGGGGGAGAACCGTGTGGGGCGGCGGGGCCTTGTTTTGAGGCGAGGGGGTGGATTGTTTAAGAGCTGTTCGCCCGCCCCCCTGTGTGACAGCTGCCGCCCCCCCGTGTGACAACTGCCCCCCCCATCGCTGCTTCTCTGGGCTCTCTGTCCTTTCCTCTCTTCCTCCTTCCTACCAAAGTACTGGGAGTAAACAGGTGTCAACTTATCTCAGTCCTCTAAAAGAAACTGAGAATCCTTCTGAAAAAAAAAGAGGAGGGAAATAGTATTTATGGGTTAAAAAATGCACCCCAAAGAGGGGCCAAGTTCTAATCAAGCTGTACAGAATATTACTCCTGTCCATATAGAGATACATTGAAATTGAATCAATGAGGAGAATTAGTGTGACGTAATAGTGTCTTATATTAAAAATATAGGTCTATTTACGGATTCGTTTGTTGAAAGTGTACTGCTAGCAAACGGGTGTCCGGGGCCAAGTTCTAGTCATGGGCTGTACAGTATGTTACTCCTATCCATATAGATACGTAGAAATTGAATCCATGAGGAGAATTAGTGTGATATAATAATATATTAACAATACAGGTCTATTTATGAATTCATATGGTGAAAGTGTACTGCTAGTAAACAGGTGTCCTTTAAAAACCCAATCAACATGCTGTTAAAGCTCTTTTTTTTTTTTTTTTCTTTGAGGAGTTTGTTTGGTTTCAAATATTCCTTTCTTAAAATGCAGAATAGTGCAGAAATGGAAGCTGTTCATTGAAATGGAGCTGACCAGTACTGCTCAGTCCTCTCTGGTAAACGAGATTTGCAAAGTAAACAAGAGAAGAACATAAGCATTTTAATTATTTGAGGAGCTCTTCATAATTAAAGTGAATAGACTTTGGCTTGCCGCAGTCTTTATTCCAAAAAGGTTTTGTTCGTTTGAAAGCAAACAGCAAAATGTTGCAGTTTATTGATTTCCCTTTAATATTTATAAAATGCTAGTTGTTCAAGATAAATGCTTTAGAAACGTGTAACGCATCTTTTTATTTTTAACTGTTTTATGAAGAGTGTTAATATTGCCATCAGTTGATTCACTACCATCCTCCATCTGCATATAAAATACCTATTTTTATTACCGGTGTTATCTGTTCTGTATGCAGAAAATAGGGTTGTGTTACATTTTTTTACTGCTAATTTACACGCCCCCTGCTCTGTGATCTACTCAATAAGCCGCCTTCATCCAGGTCCTCAGCAAAATTAGGTGAAGCACAGCAGGTTCCATCTGAATATGAGGAGAAACTTCTTTCCTTTGAGGTGCCAGAGCCTGGACCAGGCTGCCCAGAGAGGTTGTGGAGTCTCCTTCTCTGGAGACATTCAAACCCACCTGGACACCTTCCTGTGTGATCTGCTCTGGTGACCCTGCGTTAGCAGGTGGGTTGGACTGGATGATCTCCAGAGGTCCCTTCAACCCAACCAGCCTGTGATTCTGTGACGAAGTTCCCGAAAACGATCTTTTCCTAGTTCTTAAACTTTGCATCTTGCTCCCTCCTTACCCTGTTCATTTCAGTGTAGCCTGTCATTGTCGCTTGCCTTTCTGCTGTCAGTTTTTAAATCCTGAAGTGCTTTTCTAGCTGCTTTATCGCTTCTGAAATGGCACCGGCCGCAGCGAGCTCACCAACCTCCGTCCCATGACCCTGTTCCCAGTTGGCACTGGAGGAAAACTACATCATCTTTTGATACCTTACAGGAGTTTTTCTGCCTGAAGCTTGACATAAGTCAATTTATTCTTTGATCTCAGGTTGCACATTGTACTGTATGAAACATTCTTTCCTACTGTAGTCAATAAAATTTTCTCTGCACTTCTCTGGTTCACCTTTTTTATTCTATTTGTTGCTAGTGGGTGCTTCTCTGAAACAATGTTTGCCTTCACAGAAGACAATTTTAAAATCCACCTGCTTGTGCAACTGCAATTCAGCCTCACTTTTCTTCTGTTTTATTCTCAGCTGTTTTTTTCTTCTGCCATCCTTAACCGCTATTTCATTTCTTTTGGTATAATCTCCTTGTATAAACTTGTATTTTGCCTCCTTTTCAAGCCTTTCTGCTTCCTTTATTTCCTAGGTTTTTAAACCCTCATAACTTTGCTTATAGATTCCTGAGCCATTTCTCCGCGTCTCTTTGTGTTTAGGCTGCTGTGATTGAAATAAGTTGCTATTTTAGATTATGCTTCTGAGTTGTGTAGTTCATGTGTCTTTTGATCCTTAGTGGTACTATATATTTTGCTACTGTACTTTTCTCGTAGTGAAAAATTTAAAAAACAATTAATTTCTTGGGGAAGTATTTTTCTGCTCCTTGCTGATTGGTAACTGGACCGTGCCCTTTGTCAACAATGTCCAAAGTTCCTGATAAAAGGTTCATTCTTATGCAAATTTAAGATACTCTTATTAATTCAAATAGCCTGACCTTACCAATACTCTCTGGCAGTATTATGGGAAATATTTTTAGATTACAAATTTTTATGGCTTTTATTTTTGTCTCTTTGTTTCTGCTGTTTGCTCATTTTTTTGCTGTTTGGAGAAGACACTTTGGAACCCTTAGCTTGTATTTGCTCTCCCATTTGCAGTTTGTGCCTGTTCGAATGGACAGTCCCAGCCTTGTACTGCTGTTTGGATTGGGAAATCTGATATTCCGAATCATTTTGTTGTTAATTCACCTCTGTCTAACCTCCGGGTCTATTTCTGCTGTTTCGTCTCAAAACTAGCATAGGCAGAAATTCTGGGTGGTTTATTCAGTGTTTTCTCTTTGACTGATGAGTGATTTCACTTTGTGCTGGTTATTTCTTCTGCTATAATCTTCCTTCAAGCAGACTTTTGGAAAAATAGTCTTAAAACTTTTGTTTCAATCTGTTGCATTGCGGATATGTAACGAGAGAATGTAGAATATATGAATCCGAGCAAGTTTGAGTCCCTCATAGCTGCTTGCCTGGTATCCTATTTGGTAGGGCACACATGCCGCTAATTCACAAAGGAACAAGAAAGAAAGAATCTCTCTGTTATTACGTGGAAGAAGCGGCTCCAGTCCTGTGCCAGATCCAAACTAGCGCAGTTTTTACTTCATGCGACATTTGAAATGGGATACTGGGATGCGCTCCTGGCGATGCGAGAGGAGCGTGTCCTGTCTGGCCGGGCTGTGCTTTGCTGTGACACATGCAGGATGGCAGTCGGGTAATCCAAAGATTTGTCTTTTGTGAGCGCTTTTTCTTCAATCAGTGCCACCAGGATTCCTATGATCTTTTTTTTTTTCCTGGTGAATTTAACAATTAAAACGTAAAGGATGAGAAACTGCGTATCTGGAAGGATCTGCCACTGAGGTTTTCTGCATCAGCCAGGAGCAGACATCTTTTTACTGCAAAAACAACCTTATTTTTTCAGATTTCAGACTGTTGTTCTTCTGAACTGGAAGGGCAGAAAGATGTCCCTGCCCTCCTGATGCCCAGCTGGGATTGTGATAGCACATCTAAAAATTACCACTGCTAATACCAAAAAGCAGTTGGTCTATAGCTGATAAGGCCTCAGCTGGAGCACTCTGTGTAGTTCTAAGCAACAGACATCAAAGAAAGATGCATACAAAAAGGTGAAAATAAGCAGAGATTTAGAAAACAGGACTGAAGGGAAGTGAAGTTTATTTCACCTCAAAGAAAGGAAAAAAAGAGTTAAGTCCTCAGGAAAACACAAGCTAGTGGAAAAGACAAAGATTAAGCTGTTCTCCTTGTCCGCAACAGAAAGGATTAGAAATAATGGTTTTAAGTTGAAACAGTGAAGACTGAGGTCTTAGAAAATACATTATTTGGGTGTTTAAGTGTCCTGAGATGTTACAGATGTTACTTGGCCTCTAAGAGTGACAAGGGAAAGAAGGTTTGATCCCTTTAGGTCTCTGAAAGTCTTGATAGCTGTAGCAACATGGCAATGCCGTCGTTTTCTTCATGGCTTTCTGTTCGGTTGGTTCATTTTGGATTTTTAAAATCTAATTTACTCCTTTAAATTAATGAAGCAATCAAAGAAACAGTCACATCTCTCAGATATTTGAGGAAATTATTATCATCTTCATTGTACATTTTAGGGAGGAGATGAAAGCCCAGATGCAAGAGGATATTCTGGAACCTGATCCATGTTGATAGTTTTAAACTTGAGCACCCAACACTTGCACAGTTTTAGCATGTATAATGATTTGCCCAAAATCCTGCACACAATCCCCGGGACTGGTAATTCACAAAATCTGCTGATCCTCAGTTCAATTCTCTTGTCACAATATCACGTGAATAAAGTCTGTAAGAACGTTTCCTTTCCAGCTCCTGGGGGCAAGGACAGAATTTTCTGATTTTATTAATGTGCTGCATATGTAAGCCTGATGTTATGTATTAAATATCCATTTTTCCAGACTTTGGGTGAACTTTGTGATGTCTTCCCCTGAAATTGCTTCCCTTTCTTGGGGTCAGATGAAGGTGAAAGGCTGTTCCACCACATACAAGGACTGCAAAGTGTGGCCGGGAGGAAGCCGAACCTGGGATTGGCGAGAAACCGGGACTAATGTAAGTTTGTTTTTTATTATCCACCCTGCATTTTATATAGGACTCTAAGGACAGTCCAGAAAACAGTTGTTAAAGTTCCAGCCAGAAATTCCATAGGTTGAATTTTCCTGGGAAGAACAGAGGCAGTTCTATGATTGTGCAGGGAGATGATGGGGCTGCAGATACACCATGTCTGGAAGGTAAAAGAAGTCGACACTACCCGACCTTACATGTTTGGAAGACAACAATGCATGTGATTTAGTTTATATTCTTTTCCTTGGTGTCCCCTGTGCTTATTTCAGAGGAAAAACACGCAGATACAGTGTCACATGCACTAGTTTCTCCATGGAAAGCTCGCACTTTGGCGAACCACACAATGTCTTCTCTTGGTAGCCATGTACAAAGTGCTTGCCCTCACCATTTTTAAACTTCAGCTGTAAACGCTGTCAAAATTTTGTAAAAGTACATGGAATAGGGTTGACATTCCAGATTTCAAAGTAGCATAATGTTGGTTGCATTAGGAACCTGGTGTTGATAGTTCTTCCCAGATTAGGGCTTGCACTAGGATAGCTGGATTGGCTAGAAAAAGATCAGTGTTTTCTAAACAAAAAGTTAAAGCACAAAAGAAAGATGTACTGATGGGGTCTTACAGCCAACACCTGCAGCTGTCCCCACGCTGCGGATCCAGCGCTGTTCAGTTCATTTGGACACAACTGAAGGGCAGAACCTTTGGTTTTGGAACTTCATCTAAAATCTTTGGGGAACGGAACTTTATTAACCTGTCAGAGTTCAGTTTGTACAGGGTATATAATGCCAAGAGAAAGGTAGTGCTGTCATGCAAAGATATCTGTACCTTGCAGAGAGAAAGAGAGCTGTGTATGTAACCTTTTAAACATATTTATGGCCTCATTGTGAAAAATGAAGTTTTTGCTTTTTGGCTGCTTGGAGGGGTGGATTCTGTGCTGTGAGATGTTGCTTTTTGTTTGTTTGACAACATTGTTTTCCTGGTACCTGTGACTGGAGAAGCAAAACAGATAGAGTAGCTAGAAAGTTCACAACTAGTTCCCAGCTCAGTCACATTTTTATACTCATTCCGACCACTTGAGGACTTTAGTTTCAAACTATATCCACCTATTAGCATTTAGGAGGCTGTGCTTTCTTTTTAAAGTTTCAAATGAGGGATGTCTTCAGGTGACAAGTAAAAGCTTTAAGTCCATAAAAGTCTTTAAAGGAGTCCTCCAGCTGAAACAAGAAAAATGAGTCTGTGTTAGATTAAAATCAGAGGAGGAAAAAAAATAGTTGAGTTATTTGGAGAGGTAGGTTTTCTGGCATCTTTTTATATCATCAGGAAGTAAAAAAACCCAACATGTTAAGGGTTCACCTTACATAGGTCACTTGTAAAGCTCCTGCTTTAGGTCAGTTCTATCCTTGCAGCTATGAGGAGTTTGGTGATTTGGTTTAAAAACAAATAGCAAGCAACAAATATGAGAACAGAACTGAACTTTCTAGACTGTGTCTCCAACTTTAGAAGAAATGTAAAAAATAATCCCATCAACACTGGAAATTTTAGGATTCACCAGATGCGTTTTCTTTGTGTTTGACTCCAGTGTCCCTGCTTTCTCTGAACATGTTTTTCCTGGGGGTAGGTAGAGCTGAAGTTTGGGGAACAAGTGTTGCTGGTCATATCCCACGCTATAGTTGAAAATAAATTGCTTATTTTTCTTCTCTGCTATCAGCCCGTTGTCTAGTACATAATTCTGTCATTGGGAACATTGTATAACTGGCTCTGCAAGGTTCTGTAACTAAGCACTGATAGTTCTTACGGCCTTAACCCTTGGGGATGAAAGGCAACGTCCCTGCTGGCTCCATTTCAGTGCCATCTGCTAATGGGAGAAAAAAGTAGGAATCCTAAAAGCGAAACAAGAGAACAAAACAGGTGAGAAAATTCTGCTGCCCTTTCTCTGTCCCTCCAGCTGTCAAATCAGCAACGATACAGTTATTCCATCATGTTACATGTCTCCTTTAAAGACACTAATTTCCTGTGAAACATGTGCTTAGTAAATTTGCTGATGACACAAAATTGGGGGAGCTGTGGATACTCTGGAGGGCAGAGAGGCCCTGCAGAGGGATCTGGACAAATTGGAGACCTGGGCAATCACCAACCACATGAAATTCAACATGAGCAAGTGCTGGATTTTGCACTTGGGACACGACAACCCTGGCTGTACAGACAGACTGGGGGTTGAGGTGCAGGAAGGCAGTTCTGCGGAGAAGCATCTGGGGGTTCTGGTTGATGGCAAGTTGAACATGAGCCAACAGTGTCCCTGGAGCCAAGAGGGACCCATGTCCTCATGCATCCAGCACAGCATGGCCAGCCGGGCAGGGAGGGGATTGTCCCGCTCTGCTCTGCGCTGGTTCAGCCTCACCTGGAGCATTCACTGTGTGCAGGGCTGGGGACACGGGATAAAAAGGATATAAAGCTACTAGAGAGTGTCCAGAAGAGGCTACAAAGTTGCTGAAGGGTTTGGAGGAGAAGCCGTATGAGGAACGGCTGAAGTCACTGGGTTTGTTCAGCCTGGAGGAGACTGAGGGGAGAGCTCATGGCGACTACAGCTTCATCACAAGGGGAGGAGGAGCAGGCGCTGATCTCTTCTCTTTAGTGACCAGTGACAGAACCCGAGGGAATGGCAGGAAGATGTCCCAGGGGAGGTTTAGGTTGGACATTAGGAAAAGGTTCTTCACCCAGAGGGTGCTGGACACTGGAACAGGCTCCCCAGGGAGGTGTCACAGCCCCAACCTGACAGTGTTCAAGAAGAGACTGGACAATGTCCTCAGACACACGGTGTGAACTGTGGGTTGTCCTGTGCAGGGACAGGAGTTGGACTCCATGATCCTTGTGGGTCCCTTCCAACTCAGGGCATTCTATGATTCTATGTGGAAACCCCTGGAAAAAAAGTGTCTTGTGCAACCAAAGAAAATCCCTTTGTTCCATGGCTTTAATGTCTGTGGAGTACTTCTGACTGCAAACCTTCCTCATCCATCTGTTGTAACTGCAGTAAACCATTCCAGTTCTTTTTGTGTAAGTCCTGAGTCTACTTTAAAACCCCAAAAGGAAAAGCATCGCCTGTTCTGTCTCAAACATGTACTTGCTGTGATTTGCTCTGAGAAAGCTCTCCATGTCAAAGCGACCCCTGTATTCTAGTTGCAGATATCAAATGTAAAGCTGGTGCTTTGACCTTAATTAATGGGATGAACCTAGAATTTTCTGGAAGTATAGGGGATATAGATATATGGGCGTCTCCATAAAAATAACGTTCTCCAGAAGTCCACCACAGCACTACCTAAGTGAGAAACTTACCTCAGTCCTCTAAAAGAAACTGAGAATCCTACCAAAAAATAGAGGAGGGAAGTAGTATTTATGGTTTAAAAAATGCACCACAAAGAGGAGCCCAGTTCTTGTCATGGGCTGTACAGTATGTTACTCCTGTCCATATAGATACGTAGAAATTGAATCCATGAGGAGAATTAGTGTGACATAGTAATGTCTTATATTAACAATACAGGTCTATTTATGAATTCATGTGGTGAAAGTGTACTGCTAGTAAACAGGTGGCCTTTAAAAACCCAATCAACATGCAGTTAAAGCTCTTCTTTTCTTTGAGGAGTTTATTTGGTTTCAAATATTCCTTTCTTAAAATGCAGAATAGTGCAGAAATGGAAGCTGTTCATTGAAATGGAGCTGACCAGTACTGCTCAGTCCTCTCTGGTAAACGAGATTTGCAAAGTAAACAAGAGAAGAACATAAGCATTTTAATTATTTGAGGAGCTCTTCATAATTAAAGTGAATAGACTTTGGCTTGCCGCAGTCTTTATTCCAAAAAGGTTTTGTTCGTTTGAAAGCAAACAGCAAAATGTTGCAGTTTATTGATTTCCCTTTAATATTTATAAAATGCTAGTTGTTCGAGATAAATGCTTTAGAAACGTGTAACGCATCTTTTTATTTTTAACTGTTTTATGAAGAGTGTTAATATTGCCATCAGTTGATTCACTACCATCCTCCATCTGCATATAAAATACCTATTTTAATCACCAGTGTTATCTTCTCTGTGTATGCAGAAAAGAGGGTTTTGTTACAGTTTTTTATTGCTAATTTACCCCGCTACTCTGTAAACAGTTTCAGAACATATAGATGATATATAGATATATAGTTATTTGCTGTTTTTCCTCCTGACCTTCAGCATTCCCCTGGAGTGCAGCCAGCTGACCTTGAAGAAGTCGTTAAGAAGGGTGTTAAAACTCTGGTGATCGGTCGTGGCATGAGCGAGGCTTTGCAGGTAGGATTCTGTTCCGTGAGAAACATACATTAGAACTGTTTGTTTTCTTTTCTTTCTGAGCAGGGAAAGAAAAAATCCAGGATGCTTTACTAGGAGAAAATTCAGGATGCTGGATTAGTGTGACTGAGCTCCTGCCAGGAGTCCATCTCTTCCCAAAAGAAACAACGCTTGAGCTCCGCCGTGTTAGTGTCGATGCCAAGCAGTAAACAGGTTTACGTTCTGCTACAGCAACAATTTAAACAAGGAGAATTTTTTACAATGTCATTAGTCCCCTCTCTTAAAATAGGTTATGAACTGGCTCTCTAGCCTGCTGGAAATCCTTTGATAATTTGATAATACTTTGATAACTACCTACGGAAAGCTCCCAAGTGCTGAGCTTCCCTTCAAAAGAAGCAATTCTTTATTTTTTTGGTGAAGTAACACCTTATTTACATTAATTACCTTTAGCTCCATTCTACTGTTGTAAGAAAGGGCTGCATTTTAAACTGTGTTGAAGAAAGATGGGAGCTGTGTAGCTTTATTGAAAGACATTATATCAATCTTAGAAACATCTGAGCATACTATCAGTTTGGTTCCTGTCATTTACTCATGTGAATCTACTAACAAATGCTATCAGCACCTGTTTTTCTTCAAGCCTCACAGCGTGTATAGGCGGGGAAAAATCTAATACTTGCTCTTCCCATTTCCTTTTCTCTTCTGAGGTTCCACAATCTACCGTGGACTATCTGAAAAGAAACGGGATCGATGTGTTGGTCTTGCAAACGGAGAAGGCTGTGGCCGAATACAACGCCCTGGCTGCTCGGGGGGTGCAAGTGGGGGGAGTTTTCCATTCAACCTGCTGAAGCTTTTGCAGCTTGTTCCGCCTTTCGCCGCCGCGGCCAAATCACAGACACACGTTGAGTCACATCGCGGTCAACGGAGTGTGGATTTACCTACCTTAAAATGCAAGGATGGTTTGTCAGCTCAGGGTTTAGAGTGCTCACAAAAAGGGACTATTAATGAAATAATTTAACTACAGATCCATTTTCATACATTCTTGAGATTGACCTAATCTTCCTCTGTCCGTATTCTGGTTACTTAACTTTTCACCTGTTGGCTAAATTAAGGTACTACGCTTTGAATACTTCTCTTAGGAAATGGCCCAAAATGACATTATTAGCTATTGAAATGCAGCCATAAAATATCTGATGAGTACAATCCAGTGGTAGATATGAAGTGGTGGTAAAGAAGCAATACATTGAGCTGTGCAATACATATCTATGCAAAAGTCCCTACGTGCTTAAAATCACCGGGAAGATTTGGCACAAAACTAGTTTGCAATATAAAATATTGAGTTTTTTAGGAAATCAGTCTAAATTGCTGCTGGGGATGGATGCGAGAATTCTTACTGGTCATCATTATCTGATGATTGAACCACTGTGCCAACAAGCATATTATTTACAGTGAAAATTTAATAAATTCTTAAAGTTGCTGTTCTTGCTGGGCTTCTATTGATATGATGAGTTACAAGTTACCTACTGTAGATATTTTCCCCACCAGGCTCACTAATTCTTGGTCTGTGCCTATGAATTCTGTGTATATGAATGAAATTACAAAGCTGTGGCTCCTCAAAGCCCTGAGGCGTCCGAGCTGTCGGAGCAGCAGCAAAGAGGCTTAGATCGGTATGTGAACGCTCTTTCTCAGGAATAACCCTTCACAAAATACTGTGTTATTTTTATTTGCTCTAGTAATCCTTTAAAACCTCTTCTTTTTTGCATTGTGTCATAGCGGAGGTGGTTTGATGCTCTTGATCACAATCATATATTTGCAATATTTCATGAGTTTTTGGGCCTGAAGGCAGCCTGAAATAGGAAGAGGTTTTATAAGGTTTTTACTGGGAGGACAATTCTAGTTTTTTGAAGTACTGCTACACAGTTAGAAGTTGAGCAAACAAACACCTGATCTTTCACCTCTAGGTTTTGGCTTTTGAAGTATTTTCATATTAATGTGGCACATTAATGATCAAGCCACATTCAACAAAACCGCTCAGCCCAGGTCCTGCACGGTGAGCCCCTCGCACTGGTGCTACGTGTTTGTCCTCCCAAAAGTCTGAGACTGTTTCAGAGGTGCTGCAGCTTCTTCATTTTTCCTTCCATTTGGCAACCAGTAGGATAGAGCCCATTCCACTACCAAACCAGGGAGATACAGAGATAAACTGCTAAGTTTTGTTACCATCAGCACAGAACTTGGGCGTTAACAAGAAGATATAATCTGCTGCAAGTTGCGTCAATCCCTATTTTCTACTTCTGCTCTTGAGGCAGCTTCATCAGTTCTACAAACGTGGCTGCTCCAGTCCCTGAAAGCCCAAATTTCCTCCTTGGTGTCTGAAATTGCTTTGCTGCATGGTGGAAACAGCTGGGACCGATTCATCGAAAAAAATTCATCCAGAGGTCAAAAAGGTATCGTTATTAAATCACCGCTTTCAGCTAGAGCCGTAAATAATGTTAAAATTAACAGGCTCATCGTCCAAATCGTGGGAATGCACTTTTTTTTAGGGCAGGATTCCTCACATACGCCACTTCTCTGCCTCCCAGCAGGAAAATGCTCTCCCAGTATAGGCAGCGAGCTCCCAGTACAGCAGATACTGGGCTGGGCGCCAGAAGACTCCGCTGTAAGCGGGTCGGTCCCCAGCCCTTATCTTTGTGAAGCAGCATGTACGAGCTGGCGCTGGAGATACCGGCCTTAAAAAGACTCAGACGCACCAAACCAGCATTTTTAAGGGACATCAGGCAGCGTTTGTGCTATTATATCTCCGAGCCTTCAAACTTTAAAATAAAAAGTTGCATTAATATCGCATTAGCAAATTGTAAAGCAAGAAGTCAGCCCGCTCCTGAATTCCTTCTGCCCCCTCCTAAGGACAAACTGGAAGATGAGAGTGAAATAAGAAGAAAATAATAATTGTACCGTCTCTGACGTGGTCAAAAGCTTTGAGAATGGGGATAAGCAAGGCAGGAATGCAGAGGAAACTCATCTCAATGGGCTGGAACCCCAGATGATGGCACATGGTCCCAATTTAAATTCATGCCCTGTTTTTTCATCCTCCCAAGAACTTGCTTTGTGCTTTTTGCAGTGACTGTACCCACCAGCTTAGTTTTTCTGGACTTCAAGATACAAAAAGCCACACCAGGTTTGAGTTAATATCTCATAAGCTTCACCTTTTGTCTGAATAAATTTATGCATTATTTTAAGCATTATTGACTTGATAATTGCATTATTTCAATAGACTTCAGTAATCTGATGATGAATTTCCCATTAAAATAGAATAGATGAAACCTAAGAATAAAAGGAAAAAACAATGATTTCTTCCACAACTCAAACTAGGAATCAAGATAAATATCTCCAGGACAATACTGAGAAGCCAACTATGGAATACTCTCATTACGCTGGAAATGTTTGTCGCTGTCTTAAATTCTCAAGTGGTTTTAAGCACCTTGAAGTTACAAATGAACTTTGATACAGCTCTTCAATACTTGCTCGTTGGTTGGAACACAGAAGGCAAGTGATCCTTGCCCACTATGTCAAATTAAAATCACAACTCGGAGGAATCTTGTTAGTCTAGGACTATGTATGTCCACTCATATAATAAAGAGATAAGGCTGAGTTTTCCCATTTTATTGTAGAAAAAGCACAGAAGGGGTTATTATTTACACTGATCTTCGTACAACTGGAATGTGTTTCTTCAGGGCTTTGTTTACTTGCTAAAAATACACCTTTTTTTTCTTTTTAATGATTCATGAGGACAGGTAACATTTAGCTGCTGCACTACGAAGTTTCACACATTAAGCGCTCCTAGAAAATCCTACCAAAGGTTTGCTACATATTGCGGGATGTTCCTCAGTCCGCTGAAGCTTTGCCCAGACACCCTTTCCACCAGGAATGCCAGAAAAACCACATTTATAGTATAATTCTGTCCCTCCGTACTCATAGCTCAGCCACTTAAGACACTGAGAAGCTGCCTGACCGCTGCGTAATTGAGAGCGTTTGGATATTTCAGCTCATCAGAAACACTTCGATTGGCAAAACTGCTGCGGGACTGTAAAACTAAAGAGGTTTTCTCATCTGAGTAAGATGGTTCAGACCAAGATCACCACCCAGAAACAGATTCTGTGGTATTTAATCACATTGTTCCTACAGACATCCATAAAACGGAGTCGAACATTTTCATCTCTTGCAGGTTTGTAAACAAAAACAGGAACATATTGTTTTCTTGCTCTAACTGCAGCTCCATGTTCTGTAACTGAAGCTCTGGTTGCACCAACAGGTTCCTCCTGCCCCGGCACCACAATGTGAACAACCTGTGCTCCCCAAAACTGCACCAGCTTCAATACAGGATGGAACATCGCTCGGGATTTAACCTACGGCAACTGGGAATTCCACTTTGAGGTGCAGTTCCTACACAAAAACAATAGCACTTTTGATATTTTATATATATATATATATATATATATATATATATATATATATATACTAAGAATTTAGGTACCAATGCACAAGTTCTAGCCGTTAAAAAGAAAACAACCAAACAAAAAACCAAAACCAAACCTCTACAAAAAATCCCAACTCCTCAGCTTCATTTCGAAGGTCTGTAAAAATAACCTTGATTTATGTGACTAAGCATTTACGTAGTATATACCTTGGTAAATACACAGCAGAAAAACCTTGAAGAGAAACTTCTAATAAGTAACAACTGAAGATAGGGCCAAATGACGTTACTGCTGGAATGCTGATTGGGAACTGTTTTCATCTTGTCGATTCAATATAGAAACACCCGCATTTTCTTGAAACTACTCCCAATTAGCTGAATAACTCCTGTATTGGTCTATCTGCTTTGTCACAGAGGAGATCGATTGTTCCTCAACAGCTTTATTTCTCTTTTTTTCCCCTTTCATACAAGTATAGAATTATTTTGGTTTGATTCACCATCTTGCAACACTGTGTATTGCCCATAAATATATTTCTTTTAGCCACAGACTTCACCGCCTGGCGGGTTTGGGCATGATATAAACTTTGACAGGTTTGCTGAAGGGGATGGTCCCCTCGATGCCGTTTTCAGATTGCGGAAGAGCCTCCAGACTCTCGCTCCAGGTAGATTTGGGGATTTTAGCAGACGCTTTGCTCTTGTTGGAGTTGTACGCCAGCAGCAACCGCACTTCGATCTGACACGGCTCTGCGGAGAAAAAACACAACACAACAACCCAGACTTGACTATTGACATAGGGAACAACCAATATGAATTGAAATTGTATCTCATGTGCGCTGGGTGAAGCACAGAGCAGGTCTGGGCTGAGCAGAACCCCATCTGGCGTTTGAAAATACAACATCGTCACAGAATGGACTGGGTTGGAAAAGACCTCAGAGATCATCAAGTCCAACCCTTGGTCCAACTCCAGCCCATTGACTAGATCATGGCACTAAGTGCCATGTCCAGTCTCAGTTTAAAAACCTCCAGGGCCGGTGAGTCCAGCACCTCCCTGGGCAGCCATTCCAATGCCTGACCACTCTCTCTGCAAAGAATTGCTTTCTAATCTTCAGCCTAAATTTCCCCTGGCAGAGTTGAAGCCCATGCCCCCTTGTCCTATTGCTGATGCCTGGGAGAAGAGCCCAATCCCCACCTGGCTAGAACTGCCCTTCAGGTAGTTCTAGAGAGTGCTGAGCTCACCTCTAAGCCTCCTCTTCTCCAGACTAAACAAGCCCAGCTCCCTCAGCCTCTCCCCATAGGGCTTGTGCTCAAGTCCCTTCCCCAGTCTTGTTGCTCATCGTTAGGCTCAGCACAGTAGAACTAGGCACTGGTTTAAACCCCTCCAGTCTTTGTCATAGCTTAAAAAACTCTCACAACTAATAATAAATAGCAACTTTCGAAAGTAACTGTTAGAAGTTATTCCAACCAAATAATAAAAATAAATTTAAAAAATAATAGAAGATCGTAGAACTAGTAGGTCTTGCGAGCTGTATTTTTATGGCAGGATCAAGTGGAGCCAGCTGATGGCTCACAAGCCTCAGAGCACATTAATTGAAGATTCTCTTCTCTTGGAGGTTTTTACACTGACAGTCTTTTCCCCGTCTCAGCAGCTGGACAGATATTCCTAATTCTGCCCATAAGATGATTCACTTTGTTCTTCTCCCAGCAGACATCAGGAAAACAGGTTCCCAGCCTACATAGTAGGACCCTGAGCAACACGCAGGACTATATCCCCATCAAAATTTTCCTTTCTAGATTGAAAACCATGATTCTTTTATGTTTTCCGTATGGAATTGTACTGGTTTTGATTGGGATAAAGTTAATTTTCCTTCACAGTAGCTCGCGTGGGGCTGAGTTTCGGAATTGTGACCAAAATGGTGTTGATAACCAAGGGATGTTTCAGCTGTTGCTGAACAGCGTAACGCACTTTTTCTCATTTTTACCCCCGATTCTCTTCCCCATCTCACCGGGGGCCAGTGAGTGAGCACCGGGTGGTGTGTGGGGCTTCACTGGACTAACCAAAACCAGGACTAAATTACTGAAACCCACAGAATGTTAAGGCCGGACACCCAGAACTGCAGCTGAGACATCACCCACACCTGACAGAACACATGAAATAACCTTTTTCCCCAGTTTTCTCACAGACTCACCTTTTTGCCACACTGGCACCTCTTTTAATTTGTAGCTTGCTCTATTGCTTCTGCTATTGATCAAAAGCTAACCCGTGCTTTGCATTTGGGCATCCTCCTTCCTAAGCACACACTTTTTACTGGCCTTCGATAAGTTTCAATGTCTGGAATTTCTCCATTTTCAATTCGGAGCCCTGAGCCCTCCCAGCTTGCTGTCCTCCCCACGTTTTATAGGCCCAAGTGCCAATGTCAAAGTTTAAAGTTAAAATAAAGACCAGGGGAGACACCAGAACAGAATCCTTTGGGACCAGACCTAAAATGCCCTTTCAGTGAACGCTGCAGAAGCAGAAATACGGATTTGATTCAGCTCCCGTTGGTACAAGACGATCCCTTAAATCCAGATACTTCCAGTTATAGAAGCAATACTATTTTTCTCCTCCAAAACAACAAATACTTTTGTTGTTTGAAACCAATTGAATGACTGAAGCTCTTTCCTGGGGAAGGGTGAATGTCAACTGAGACTGAACGAGAATGTTGGAGTCACGTATTTCAGAGCTAAAAGGTGGTTTTTAGGACATCAAAAAGGTCAAGTTTTAATCAGCAGTGAAATTACACTGTTGAGTACACACAGTTCCAAAGGTTCTCTGCCCTCCTCAAACACCCGTCAGATCTAAACCGATGAATTACAGTGACTCAGTTGATCGTGACTCCTCAACTTAAAATAAGGACACAGACCTGACTTCTCAACTGCTCTTCCTCTACACCAGAGGTGTCAAACTCATTTTCACCAGAGCCACATCAGCCTTGTGGTTGCCACATGTAGTGGCCACATGTAATTTTAGCACTGTATATGTGTGACTACTCCTACATTTATTTACATATGACCACACATGCAGCCACCAGCATCTTCTCCCCAGCAACTGCAGCCCCTCAAGTCACCTACGAAGCCGCAGTGCTGTGCCACCCAGGGAGACATCACTGCCCAAAGGCTGCGAGAAATCTGCGCAACGCCGAGGGCAGCACCAATAAGTAGAATCACAGAATCATAGAGTGGTTTGGGTTGAAGGGACCTTCAAAGCTCATCTGGTCCAACCCCTGCCATGAGCAGGGACATCTTCACCAGATCAGGGTGCTAAAGTGCTGTGTGCTTGGAGTGCTGGGTCCAGTTCTGGGCTCCCCAGTTTAAGAAGGACAAAGAGGTGAGAGCTACAGGGATGCTGAGCAGTCTGGAGCATCTTTTTTAGGAGGAGAGACTAAGAGAGCTGGGGCTGTTCAGCCTGGAGAAGAGAAGCTGAGAGGGGATCTTATCAATGCTGATCAATATCTCCAGAGTGGGTGTCAAGAGGATGGACCAGACTCTGTTCAGTGGTGCCAATGACAGGATGAGGGGCAACGGGCACAGACTGAAACACAGGAGGTTCCATCTGAATATGAGGAGAAACTTCTTTCCTTTGAGGTGCCAGAGCCTGGACCAGGCTGCCCAGAGAGGTTGTGGAGCCTCCTTCTCTGGAGACATTCAAACCCACCTGGACACCTTCCTGTGTGATCTGCTCTGGTGACCCTGCGTTAGCAGGTGGGTTGGACTGGATGATCTCCAGAGGTCCCTTCCAACCCAAACCATCCTGTGATTATATGAACAACAGCTGTAGACTCCAGGACCCTCAAAACCCCAAGATTGCAGGGGTACATCTTATGCACAGGAGTCTGACATCAAGCAAGACACACTCGTCTATCAGAAAAGTGCTGCGACAAAATGACATGAAGTTGTATCGTGAACGTTACCTGTCCAGGCTGTGTGTGAGAGGTAAACCTGAGTTATCAGCCTGTGCCTTCCAGGACCAGGATTTCGAAAGTCAGCTGGTTTCGGATGGATGATTTGTGCTTGTCCATCGGGATACAATACCTATAGGGGGGAAAAAAAAGGAAATGAATGACAACTGGATTGTGGATTTGCAACAGGACAAGAGGTGATGGTTTTAAACTAAAGAGGGGGAGATTCAGGCAAGACGTGAGGAAGAAATTGTTGCCCCTGAGGGTGGTGAGAGCCTGTCCCAGGTTGGCCAGAGAGGTGGTGGATGAACCATCCCTGGAGACATCCCAGGCCAGGCCGGACAGGGCTCTGAGCAACCTGAGCTGGTGAAGATGTCCCTGCTCATGGCAGGGGTGGCACTGGGTGAGCTTTGAAGGTCCCTTCAACCCAAAGTGTCCTATGATTTGCACACTGTGTGCTATTTTGGTGGTTTCAGTTTGAGTTCAGAAGGCAGGAGGGTTTGCTTTATCTTGGAGCCAGGAGTCCAGTTGCCCCTGATTTAACAGCCACACGCTGGCCACTCGGACCCACACCGGAGGGGAAAAATTTACCTTGACATCACCTTCCTCCTCTGCACTGTAAACAGAGGTTTTCAGTTCTTTGTTATGCAGTGAATTTGCATATTTGACTTGGCATTATAACACATCCACCTCCTCAGCTGCATTTGAAACTAATGATTCAGCAGCAAGAAGACAGTTAAGTCAGAAATACAAAGAGCCGAGCGCCTGTGCATTTCTGTCCCGTTCAGAACAGCTCCTTTTGCTCCTCCTTCTCCCAACTACACAAGCTACAAGTTCACCAGCATTTATTTGTGCTCATGTCGGTAACATGCCCAGTGCACGTGAAAGCACCGTGTGGAGCACAGAACGGCATCCAAGTGCTCAAAGCCTCAGGAATTGCACAAGTCAACTCAGCGCACTATCCACAAGCTGGTTTCAGAACGTGTGGTTAAAATACAGAAATCCAGCCTTGTTGTGTCCAATTATTCGCAATTTAGAAGTGTTGATATCCTTAAGCAAACACAGTCTCGTTTGCATTTATGTCAAGCAACAGCTTACCTGGACTTTAACGGTTCCTTGGGGATCCTGCACGTGTTCCAGAGTCGCATCGACATCCAGTGCCACCACCAACCCCGATGTAAACCTCAGAGGATTATCCGATTCACCGGTAGGCTCGATGATATTTGCAGTAGCTCTGTGGAGCTATTAGGGGCAAAACAGTTGGCAAAAATAAGGCATGGGGAGGAGGAGGAAAGACAAAAGTATCATAACTTCTTAATGGAGAAGTTGTGCATGAACTTTGGGTTCGTTTAGATACTGCCAGGAGTTATTAAGCGTTCTGTGTTTTTAGCAGTACTCCTGCCTTTGAAGAAATAACACTTGTGACTGAGCACAAACCTGAATTGTAAAAGCTTCATGATATATTAGGAACTTTCCAGATGCTAAGGATATTGCATTTGAATTCTTTGTGTTACACTGACCTGCTCTGGAAGAGGAAGGTGGAGGAAGGTACTTTGTCGCAGGGTTGTCTGAAGAATCTTGACCACTTCCGAAGGCTTGGATGTCACAAGTCTGGGCATTAAGTCCAGCAATTTATCTACAAAACTGCCTTGCATGTGTGGGAGCTCAGAGATGAAACATCTGTGTTAAGAAGAAATCGGAAATCAAATACTTTTTTCAACAGTATTGTTATTTTCAGCCAAGCTACTTCATCCTTATATTTAGTTATAAGGTCAGAATTAGATATGTGGATTCCCCTTCTGATGGGTGGATTAAAGTGCTGTTCCTGGTATAGTTGCCTCAAAAACGTTTGAGATTGGTGCTTCTCAGGGATGACACGCATATGCCTTATTCTTTATGCTGTGTGCTTTCATCTGGCTAATTAAATAGCTGACTCATTACCGGCTCTAACGTACCCACACACCCAATACGTGAGTTGGCTGATCCGCTGCAGCAAAGTTTCCAGAATGGTTTTCGTCTACCAATATTTAAGAGAGTATTGATTATTACATCTGAGGAGTGAAATTTTAGTAGTAAACTACAATCGGTAAGAAAAAAAGCGCTAGTTCTAGAGGTCAAGAACAGCGAATAGAATCTACTCTATAGTTTGGGACAACAGCCTCTCACAACAGAGTATTTAGTACTTATTCTTTATCTAGAAGCAAAATTGGGCTATCACCCTACATCCCTGTATGCAGAAGATGCTTCTTTAGACTGACTGGTGGTTTATGTCTTGTTATCAGCAGTTTTTTAAGCCTAGTAAATACTCATGCAATCTGGGGAAAAGAATGCACTGTTTCTTGAACAATGGGTTCTCCGCGCCCTTGTCAAGTACGGTGGTGTGTTGTATCTTCACCTACAGTTGAGTATATAAAGAACAGGAACACCAGACGTGCCCAAAACAGCTTCAGGTCCTAAAGCCCTAGAAGTGAGAGGGGTTTTAGGATCCTGGGTGTTCTTACAGGAGCGTAATCCATAAACAGAAGCCTCCACCACTCTTCTGCATACACAGTAATAGGGTGATGCAGGAATACACATCCCCGTGTTCCTGTGACTGACACTATGTACAGAACACATTCCAACTGCTCCACCATGGGATGCAGCTAAAATCCAGCACACCGAGGCTGCACCACCTGGACACAGATTTTACATGTCCGAGCATTTACAGGTGACCTTACAGCAACTGACAGGATCTACCATCCCCCACAGAACCAAAGAATCGTTTGGGTTGGAAAAGACCTTTAAGGTCATCAAGTCCAAGCGTTAACCCAACGCTGCCAAAGCCACCACTACCCCATGTCCCTAAAAACCTCATCTGTGTGTCTGTTCAACCCCTCCAGGGATGGTGACTCCAGCACTGCCCTGGGCAGCCTGTTCCAATGCCCAACAGCCCTTTGGGGAAGAAATTGTTCCCCACATCCAACCTCAACCTCCCCTGGCACAACTTGAGGTCGTTTCCTCTGTTCCTGGCGCTTGTTCCTGGGGAGCAGAGCCCGACCCCCCTGGCTCCAAGCTCCTTTCAGGCAGTTCAGAGATCAGAAGGTCTCCCCTCAGCTCCTGTTCTCCAGCTGAATCCCCCAGGTCCCTCAGCCGCTCCCATCACACTTGTGCTCCAGCCCCTTCCCCAGCTCCGTTCCCTTCTCTCAACTCACTCCCCTTTTGTGGAATTCATGTAGGAGTTACATTCCTGGGAAACAGTGATGACTTTTGCACATCCCAAGACTCAGCGCAAGGATAAAAAGCAACTGAAGAGCTCTAGTTGGTATCTACCAAACGAGCAGAGCACTCGGGAGTGGGTAGATTTGGTTCACTTTCCTCATCATGTAACCAGCCACAACTGCCAAGCATACGGACCACAAATAAATGAGGATTTAATGGGAACTAGAGCTGGAATTCTGCTCAGCCAACTCTGGATACCTGTGTCTCTGGGCGAGCTATCCAGTTCGCTTCTGAACAGATGGAAAAACAACTGCACATCCCTAATCTGACCTATTTTAGCCATCTAGATTAGGATAAAATCAAAGAGGAGAGCTGGGGGAGCCCTTCACAAGCAGCAGATTTACAAAGCACAACTCCACACCTGGTCCAGGCGACTCTCATCCTGAGCATGTAGATGGTTTGCTCACTCATTTACAACTTAAACATTTGTGATAAAGAGAAATTCCTTTTTTCTTTGTCATACTCCCAGCAAAGCTCCTCCATTAATCCCACATTTCAAAGGGAGTTTCTGTCTTGCTTTATCGATCTCATAGTCCCCGATGTAAAACAGCAACAGGGGAAGATGCGAAGGCATGAAGAATAAATGGAATATTCCCTGATGACAACAGCGAGGAGATTTTCTAACAAAGAAGCAACAGAATTTCTCACCTCTGAAAGGAATCCACTTCTTGCAGGAATTTTTCACACATCCCAAAAAGGGGTTCCACTCTGTAACAAAGATAACGCTCCTTGCTTAATTCTAAATAAAGAAAACTGGCTATACAGCTACATTTAGGTGTTTTGGAACCCAGGTCAAACTCTTACAAATACAAAATCTTACAGTTTTGAGGCTAGAAAGGTGTTCCCCATGAGGAAAAATCAAAATTAATTGGTATTCCCTTCCCACATCCATATCCCACTCCCACAAAAAATCATTTGCGTAAGGCACTAATTAAGTTCCCAAAGCCACTGTTAGAAAATACTAAGTTTCCACTTATCAAATAAGAGGTTAAAATATATTATGGGCATCTATGGCAACACAGTAAATCGACGGCAACAAACTTGAAACGAAAGGAATTAGGATACTAATCACTTTGCTCTAATTCTACAACCACCCAAACTCGTATGTAACTTTATTGACCTCAGCAGCCAAAATGAACCACATGGAGCCTCTTGTGTTACCTGAGCCACGATTTGCACCAACATCAGCTGCAGATCAGTCACAGTGACAATTATTTTCTGATGCTAAGACCTCAGCAACTAATCCTCAATGAAGCAAACACGATCAGTGCATTCTTCGATACTTTTCCCCATTTAAGTAGGTCCCAAATACCAACTCTACAGCATTCCCGCCTATTTATATCTTCACAGTGAGAGAACTCAACCACCAAAACGCATCTTCCCAATAATTTTGTCATTTAATTTAGTATTGTGCCACTATACGGCTACACCGAAGGCTCTTCATCCGGAATTATTTTAGCAGTGGTTATTGGCATGCTGTGATTTATGTGTCCAATTTATCCTTGCTCTTCTTTTTAAGCAAAGCTTAAGGAAACTAAGCTTAAAGTTAAGCCTAAGAAGCGCTTGTAGCAGGTCATCCTTACCCTCTAGTGGTCCGTGCGGTCACGATGAGCTGTAACGCCTTCGCCTGCAGCCTCATGTGATGAATAATGACCACTTGTCTGCTTTCCACTCCGCTGTACATAAACTCCATCTTGTAAGTTTCTTCCAAGATCTGTCAGTCAGACACCACAAGGGTAAAAATACATCAGGTTCTGTTAAACTCTTACACACGCACAAGATTCTGCTATTTTTCCTCATATCGAGGAACACGTTAATCCACGAGTCTCATTCTTTTGGTGAAATTCTTCACGGCGTAAAGCGCCACCTAATACTGAAAAGTTTTCTTGGCTATATGAAAGAAATAATTCATTAAATCAAGCACAGTCAATGCTTTCACATTGCATTTTAAATTTCCAAGGGTAGAGCGCTCAGAACCTCCCGCTGGCTGCTCTGGAACACAAAACACGAGCAACCTCAGTGGTCCTGCTCGGGTTTACGTGTTTGGAGGCAGATTTGCCAAGTTCTGTTGAAAACAACTTGACATTTGACAACGCTTCATGTGCTGCAGATGGGAACTATCCCAAGATAATTGTAGTTCTGGGTTATTTTAGATACACGGTTAAAAGCTCAGATGGACATTGGACTGTTTTACTCATCGTACTTTATCTGGCAAAACACATGGGCTTAAGTAGACGAGGGAAGAGCTCGAATTAATACAGCTGAGTTCAGTGTGACTGTATAGAAGCCGAGAACTTGCAAGTTATTTAATAGGAGATATTCCCTCACCTTGCATTGATGAGAAGTGATCTACATGCACAGTCACAACAGATGAAACTTCCCAGGGGGTTCACATGCTACTGAAAAGGGCACCCAAGACACACAGTTCAATTAGAGACGATTTTAAAAGCTCATTGGCTTTTGTTTCTAACTCATCCCTGGGGACAGCTGTCAACAGCATCGGAAGGTTTTGATGTGCAGCAGAACTTGCCTCTTATTACATCTTAATTAACCGAAGACTCAAAATGTCAGCAGAGTTTCCCAGCAGATCCATGAATTGGCTGTTACTCTACATTTGTTTCTGCATTATTTAATAGTTTGCTTTCTCCTTTACCTTTTCTTAGGGCTTGGCTTCAGTTTTTTAGCTTCAGTTTTTCCAGGATCAGATCATTTATACATCGCAGGATCAGAATAACTCAGGTTGGGTGGGACCTCTGGAGGTCATCGAGCCTGATCCCCTGCTCAGAGCAGGTCTGATTAGACCCAGTTACTTGCAACCACACCAAATTGTGGACACTTCCAGGGACACAGATTCCCCCAGCTTCTCTGGGAAACCTGTTACAGTATTTAACCACTCTTATAGTAAATTACCCCACTTATATCTAATCAGGATTTCTCATATTCCAACCTGGGTCTCTTGTCCAGGGCAGTCTGGACATGTCTTATCTACATCCTATGGATGAGGCAGTGGTGGACAGCAGTAAATCCACCCTGAAGCCTTCTCTTCTCAAGCCCAATTCCTTCAGCCTCTCCTCGCAGGGAATGTGTTCCAGCCCTGACCACCTTGGCCCTCTGCTGAACCTGCTCTGGTTTGTCAGCATCTTGGAATCATAGAATCATCTCGGTCAGAAGAGACCCTCAGGATCACCGAGTCCAACCATAACCCAACTCCAGCACTAAACCATGTCCCTAAGAACCTCGTATGAACGTGTTTTAAACCCCTCCAGGGATGGTGACTCCACCACTGCCCTGGGCAGCCTGTTCCAATGCCTGACAGCCCTTTCTGTGAATAATTTTTTCCTAATATCCAATCTAACCTCCCCTGGCACAACTTGAGGCTGTTTCCTCTTGTCTTGTCACTTGTTACTTGGGAGACCAACATCCTCTACCCTCCTCTACCAGGGAGCCCAAAATACAACTCAGCCCTCCAGATGTGATCTCCCAGGAACTGAGCAGAGGGGAGGGACCATTTCCCCACACCCGATGGCTACGCTCTTGCTAAGCCAGCCCAGGATGCAGCTGACCTTTGTTACTGCCCCATGTTCAATGTGTTGTCCACTGGGATCCCCACGCTGAACATCATGAGGTTCCTGTCATCCCAGTTCCCCAGATGTGCCCTCCAGTGTGTCAACTGGTTCCTCAATTCGGAGAAGCCTTATCAGCCACTTATTCAGCCAGAATTCTGCCAGTTTGGTGAAAAAGAAACCACAGGAGACTGCAAACGCTTTGCTAAAGTCAAGAGATATGACATCCACTGCCCTCCCACTGCTCACAGCACCAGAAAGCAATGGTGTTGGTCATGCCGGGCTGTCCAGGGCAGTGGTGGAGTCACCATCCCTGGAGGGGTGTAAAAGACACGGACATGAAGTTCTCAGGGACATGGGTTAGTGCCAGGGTTGGGTTAACAGTTGGACTTCATCTTAAGGGTCTCTGCCAACCAAAATGATTCTATGGTTAGGCATCATTTGCCCTTGGGAAATGCATTTTGGCTGTTCCAAATCACCACGTTGACCTTCACTTGTTTAGGAATGGCTTTTAAGAGGATACAATCCACAGCCTTCCCTGGGAATGAGGTGAGGGCAAACAGCCCACGGTTTTCTGGATCTTCTTTCTTGCTCTTCTGCTTTGTACAGTTGTCATGAACCTCCCCACTCACTACTCATCTTTTGAAGACGAGCAAAACTTCTCCTCCTTGTGGAACCAAAATTTACTTGGACAGACTGGATGATCAGAAGTGTATTTCTGTTGCATGGCCAAGGAAGGGCTCATATCCAAGGACCTCCAGACCCCGCTGCTTCTGCCTCACCTGTTTTGCCGCAGCAGACGCCAACACGTTCTGTTTCAGGTACAGAGGAGCCGCCACGTTCCACAGCTTCTCCTGCAAGGCCTGCAAAAGAAAACCACGAAGTGATGATAAATACCTAGTTCAGTCTAAAAATTATAATGCTGAGCTAGATGGGTTTGGGAGCAGGGAAGATGCCCTGTCTCTTGGCTCTACACCAACAGGTTGGGTGAAAAAGTGTCTTTTGTGCTTTTAAATATAACACGGGGAACCACAGCTTCCAAAATATGTATTGTTCTATAAATGCACAGAGATACCCATCCAACTATAAAATAGAAGCTGAGAATATTAACTAAACCATGAAGTAGAGATTGGCTGTGTCAAGCTATTAGTGTTTTTTAAGGAGAATTTTCTGCAGAATGCAGTTACTTATTTAATAAAACAATAGCCCACCACGTTATCACCTCCCCGAGAGGAAGATCAGGGCAATCCCAGCCTGCAAGCAAAAAGCAGAAACAATAGCAACTGTCCCCAGAAACACACCTAGACAGTCATATTTCTGAACTTTCCCGTTGACAGACTCCACCCCACCCAAGAGCCTGGAGTTACTAAGAATACTGAGTGTAAATCAGCCACTGATATTCGTATTAAAAACAAACCCAACAAACAACACCCACACCCTATTTGCTTTTTATCATAGAACAGAATCATAGAATCATTCGGTTGGAAGAGACCCTCAAGATCATCGAGTCCAACCATATGTAAAATGTATGTTAAAAAATTAAGAAGGCTTGATTAGATGATTTATATCACTTCTTGAAAGCTGCCTGTCCTTGGATACAGCTACACACAACACCGGCTGTATCCTCCACCTAAACTGGCCCCAGAATCCCAGTTTACCCCTAAAATCACTGGGTGTGTGGAGCCTTTAAAGGCCTAGAACATTTGTAGCCTCCAGAGGCTGGGAAATGAAGATATTTTTTACCCCAGCAGCTTCTGTTCTGTTGGGCAAAGAAGCAATTGGCAAGGAATCCACTGAAAAAGGCTGCTCTGACTTTTGGGTTCTCTCTGCCATATCACAATTTCTAACTATATATTACGAGTTCTTTTTCATTTCGGCCACATTGTTGATGGATTAACTGTTCTACACCTTGAGCCAAGAACGGCTGATGCAGCTTTTACCCCCCTTCTCCCCAGCAGACCATCTGGTTCGCTCCACTCGAACCCTGGAGAAGGGCGACAAAGCCACCTCCAAATGTTGGTCCCGCGCCTGGACAGCACATTTTGCTTTGGCAAAACGTTTGGCTTTAGCTGAACTGTAACAGCACTCGACTAAAATACCTTCTGAGGGTGATAAACGAGTCCCAAGGATTTGAGGGCTGGCACGAGCTACACCAACTGGCAGCTACTCATTTAGCAAAGGAACTCAAATCCCTTCTCGGTTTTACATAACAAAGCTTTTATTGAGGCCTTTCTGGAAACCTGTTTGTCGCTTGCTTTAGTTCTTTAGTATAAGTTGCATTCAAACACCTAAAGAATGCCAGGAGACTGATTTCAATCCTAGTGCCAGCTTATAGCTTGAGAAGTGAAGCAAAGAATGAGTTGCTGTTTACAGCAAGAAGCTGATAGAGAAAAGGGTTTTGCTTTGCCGTGGTGTCAAAGGAACCACTTCATCTGCTAATACCGAACGGACAGATAATTTCGGCACTTTCAAAGAAAGCACAACTGACTATTTTGCTCAATCAAGTCTAAGGAATTCCAGCTTTTTAGCTGCTTACAAAACATTGTCTATAAGAACTCCGCTTATAGCAGCAGTTTAGCAAAAAGCACTCAGAGAAAAGCTGCTCTTGTAACATAAAAGGCCACAGAGTAGTTGCCTCCGTTGCAATTTCTGCCAGAAAATAAACCCTCCGCTGGCAAAATGCACATGAACCAACATAAGCCCTGTGTACGACAGCAGAGATCTGCATTGGCGCGTTCACTGGCAAAGTAACCGCATCAATTATTTGCCACAGAAGGGGAAGGGGAATATCAGAAATCCACGGAACCTGCGTTTTCATCATGAATGTGAAAAGATGGAAGTGCAGCGCTGTGATGGACCGGGGGAATTACACAGAATCCCAGAATGTCAGGGATTGGAAGGGACCTCGAAAGCTCAT
Organism: Streptopelia decaocto; assembly: GCF_964273445.1. Taxonomy (NCBI): domain Eukaryota; kingdom Metazoa; phylum Chordata; class Aves; order Columbiformes; family Columbidae; genus Streptopelia; species Streptopelia decaocto. The sequence goes on along the minus strand of NC_138663.1, from coordinate 208,071,905 downwards.
CCAGTGCAATCCCCCCATGGAGCAGGAACACCCAGATGAGGTTACACAGGAAGGTGTCCAGGCAGGTTTCAATGTCTGCAGAGAAGGAGACTCCACAACCTCCCTGGGCAGCCTGGGCCAGGCTCTGGCACCCTCACTGAGAAGAGGTTTCTTCTCACATTTAAGTGGAACCTTTTGTGTTCCAGTTTGTACCCATTGCCCCTTGTCCTGTCATTGGTTGTCACCGAGAAGAGTCTGGCTCCACCCTCCTGACACTCACCCTTTCCATATTGATCCCCATGAATGAGTCACCCCTCAATCTCCTCTTCTCCAGCTCCAGAGCCCCAGCTCCCTCAGCCTTTCCTCACACGGGAGATGCTCCACTCCCTTCAGCATCTTTGTTGCCCTGCGCTGGACTCTCTCCAGCAGTTCCCTGTCCTGCTGGAACTGAGGGGCCCAGATCTGGACACAATATTCCAGGTGTGGTCTCAAGTCAAACCTTGATGAGGAGCAGCTGACACTGAAGGTAAGTTGCGGTGAAATCCGCCATCCCTGCCAGTTCCGATTGCAGCTCTCCGAGCCTCTGAAGATCACTGAAACACATGGAAAAAGAAGCAAAAAAAAAATAAACATAAGACAGCAAATTAATCTAAATGCACTCAGGATGTGGCAAGAGCGACGACGATGCCAACAATTCCTGCAATTTTGTTAAATTTAGAAGCAGCGCCAGAAACAGCAGCAAACGTGCACTACAAACCACTTTGCACCTTGGGACTTGGCGTCTCCTTTTTGCTGGAGGCCGACACCAGCACAGCGGCAGCAGAAAATCCATCAACCCGTGTTGCTCTGCAGCGCTGTGGGGACCACACAGCCCAGCGGCTCCAGATTTCACTTAAAACACTCCAGATTTAACTTAAAACACTCCAGACTTCTCCAGTAGCTAAAGAGCCATTCGCATCACGCTGCTGGGAAATCTAAAACTGTTGGCGTTGGCGAGAAAAGGTTGTTTGGAACACGTCAGGCTCCCACAACTGAGCGTTATTTGAAATATTGCTGCCTTTTTATAATAAACCAAGCTGAAATCTGATGTATTGATATTTGCCCCAACGAGCTGCGTGTTGTCTGGTGCTCCTTGTATATCATACAGTAATAGAAGTAGCTTGTGACTCCATGGAAATATAAATGACAGCGAATGGAACCCAAAAAAGCTTTAGTTATACATGTTTTAAAATCAAAAGTGTGCATTAAGAAACCAAAATTCATTTTTGTTGCAGAACTGCAAATAGGCTGGATGACATGGATTCGACACGTCTGTTCTCTGCATTTTGCTTTGATATCAAGTGTACTAAAATTGCCATTCTCCTTCCATGTTGCCTAGTGCATTATTAAAAAGAACATTTTATCTTCAGATGACCCTTTCCCTCTTGATTATTTTAGATTTACCTTTGCATTCGTGACACAGTTCTGCAGCTTTGGCTCTGCCAAACCAGCAGGTTGCTGAGCACTGATACATTAAAAACAAAATCCAGAGGGGCTGTGCCTTCCTTTGATGCTGTGATAGCAGAACCAGCCTGAGCTTTACACAGCGACTCTATTTCACCTCCCAGAGAGAAGAGGAGACTCCTGGGTGCTTCATTTTAATGCATCACGTCGCACCAATGAGGACCAGGATGTCACATCTCAGCTAACAACTGGGCAATTATTCCATTTCCCAATCTCCTACAGTTCCCAATTCCACTCATTCTATTTCCTTACAAATCTTAAACACATTTCAGCATCCCTGCGAGCCAAAAACCAAAAATTCCTGTTGTACGGATGGAGAAATCAAACCACAAAGAACGATGTGCTGTTTGAAAAGCCTGTCTTGCAGTTTCGGCAGGAGAGTGTCAGGGCCTGAGTGTGGTTGGAAATGTAAATCCCAAGGAGATACCAGCTCCAGGAAGTTTGTGTTACTTCCCTCGGTGACAAAAATGATAAAGGAGGAGGGAACGATGTCCCTGTGAGCTTCCCCTCTCAGCAACCAAACTGTTGGTGCAGGAAGCTCTTGTCTTCTGCAAAACAACCTTTAACACTTTGGTTTTGTCCTAAAAACTGCCTGAAAGGAGGTTGGAGCATGGAGGGGGTTGGTGTCTTCTCCCAAGTAGCAAGTGGTAGGATGAGAGGAAATGGCCTCAAGTTGCGCCAGGGGAGGTTTAGGTTGGATATTAGGGAAAAATTCTTCATGGAAAGGGTTGTTGGCCATCAGAACAAGATGCCCAGGGCAGTGGTGGAGTCACCATCCCTGGAGGGGTTTAAAAGGCATTTAGATGATGTTCTTAGGGACATGGGTTAGTGCCAGAGTTAAATATGGTTGGACTCGATGATCCTGAGGGTCTCTTCCAACCAAAATGATTCTAAATCCACCCTTCTCTTAAGGGTGGAAAACATTAGTTGGCTTAATACAGTTCCTGAGTGGTGATCCCAGCAGGAAAAAAGCCAAGCCAATAATTCCCATCAGCTCCAAAGCATCGCTGTCCTTTACTGCACATAAGTCACACGTGCAGCCATCTCCAACACGATTCCTACACTCAAAATCGAAAACATCCCCAGCCTGTGAGGTTTCCAGACCTTGTGTCTGTAAGATTTTGGATGCTCTGCCAAGAGATCACCCGTTTCGAGCGTTCAGTGCTTTGAGACGAAGGTTTAGGCTGCGCACAGTAGCTTCAAAACAGCAGAAGACAAACCACGTAGTTTCCCCGGTTGGGTTTTCAGTGGGGAACACAGTGTTGATTCGCCTGTGGAGGTGGGTGCGGCAGCGATTCCCAGCTACACACACAGAAAAGGCAGCTACTTGGGGGGAAGAAAAAGAATAAAGCCCTTTGGAATTCCATATTCCAAACAAAGCATTTTGGATTGTTTTGCCAACTCTTGCAATAAGGCTCTTTTCCTCTTTGCAAGCAAGGTGATCATATTGAAACCCTTTTCAAGTGTTTCGTTTGTGTCAGTTTAGAGAAGAAATGGAAGGTGCAGCATAAAAGCCACATTCACACCCGTTTCTCTACAACAACAGACAGCAACACGCAATAATATCGCCTCATCCAGGAAAATCTCATATTTTCAAAGCGATGAAGAATGCAAATGTCCTTTGTAAGCAGGACTGGTGATAAGAACCCAACCGAGCAGCTCCTCTCCCGCTGAATGAAAGGCCATAGCACCTGGGAATTAGAACAGCAATGAGAACAAACCTCTCTCTTCCTACCAAAATGAAACAAAAAACCCCTGTAAAAACAGTAAAAATAATAGGATAAAAATGAATGACTTATACGGGGACTGAGAACTAAAAATGACACACAAGGCTGTTATCCATAAAGACGGAAAATGTGTTTTACCATAAGCGAACAGTCTGAGGTCACCTTGACCTGCCCCTTACCTTGTTCAGTGGGGCAGAGCAGTTCTGTTTCAAACAGGCTGCAAACACTGTTTTATCACAATGCTCCCTATAAGAAGCCTCAGGCTAAGCACCCAACAGCAAAGTACGACGTGGATATTCAGAAGCAAAGCGCCTGCTTTAGAGAAACCGGGAATCCTAATGGATCTTCCCTTAACGGGTGGGCGGGCGGCCTTACCGGATGGTGAATTCCAGCAGCTCCTGCACGCCCTGCGGGTCGAGGTGCTGAAGGTTGTAAACCCTCTCCAGGCTCTGGTGTAAGAACTGCTGGGAAGGATCTTCGTGTGGTGTAATGCTGGGAGAGACCGGGGAGGACACCAGCTTCCTACCTGGCAACTGAGCAAGAAGAAACAAATGAGTACAGGAAAGTTTAACACAAGTAATACCATTGCAAAACGCTGCCCGCGTTTCAAGATTTCTTTCTTGAATTAAGAAATTGTATAGATGATTTCAAGCCTGAATCTTTTATCTTTGCTTGTTAAAACTCTCCTTTTTATAATTCTCTTGCAGCTCGAGATCTTCAGGCTAAACTTCAACATCCCTTCGAGGAAAACATCTTCCACATCTACCAACTATGATGGGAAATCAAGGGAATTCCAAGACCACGCAAACCACGATGCTTTTTATGAGCTGTAATATGACTTAGGACCAACTTCAGTCCCACCTGTACTTCCATGCAGGAAAAAACACAGTTCAAAGCAGCAAGAACACATCTCACCCACAAATAAAACGTTTAGTAGGACACAAGTCAAATTTTGGAAGATCTCACAGAATCACAGAATGTCAGGGACTGGAAGGGACCTGGAAAGCTCATCCAGTGCAATCCCCCCATGGAGCAGGAACACCCAGATGAGGTTACACAGGAATGTGTCCAGGTGGGTTTGAATGTCTGCAGAGAAGGAGACTCCACAACCTCCCTGGGCAGCCTGTTCCAGGCTCTGCCAGCCTCACTGAGAAGAAGTTTCTTCACAAATTTAAGTGGAACCTTTTGTGTTCCAGTTTGAACCCATTATCCCTTGTCCTATCATTGGTTGTCACCGAGAAGAGCCTGGCTCCATCCTCCTGACACTCACTCTTTATATATCTGTAAACATGAATGAGGTCACCCCTCAGTGTCCTCTTCTCCAGCTCCAGAGCCCCAGCTCCCTCAGCCTTTCCTCACACGGGAGATGCTCCACTCCCTTCAGCATCTTTGTTGCCCTGCGCTGGACTCTCTCCAGCAGTTCCCTGTCCTGCTGGAACTGAGGGGCCACAACTGGACACAATATTCCAGGTGTGGTCTCACCAAGGCAGAGTAGAGGGGCAGGAGAACCTCTCTGACCTACTGACCACCCCCTTCTAATCCACCCCAGGTACCATTGGCCTTCCTGGCCACAAGGGCCCAGTGCTGGCTCATGCTCATCCTGCTGTCCCCAGGACCCCCAGGTCCCTTTCCCCTACACTGCTCTCTAATAGGTCATTCCCCAACTTACACTGGAACCTGGGGCTGTTCCTGCCCAGATCCATGACTCTACACTTGCCCTTGTCCTATTTCATTAAATGTTTCCCCGCCCAACTCTCCAGCCTGTCCAGGTCTCTGATGGCAGCACAGCCTCTGGTGTGTCAGCCACTCCTCCCAGCTTGGTGTCACCAGCAAACTTGCTGACAGTCACTCTATTCCCTCGTCCAAATCATTGATGAATATATTGAATAATACCGGCCCCAGCACTGCCCCCTGAGGCACTGCACTAGATCCAGGCCTCAACTGGACTCTGCCCCATTGACCACGACTCTCTGGCTTCTTCCCTTCGGCCAGTTCACAGTCACCTCACTACCCGATCATCCAGACCTCACTACAAAGGCCAAGCTCCCCTTCCCCACGCAGTCAGGGCCACAGAGGGAATTCTGCCCTCCCCATATTCTTTCCTAACCAGCAAACCATGCGCTGTTCTCCCCAAAATATTACAAAGTCCATATTGTAACGATTTAATATTTGGCTCTCTTATGCACCTTTCATTCACTTGGAGCTCAGGAGGAAAAAAAAAGTTAGAATTGAAGCGTTACACACCAACAGACATGGAAGAGATGAGAATATTCATAACAGAGTCGTGAAACGCAAACCAAAGTGGTTCAACTTACTCTGAGCGGAGGGACCAGATGAGAGAGACTGTCCCGGAGATACGCGTAGTGTCTGAACGTGTGATCGGAGAACAGGGCGGGCATGGTCGGGCAACTCTTAGCAGCGTTAAAAATCAGAACCAGCACAGCAATGTCTATTGAAATGGATTGTTAAAGAAAAATAAACACGAAGAAGAAAAGCTCCTCGGGGATGGGAGGTTAAAACAACAGCTCGGCATTCTTTCTTGGCCAGGGATTGTTTAGGAAGTTCTTCACAGTTGGAGGACGCTGAGCAAAACCCAAAGAGGCAGCTGGCTGAGCAGATGAAAACAAACTACAAAGCGCAAATATTGCAGGATGGGCCATATTGGAGGAAGGATGTTGCTGCCAAGGCGGGACTGCTCAGAGGATCAGAGCCAGGGATTAGAAATGCAGAACGTGCTCGTTAGGTGCAGTTTCACTCTTCCTCAAAGCTTACACTCTGCTTACCGGTTTGGGACCCAAACACCATGTAAAATTAAACATTTACCTCCTCAAAATATCCTCCTGCGTCCTCAGGCTGCCAAGCAGAAAAGCTTCCACTTGACAAACCAATTTCTCCTCTTTGCCCAAAGTCCTTTACAAATTTTCAGCTGAAGCTATTCAACTAACTTGATTCAAATTTGCCAAGTGCTTTGAATCAGACAAAAACATGTTTTTAATGAGCAGTCTACACTAGAAATATACTATCCAGGTCTACCTTGTAGTTTCTGGCTGCCAGGCCTGTCTTTACATAAAGTATTTTTGTAAAATTTGGTGGCAAGTTACCTCCAGAATAATCTTTACAATAATATTATTTGTTTCAGCGCAGAGAGGTGCATTGAGCTAAATACCAGCTTTGTCTCCCGCAGCGTTCCTTCAGTCCTCAGCTTGTAGGATAAATTTACTCAGATTATGACTCAGCTACCTGCTTAGGGATTAATCTTTTTCTCCACCTGATTCTAGCCCTTTTCAATCCTCACAAGTTATTTATTTACTCTCCAGAGAAGTTCTAGCAGATCACAGAATCAACTGGGTTGGAAAAGACCTCAGAGACCATCCAGTCCAACCCTTGGTCCAACTCCAGTCCATTGACTAGATCATGGCACTAAGTGCCATGTCCAATCTCAGCTTAAAAACCTCCAGGGACGGTGAGTCCAGCACCTCCCTGGGCAGCCATTCCAATGCCTGACCACTCTCTCTGCACAGAATTGCTTTCTCATCTCCAGCCTCAATCTTCCCTGGCAGAGTTGAAGCCCGTGCCCCCTTGTCCTATTGCTGACTGCCTGGGAGAAGAGACCAATCCCCACCTGGCTAGAACTGCCCTTCAGGTAGTTCTAGAGAGTGCTGAGCTCCCCTCTAAGCCTCCTCTTCTCCAGACTAAACAAGCCCAGCTCCCTCAGCCTCTCCCCATAGGTCTTGTGTTCAAGTCCCTTCCCCAGTCTTGTTGCTCTTCTCTGGACCCGCTCCAGCACTTCAATCTCTTTCCTGAACTGAGGGAACTGAACTGATCACAATACTCCAGGTGTGGCCTCCCCAATGCAGAGCACAGGGGAAGGATCACTGCCCTTGTCCTGCTGACCACGCTATTTTGGATACAGAACAGGATACCATTGGCCTTCTTGGCCACCTGGGATGGCCTGTGAGAGAAATAAGCAGCAGCTTCGCAGAGGAAGGGAGTTCTTCCAGTCAAACATCTCTCAGCATCAGAAATAACGTTACGTTCCGCAATGGCACAGAGGGAAGCAAGGAGAATGAACAATGGAAAAACGGTATTTCACATGTCCAAGGCATCTCCTATTGTTAAGGATAATGGTATAACAATAACGGTTTGTATTCTAAAGCACTAGAAGAGCTAACGTTCATAAAACGATTTCTGATTTTGAATTGATGGTAATTTATAGTGTTATAGGGATTCAGCCACTGCTGCACGAAGAGACAATACTGTTCTACACACCACACACAGTGAGGGGAGGAGGAGTTTTACCTAAAAAGAAAACAAACAATGAAGACCACGCTTCTTATATAAAAGCCAAAGCATCTTCAAAATTAGTGCAAACCAAATGTTTTCACATCAAAAGACTCATCTACAAAGCCTAAACCGTGACACATGGTTCAATAAACAGATTATTCATCACAGCATAAAAAAAGGCCAATTATACCACACTAGTATTTATGAAGATGGCTCCAGGTAACAGTTATTCCATCACTTGCTGAGTAATAAAACCAAGTGCCAAAGGGATTTGGAAATAGCTACGGGATTCTCTGCTACAGTTTGAAATGGTTTAATAAATGTGAGCATCAGGAAAATACGAATAAAACCTGTTACAGTCCAAACAATCAGCTGGTTCCATTAAAAAGATACAGGCTGGGTCATCCATGTCTGGTTCAGGAGTGTCGAAGAACGGGTGAGTGCTCAACAGCTCTGGGACCAAGGGAAGCACCAAAGTGGGGTGTCTGCTGCCCAGGAACTTCAAGCATCTGAAAATACACGGAAATGTTTCTTAGCAAACACATAAAATACATTTTAGAGCATTACTACTTTATGGTCAGCATGAAAATCCTACTGTCCAAGCCTGCTGTCTCTGTTCACGGCTGAGTATTTGCATTAATATTTGATAGGATCTGAGAAAACTGAGAGGACAGCTTGAAAAAGCAACCAGTAATAAAAAAATGTCCAAGAAATACATAATGCCTGTAGAAATACAACCCAAGTGAAGCTTTCATACTAAATGCTAACAAATGAGTGTATTTTTTTTTTCTTCAGAAATAAAGGAGTGAGGAGGTAAAAACCCAACCAAATAACACAACTCAAACACCCAAACTCCAAACCTAATGTTAGAGTCCACTGCAAGACAAAGTGGACTGAAATAAGTGTTTCCAATAATACCCAAGAATTCCATCTCGAACCACGTGTGCTGGACCATCCCTTCCTTTGTTCTTTCCATCAAACAACAAGAAAAAAACCCCCATACAAATGTTCATTATTTTTGCTCAGACAAAGTCCCACCAACAGCAGCCGTGTATCCACGTATCACAACTGACATAATCAACCCCTGGCAAATATTACTATTTAATGCAGTATCAAGTAAGCACAAAACAGCAGCTGCATAGAAGAGATGGGGTTTTAAACTGACAACTGAATTGATTTTTTCTGGGAATGCTTCGAGTGCTTGTAGGAGAGGGATATTTCCAGGAGCGGTCATCCGTTCTGGATTCCCAGTACAGCTATCGACAAGCAAGAACAATGCAGAGTTTCTACGTCAGCCGTGAATACGCACAATGCTTAGTGTAGCCACTACTCCAGATATTTACAGAACAACAGGACTGTGCACCTGCGATACCTGTTCCCTCCTTACCTAGCTTAATATTTCCCTAATGTCTCTATTACTAAAATGAATAGAAAAATATGTGGACACACGAAGACTCCGAACACACTCACTTCCAGATGGATTCTCTGTCTGTGGGATACTTGGTGAGGTTTTTCAGCAGCTCCACCAGTGCCAGATGGATGCCTTCTTTAGTGGAGACGTTGGTGCAACACAACAGTTCATGAAGCGCTTCCCGGATGTCTCTTGAAGAATCCTAGAAAACAAAACCAAACCAAACCAGATGCCTTTGAGCACCAAGATGCGCCAGAATCACAGGCTGGTTTGGGTTGGAAGGGACCTCTGGAGATCATCCCGTCCAACCCACCTGCTAACGCAGGGTCACCAGAGCAGATCACACAGGAAGGTGTCCAGGCGGGTTTGAAAGTCTCCAAAGGAGACTCCACAACCTCTCTGGGCAGCCTGGTCCAGGCTCTGGTACCTCACAGGAAAGAAGTTTCTCCTCATGTTTAGATGGAACCTCCTGTGTTTCAGTCTGTGCCCGTTGCCCCTCATCCTGTCATTGGCACCATTGAACAGAGTCTGGTCCATCCTCTTGACACCCACTCTGGAGATATTGATCAGCACTGATAAGATCCCCTCTCAGCTTCTCTTCTCCAGGCTGAACAGCCCCCACTCTCTTAGTCTCTCCTCCTAAGAAAGATGCTCCAGACCCCTCAGCATCTTTGTAGCACATTTAAAGGGAGCAGTTGCTGTTCCTTGGCTGAATTAGCACTAAAGGTATCTGAAAAACAGCGCATATTTCCAGTTATCGTAGCTGAGCACAGATGAAGTGACACACAGCCAACTGCTGCAGGGTCTTCGGCTGGTCTCATCCACCCGTGTGCTTCATTTACTGGGATGAATGGGAAGAGCTTCACCTCTGACCTGCTCAAGCAGGACATGAGTCACTGTTTGGTTTGGGTGTTGTACCCTTTGGTGCAGTAAGGAAGGCACTGGGTAACTCAGCAAAACAATCACCAAAGATTGTTTTACCCTCTTTTGGAGAAGCTGGTGAGGGGCTGGAGCACAAGTGTGATGGGAGCGGCTGAGGGACCTGGGGGGTTCAGCTGGAGAACAGGAGCTGAGGGGAGACCTTCTGATCTCTGAACTGCCTGAAAGGAGCTTGGAGCCAGGGGGGGTCGGGCTCTGCTCCCCAGGAACAAGCACCAGGACCAGAGGAAACGGCCTCAAGTTGCACCAGGGGAGGTTGAGGTTGGATCTTGGGAATAATTTCTTCCCCAAGGGCTGTCGGGCATTGGAACAGGCTGCCCAGGGCAGTGCTGGAGTCACCATCCCTGGAGGGGTTGAACAGACGCAGAGATAAGGTTCTTAGGGACATGGGTTAGTGCCAGGGTTAATGGTTGGACTCAATGATCTTAAAGGTCTTTTCCAACCAAAATGATTCTATGATTCAACATCTGAAGCTCAGCTCCACAGGCCCTGACCCAGTCACCAGCCTCTAGAGGGTTTGTTTAAGTGCTGAGGACACATCAATGGCTGGACAGATCAACAGTGACCATCTGCAGCATAAAAGAACTTGACCTACTCTGGATTTATGGATGGATAATACAAAAAACCAACCAAAACACGTTCTTACAAATTCAGTGAGGAACTTTGTAATGATCATATGGGACCACTACTATACTGTTTCTAAAGTCACATTGCACCCATTGTCTTTTTTAGGCCAGGATGCCGTAGAGAGGAGTTGATGCAATATCCAAGCAGTATTTTTAGAAGTGCTATGGCTGAACTCCAGCTTAATTCATTACATCCCTTCCGTCAAAAACCACCTTGCCGTTCCACATCAGTGTGTTACACTTCCTTGCTGTCAGCATTTGTGTGGCATTGCTGGATAGAATGTGAAAATTTGACAGGATACAAGAACTGGATGCATTTTAATGGCAGATTTGTTTGTTGTTTTTTTTTTTAATTATAATTTGCTAAGTATCAACAGCTCATTCATCACTGTCTTACACAAAGGAAGAAAGGGCAGCCCGATTGTAAAGGCTCTTAAATGATGGCCAACACACACAAATGATTAAAGGATGAAAGCAGAGTGGGGCTCCTCAGCCATTCCTTATATTGGTGGTGGAACACAGACTACGACCAACAGAGATGATGTTCTCTAAGAACAGAAATAAAATGACCATGGAGATGGTCTAGGTGAGCTCCATGACCACTGCAGTACAGAGATAAGCGAGGCAGAGGACTAGGGAGGAACAGAGAGGAGCACAACTCAACAGAAACCGAGATCAGGACCAACAGGAAAACCAGAACACAAAGCCCAGTGAGAAAAGCAAGGACGAGCTGGTAGTTATTCAGATCAAGTCAAAACGGTTGGATGAAAACACAAGTTACCCCATGACCAACTGTTCCATATTTACACTCTTGAAAGAAATTTAGGCCCTAAAGTTAATGCTTTTTTTCCATATCCTATATTTTGGATGGATTTTACAGAAAGCGAGTAAGCGCATTTCAGAATGAGACAAATGCATTAAGGTGTTAATAATTCTCACACTTTAGCTATCCTAATACCTGATAATAATTACGACAATACAAACCATAATACATGGATGATTTATCACACATGATAAGTCACCACAGAAGTTGAAGACAGAACCCCAGCCCAACAACAACGTTTTTATACCTTGATGTACAAGTTCTCAACTTGAACAAACGTAAATCAACGACATAAAAATGTAAGGTACCTAAAACGCATTGCTGCGTCTGCAAATTCACATCATACTGCACAGTGTCTGTTACAGACCGATAAAATAGGTTGGTTAGTTAGTTAGTTAGTTGGTTAGTTTCTTCCTGGGGCACAAGTGAAAGAAGCCACCGATGCCCTGGGTAAAGCAAACCACAGGTGAAAAGACAGAAACTGGATTTTCAGCACTGCCCACTGTGTTGTGGAATGTGAACACCAAGGAGAAGGACTAATTTTTGAGTTTGTAAAGGGATGAAGCTGAGTAAACTTTAGGTGAAATAAAGAAATCCCCCCTCAAGGCAATTCAGGGAACTAGGGAATAGCTTCCCAACAGACATGGTGACTGTGGAGTTGCCTGAAATATCTAGAAGTAGGTGGATGTGTTTGAATAACAGCAGGTTAAATCGATCTGTTTCTATATCTTTTATGTTTTTGATTGCAAAGGGTGGGGTAGGTTGAGGATTCAACAAACAGCAAACTTCTTGTAACTTTCATTAGTAACAGCTGATTTTTCTCAGTATCAACTTAAATACTACCAAATAAAGCAGATATTGCTATCGTAATGTGGGGGGGGAGTATTGTCTTTGCTAAGTTTTATTCAGATGATACATCATGTACCTTTCTGAAGTGCACGTATTTTTGTGTGTATGTATGTAATATAGATGTCACACCGCTCTTTCAGTATTTAGGGCTTCGGAAAAATTTGGCCAGAGTTCGGCAAATAAAAAAGGTTTGAGGGGTAGCAGTTTTGCACATACGGTTGAAATCTCCCCTTCCCAGATCAAACCCATCAGCCAGGAAGAGCCGGTGACTCACAGCGTGTGCTGGATCCTGGCTCAGCACCGACAGGGAGGATGCTGGATGGAAAAAGCCAAAATTACACCGCAGAGCACACTAAGAAAGTCTGGGCAGTCAGATGAGAGGTCTCAGGCTCATGCCCCGTCTCTGTTAGGTGAGCAAAGGTGTAGCCAAAGCAGCGGAGCAAAGGAAACAGAAAGAAAATGGTCCTTCCCCTCTGCTCTGCCCTGGGGAGACCACACCTGGAATATTGTGTCCAGTTGTGGCCCCTCAGTTCCAGCAGGACAGGGAACTGCTGGAGAGAGTCCAGCGCAGGGCAACAAAGATGCTGAAGGGAGTGGAGCATCTCCCGTGTGAGGAAAGGCTGAGGGAGCTGGGGCTCTGGAGCTGGACAAGAGGAGACTGAGGGGTGACCTCATTCATGTTTACAGGTATCTAAAGGGTGAGTGTCAGGAAGATGGAGCCAGGCTCTTCTCGGTGACAACCAATGATAGGACAAGGGGTAATGGGTACAAACTGGAACACAAAAGGTTCCACTTAAATTTGAGAAGAAACTTCTTCATGGTGAGGGTGGCAGAGCCTGGTCCAGGCTGCCCAGGGGGGTTGTGGAGTCTCCTTCTCTGCAGACATTCCAACCCGCCTGGACACCTTCCTGTGTAACCTCATCTGGGTGTTCCTGCTCCATGGGGGGATTGCACTGGACGAGCTTTCCAGGTCCCTTCCAATCCCTGACATTCTGGGATTCTGTGAAAATGAAGATGTACTCAACATCACACGGTGCCGAGCGCTGCACCAAGAACAAGACACAAGGAAACACCAACAAGGCAACAGCACAGTGATCAAGGGAAGAGTTTTTAGCTGAAATGCATTTATTTTAGAAGTATTGTGTTCTGCTGGAGATTACAAGCTGCTAGACCTTTGGAGCCTTTGGGGGTGCTCAAAGAATAGGAAAAAAACACAACAAAGCACAAGGTGGAGAGTTTCAGCTCAGAAGGGGCTGATTGGCATTATATCATTATAACACCTCAAAGAAAACAAGAATGAGATTTTTTGTTCCTCCCTCAGCAATTTCTTACCTCCAAGACAGCTAACACGGTATCCAGCTGGTCTTCCCGCAGCGTGATGTTGTTGGAAATCTTCCTCATCGTGTGGATCGACTGCAATCTCACCTCCTCGATCTCATCGTTAAACATGTCAACCAAAAAATCCAGGCATTTCTCCGCGAAAGAAGGCGAGGACTGAGCCAACATGCAAAGGGCTTCGACCGCGGCGATCCGAACCTCTGTTAAAACAGAGGGGAAGAATTAATTAGCGAAATTAGGAATTGATTTAAAAGGACATACCACCCAACAGCCAGGCCTGATGTTATTTAAGGATTGGGCTAAGGACAAGAGATGCATTAGAAACCCTCAGGATGATGGAAACTAAGCAGGAACACGTGCCAACAAGGAGCTTTTCACAGGTAAATCTTCAGATTAAAATCCTCACCTCTAATCCAGCGCACGCTGCCATCATAACCATATACAGAGGGGCTTGTAGGTGAAAAATAGATCTCCCATCCAGCAATAAATATTACGCATTTTATCGTGCGTTTTGCAAGCGTAGCTATAACCCTGGTATCATAAGCAAACTAATTTAGGTAATTAAACCCTGCTTGTTTTATTCTTCCTGACATTTTAATTGCTCGGAGTGCTTGCTGCATTTTTAACTTGCTACATAGCACTTTATGAATTGCTGAAAAGCCCCAGAGTACCAGCATGTTGTTAGTAAACAGAATGAAATTCCTCCGCTTCGTGACTTCAGATCCTCAAAAGACAGCTAAAAGGTGTCACCTGATTATTAAAATTACCCAGAATTTAGCAAAAAAAGCACCAAAAGGCGTCCAGAGTGTATTGATGCTGCAAAGCACAGCAGGAATTTGAAGAACATCCAAACATAACAAGCTTAAGTGGAGATAAGGTGGTTCTTCCCTGCCGCCATCCTCGCCAGCTTCCATAACGTTAATGTGCCGGGATCATATAAATAAGAATTAATCTGATGTCTTGCAAACATTATTATATTAAACATACTTCTATTTTTCATTCAAATCAGCTCATCTTGAATACATTTACTTTCAACTTGTGTGTAGCTTTTAGGCGCATTGTTCTTCAAGAACATATTTGATTCCTGATGATTCCGATTAAGCAGCAAAATGCAAACGCAGCAAGACCCCTGCTTGTTCAGTAACGAAGCGTTTGTCACAACTACGAGTCTCCGTGGTCATTAAGACCAAGGTATTACAGGAGAAAAACATTTTGCCAATATTATTTTCATAAGCTGACACGCTAATCTAGATTGAAGTTACAACGAGGAATTCAAGAAATGAAGCAGCGCTGCAATTAAGGAAGAAGAGAGCTCAGCAGTATTTAAAAACGCCACAGAATTCTACATTATTCTACATTATTTAAAGATCTGTGTATACTCCACATCTGTCTATATTATCAACAGTGAACAATTTTTTACCGTTAGTCAGAAAAAAGCTGCATTTTCAAGCTTCAGGGAGAGTTTGGCTTTGGGGAAAATGTGCTTTTATTTGCAGGAGTCATGGAACAATAAACCAACTTTCACAACACAGTCTGCAATGATATTTTTGTCATGGTGGTTTTGTATTTTCTAATTTAGCCTCGTCCTTGCAGTAAAATTAAAAGCAAACTCAGGAATAATGTTCAGAGCTCGGCAATTTCATGGTTCTATTCAAACACCAGCTGTTCTCAAGAGCCTTAAGAAATAAAAAATCTTCAATCTACCCACAGCAAAGTTGGGCTGGGAAGGGTAATTTTCATGAGGCCATTGTTATGGTCAATGCTGCAGCCAAAGCCAGGAGAGCTCAGAACGTCTGTGTTCTAGTTTGACACTCAAAAATCATCGATTTTAAAAGAACGAATCAAATATAATCTGCTGGAAAGAGACCACAGTCCATTATATCACAAGAGACTAACACAATAGCACTGTGGAACAGGTAAATGTGACCTCAGAACACAGGGATTTCTGTTAAAAGAAAAAGAATCACAGAATCATAGAATCCCAGAATGACAGGGGTTGGAAGGGACCTCGAAAGCTCATCCAGTGCAATCCCCCCATGGAGCAGGAACACCCAGATGAGGTTACACAGGAAGGTGTCCAGGCGGGTTGGAATGTCTGCACAGAAGGAGACTCCACAACCTCCCTGGGCAGCCTGGGCCAGGCTCTGCCACCCTCACTGAGAAGAAGTTTCTTCTCAAATTTAAGTGGAACCTCTTGTGTTCCAGTTTGAACCCATTACCCCTTGTCCTATCACTGGTTGTCACCGAGAAGAGCCTGGCTCCATCCTCCTGACACTCACCCTTTAGATATCTGTAAACATGAATGAGGTCACCCCTCAGTCTCCTCTTGTCCAGCTCCAGAGCCCCAGCTCCCTCAGCCTTTCCTCACACGGCAGATGCTCCACTCCCTTCAGCATCTTTGTTGCCCTGCGCTGGACTCTCTCCAGCAGTTCCCTGTCCTGCTGGAACTGAGGGGCCACAACTGGACACAATATTCCAGGTGTGGCCTCACCAGGGCAGAGTAGAGGGGCAGGAGAACCTCTCTGACCTACTGACCACCCCCCTTCTAATACACCCATTGCTAGAGGTGTAAGCAAGACCTCACCTGAAATTTAAGTACCCGAAAAGATACAGATCCTGTCACTAATGTTCAAGAATAACCCCTAAAAGGAGCTGAAACTCTTTAACCCCTCGCAAAATCAAAGCTGTTCATTAATTAATTAAGGAAACCAGTCCTGTGAGAAGCAGTAACTATTTAATTGGAAACCTACCTCTGGATAAAAATCAAATGCATATATATTGGCTATGGATAAAATTGGGTTGGAAATTAGAAGAAGAAAAGTTCCGTTTGTTGTAGCTGTTGGATGCTGAAATATGTTGAAAAATACATGGGTTTGTCTCCATGAGTTCTAACCTTTATTAGGAGGGAAGCTGTTTATAATGTTTATAAAATGAACAATCACTGGACTCCGTGGGCACAGGTTCCTTGTAGTGCCATGTTTTAAACAACAAATTCTATAAATTTTGCTTTTCCTTCCTGCAGAGAAAACACTAATTTCAAACAGGAGCAACTAATGTCGCCAATTTAGAGCCACATGCGAATTTTAAATTCAGGGCAATAAGAAATAATAAAACAAATGTGTTTCTGCGTAACATAAGCTACCACTTCCTACCAGGTATTAAAGATTTACTGCTTATAGGAAGCTAGCCGGTTTTGGCTATTCGACGGAATATGTCCATCCAAAATTCTGTGCAACACTGTAGGATTTTACACAGTTACACAGGGAGTGCGGTCTGGATGACCAGGTAGTGAGGTGGACTGTGAACTGGCCGAAGGGAAGAAGCCAATGGGGCAGAGTCCAGTTGAGGCCTGTATCTAGTGCAGTGCCTCAGGGGCAGTGCTGGGGCCTGTATTATTCAATATATTCATGAATGATTTGGACGAGGGAACAGAGTGACTGTCAGCATGTTTGCTGATGACACCAAGCTGGGAGGAGTGGCTGACACGCCAGAGGCTGTGCTGCCATCAGAGACCTGGACAGGCTGGAGAGTTGGGCGGGAAAAATTTAATGAAATAGAACAAGGGCAAGTGTAGAGTCTTGTATCTGGGCAGGAACAACCTCAGGTTCCAGTATAAGTTGGGGAATGACCTATTAGAGAGCAGTGTAGGGGAAAGGGACCTGGGGGTCCTGGGGACAGCAGGATGAGCATGAGCCAGCACTGGGCCCTTGTGGCCAGGAAGCCAATGGCACCTGGGGTGGGTTAGAAGGGGGTGGTCAGTAGGTCAGAGAGGTTCTCCTGCCCCTCTACTCTGCCCTGGGGAGACCACACCTGGAATATTGTGTCCAGTTGTGGCCCCTCAGTTCCAGCAGGACAGGGAACTGCTGGAGAGAGTCCAGCGCAGGGCAACAAAGATGCTGAAGGGAGTGGAGCATCTCCCGTGTGAGGAAAGGCTGAGGGAGCTGGGGCTCTGGAGCTTGGAGAAGAGGACACTGAGGGGTGACCTCATTCATGTTTACAGATATCTAAAGGGTGAGTGTCAGGAGGATGGAGACAGGCTCTTCTCAGTGACAACCAATGATAAGACAAGGGGTAATGGGTACAAACTGGAATACAAGAGGTTCCACTTAAATATGAGAAGAAACTTCTTCTCAGTGAGGGTGGCAGAGCCTGGCCCAGGCTGCCCAGGGGGGTTGTGGAGTCTCCTTCTCTGCAGACATTCCAACCCGCCTGGACACCTTCCTGTGTAACCTCATCTGGGTGTTCCTGCTCCGGCAGGGGGATTGCACTGGATGAGCTTTTGAGGTCCCTTCCAATCCCTGACATTCTGTGAAACTGTGATTCTGTGATTTTTGAAATAAATGCCATATCAGAGACCACAACGGAATGAAAACCCACATCGTGAAATCCGTGATTCATTTAAAAAACATAATCAAAAAACATTTTTAAAATATATATATATTTATATAAACCCCAAACACCACACACAACAGGTAAGTGATCTATTTTGACCAAAAAACACTTCTCAGAAACAAAGCTTATCAGCCAGCACACATCTCCTCCTTTAGTCACTCCACAATAAATTAACACTTACCATACATCTCATCTTCCAGGCCATGAACGAAAGCCCCACAAGCTCCCGATTCAATCAGGTTGACAGCGCCCGTATCGATTTCTTCTTTGGGAGCATCATCTCCCCACTTTCTGCCACTTGAGAACTCCCCAGAGCTGTAGAGTTCCTTGGCTCGTTCATGTGCCGTGCGCTTCCTCTGCCCGAACAAGTTTATCAGTTACAACCACGGTAAACCTTAAAGATTATTGAATAAACTATTAAATAGCTTTATCAGATTTTAAAACAGATGTATCTAGAGGTTTAGACACTGGCAGAGACAGGTAAATGCTAAGAAAAGCATATATTGCCTTATCTTTTATGAATACTTCCAATTGCCAGTAACTCTTTTGTACTCCTGATGTTGGGAAAGGATCATAACAAATATTTTAATTAACATATTCTCAGACAATAAAACTGAACATAATACCTGAAGCGAGCTGCTTAAGGAAGGAATTTTACTGCAGCATTTTGCTCGTAGGGCTGAGGAGCCCCAGCCTTTAGCTACTCGTGTCTCTTGAAACGTCTGCGTCTCCTGGTTGGATCTTGCAGAAATTTTCCATAAATTTGCTCCTAAAACTAAGATGCCATCTTCCCATACACAATAAATAAAGCTTTTAGCCAAAAGGCTGTCGGAAGAACACTAACATTTACCTCTCAACTGCGAAACCTCAATAGCCTCGAGCTGTTTATTACATGCTCAGCTAATGAAATCTAAAACTAGCAATTGCTTCACTGACTTTAATCTAAAAGAAAACCTATCATCATCAATTAACTCTCGGCAGCCCCGAGGCAAGGACATGGTAAACACACTCAACCTTAACATACCTGTTGTGCCATTTTAGTATGCTACACACAGTAAAAACAACCCCGAATATTGACGTACCCTCAGGTCTGACATGAGCTTCTTGTCAAGGGTCTGCTCTAAGAAATGGGAACTCACTTGTTGCATGGAACCCTAAAGAAAAAAAATCAAAAGAAAGAAACAGGATTGTTCTAAATTACACCATATAATTTCCGATTTAGCCCAAGATGGTGTCCAATGTTATACACTCAAATAGCTTTACCCAACACTTGACACTACTGTATATCAGAGTCAAAAGTTTAACTTAAGACAGTCAGAACGTATTATTTTCACACTGAGGTGAATATGGTCTTTCCCGAGTTCAGCTGGTGTAAATGGAGCGGAATTACAACAAGTACTCTCAAGAATCTCTGTATAGCCTGGCTAAGAAACTTTCGGGTTTCCTCAACCTCCCTCATTTATTTCTTCTCAGAATTTTGCTAGAATTTTACCTGTACAGTTATTAAACATCACAGAATCCCAGACTGTCAGGGATTGGAAGGGACCTCAAAAGCTCATCCAGTCCAATCTCCCACCGGAGCAGGAACACCCAGATGAGGTTACACAGGAAGGTGTCCAGGCGGGTTGGAATGTCTGCAGAGAAGGAGACTCCACAACCTCCCTGGGCAGCCTGGGCCAGGCTCTGCCACCCTCACCATGAAGAAGTTTCTTCTCAAATTTAAGTGGAACCTCTTGTGTTCCAGTTTGGACCCATTACCCCTTGTCCTATCATTGGTTGTCACCGAGAAGAGCCTGGCTCCATCCTCCTGACACTCACCCTTTAGACATCTGTAAACATTCATGAGGTCACCCCTCAGTGTCCTCTTGTCCAGCTCCAGAGCCCCAGCTCCCTCAGCCTTTCCTCACACGGGAGATGCTCCACTCCCTTCAGCATCTTTGTTGCCCTGCGCTGGACTCTCTCCAGCAGTTCCCTGTCCTGATGGAGCTGAGGGGCCACAACTGGACACAATATTCCAGGTGTGGTCTCCCCAGGGCAGAGTAGAGGGGCAGGAGAACCTCTCTGACCTACTGACCACCACCCTTCTAATCCACCCCAGGTACCATTGGCCTTCCTGGCCACAAGGGCCCAGTGCTGGCTCATGGTCAACCTGCTGTCCCCAGGACCCCCAGGTCCCTTTCCCCTACACGGCTCTCTAATAGGTCATTCCCCAACTTACACTGGAACCTGGGGCTGTTCCTGCCCAGATACAAGACTCTACACTTGCCCTTGTTCTATTTCATTAAATTTTTCCCCACCCAACTCTCCAGCCTGTCCAGGTCTCTGATGGCAGCACAGCCTCTGGCGTGTCAGCCACTCCTCCCAGCTTGATGTCACCAGCAAATTTGCTGACAGTCACTCTATTCCCTCGTCCAAATCATTGATGAATATATTGAATAACACCGGCCCAGCACTGCCCCCTGAGGCACTGCACTAGATACAGGCCTCAACTGGACTCTGCCCCATTGACCACGACTCTCTGGCTTCTTCTCTTCAGCCAGTTCACAGTCACCTCACTACCTGATCATCCAGACCACACTCCCTCAGTTTAGCTATAAGGATGCTGTGGGAGACTGTGTCCTCTCATTTCTCTTCAAATATATGTGAAAAATCAAGTAATACAAGATGAACTATTTTCAGATAGAAAAGAAAGCAACTTACCAATAACTTGGCAGCTTGTACTCTAACAACCCAGGAACCATCGCTGACCATATGACAAATTTTTCCAAACGCATCATCAACCAAGCGAATTTCCTCGTTAGAAGAAGGAATCGGGACGATGCTAACACAGAGAAACAAAAATCAGTACGTGGATCTGACGTCAGGCTGGATGGCATCGAGCAAGAACAAGCCGCGCTGAATTCCTATGGATATGCAACACCTATCAAGAACTGAAACTTCATTCGGATCAATGAATTCTTATCAGGTATCAGCAATTTGTACACGTTTTTTTTTAACAGCTACTCCTGTGACTTATCAGCACAAACCCCTCAGGATTAGGATGGTTACTATACAGTACATACCTTTCAGGGTAAAGCTGACTGAGGACCCAAATCAGCTGAACAGCAGCGCTGCGCACTTGCTCGTAATCATCTGCCAACAGTTTGCAGGCCTGAAAGAAGATTCGCAGCCCAATATACCCAAAATATCTCCATTTGAGCTGTCGTTCACCCCCCACAGCAGATTTAGGATCCTCACCGTAAATCAGTCTCCTACTCCCTACTAGTTCCAGGTTTGATCAGACCTAAGAAAGTCAATTAGGCACGTGCTGTAAAACTCCAGAACTGCCCGTGCTATGCAGGAAGATGGAAATAGAAATTTGGAGTAGAATTAACTTGATATCGGCTTCAGCTGCGCAACCCTGTCATAACAAATACACGCTTCACATGTACTCTCCAATGAACAAGGGTTTAAACTCTGAGATTGCCAGATTATAGTAATAACTACTGGCCTGCCCTTCCTGTGACCATCTCCCCCAATAAACAAGATATTGTAATTAAAGCACACGCTTTAGCGCATTTAATTGCAAGGAGATGCAAAATAGATTTTTACTTCCACTGCCACAGTGCAACAAGGAATATGAGCAACCTAAGTGCCAAATATTCCACCTCTGCTCAGTGCCCTCCTTGTCATGGAATCTAAAAAGCAAGATATGCAAACATGTATGAAATAAATACAAATTAATACAAGGTTTTACCTGATTGTAAATAGCCTGCTGTAATTTTAATCCTCTTTCATGAAGCTGCAGCTACAAAAAAAGGCACAAAACAGTGTAACTATAGGTTTAAGTGACACAGACTAAGTTTTCACTGTTGTTTTTTCTGCTTTGCATAAACATAGTTGCTTGCATTTCTTGACTGCTGCTATAATTAAAATATTTCATTATCCCGGCCATATTTTAAATAATAATCTGGATTTCAGTATAATTTTTTTAAACTCCGCAGTCATCCATACTTTGGATTAGGAAAACACAATTTCTATAAATATACCGTCTATTCTCCCAACCTTCAAACAGTTGTTGAGTGTTGGCCATATTCAACTCCAATTAACAGAATTAGGAATCTTCAAAATAATTAGTTTACTACCATTCCTGAAACATGGACCCAGAAGTGGCAAAGCCAATGGATTTTCAGGCCCTGTTAATCTTTCGGTTACCAAACTAGAGGAATAGCAAAAAAATTAGCGAACATTGTTTCTATGTGGAATAAGGTGGTATCACGACTCTGACTTATAAACAAAGGGATAATTTAATAGGTCAACAAGAAGCAGTTGCTTTTCTACATCCACTTCTTCAAGCTACAACAACTTAGTGACAATATTAAAGAAAAAAACACAAGTATAGTAGCAATGAAAACTACGATCAACAACTCTACAAGTGGTTAGTGACCCTGAATTCATTCAGGATGTTTCTGTGCTTCAAACAACAGACAGACACTTGGTTTTGTGCTGTGATTATAAATTGGAGGCCATAAATCTTGCTATGGATTTGGCTGAATGCCACTGTAAAAGTCACTCAAGTGACTTTAGAAACAAATTGTACCAAGAAAAATCAGAAAGGAATGAAAATGAAGGATGAGCGCAGCCTCCAGCAGAGGGAGATCCCAGACAGATTCCAGTACCATCTGATCTCAAACGCATCCTGCTTCTTTCTCTGGAATTTAATAACATTAATTCAAATACCCTTTATTCAAATAATCTTTTTGACCATGGGACACTGTTTATAAACTTTAAAGGTAAGAGAGAAACTTCTGTATACCCATATACTCCCAGGCAACTCACATTAAGCAAAATTCTCAAGTGCACGATCCTTGCTTGCATTTCTGCAAAGCTACGAACATCTGAAGGGTCCCCACATGAAACCCAGTAACTCTCATAAATAGAGAATGCTAATGGACGCCACCATGGGGTAAAACATAAATGTTGCTTAAAAAGGAAACAAAACTCTTTCTGGACTTATCACACATGTTTCCTGTTGCAAACAGCTTTTTATTGCCTGTTGGAGAACTAGTGACTAGTACTACCACCACTTACCATGGCTTTTATAGCTGCAGTCCTAACACGAGGGTCCTGGTCATTAAAATGATCTCCTATGATCTTCTGGACATCTTTGGCAGCTTGGCTTTCAGCTTCTTTTGCAACACCTTTTTCCACTGGTCCAAGACAGCCAATTAACTGAAGACACTTATTTCTTACACCATGGGAAGAATCTGTCAGGTGCTACAGAACAGAAGAGGAGACGTAACTCGATTCTTATCGTTCTTTCACGCCTTTGAAACAACTGATCATGCTAAGTTTCCTAGCAGTTAAAAAATGTTAATACTGTAACAATTTGTTAAGAAAAACTAAAATAACTTAAGCACCGACTGCATATTTTTTCCTACAGCAGTGACAAAAGTTTCCTGCCTTACCTTGCAGGCAACCTCGACCAGCCTCATCCTGACCGACGGATTCTCTGTGAGTTTAGTGCCGATCACCAACAGGGTGTCCAGCAGCTGAGCAAGGACCTGGTGAGACTCTGCAAAACAAAATAGTGAAAGGTTACATCCCTCTTTACTGAGCTCCTCGGCAGCTACCGAATCACAGACTGATCCAGGTTGGAAGGTCTTCCTGAAACTTTCTCCTTTCAAGGCCAGAACAAGCCCAGCTCCCTCAGCTTCTCCTGGCACATCATGTCCTCCAGCCCCTGACCACCTCCGTGCTCCTCTGCTGAACTCACCACAACCCTGCCAGCCCAAAATTGGATGCAGTATTCCAGATGTGGTCAAACCAGTGTTGAGTAAAGAGGAATAACATTTTCCCTTGACCCCTGGCTACACTCCTGTTGATACAGCTCGGTACGCAGTGAGCCGTCACTGCTCACTCGTGTTTAACCCACTGCTCACCTGGACCACAATAAGACTGTCACCTCTAAGTTGGAGAGAGATGGGTTTGACGGACGGACTGTTTGGTGGGTAAGGAATTGGCTGGATGGCCACACCCAAAGAGTTACAGTCACTGGCTCAGTGTCCAAGGGGAAACCAGTAATGAGCAGCATCCCTCAGGAGTCCATATTGGAACCAATACTATTTAATATCTTCACCAATGACACAGACAGTGGGATTGAGTGCACTCTCAGCCTATTTGCAGATGACCCCAAGCTGAGCGGTGCAGGTGACACACCTGAGGGATGGGATCCCATCCAGAGGGACCTGCACAAGCTTGAGAAGTGGGCTCATGTGAACCTCATGAGGTTCAACAAGGCCAAGCACAAGGACCTGCACCTGGGTCAGGGCAACTCCTGGTATCAATCCAAGCTGGGGATGGAGGGATGGAGAGCAGCCCCCAGGAGAAGGACTTGCACACACTGGTGGGAAAAAATAGGACATGAGCCGGCAACATGCGCTTGCAGTCCAGAAATCCACCCGTGTCCTGGGCTGCATCCCCAGCAGCGTGAGCAGCAGGTGGAGGGAGGGGATTCTGCCCCTCTGCTCCGCTCTGGTGAGACCCCCCTGCAGTGCTGGTCCAGCTCTGGGTCCTCAGCACAGGACACACATGGACCTGCTGGAGAGGGGCCAGAGGAGCCCCAGAAATGATGTGAGGCTGGAACAGCTCTGCTGGGAGGACAGGCTGAGAGAGTTGGGGTGTTCAGCTGGAGAAGAGAAGCTCCAGGGAGACCTTCTAGCAGCTTTTCAATATATAAAGGAGGCTTATAAGAAAGACAGAGAGAGACTTTTTACCAAGGCCTGTACGGATAGGACAAGGGGCAACAGTTCTGAGCTGAAAGAGGGGGGATTTAGATTAGATAGAAGGAAGAAATTTTCCCTCATGATGGCGGTGAGAGCCTGGCCCAGGTTGACCAGAGAGGTGGTGGATGAACCATCCCTGGAGACATCCCAGGCCAGGCTGGACGGGGCTCTGAGCAACCTGAGCTGGTGAAGATGTCCCTGCTCATGGCAGGGGTGGCACTGGATGAGCTTTGAAATTCTCTTCCAACCCAAACTATTTTTTAAGTGACATTAAAACAGAATCAAACTGCATCACGTAAAACATATACAAACTGTGAATATAAAATACAAAACCAATATTGAATTCATTGAATCCACAAACAGAACAGCCTACACTTTCCTGTCTATTACAAATCCAATGCTAATAAACCATCACCTTCTTGCATTATTTCTGATGAGCTGGCCCACAGCACAATAAGAAAAATACTCCAAAGGTTCTGCTTTAAGCAACACTGACCAAAACTGAGCACTTCAGAAGCAACAGTTCTCAGATGAAGATGCAAAAGCAAACTTTGTACTCCCTTAAAACAAAAGTATATAGCAGGCAGGTCTGAGGAACATTTTTCTCCGTGTCAGAACGTGGTATTTGTCACCATTTGCAAAAGCAGAAAATAAATACTCTGACCAACAGAGTTGCAGTTATACAATTCTGATGTATGGGCCTCGACACTGTCCTAAATGCTTAAAAACGACACTTTTCTGCCTTGATCTCAAGCACCACCCGACAAGCGAGACTTACTCTCATTTTGAAGCGTGTTAATGGCATCGTCCATGATGCAGTCTGGGGAAAATCCTGCAGTCTTCGATAACAGCCCCAGCAAGGAAGCAATCTTCAGTCTCACAGAGGCATCGTTCTCCTGGAAGGAAACACAGACACCCTCGTTTATTTTCCAGTTTGAAGAGCAAAAAACGCTACACACAAGCAGGACCCACGTACAATCCCATATAATAAGGGTCTGAATTTTACTGTCAGGCTATTTCCTCCTCCATGGCACAACCTACAGAAAATTAACCATAACAGAATGTTTAAGTGACAGCTTCCAGTACATTTCAAAATGATTCTTTTACTCATAATTCTTCAAAACTACCTCCATATAGTTTAAAAAAATCAAAGCTGAAATAACCAAGATGCTGGAAAACTTGCTGTTGATTATCTTTGCAAGTTTTTAATGAACAAATGGGAGAATTATAGAAGATGAACTGAAGCTGATGGTCTCTTGACCTCTGATAAATAGCAAGGTCTGGGGGCTACAGAAACAACCATTTTTCTTAATGGTGGGGAGCAATCCTGCCAATTTGATAGCAAAAAAGAAAGAAACCAAACACAGCAAGGTGAAACAAACAAAACCCAAACCAAACATACAACCCCCCCATGTCTGCTCATTGAAGCAACAGCTGTCACAGATGATAAATGGAGAAAAATGGAGAAAAAATAAAGGGCTATAAATTTTTTCTGATCCACTTCAGAGGCCACCAGGACTGTTCATGGACTGTCCTATCGTAATACAATGGAATGGAGGAGCAGGAGGCTGCAGCACCACCTTAAACAAAAGAATAAACGACGCTACAAACACATCACTGCACAACTTCCACTGCGGTTACAGCTTTCAAGGGTGAGTTTTTAAAAGATCAGTTCAAGCACATGTTTTCTACAGATACTAAGAAACCAGTTCTGCAGAAAATTCTGTCCTTAAGCAAAACAACGTCAGCTGTAGGACTCCAATGATTTTAAAAGCTGGTTTTGTAATAGCCTGTGCACTTGAAAAATGTGACCTTGTCTCTAGATTTAAGAGTCTCTCTTTCAAAACAGGCTACAAAACAAACTTCAAACACAAATAACCTGTGTTATTTGATCAGAAACCACAGTTTTCCTTGTAGATGAAGAAATTAGGTTCAAGTGGTGGACTCCTTTGAGTGGGGACTAGTCCAACAATGAAAAGAAGTTCCTATCAAAAAAAATGTCAAACAGTCTCAACACATAAGCCAAAGAAATACAGAAATAGATAAAATGAAGCTTAGAGTTTTAGTGTAAGTTCAAAGCAAACCAGACTCAATTGTAAGAAGACAGACAGAAAAGCACAAGGACATTTACGAGAAATGTTTCAGTCTACAGTGCAGCTTTGTCAGCTGCAGTAAGATTTGCTTTATCAAGTGAAGGATCAATATCTGGATATTACAAAGCACATATTACTTCTGTGGACCAGGACAAGCCTGTGACTCCCTATTCCACATTCAACTCCAAGAAAACAAAACCCAAAGGAGGATTTTGGAAGCACAGCTGACTCCCAGCTTCTCCACCTTGTAATAATGCTCCAGCAGGATCCTGACAACCCCTTCGACGCTCTCCACTTCCACGGGCTTCCTGGTGAACTGGAGCAGGTACTGCAAGGCATCTGCGGGTGAGGTGGCTTTGCACAGGTCGACGTGGAGCGCCGCTGACTTGCTGGGCTTGGTCAGCCGCAGCTTCTTTGCAGACAGGTCTTCATGCTGCTGCTGTGGACATGGAGATGCGATTCACAAACACGGAACAAATCCTGACCTGCTCCTTCCCAGAGTGAATGCTGTCTCAGTACGGAACCTGAGGAAGCTCCGGTGCCCCTCTCGGTCAGCTGTCTAGGGAAGGAACGCATCCTCAACCCTTGGGGCAGCTCCCACCCTGCCCAGGCAGCCCGTAACCTGGGGAAATATTGTTTGTCCTCGGCCCAGCCTGAGGGAAATCCTGCCCCATCTGAAGTCAGAGAACCAACCAAGGGCAAACAAGGCTTCTCCCCCACCCCAAGCCCAGAAACTCACAGCCGTGACCCCACCCCAGGCTGGGGGAACCATGTTCACCACCCCACCCCGGGCCAGCACTGCTCTCCCAGGTATCACAGAACAGAATCACAGGACAGTTCGGGTTGGAACCCAACCCGAAGTCCAACCCCTGCCATGAGCAGGGACATCTTCACCCAGATCAGGTTGCTCAGAGCCCTGTTCAGCCTGGCCTGGGATGTCTCCAGGGATGGTTCATCCACCAACTCTCTGGGCAATCTGGGACAGGGTCTCACCACCTTCAATGTGGTTTCTTCACAGAATCACAGACTGTCAGGGATTAGAAGGGACCTCAAAAGCTCATCCAGTCCAATCCCCCCGCCAGAGCAGGAACACCCAGATGAGGTTACACAGGAAGGTGTCCAGGCGGGTTGGAATGTCTGCAGAGAAGGAGACTCCACAACCTCCCTGGGCAGCCTGGGCCAGGCTCTGCCACCCTCACCATGAAGAAGTTTCTTCTCATCTTTAAGTGGAACCTCTTGTGTTCCAGTTTGAACCCATTGCCCCTTTTCCTATCATTGGTTGTCACCGAGAAGAGCCTGGCTCCATCCTCCTGACACTCCCCCTTTATATATCTGTAAACATGAATGAGGTCACCCCTCAGTCTCCTCTTCTCCAAGCTCCAGAGCCCCAGCTCCCTCAGCCTTTCCTCACATGGGAGATGCTCCACTCCCTTCAGCATCTTTGTTGCCCTGTGCTGGATTCTCTCCAGCAGTTCCCTGTCCTTCTGGAACTGAGGGGCCCAAAACTGGACATAATATTCCAGATGAGGTCTTCTGTTTCTCCTCAGCCCAGCCTGAAGGAAACCCTGCCCCTTCCAAACTCAGAGAAACAACCCAGGGCAAACACAGCCTCTCCCACACTCCCCACCCTGAGCATCTCCCCAAAGCCCAGAAACTCACAGCCGTGACCCCATCCCAGGCTGGGGGAGCCACGTTCACCCCCCAAGGGCAGTGCAGCTCCCCCCAGATATCAGAGAACAGATTCACAGAATAGTTTGGGTTGGAAGGGACCTTCAAAGCTCACCCAGTGCCACCCCTGCCATGAGCAGGGACATCTTCACCAGCTCAGGTTGCTCAGAGCCCCGTCCAGCCTGGCCTGGGATGTCTCCAGGGATGGTTCATCCACCACCTCTCTGGCCAACCTGGGACAGGATCTTGCCACTTTCAGGGGCAACAATTTCTTCCTCATGTCTGGCCTGAATCTCCCCTCTTTTAGTTTAAAATCATCACCCCTTGTCCTATCACAACAGGCCCTGCTAAAAAGTCTGTCCTCATCTTTCTTCTCGGCCCCTTTTCAGTACAGAAAGGCCGCATTAAGGTCTCTCCGGAGCTGCTGTTCTCCAGCTGAACACCCCAACTCTCTCGGCCTGTCCTCCCAGCAGAGCTGTCCCTTTCTCCCTCCCGCACACACCCCGAGGCAGCCCCCATTCCTCCAGGCACCTCCAGCCTCCCTAAACCCGGGGCCAACTCCTCCCGCTCCTCCTCAGCCCCTCACGGGCCGCCCCGGCCCCGACCCCCCCGCCATGGCGGCGGGCAGCGCTCCCGGGCCAGGCCCCGCGTTAGGCCGGCGGCTTCTCCCACAGCTCCGCCTCACCCGCCGCACGGCAGAGCTCGGGGCTGTCCCCTCCCGTCCTGCAGAGCCCGGCCCGGCCGCGGTGCGTTACCTGGACCACCTTGGTGAACTCCTCGTACACCCGCTTCTTCAGGTGCGCCGCCATGGCACCGCCTGGCCCTCCGCGGCCGCCGTAGACGCAACCCGGAAGAGAAACCACAGAGTCGCCCGCGGAGAGGCGACCGAAGGAGGGGCCTCTCTTCCCAGTTGGAGGCTGCGCTCTGTGGTCAGGCGCTCGCGTTGCCATGGGAACGCGGGCCTGACGTGGCGGCTGTGGCCTGGTCCGCCCAGCTGCTAAAGCCCAACCAAGTCAGCCCACACAGTTTTCCCCAAAAATACCCACGTTGATATTTATTGTTAACCCATGTGTGAAAAATGCAGTTGTGATTCGTGCTAAGATGTTTAATATTTACAGGTATAACCAAATGAGGCACGGACTCTGAACTTGGAAAAGGGAAAGGTGGTTAAGTTCTATGTAAAAAGTTATGAAACTTGTTTAGGAAGTTATATTGATAGAGCGAACTAACATTTTAAGGGTTAAGCAACTATATAATAAGGGCCTACTAACAAGCTAACATTTTAAACCACATAATTAATATCTAGTTTAGAGCTGTATGTAAATAATTGTGCTAAAAAAAGCAGGACTTCATTAAATGCCGAGATAAGAAGTTTTACAGCACCAGCTGCAACCTTGAGGAGACAAGATAGCCAAGATTTACAGCAAAAAGGAGGCGCCAGTCTGGTTTCAGTCGGTTTGGTAGCTTGGGTTCCAGCCAGTTCCTCCTAATGAGCCAAAGGTAAAAAGTCCACTGTGACGAAGCTGAAGGAGCTTCATCCAAAGACCCCTAAAGACCCTTCCTCAAATTCACCAAGTGACACTGCGCAGGCGCAACAGGGGAGGGTCAAGGAGGGGAATATGTAAACGGTTATCTGAGACTCATTTTAATAAAAAGCGGGAAAGGTCATGAATATGTATAGGCGTTTCTGGGGTCATTATGAGTATGTAATACCATACTGTACTTAAGCACACTTCTTATTGTTAAAAGTGTGCGTGTTGGGCGGAGTGAATCCCCCATGCACCCAGCGCTGTTTTGCTTATGCTCTAATGAACACATGTTTAAAGAATACAATCAAGGAATTGGATTAAACGTTGTTTATCCATAGAAAAAGCGTAGGTTATTTATTTCAGAAACATGGAGTCACTTCATTTGGAAGAGTCCCTCAGGATCATTGAGTCCAACCATAACCTAATTCTGGCACTAAACTAGAAAAGCTGGATATAAAAACCTCCATCATCATTCAGCCAGAAATTCCAGGAGAGAGAGAATGAACTCTGCTTCTCTCAAGAGTGGCAAAACCACCAGCATCAACAGCCAAGAAGTGCTAAGGAGCCTCCATCCCCCTAAACTGGAACCAACTGAAAGGGGGCCAAGTGCACTAATTACTATCTACAAAAAAAATAAGGGTATTTTCTGTTTTTCCTTTTAGCCCTGAAGAGCGGCCTTAAGGGGGTTGTCATTGATACCAGGTTTTGCTGACACACAGAACTGCACTGTCATTGTTTTGGAAGCCAAAAAATGATTTTATTCCATGTTCCCCTGACATCCTGGAACTAGATTAAATGATGCACTGGAACAAGGGTTAGTCTGATTTTATTACCACTTTGTGTATATGTGTATATGTATGCACACACTAGAGCAAAGCAAAGTAAAATTGCCTAAGGCATTTTGAGTTTCAAGGTCTTAAAAAAACCAACTTCTGAGGTTGATAACCAACTTCTCAGTTTAATAGCCAACTTCTGAGTTTAATTTATGCCTGCTCAAAGTCCATTGGTCTAAATTTTCTCGCCTTGGTTTAAAGGTGTGATAAACGTAAAATCTTCTATACATGCTCAGTGAGTAGGAGGCTTCTCCTAGAGGTAGGTGGCCTTCGACAAAAAGGTGTATTTTTGTATAAAAATGAGCGTAAAATGACTGTAGTTCACCCAAGTTCACAATGTACCACTAATCCTTGCCAAATTTCACAGTTTGTTACTATATGCATATTCTTCAGCTTTATCTCCGGGTTTATCCTTCACGTTCCTCTCATAAGTAACTCCTGTTCTGTTTGAATGATATTCTTTGTTTTATGGTCTGCTCCAACCTTCTGTAAAACTCCATGAAACTTAACAGAGACGTGAATGTTGCGTGGCTAGAGGTGGCCAGGGAGGCCACATTTTGGTCACATCTTGGGGACAAGTTGTTTTGGGAAGGGGCTGAAGGGTCCAAAGGAGGCCCAGGGAGGTGATCAAAGGTCTGGAGAACCTGTCCTACGAGGGAAAACTGAAGGACCTGGGTCTCTTCTCCCTGAAGGGACGTCAGCACAGTGTTCCCTGTGCTTTAAGGGCATCCACAAAGGGGATGGCGTCTCACTCTTCACAAGGAGCTATGTGGAGAAGACAAGGGGTATGAGTTGCACCAGGAGTGCTTTCATAAGAAAGAATTTCTTTATGGTGAGAGCCATCATTCACTGGAACCACCTCTCCAGAGACGTGGTAGAGCCCACATTGCTGGGGCTTTTCAAGACATGACTTGACAGGCTGCTCAACAATTTCATCCAGGCTCCCTTTCCCACCAGAGGCTGGACCAGATGATCCTTTGTGGTCCCTTTCAGTCTGAGCTGTTCTATGAGACCATCCTTGATAAAACTGTTAAACGTCCTCATGACACCAGTCCTGTAGTCTTAGGAGGTTGGTTGAGGTTTTACCTACCCTATAATTGGATTTTTTTTTCTTCTATTATCTAATTTTAATCTCCTTTGTTGAAATTTAAGCCAGTTCTTCCACTCTTAGCCTGTACAAAGAATAACAGATCTCTTTAAAGCAACTTTTTGTCTATTTGGTGTCCTCTTCAATCTCTCTTCTTTTAGGCTAAGCACCACCGACCACTTAGTTATGATCAAACTTAAGATCACAGATCCTATTTTCTAAGCATTTTAGTCTTATCAGACACTGTGTCTGTTCTTTTGAAGGTTATAAGTGTGAGAGGTATCAAAGAGTCCCCTTATATCGACAGCAGAACTGCCCTGAGGTCAGTGATGTGACTCCCAAATTTCACTGGGGGGGAATCTGTGCTAGGATGAGCACATCTGCAACCAAGATTAATTAGGAATGATCCAAACCATTACCATAAAGATAAAACTTCAGGTCTTTTGAATTAAGGGGTTTGGAGGGAAGGATGTCAGTAAATAAAGCACTTCTGTATCATTCAAAGAGGTTTAAAAAGTTATTTATTTAACATTCCAGAGATTATTGTCGTTAACTATAAGAAATCCATGTTCTGAGAAATAAAGGAAATACGATCATAATCAAATTAGCCGTTATGATTTTCAGAGTGTTTAAAACCAAGCTAACAGCCATCTCCAGTATAAAAATAAACTTTTGAATACTAAGATTTTGAAAACATGATGTTGGACCCAACTCATGTTCTGCGGAGGAGAATTTGCACTGAGGTCCCAGGCCATTGCTTCGGCAGCGCTTCCTTCCCATCAAATCACAGTGAGTTTTCCCCGTTTTTCCAGAAGTTATATATTTAGAAATAATATCATAATAATAATGGGTGTCACAAGAAAAAGATGGAAATAGTGTGGCGTGTGAGAGGAGCGAGTGTCCTTAGGTTATAAACTCCTCAGACCAGCAATGGCATTTTTGCCTTTTGTTGGCCCTGGACCATAGCTGAGGTTCAATGTTTTTCCTTCAGAATAAATAATAAATAATGCTAATAAATACATTGGCCAGAGAGTAGGCTGTCTACTGGAGTAACAAGCATGGGGCTTTGAAACAGTTCTTTTTAACCTCGGTTCTGGTGTGGGAAGCAGTGAGAAGAGCTTTTGCTTTTGCATTGAGGATCCAAATTAAAGTTGAGCATGTGCTAATGCAGCTGTCAGCAATTCCATCGGGAATTGTGCATATGTGACCTGTTCCCATTTGCACTGAGAGACCAACTCCATGTGTCCCTGAGACATATGTGAGATTGTAAAGTTCTCTTAGGTTGAGCAAGGCTTCCTGGGCCTTCAGATCTGGGTCTCTGAACTTACCTAATAGAAACACTGAGAGAGCAAAATTCCTCCTTTTCCTGATACCTTTTAAATTGTATAGTTATCCCCTGAAGCCCAACAAAATGGTGTCTCTTAAGTGCTCATTAATTTAGCAAACGACCAAAGGAGGTCCTTTTGTTGGGCCATTCATTTCTTCTTCTGGTCATCCATAGCTTAGTCTCTGCAGCCCAAGTTAATTTGTTTTAAATAATTGCTTTCTTCCATTCCCCATCTAAGTCAGCACTTTGCTACCACCAGGTGAAGAGGAACTTGTAGAAGTAGTCGTGTGATTTGACGCGAAAACCTTTTTCAGCGACGTGGGGCTGAAAGGATATTTTGTACCCTTTGGCCTCGACATCCATTTGAATGCAGTCCAGCAGGTCAGAAATACTTGGCGCTGCCTTCCAGGGGCCAAACTTCACCACGGATTTTTTATCCATATCCAAGCTGTTCAGGGCATCCTGACACCTGGCCGCGTCCTCCTCGGTTCTGACCACGCACACGATGACACTGGACCGGCGGGATGCGACCGCTTCTGCCCTGGCGATGCGGATCATCAGTTCAATGTTCTCGCTGTAGCTGGGGACACGGGCCAGGAACTGCTTCCTCGCCACCAGCTCCCCGAAGATCTGTGGGGAGTCCTCTAGCTGCTTAATTAGAGGTTCGATGTCGTAGAATAATGCCTCCTTGTAGACGTCCTGGATGCACTGGGTGGGCACTTGGTTACTCCGCAGGTACTCCAGGATGTATTTGAAGTAGACGCCCGGTCTGTCGATGAAGAACCTGCCTTCGGAGTCAGTCCGGAGTTTGGGTTGGCCGGTGAACATCTCAGCCAGCTTGGAGCCAGGGTGTTTCTTTAACGTGCTCAGCGTCGTCGTGTACATCTCCCCACCGACATTTAACTCCACGATCGGTGACAACTGCAAGGGGACAAGAAAACACGTGCATTAGCTTTCTGGGGCTGTCAACACGGAGGCGTCAAGGAAAAGAAACAAAAGAAAAATGACTGCAGCTGGAAATCAGAATGATGGTGTGAAGAGTGGGATGAGCCTCCATCCCATGGGGGATAGATGGGAATGTCCTCCCCATTTATTGTTAAAAGCAGATGCAGGAGGAGATTTACACCAGGGGAGGTTTAAATTGGATATTAGGAAAGAATTCTTCCTGGAAAGGGTTGTCAGGTGTTGGAAGAGGCTGCCCAGGGCAGTGGTGGAATCACCATCCCTGCTGGGGTTTAAAAGGTGTTTAGATGAGATTCCTGGGGACATGGTTTAGTGCCAGGATGGAGTTAACTATTGTACTTGATGATCTTGATGGTTTCTTCCAACTGAAATTTATTCTATTCTATTCTATTCTATTCTATTCTATTCTATTCTATTCTATTCTATTCTATTCTATTCTATTCTACCCTATTCTATTCTACCCTATTCTATTCTATTCTATTCTATTCTATTCTATTCTATTCTATTCTATTCTATTCTATTCTATTCTATTCTATTCTATTCTATTCTATTCTATTCTACTCTATCCTATTCTACTCTATCCTATTCTACTCTATCCTATTCTACTCTATTCTACCCTATTCTACCCTATTCTACCCTATTCTACCCTATTCTACCCTATCCTATCCTATCCTATCCTATCCTATCCTATCCTATCCTATCCTATCCTATCCTATCCTATCCTATCCTGTCCTGTCCTGTCCTGTCCTGTCCTATCCTGCCCTGATAACCAGAGAAGAAGAGACTGGGACATCTCTAAATGGCTGAGTGCTCACCATGTCTTTGGCAATAAGGAAAGTGTCGTTTTGCCAGTGAGGAAGAGGAACAAGAATTGGATATTAGGATATTTAAATTGGATATTAGGAAAGAATTCTTCCTGGAAAGGGTTGTCAGGTGTTGGAAGAGGCTGCCCAGGGCGATGGTGGAATCACCATCCCTGGAGGGGTTTGAAAGGTGTTTAGATGAGCTTCCTGGGGACATGGTTTAGTGCCAGGATGGAGTTAACTATTGTACTTGATGATCTTGATGGTTTCTTCCAACTGAAATTATTCTATTCTATTCTATTCTATTCTATTCTATTCTATTCTATTCTATTCTATTCTATTCTATTCTATTCTATTCTATTCTATTCTATTCTATTCTATTCCATTCCATTCCATTCCATTCCATTCCATTCCATTCTATCCTATCCTATCCTATCCTATTCTACCCTATTCTACCCTATTCTACCCTACCCTATCCTATCCTATCCTATCCTATCCTATCCTATCCTATCCTATCCTATCCTATCCTATCCTATCCTATCCTATCCTATCCTATCCTGCCCTGATAACCAGAGCAGAAGAAACTGGGACATCTCTAGATGGCTGAGTGCTCACCATGTCTTTGGCAATAAGGAAAGTGTCGTTTTGCCAGTGAGGAAGAGGAACAAGAAGCCCTTGCCCAGGGAGGCTGTTGGTGACTACAGGATTTGACAGGTCCTACACAAACGTTGTCCCTCTTGGCCCCCGTCCTTCCAGCGAGAGCGATCTGTGAGCTCTCACCCTCCCCATGTACAGAGGGACAAGGACAGAGCTCAAAGCTGTGCAGCTCCATTCTTCTCACCCAGGCTGGTGTTTTCTCCTCGAAGGAAGAACTAAGAGGTCTTTGAAACTTTAGAAAATGGGCATAATTGGATTCCACCCATCTGGGATTTAATTGCAAATACTAAACCGAGGTGCAAAAATACAGCATGTCAGAGGTAGAAGACAGAAGGTGTTTATCAAAGCATTTTTAAAACGTATGATTGCTTCAGGTAGGAAGGAAAGGAAATAAATACTTCATGCAGCTGACATGGATTTAAGAAGGAAGAATGGAAAGTTTGGACTCTTGATTTGTTTTATTTCACTGTGCATTAACACCACTGTCTGGAAAGCTGGACCTGGTTTAACTTCTAATGACCTTCCTGATGTTCAGTGCTAAAGACTCTAACAGCTTCCCTTTGCCCTCAGTGATTTTTATAGTATTCAGTAGAGAACAAGGAGAGGGAAGAAAGGAGGCAGTTATTTTCCCTCCCGCCGTCACCGCTGTAATACAAGTCGCATGCCCAGCCAGGACCACACCTGCCATTGGGAAGGTGTGAGTCAATAAACAACCCTTGTTTCCAGGAGATCACCTGCTCTCTCTTGGCTCCAGCCACGCAAGGACCTGCTGCAGTGCCACAAGTCACATGCCTCAAGTGAAGCGTGTACGTAAGTGCTTTGCTGGATCCCGCAGGTACCAGCCCACGGGATGACGTGAGCTGATCTCACACCTCGCACCAAAGCGCTCCTGCTGCTTTCTCCCCTCTCCACCCTTCCTCCTACCTACTGACGTGTTTCTGTTGCTCCCCTAGTGCCACCTCTGCTTCTCCTTCATCTTATTGAGCTGAGTTGGCTGACGGAGGATTTCACAAGCACCAGAGCTGGCTAAAGGAAGGGACAAGGAACAGAAAACCTGGAGCAGGGAGAAACCTTCCCTTTAAACAGCAGCAAGTTATCAGATTTAGCAGAAATTTGCTCAAAGCCTGGGCAAGCCAGGGAAACAACAGAAGATTCAGGCCAAAGACCCAGCTGGGATTTTGCTTTGCCCTGGTGTGAGTGGCTTCATCTTGGGGACAATCACTTGCACTAGAGCCAAGGAGACAAAGATTACTCTGTCTGAGACTATCTGGTGGTTTCTACCCACTGAAGAACACAGTTCAAAGCTGTTTCTTTAATAAAACTTCTCAGTTAGGAAACTTGCTATTAGTGCAAGTGATAGCAACAGATTTCCCCAGCAGGAATCATTTGACAGGAAGGTCTCACGCTTTTGATACTTGGCTCCTTTTTCAGATGGCAGGTCAGATGTTTCATGCTGTTTGTCACTAATACCAAGGGATAACATGGTATTCATTAATACAGTAGCTCAGCAAACCTCATGTTCTCCGAACTTGATTAGTATTTTTGGCCTGGGACCGAACTCATTCCCAGCAAACTGGGAGTACTGGCACCAGCTAATTCCCAGCTCTGTAATCAGCCAGTGAGGTGACACTTGGGAAGTCATTTCACCTCTCTGTGCCCCAGTTTATTAATCTGCCAAACAGTTACTTCCTTTGGGAAGCATTTTGCAATCTGCACCTGGAAAGTGCAACACAAGAGATGGGATTTTTTAAAGACAGGTCTGGGGGAGAGGCTGTACAGCTACAACAGAGAATGAGGAGAGCAAAAGGAAGAGTCATCTGATCCCATCACTGATTTCTGCCTAGTAATACGCTGCTTTTCTTGAGATTGCCGTTAATTTTCCTTAGAGCTAGAAAAACTACTGCTCCCAGCTGATGATTGTGCACATCTACAACACAGGGCAGCTTTTGCATCTTTAAAGTCTCTAAGAACTATTGAAAATCCCCAAAAGTCACAACAGGCTTTTCAGTTAGGGATCTGACAAATCAAAGTTCACAGCGAATTAATTCCACCTCTTGTGAAAGGAGCAGAACCGCTCTGGTTATTTGTTGTTGCCAGATCCTGTACAGCTGTGAGGGACATGGCCCTTCTGCAAACAAACGGGTGCAAACAGGCTGGAGTCAAGCAAACCTTTTCACCGAGTGTCCTCTTCTTGGTCACATACCTGGCAAGTCCTGGTGTCTTCAAAATAGCAGATGGGAGGAAAAAAACCCTCTAAAGCAGCCCAAAGGGGATGCTGTGATCCCACACGGTGGCCCCGAGCGCGTCCCTTACCGTGTGCAGGACACCGGTGACCTGCTTCCCGAGGGGCTTGTGCTCCGACGAAATGCTCATCTCCCCTGGGAGGTGTGGAAAACCCGCTGCTCTGTGCTCTGGTCGTTCCCCACACGTAGGATGGTTCCTTGCCGCGCTCCAGTCCCCTTTCACTTGTCTTACTTTTCAGTGGGTCAGGTTTATTCCAGCCTCCCAGCCCAGTGCTGCCCCAGTGGCTCCAGTTTGCTCCCAGCGCCGCTCCGGTCACAGGTATCGGGAGAGGGGAGGGAACAGCCTGGAAACGGAAGCGTTTGCTCATTAGTTTTCTGGCAGGGTGGACTCGGGCTGGCTGCCAGCACACACCTCCTGTAATATTATCTGTGCGGTGACTAAGAGCCAAATAATCCTTTCAAAGGACGCCCCGTGCCCAGAGCGCCTCCGAGGAGCCCCGCAATTCCTCCACCTCGTGAACCGGTTGTATCGAAACCAGCAAACATTTTCACAGCTTTTTGGCCTCCGTGTGCTGCTGATTTAAAGGCTTTTTCCCAAACCATCTCATTGATCCCATTTGTCATACCCATCAATGCCAGATCAGGATATCTACAATCTGTCCAAGGTGGTGGCATTTTCTTCCTTGCCAAAACAATCTCCGGGCATTGAGTAATTTCTATAAGGTAAATAAAACCAAACCTGAGTCTCTGCTGGAACTATTATTTTCAGTTGGTCATAAATATTTGATTAATATCTTTGCATGACAGTGTTTTCTGATATCCTGTATCCACCACATATCAAAAGCGGAAAGCACCAGAAATTTAGTGGGAGTGGGACTATTTATTGCAGAATTTAAACACTCACAAGGACATGTGTGTTCAGAACATGCCTCTCCTCTACCATCCTTGCCTTACTCTCTTTCATTTCAAGCTGCTTCCTGATACCAGCAACCAAAGGGAAAATCTCAGACAAACATAATGCTTCCTAAAAATCTTCCTCGGTGAGATTTTAATGATGAAAAGATAACAGCATAGTATATAAGGAAACCATTTGCACAAGATCTGCATTGTGCTCATGGAAACCAGCTTTGCTGGTTTTGCATCCTGCAGGGATTTTGCTGGATCTGTGTCTTTCCAGAATAGAGCATTGATCTGACCAGAGGCTTAAGGCATGGGAAAAAAAAGAGAAAAGTTATAATTTGCACCAGTTAACTCACCTTGAGAATAAATCTGGTCCTTACGCAAGGGTCCATCAAAGCTGGACTCAGATTCTTTGGAGTGTTTTGTGCATTTGGATGAACCTCTCATTGAACCCAACATATATTGCTTCTGCTGCCCTGAACCATCCTGAGGGAACCTCACAGGGTTATCTCACAGAATCACAGAATGTCAGGGATTGGAAGGGACCTCAAAAGCTCATCCAGTGCAATCCCCCCATGGAGCAGGAACACCCAGATGAGGTTACACAGGAAGGTGTCCAGGCGGGTTGGAATGTCTGCAAAGAAGGAGACTCCACAACCTCCCTGGGCAGCCTGGGCCAGGCTCTGGCACCCTCATTGAGAAGAAGTTTCTTCTCACATTTAAGTGGAACCTTTTGCGTTCCAGTTTGAACCCATTACCCCTTGTCCTATCATTGGTTGTCACCGAGAAGAGCCTGGCTCCATCCTCCTGACACTCACCCTTCATTTATTTATAAACATTAATGAGGTCACCCCTCAGTCTCCTCTTCTCCAGCTCCAGAGCCCCAGCTCCCTCAGCCTTTCCTCACACGGGAGATGCTCCACTCCCTTCAGCATCTTTGTTGCCCTGCGCTGGACTCTCTCCAGCAGTTCCCTGTCCTGCTGGAACTCTGCTGCTTTGAGTTTTCCCTTTGCCAGACCAGAAGAATTAATAGCGATGGATGCAGTAGTGAGGACTGCATGGGAGCCTGGGTTTTGTAACTTGTAATAAACTTTAAAAAAATCAGTGCTTATTGGAAAACAGGGAGAGCTGGAAGATCTGTGTGTTCTGAGCCTTTGATTCCTGCAGATACCAATCTTTGGGCTGGCTTACCCAGGTGCTTCAGAAAATATCCTGGATATAACTGACAGAAGTGGAGTTCAGACTCGTTCTATGCGAGACATCTTTGATGCTGGAGGTGATAACAGAACTGGATAGACAAGCAGATCATCACCTCTCTCCTCCCACAAGCTTTTCGCTGGGGAAGGGTGAAGAGCAGTAGAAGGGGTGACTTTGTCCAAAAGCTCATCTGGAAGGTTTCCCCAAACCAGAATCAAGGGTGGCTGATGGGACTTGAGGCCAAACTCTCAAGGCCACAATGTAGATCTTTACCACTTTGGCAAAAGGAACAGTTGTCAGCTGATGCCTGCAGTTCTTTTCTACCGCTAGGCCAACCGGTCCTTCAGTCTCATGAACATACGCTCTGGCTCCCTCACTCTTTTACTCCTTTTTTATATCTTAGCCACTTTTGCTGGCACATTATGGGACAAAGAGTCTGTCTGAAAGCCTGTGAAATGTTTTCACTGGATGTCACCATGTATGTGAAAAGCCTGATTGTTATTTCTGCTTCTTCAGGGACTTTTTAATCCCACCAACTGCACGACTTGCTTTAAGATGACATCTTTCAGTCCTGCTATACAAATTACTCCCAGTTGGATTTTTTTTCCCCTTTTCAATAAGGACTTGAGTTAAACTGACAAATTCATCGGATCTCTACAAAGACCTTAGGAAGAACTTCTCGCAGCCCAAGCCATTGGCATATCGCTGCCTGCCCGTGGGGGTTTGGTGGCTCTTTTTAGGTGGTCACACCAGAGGTGGCATCCTGGGTTACGAGGACCACACATCTGCCCTGTTTGGTGTCACAGCTTTGCTGGGCAGACATCCAACGCTGCATCAAAGCCCTCTGTGCCTGCACAAAGTGGAAACAGTCGCTCTTGCAGTGTGTCACTCCTCCTTTTACCCCACGGTCAAAGCCATGTCGAGGAAACCAACAGGTGGAGGAGAAGCCCATGAAAGGCAAAAATGGGACAAGGGTTTTTAAATAAGGATGGAGGAGGCAGCTCCAACAAGGCTCCCAGCTGTCCATGCTGCTGGTAACAGCTACTTGGGGTTGGTTTGAATTTCATTCTTCCCTTGAAAAGGAAGTAAAAAGTCAAGACCATGAAAGTCTCCATAGCCTTGGGCAACCAGGGTCCTGGGATTCCTACAACCAGCAGCTCCATTGTAGCTGCTGCTCCACACCCCCTGGTGAGGAGTCACCACTGTGCTGTTCTGGGGACATTAGCTGAATTTCTACCTTTGGGGAATGGGATTTGATGTGTATCAAGCCAGAATTTCCACTCAGGATCTCTGTTGGGCTTTATGTTTGTTACCACTTGGCCTAAATCCCTGAAATCCTCCATCCTTTGGGCCTTTTAAAGCTGTCTCAGATGCACCGATGGTCTGTTTGGGATCCACCTGCTTGCTGTCGAGCAGAGAAAGAGACATCTGGGGATTTCTGTGGAGGAGATCAAGCAGGATCAGCAAGGTCCTGTCCTTGAAGAGGAGGCTGCTGAGACCTATCGGAGAGACCAGCTGCCCAAATGGGTCACAGAACCATGAGGAGGACAAAGAAGAAGAACCAGTTAGATGTTCTCCATTCCTCTCCCTGCTCCTTGCACAGAGTTATACTTCAACCCTCCTACCTATTCTTCTCAGGGTGGCCGCTGACTCTGACATTTCTTTTGGAGATACTTCGAAAGTAGATTTCCCTCTGCACAGGTCTGTTGTTGTTGTTTTTTGTTTTCAGTGGAAGAGGATATTTCCAAGACTGCAAGCTCTTTCAGGCAGGGAACATCCTTTCACTGTCTTTGCATGAAAGAATTAACTTGTGACTGGACCTTGTACGAGCAACCACAATATGAATCAGAAGAATAATCATACTAATGCTGAGAACTTTGTGACTGCCAAAGAGTGGATAACTTGACAATGGTTTTATGGGGAATAAATATGTGGGCTTTGAAAATCATATAAATATGTACATAACAATAAACTGAAGCATCTCTGTGCTGGTACATACATAACTTTGGAAAATAGTATTATTCATAAAAGTTTTTTTAGCAGATTTATTTCCTAACACATTGGATTGGCAGCTTCTGTTTAAAATAATTAGGCCAACAACATTCTGATTTGGGGTTTGTGCCCTACTACAAGTAAATACACTAAATCCAAGGGGAAAAAAATGAATTACATTTTTAAGACAGGAAGAGAATTGTGAAGTTCAGATGTGGAGAAGCAGCTTGGAGCAGTCTGTCTTTCTCTTCTTGTTCCCTCTTTTCCAGTGTATCAAGCTTCTTGAGATTAAGCCTTTTTGCTCTGGACCATTTTCCTGGAGTGTGGAGGTGACAATCCACAGCTGATCTGGGAGTGGTGATAAACTGGTAGAAGGGACACCTACAGAAGCTGATTCCCAGGACCCATCTGCATCTCAGTGGAGGAGATTCCTGTGGAAAGCAAAGAGGAGAGACAACAAAGCTGGTGTAGCTCCTCGGAACTCCGGGACAGGAGTTGGATTCAATGGTCTTTGTGGGTCTCTTCCAACTCAGGACATTCTTCTTCCCCTCTACTCTGCCCTGGTGAGACCACATCTGGAATGTTGTGTCCAGTTGTGGCCCCTCAGTTCCAGCAGGACAGGGAACTGCTGGAGAGAGTCCAGCGCAGGGCAACAAAGATGCAGAAGGGAGTGGAGCATCTCCCGTCTGAGGAAAGAAAGGCTGAGGGAGCTGGGGCTCTGGAGCTGGAGAAGAGGAGACTGAGGGGTGACCTCATTAATGTTTATAAATAAATGAAGGGTGAGTGTCAGGAGGATGGAGCCAGGCTCTTCTCGGTGACAACCAATGATAGGACAAGAGGTAATGGGTTCAAACTGGAACACAAAAGGTTCCACTTAAATTTGAGAAGAAACTTCTTCATGGTGAGGGTGCCAGAGCCTGGCCCAGGCTGCCCAGGGAGGTTGTGGAGTCTCCTTCTCTGCAGACATTCCAACCCGCCTGGACACCTTCCTGTGTAACCTCATCTGGGTGTTCCTGCTCCATGGGGGGATTGCACTGGATGAGCTTTCCAGGTCCCTTCCAATCCCTGACATTCTGTGATTCTAGGATTCTGTGATTCTATTATTCTATTCTATTATTCTAAGCCAAGTGTCTTCCAAAGGTCACAGGAAAACCAGATTTTGTTTTTGTCTTTTGAAACACATATGCTAACTCCTAAAAACTGCCAGATTCTTCTGGTGACGTGTGGCCAGCCTGCACAATTTGTGTAGATTCTGCTGAAAAGCAAAACCACCAGCAGTTTGCTTGAGTTCTGCTCAGGAATTGCAGTGGTGCAGCTGGGCTGCTGGCTTTGCAGTCCGGGAGCCACTCCTAAACCAAACAGCCACGCGCTGCGCAAACACCATCGTCATTTCTACCCGTGGCCTTCCAGCCGTTCCTGAGCTCCACCCAGCTTTGTGGACCTCAGGAGTGCATCACTGGTGGCTTGCATCAAGATCTGAGCTGGCTTTGGAAAGGCCCTGGGACACCATCAAAAGCCAAGGGAGCAAAATACCTCCTGGCCAAGCAAGTGCACGTGCCATCCTCAGGAAACGGACTCAACCACTCATGTTGCCATCGGTTAAAACAGCCCAGCAGGCCCATTAGTGTCCACATTCCTGAGAAATCACATTATTCTCCTGATCCTCATGCCCATCGACTTCTTTCCCACGTTTGTATCACGTTCAGCTTAGGTTGTAGGCTTTCCTGGAACATGAAGCCAATACAACATCGCTCTGTTCTTGCCCGTCTTTGTCTCCTCATGTGGTTTCCCTTCCTAAGCTCTCACCCAACTCTTGATGTGCCACATGGAGAGTGTGGGGCAGAGCTGAATGTATGGGTGCCACTATTCCCAGGCCCTTGTCACACAACAGTCAAGGTGTTGCCACAGGCCCATTCATCTGGTCACTCCCTCTTGAGGGACATAACTTGTCTACAGTCCAAGTTCAGGCTGATGCTGTCTATTTAGCGAGAAAGAAAAAAGGACAATCTGCAGAAAAGAGGATCATTCCAATGTAATCTATGAAGGTTGGAAGACCAGCCAGTGGGTTTGTGCCTGGTCTTGCTGCTGAGACTACAGCCTGCGTATCCCAAGCTGATGGTGGGAGAGGAAAGGCTGGGCTTCTCATGGATAA
Source organism: Streptopelia decaocto (assembly GCF_964273445.1). NCBI lineage: Eukaryota > Metazoa > Chordata > Aves > Columbiformes > Columbidae > Streptopelia > Streptopelia decaocto. The sequence continues at coordinate 208,027,826 of NC_138663.1, read as the reverse complement.
CCAACGCTGGGATATAGACACACAGAAATTAAAGGAGAAAGAGAAGACAGGCCTTGGCGGTGTATCTCCGGGAACACGTGAAACCAAGGCGTCAATCAAGAAGAAATTCTTGGGAATCTACTGTGGAAATAAGCTGCTGGGGAGCTAGAGGAAGGGTCAACACTTCCAAGGCTCCTGTTGGGTGTCAGTGACAGATATCCCTGACCCCTGGTGAGAAGCTCCTGCCAAAGGGTGTGTGATTTCAGGGGTATTTTTTCCAGCACCTCCTCCCTCCACTTGGGCCATTGTTGCAGCTAGATGGTTTTTACATTTTTATGGTTACCCTTATTTGTCCCTTGGGCAATGCGGGGCTGTTCAGGCAGTGTCTCTCTCTAAGAAACCCTGGGGCAAGAGGATGAAGCAAACAAGAAATTGTCCTTGCTCCACACATCGTGCCTTCCCCTTAAGTCAGTGCTCTGAATGAGCAAAGAGAAGGGGAACCTGAGGACCAGACTGGCAAAAGGTTGACCAGGATCATGCAAGGAGCAAACCTCTACCTGGACACGGGATGATCCTGCTTGTCAAGGAAAATGTATGACCCTGAGGAATTACATGGGGCATCAGGTGTCCTCAGACCACTGCTGGGTTCCTTCTGTGCATGGACTCTAGGACAGTCGGTGCTTCTGCAGAGATTTAAACATGATTGATTTTGAGGGAGCATCTGTCATTGCTGAGGCCATCAGGGCAGGGGGTGTGGTGGGAGGATGCTTTGAAGCCCCAGTGCATTTCATTGTTAAATTGTGAAATAAGTTTTCTCTTTTGGTTTCTGTGCCATTAGAGTTTCACTAAAATAAAAACAAGGGATGGAGTTCCCGTATTTTTTTTTTGCCTTTCTACAGCGCTGTGGAGCTTCAAAGTGCTGCTGAGCAATCAGGGCATTAACAGGAACAGGAACCCCTGACCAGGACATGGAGCTGCTCCAAGTAATGGGAAGAAACAGGGGAACCATCTGCAGAACATTTGCTCCTTTTAGCCTGAGACTTTTAGAGCTGATGAGTCTCTAATTTCAGCCTGAAGGATGTTACTTCACTCTTGTGATGTGGCAGATTCAGAGAACATGTGCAGAAACACGTGCAACAGAACTGGAGCCGGCAGCCCAGGTCATGGTTGCAATCCTCTCACAACAAATGCTCAGAGATCTCCAGTTTCTTTAATCAAAACTGCAAAGCTGATGGAGGACCAGTGTTTGTTAAGCAAAAGCAGCACTGTTTCAACAGTTGGATTTGTTTTAAAACGTCCTGAAGAGGCAAGGGGACACCTCCCTCCAGTGCCCAGCTCAGTAGGACTTCCCAAGTGGTGTGTCTGGGAAGGATGGAGTGGCCTGAAGGTGAGACCCAGCCTGTGCTGAAGGCTCCAACCCCCCTGCCCACCTACCCAGCGAGGACTTTGCCCTTTCTCTCCCCGCAGCTCACAGGGAATGAAGGTGAGCGAAGCCTTTCCTTCCTGCTCCCCCAGCTGAGCATCCCCAACTGCCCCCCTGCCCTGGCTCTGGAAGGTGCCACAGCCAAGTGGGAAGGAGGCAGAATTGCCCCCCAGAATTGCTGGGACTGGCTGGGGTTGTGGCAGGTTGTCCCCAGGGCTGTGTGTGGTGGAGATGGTGCTTTGTCCGAAGTGCTGGATGAGTGTGGGTCAAGAGAAGGGGTGGACAGGTACTGATGGGGTGGGGGAGATGAGAAGTTGAGGGTTCACGGGGGGAGGGGATGCTGGGGAAGGAAGGTCATAGAATCATAGAACAGTTCGGGTTGGGGGACCTTCAAAGCTCATCCAGTGCCACCCCTGCCATGAGCAGGGACATCTTCACCAGCTCAGGTTGCTCAGAGCCCCGTCCAGCCTGGCCTGGGATGTCTCCAGGGATGGTTCATCCACCACTTCTCTGGCCAACCTGGGACAGTGTTTCACCACCGTCATCCTAAAACATTTCCTCCTCATGTCTCACCTGTATCTCC